>NC_079490.1:19075687-19732830 GCF_020520425.1 Spinacia oleracea
GCAAGGATAAATCATCAGTAGGAAGCATTTGGATTGTTATTTAACTATCCATATAAATGAAACAACTACTGTGAATTTGTGTGCAATATTTTGACAGCAATAGAATTCTAATTGCTTAGTTTTATCTCATTTGATATGTATATTTAGGACAAGGTTGTGAGAACATGACTGGCCTTGCTGCTGTTGTCTATTAATTGCAAAGAGTAAATTCATTTTGATGTAGACAGAGAAAAAAGCTCGACTTGGCTGTAGAACATTGCTTTCACTACAATGTTCTGCTATATCGTTCGTGTATTTTAATAAAAAAGAGTTCTTCTCTGACAACTCAACACTGGCAGCTAATAACTGGATAGTTGTTTTATTTAGCATCTCTATAGGTTATGACTAGCAGGGAGCTTTTTTGAAGGGTTTTGTTTACTGAAATTCAGCAAAAATGGGGAACTAAATTAATTGATAGACCACGACTGTGTATTTTCCTAAATAACTCCAAATTTAAGATTTTGAGTTGTCTATGATATTATTCACTGAGATTTCTGTCTTTGTCCCCAACTCCTTCAGGTATTATGATATTATTCACTGAGATTCACTGAGTTATGATAAAGTTAATTTTATGTCCAATAAAAGAGAGTTATGTTTAACTAGGTTAACACAAAGCTATGGTTAGTGGGTATTAGTTATTATGCATGCGTACGTAGTGTTAGTTTTTTGTAGATCCCGAAAATAGATTGTAAAATACACCGTACTCAGTGTAGGTAATATATTATAGACTGATTAAGCATTGAAACATCAAGTGTGAGCTCCAAGAAAATAAGAAGATAATAGGCCTTAAGCATATAACGATTCAACAACATAACTACAGTTTGGAATGTAAAAAAGGGTAAGGGAAGACAACTGAATAGCAGGAATAGGGAAGGGATGAGAAAAAGAGGACTATCTAATTTTCTGAAGTTAAGATTGCTTCACATGGTACATCTAGAATAGTGAGAAGGGCAAAGATGTATCAGGAGCCATTGCAATAGGATAAAAGAAGAACAGGGCAAAGTTACCTCGACTTGAGAAAGTGATGGATCCTTTGCCATTGTTTCCCGAAGTTCTTCCTATAACATAGCACAAACAGGTTAATGGTTTCTCCGGTCCTTGAAAGTACCAATAGGTTTTTACAATCATGACTCTAACATGAGCTACTGATCATCATATTCATATACTAATTTCAATTTCACAACAATTCCAAGTTTACAGCAACAACTTGTGAAGAAGATCAACAATTCTGATTCAACAATCCAACTATCACCATAAGCGAAATTGCAAGAAGTAGGACAATTAGAATTGATACCTGCACTATTAGCAAATGCAGCAACATGAACTCCACCACTACCAGTAATCTGCACATGATGTTGCGAAACACTTTGTTCTTCAGAAGACGAAGTCGCCATTAAAGAGCTCATCAATTTCTTCAATAAAATTCTACAAATCGATCAAGAATCCAAAAGAAAACCCTCAAAAATATGGAACAAGAATCAAGCTGCAAATTGATCTGAATTTGCAGTAACGAACAAAGAGAACGACTGAAGAATCAGTCGCAACTGAAGAAATGAGCCTCAATCGAAATTTCTAGAAATTCGATTGAACAGTACCCACAAAATTTGGGGAAAAATTACTCCAGATTAACAACTCCCGTAACTTGAGATGCCGAATACGGTTTCGTAAACCAGTAAGAGAAATTCAAATTAAATCCCAGGAATTAGAGACTACCAGAACTCAAAACAGTACCTTACAAGAAACTTCAAAGGAGAACCCACCAACAAAAACAGGAAAACGATAACAAAACAGGTTAAATAAACACACAAAACCCAAATGCTATAAAACAAGAAATTATTAACGAAATCAACAACTGCAAGCTCAAATTTTGCAGTGGCGTATCCACAAATTAGATTTTTCTAAAAAAAACAATCTGAATTCGAAAGAGTTAAGCAATGAAAGAAATGACGACAACCATTGATTTACCTGGATCGGGTGACTATGGAATTCGATTACTGT
The DNA here is from genome assembly GCF_020520425.1 of Spinacia oleracea. NCBI lineage: Eukaryota > Viridiplantae > Streptophyta > Magnoliopsida > Caryophyllales > Amaranthaceae > Spinacia > Spinacia oleracea. Next base: position 19,077,725 of record NC_079490.1, read on the forward strand.
TTCCTTCTCAATTTTAATATTAGATCCTCAAATCCTCGATTTTGGGGAAGATGATTGAGATTGAAAAAAATCTACGAAGTGTGCAAAAGAGGAGAGATGGATACGGTGGCTAGGGTTCTCTTGTGTAGCTCTAGAAGGATTATTAATGGTTATAAAATTTAAAGCCTTTGTTATCTAAGCAAAGACGACGAACAGGGAAAAAAAACGAAAATCCGCTTTTTTTATTTTTCATAAAATTTGAAATTAGATTAACCGCGCCTCTATATATTACATTTTGCGACAATAATTTCCACATTGTCGTTATTTGGTTGTCGTTAATGTGCTAATTTCTAGTAGTGACAGGAAGCTAATGATAGTTGTGAATCTAAACATGGAGAACAGTAATAGCAGTTGTGTTTTTATAGAGATGATCATGGAGTTAGGCAAGGGACTTGAGGTGAAACAAGAGGATCAATTGCTGCGTCTATTATCATGCAGTTTGTTCTGTTTGGTGTGAATTGTTATGTTGTTAGAGATTAAGGGCATGAATTATTAAATTGTTTAACTATTTAGATTTTTTAAATAGAGATGATGTTTAATCTCTATTCTATAGGTGAGCTTTCCTAATATTTTTCAAAAGGTCTTGTGCGCATAAGGTGTACAATAAATTTATTGTACACCAAGATAACTTTTATACAGTTTTTTGTAACTTTAACCTATTTTTCTGTAACTTTTATATTATAAAATTAAAAAGTTGATAGATAAACATTTTAAAGGGTTAAATGATTAATTTATACATTATTAGTGATTTTAAAGAAATAATTTTTATTCAAATTAAAAAAAATTTCATTAAAAAATAGATAACTTTTACATATATAAATGTAACTTTTAAGCATTTTGTGTCAACTTTTACTCCGGTGTACAATATTTATTGTACACCCATTATAAATAAGAATTTGTGAATATTTTTTCTTACCTATTATTTATGGTGATTTAATGTAATAAATATAATCTAGCATACATCGCATGCATATAATACTAGTGAGCATAGAGAGGAGGAGAACCAATGGGCAAAACCAGTAGAATCGAAATACAAGGGTCTTATGGGTTGTGTGTTGGCTTGAATTGGTGAAAGAGGAGTCAAAACTTATATTGTCTGGCAAGTTCCATGTTTGCTAAGTATGTAGGTGCATACGAAAAGGAGGAGGAAGATGAAGACTTTGTTTTACAAGTAAAATTAATTATCACCCTTTATTTTAATTATCACCCTTTATTTTGTTCTATAATTTTCAACTTATTTACAATTAAGCCATCTAAATGACTTGTTTTGACAATTTAAGAAATTGATTGGAGGGGCTCTACTTATAATTATACAAGTATTTCATCCGTCTCGTTTTACTTGTCTCTTTTTATCTAAAAAAAATCTCAAAAAAATTATTAATTTAATCAATTGAGCAAGTAAAATGAGGCAGGGGGAGTAGGTTATCTCTATTATATAAGTGAAGAGATGAGGTTATTTAGTAAATTCACTTTTCATGTTCCCCTTGGATTACTAAAATACCCTCCACACTTATGAAATAGAGAATATAATGACAATCTCTATTATATAAGCCAAGAGGGGAGGGTTATTTTCGTAATCACGCTTTTGGCGTTCCCCAAGGATTACTAAACTACCCTCTATGTTATTTAAGCATAACTATTAATGAAAATACCCCATAAATATAACCATTAATGTAAATATGTGAGGATTTGTAATCCTTTTGTATCTCATGTAATTAGATATAGCCATATAGGTGATTAGCCGTTACCTAAGTTATAGCCTATAATTACGTAGATTAGTTTGTGTATATGTTGTCTTATGTCATTCTCAACGATCAGAGAATATAGTCCAATAATATATATGGTTAAATATGATATAGAGAATAATTAATATACAAAATATACATATAATCTACCAGTCAAATTTAAATTGAAAAGGGCCGGAAGACAAATATTCGAAAAATTAAAGCTTCATGCATGATTTTACACAATTTTATTTTACAATCCCCATTTGATATTTTGAGAGCTCCTAATATTGTACTTCGTATTCGGTTGTCAAACAAAAAGAACGTAAAAATTCTATATGGTTCATTTTTTTTTATATATTGGTTGATCACATTTAATCTCGCTGTTAATTTTTCTTGCATTTCGATGGTAGCCGTCTCTCGAGTCGTTCATAATCAAAATATACAAACCAGAGAGAGGAAGTTTTTTTTTCTTCTAATAAGGGTGCATTAGAGGTGATCATACGAAGTAAGAGGGATACATAGTACTATTGTATTATAGAATAGAGATAATATGTAATCTCGCATGCATCGTGTGCATATAAGACTAGTTACCCAATATGAAAAGCTCAAAGAAACATTTTAATCAATCTAGCCCCTTAAATAAATTCTTACTATTTTAATCAATCTGTTCATATGCGTTCGGCTCTATCTAACTTATAGATTTCTTATATTCGCACGCATCGCATTTATATTATATTTTTAAAATGTTATTTCAGGTTTAAATGTAATAATACAAATTTGTTTCTTATATTTACACACATCGCGTGCATGTAAGACTAGTAAACATAAAAGAAAAAGAAAGACATCATTAAATACTCCCTCCGTATTTTAAAAAGATATACACTTTGACCAGCACATAGTTTTGGGAGAGTGGGTTAAATTTATTAAAATAAGATGAAAGTAGATTAGTGGGTGAATTATTTATTATAGTAAAAAAAATGATGTGAGTACATGGGGAACATAAGAAAGAGAGAAATATTAATATAATGGAAAGTAGTGACTAAACTATGTCAAAAAATAAAAGTGTATCTCTTTTTAAAATACGACCGTTTAATAAAAGTGAATTTCATTTTAAAATACGAATGGAGTACACTACTACGTACCTACATCTTATATCACTAGTAAAATATCTAGAATCATTCCAACATAAAATAAAAGATGGGCATGCAATCACTAACCAATGCACACAATAAAAATTGAGAAATTCCTAAGCAATATTTGTGTTCAAAAGTATGAAGTACAATATTAGTTCTCCTTGAAAACTTCGTCAACAACTTGGACGCAGAATTAGTAAAATACCATTATTTTGTGCGATTCTTCAAAATACCCGTAATATTTATCACCACTATAAAATCTAATATATAAAATATAACAGTTGAAATATATAGGAGTTTTATATTAACTTAATAATTTAATAGAATCCGTATATGTAACGTGCCATACAACTATTAGGCTAGCCCAATTTTTACGTCCGATTTTACTAAAATGATGTGTTTACTATTCCTACGTTTCATATTTAGCCTCTTAATTTTCACCACAATTGTAACTATGAGTAACTACTAGTACATAGTTAATCAATGGATTAATTTGTCATAAAAAAAAAAGCTAAAAGGCAGTTAATGTTTGCAACAAGTCAATCAACAAAGAAGGGTAGCAACAAGCCAACAACCGATTTGTGATGACAGAAACAGGGTTTGGGTAACTCTAGATATGCATCTAGCAATATCATCAACAATTCAACCTAAAATTAATGAATACAAAAAACAAAAGGAAATTTTGTGAAACACTACCTTTAAGTTGGGTGGTTTTGTGAATTGCTAGCTTATAAAAACTTTTTTTAATTTAACTACTCAACACTACCATTTGACGTTTTTCGTTAATGTTTTTCGTCGTGTATTTCTTCTATTCTTTTAAATATCTCTGTTCATTTGTCATTTTGTGCATTTGCCATATTAAATAACTGTAGTGGAGTCCAAAGACGTAAAACATTAACAAAAAAGGGCAAATGGTAGTGTTAGTCAAACAAACCAAACTTATAAGGTAGTAAAATATAATTTCCTTTTTGAAAGGTAGCAATTCACAAAACCACCAAACTTGAAGGTAGTGTTTCACCAAATTTCCAAAACGAAATTGATAAAGGTAGCAACTTGCGACATTTAAACCGTGTCATATAACATGAACGTAATTGAAAATTAAAATATTTAATATATTATAAGTGTTTCAAAAAGGTAGAAAATCTTAATATTCTAATTTGTTATAAATATAATAAATACGTGTTTCCTTCTTTGTATCGACTAACTTATATACCTATTTTCATAATAAAAATATTTCATATATTGCATTAATAGTAAAAATATTTTGATAACGCATAAGTGCATAACCCACATCACGCCTATATATCCAAAACCTCTAACTTGACATTTATCATTACCCTACGAAAATAAAACCTAATTAATATTCAATCTCGGAATTTTTCTATTATGCGATAGAGTTTTTCAATCGACATTAATGATTAAAAATCAAAATCAGAAATAACATTATAATAAACTGAAGATTGTGCATAAACTGAAGTTGACGATAGCAATAGTACCAAAACAAAAATCAAAAACTAAATCCAACCTAAAAACAAAAATCACAAAATAATTCCAATCTAAAACGTAAAATAGCGACTAATAGTTGCGGCAAAAAGAAACGAACTCACTCTTGAATTCTTGATATCTAACACTCTAACAGCATTAATTGTGTATGGTGAAGGCGTCTATGAAGTTGGACCAATCATTCAAAGGCCCACTGGTTCTCCTTCCTAACCTCCGCTTCCTCTTCCGGGGTGTAGTCGTTCTTGATATGGAAGATCTCCCTGATCTCCTCCGGTGACTTGTTTTTTATCATATCGGCGACAGTTTGACAGGTTAAGTCCAGCAGACTTTTGATGTCCAGATAGTTAGCAGCCAATATCAGGTCAAACAGGGTTTTCTGATCAACATTAACAAACTCTGCATCCCACTTCTTCAGTTCATCACCACCACCACCACCACCACTACCACCAGCAGCATTAGAAGCACTACCACCAGCAGCATTAGAAGCGTCAGCATGCTTCTTACAGTATTCAATTACTTTAGTAAGGATCGCGCTCGTCACATTCGGCAGAGGGATCGCGTTGTCGGCGCAATCATCTTCGATCATGAGCTTGATTGTCTGACATTGTACTGCGACATTGTTGTCGACGCTGAATTCCTCGTTGTCGGACGATTTCAAGATCACCTTCTTGGATGATTCAGCGGATGATGATGATGAAGATGCCATTGATGTAGTTTTATTTCAGGACAGAGAAAAACCGCAAGAACAAGAGGAAAACGAAACCCTAATTGTGAATTGTGATCGGAAGAAAAACGGGAGAGAAAAACTTTGAAGTTCTGTGATTGTAATTGTGATTGTGTGTTTCACGTATATAAGTAATAATGAGAGTCCGGCCTGTATTAGGAAACTAACTTAATTACTTCCTACGTTAATTAGGAATCTTACGTAATATGTAATTTATTTTTATTTTTTTAATGAAGTAATATGTAAAGTTTTATCACATAAGGAAAACTTTACATATACGAATCTAAAGCTATCAGGATTCGATATATGATTAAATTCCTAATCCTAAAAGGATAAACTAATTAAATAAGAGTTCTACTAGGATTCTAGTTTAATTAATTTGTATCCTAGTAGGATTCCAGTTCCTTTTCCATACCTCTATAAATAGGTGCCTAGGGTCATAATTTATAGATACAATTGAAGTATTCTAAAGGTAAGATTTTGAAGAAAAATCAGCCATACACTTGCACCTAAATAGCCGAAATTCCTAAGCAACCTTAAGGCCGAGGATTCTAGTTGGTCAAGCTTAAGGCGGATCCGGACGTGCTGTGGACTATCTACGGAGGGACGACACTTGGAGTCCTAAAGACTTGTTCTTGTTCGGTTCGGGCGCAGCTAAGGAGGGCACGCAACAAAGTGTATGCATCTAAACTATGCTAAATGATTATGTGTAAATAATATGCTTTCCTGGCTTTATGATTTTTCCGCATGATTTATGTTTTGTCATATGAATCATAACCTAACAGTGGTATCACGAGCCTCTTATTATTTTCATAATCTAAATTGCATAAACATGGTTAAATTTTACAAATTTGCAAAGAATTAAAAGGGGTGATTAATTTTTATAATTGTTAATTAATTGCAAATTGCGTTTATTTAATTATATGTACGCAGTTTTTCGGCAGTTTCTTCGTTAGTCATCCAAATCGAGTGATTTTTGTGTCAATCCCGCATGTAAAAGGCATTCTAAAATTTTGACAAAACAAAATATTTTTCGGCCGAACCCAGGATTCCCAAATTCGAAGCCTAACTATGACTTTTCGGAGGTTTTAGTTTTTCGAACGCAAAAGTTTGTAAATTTAAGATGTTAAATTAAATATTTGCGATTCTTGTTGATAAATCTTGAATTTTTGATTGACCTACAGTATATGTTTAACAAGTTTGAATGCCTAGCCTTGTTAATTATACAACCTAATTTGTAATTATGATTAATTTGTTGAAATTCGAATAATTTAGAATTAATTTGATTTTCATAATTAATTAATAATTTAATTAGGTATCCATGATTAAAATCCACCATAAAAATTGTTAATTTATGTTCAATTTTTAATTTTTATGACCTAGATTTGAATCCATGTTAATCGGAAATTAATTGATTAATAAATTTTCGATTTTTCGCCCTAAAATTATGAAATTAATATGTTTTATTAATTTGTCATTAATTTTGAATTAAAAATTTTAAATTTTTATGAAAACGCTCATTAATGTTGCACGCACAAAGCAATGGAAGCTACGTGTTGCCCTTAAGGGGTGTTGTATAGTGCGGGCACGCGACGACGAGCAAGGGAGCTCGTCCGTAATAATTGGGTTTTCAAGGCAAATACTAGAATAAGAATAAGAACGAGTTTAGGAAACCGTTGCGCCGTGGTAACCAAACCACTGCCTTGAAAACGAGATTCGGTGCAACCGGGGTGCACAATTGTATCCACCGATTCGTTCCCTAAGGTTTACACAACTCTCAACACACAAAGGCACTTTTGGGTGATGAGATGGAGCCACATAAACTTATGCCCAAAAGAATAAGAAGGAAAAGGTTTGAAGAGATACAAATATTCATGACTTAATCATGAACCAAAATTCTTCCAGGAGGAGGAGAGGAAGAGATCAATATATGTGTGTACAACTCAGAAAATGAAGAGTACTTATAGGATGTGTGGAGGAGACAAAACAATCCAAAGAAATCAAAGGTTTCAAAGGAATTCAATGATATTAATCAACCATAAACCCATGATAATGAAGAGTTGATAACCCCCATAATCAAGAGAAATAATGGACCAACTTAATCACCATAATCAGAATGATAATTGTCCATAAATAATACTTAAAAGGTTATCATAAAGGAGGAATCCAAAGAGAAGATAAAAAATGGACAACACCAAGAACCGATCTCGAAACCTGCCGGTTTTCCAAAACCGGCCGGTTTTCGGTTCACTTCAAAAAATGCCTTTTAAGTCCGATTTTCAACTTACACTCGAAACCTGCCGGTTTCGGAAAACCTGGCAGGCAGGTTTTGAGAAACCTGCCGGTTTTCCAAAACCTGGCAGGCAGGTTTTGAGCGCTTTTCCATCTTCAAATTCCAACAATCCCCCACTAAAGATGAGAAAAGATACCAAATGAAAGAGGAAGATATTGGGCATAAGAGGAGCTTAATACATAACACTTGGTGTTACATAAAGTAAATTGAAACCAAATGCTTAGTGAAGTGAATTATGACTTACAAACCCAAGGGTGGACGAACCTTGAAACCCTTAAGTCCTTGATCAAAGAGTGGACTAACCTTGAAACTCTAAGATTTAAGTCACGCCCCCACAACACATACCTCACTCCAAAGATTATGTGGACTCCGCAAAGTGTACGCGTTTTAAGCCATGCGTTTACCTTAGTTCTCATGGAAGCTCTAGGAAACTGCCCAAGTTTCCATAGAAGATGGCGAGTCTTCACAACCACGTAGGTGAATCCTCAAGTGCTTCTCAAAATAGCACTTAGTCAATAGGGTTAAATTATGTTCACTTTTAGTGAACCATCAAGAGCTATCTCGCAGCTATATTATGTAAGGTTATGATACATATGACAATTCATAAATCATGCGGAAAAACCATAAAGCCAGGAAAACATATTATTTACACATAATCATTTAGCATAGTTTAGATGCATACTCTTTGTTGCGTGCCTTCCCTAGCTGCGCCCGAACCGAACAAGAACAAGTCTTTAGGACTCCAAGTGTCGTCCAACCGTAGATAGTCCACAGCACGTCCGGATCCGCCTTAAGATTGACCAACTAGAATCGCCCTTAAGGTACTAGAAAATTTCGGCAATTTGAGCAAGATGTGTGTTTGAATTTTCTCTCAAAAACTCACTTTGAATACTTTGAAACTTGTGTTATAAATTGTGAGCCCTAGCCTCATATTTATAGCGGTATGGAAAGGGAATCGTAATCCTATTCAGATACAAATTAATCAAACCTAGAATCTTACAAGAACTCTAATTTAATTAATTTATCAAATAGAATTAGGAATTTAATCATTAACCGAACTCTGCATGTTTTAGGAAACGTGCACGAACACAAACACTTGCACACACACACGCACGACAGCCACGATGGGCCTCATGCGTGCGCGCGAGCAGCAGCCCACTCAGCGCCCGCGCCCGCGCGCGCTGCGCGCTGCGCGCAGCCTGCTGGGCCTGGCCTTGCTGTTTGTGCGGCGCGCTTGGCTTGCTGGGCGATGGCCTGGCTTCGTGCTGGGCCTCGTCCGGCAGGCCTCGTCCGATGCTTATTCGTACGATGCGCTTCCGATTAAATTTCCGATTCCGGAATTCATTTCCGATACGAACAATATTTAATATTTCCGATTCCGGAATTAATTTCCGTTTCGAACAAATATTTAATATTTCCGTTTCCGGAATTATTTTCCGATTCCGGTAATATTTCCGATTCTGACAATATTTCCGTTTCCGGCAATATTTCCGATTCTGGCAATATTTCCATTTCCGATAATATTTTCCGACACGTACCATGTTTCCGTTTCCGGCAACATCTACGACTTGGATAATATTTATATTTCCGATACGATCCATATTTCCGTTTCCGGCAATATCATCGTTTCCGGAGTATTCACTTCTTGCCTGTGACGATCTTAGCTCCCACTGAAACCAAGATCCGTCGGTTCCGAATATCCATAGATAGAGTATCTAATGCCATTAGATACTTGATCCGTTTACGTACTATTTGTGTGACCCTACGGGTTCAGTCAAGAGTAAGCTGTGGATTAATATCATTAATTCCACTTGAACTGAAGCGGCCTCTAGCTAGGCATTCAGCTCACTTGATCTCACTGAATTATTAACTTGTTAATTAATACTGAACCGCATTTATTAGACTTAACATAGAATGCATACTTGGACCAAGGGCATTATTTCCTTCAGTCTCCCACTTGTCCTTAGGGACAAGTGTGCATTTCCTAATTCCTTTGTCGCTCGATGCTTGCTCTTGAACATAAGGTAAGAGTTGTCATCCTTATTATGTCCAGAGGTGTTCCTCGGTTTCAGAGTTCAACTGATCAAATAAACAGATAATCATAGCCTATGATTCATCCGAGCACGGCCATGCATTTCACAGTTTCTAGCTCTCCGAGTGGCCTTGTACAACTTTTAAGCATCTCATCCCGATTTATGGGAGGACAATCCCAATCTTGCGATCTTGAGATTAGACTTCGTTTGATAGGTGATTACCTGAGCGTTGCCTTTATAGCCTCCTTTTACGGTGCGACGGTTGGTCAACGTCAAAGCAACCAGTTCTCAAACAAGTAATCTCAAATCACTCAGGTATTGAGGATTTAGTGTCTAATAATTTAATGAAATTTACTTATGACAGACTTTCATCTCTTACAGTAAAGTTTCATAGGTCTCGTCCGATACTAGTCTTCCCAAAGTAAGTATCTATGCAAATGATTATGACATTGCCATGTCCACATAGTTCAAGAAACAGAACTACTAGTCATCTTGCATTCTAATCGTCTAACGTTTTCTATGCGTCCAATTTTATAGAAAACTCTGATTAGGGACCATTTTCAACCTTTGACATTCAAGTTCACTTGATAGACATTTCTTAGTCACAGGACTGGTCCTGACAGTCTATCTTGAATATATCGTCAAATTGAAGGGACTCATCATTTAATAAACCACAAATTAAATGGAAAAATGAATTCTTTTCATTTATTGTGAATGATTAACCAATAATGTTTTACAAAGATTTAAACTCTAAAACTTTAAAACATTAAACAGAGACATCAAAGCCATTCTCCAATATGCTTGATTCCCATAGCTGCAGTGTGCGAGTTGTGCTTCGCTTGCGGCAGAGGTTTAGTTAATGGATCTGATATGTTGTCATCAGTTCCAATTTTGCTTATCTCGACTTCTTTTCTTTCAACGAACTCTCGTAGAAGGTGAAATCTACGAAGTACATGCTTGACTCTCTGGTGGTGTCTAGGCTCTTTTGCCTGTGCAATAGCTCCGTTATTATCACAATACAGGGCTATTGGTCCTTTAATGGAGGGGACTACACCAAGTTCTCCTATGAACTTCCTTAGCCATATAGCTTCCTTTGCTGCTTCATGTGCAGCAATGTACTCCGCTTCAGTTGTAGAATCCGCAATGGTGCTTTGCTTAGCACTTTTCCAGCTTACTGCTCCTCCGTTGAGGCAGAAGACAAACCCAGACTGTGATCTGAAATCATCTTTGTCGGTTTGGAAACTTGCGTCCGTATAGCCTTTAACAATTAATTCATCATCTCCACCATAGACCAGGAAGTCATCTTTGTGCCTTTTCAGGTACTTCAGAATATTCTTGGCAGCAGTCCAATGCGCCTCTCCTGGGTCTGACTGGTATCTGCTCGTAGCACTGAGTGCGTACGCAACATCCGGGCGTGTACATATCATAGCATACATTATTGAACCAATCAATGATGCATATGGAATCCCATTCATTCGTCTACGCTCATCAAGTGTTTTTGGGCACTGAGTCTTGCTTAGAGTCATTCCATGAGACATGGGTAGGTAGCCTCGCTTGGAGTCCGCCATCTTGAACCTATCAAGCACCTTATTGATATAAGTGCTTTGACTAAGTCCAATCATCTTTTTAGATCTATCTCTGTAAATCTTGATGCCCAATATGTACTGTGCTTCTCCTAGATCCTTCATTGAAAAACATTTCCCAAGCCAAATCTTGACAGAGTTCAACATAGGAATGTCATTTCCGATAAGCAATATGTCGTCGACATATAATACTAGGAAAGCAATTTTGCTCCCACTGACCTTCTTGTATACACAAGATTCGTCCGCGTTCTTGATGAAACCAAAGTCACTGACTGCTTCATCAAAACGTATATTCCAGCTCCTGGATGCCTGCTTCAATCCGTAGATTGACTTCTTTAGCTTGCATACCTTTTTAGCATTCTTTGGATCCTCAAAACCTTCAGGTTGTGTCATAAACACAGTTTCTGTTAAAACGCCGTTTAAGAAAGCAGTTTTGACATCCATCTGCCATATTTCGTAATCGTAATATGCAGCGATTGCTAACATTATTCGAATAGACTTTAGCATTGCAACTGGTGAAAAGGTTTCATCGTAATCCACACCGTGGACTTGCCTGTAACCTTTTGCAACCAATCTAGCTTTGAAAACTTCAAGTTTCCCATCCTTGTCCTTTTTCATTTTGAAAACCCATTTGCTTCCAATGGCTTGGTAGCCATCTGGCAAATCGACCAAATCCCATACTTGGTTTTCAGACATGGAGTCTAATTCAGATTGCATGGCTTCTTGCCATTGCTTGGAGCTAGGGCTCGTCATAGCTTGCTTGTAAGTCGCAGGTTCATCACTTTCAAGTAATAGAACGTCATAGCTCTCGTTCGTCAAAATACCTAAGTACCTTTCCGGTTGAGATCTATATCTTTGCGATCTACGCGGGGTAACATTTCTAGATTGACCATGATTCTCACCAGATTCTTCTAAAGATCTCTGAGTTTCATCCTGAATGTCATCTTGAGCATTCTCTAGAGTTTGTTGTTCGACTCGAATTTCTTCGAGGTCTACTTTTCTCCCACTTGTCATTTTGGAAATGTGATCCTTCTCCAAAAAGACACCATCTCGAGCAACAAACACTTTGTTCTCAGATGTATTGTAGAAGTAATACCCCTTTGTTTCCTTTGGATAGCCCACAAGGATACATTTGTCAGATTTTGGATGAAGTTTGTCTGAAATTAATCGTTTGACGTATACTTCACATCCCCAAATCTTAAGAAAAGACACATTTGGAGGCTTTCCAAACCATAATTCGTATGGAGTCTTTTCGACAGCTTTAGACGGAGCTCTATTTATAGTGAGTGCAGCTGTATTTAGTGCATGTCCCCAAAATTCTAATGGAAGTTCGGCCTGACCCATCATTGACCTGACCATGTCTAGCAAGGTTCTGTTCCTCCGTTCTGACACACCGTTCCATTGTGGTGTTCCAGGAGGAGTCAATTCTGATAGAATTCCACATTCTTTCAGATGGTCATCAAATTCATAGCTCAGATATTCACCGCCTCTATCAGACCGCAGTGCCTTGATCTTCTTGCCTAATTGATTCTCTACTTCACTCTGAAATTCCTTGAATTTGTCAAAGGATTCAGACTTATGCTTCATTAGGTAGACATAACCATACCTACTGAAGTCATCAGTGAAAGTGATAAAGTAGCTGAAACCACCTCTAGCATTTGTACTCATTGGTCCACATACATCTGTATGGATTAAACCCAATAGTTCATTTGCTCTTTCTCCAACTTTAGAGAAAGGTTGCTTTGTCATTTTGCCAAGTAAACATGATTCGCATTTACCATAATCCTCTAAGTCAAATGGTTCTAGAATTCCTTCCCTTTGAAGTCTTTCTAAGCGTTTCAAGTTTATATGGCCTAATCGACAATGCCACAGATAGGTGAGATCTGAATCATCCTTTTTGGCCTTTTTGGTATTTATGTTATATACTTGTTTGTCGTGATCTAATAAATAAAGTCCATTGACTAATCTAGCAGATCCATAAAACATCTCTTTAAAATAAAACGAACAACTATTGTCTTTTATTATAAAGGAAAATCCCTTAGCATCTAAGCAAGAAACTGAAATGATGTTTTTAGTAAGACTTGGAACATGGAAACATTCTTCCAGTTCCAAAACTAGCCCGGAGGGCAACGACAAATAGTAAGTTCCTACAGCTAATGCAGCAATCCGTGCTCCATTTCCCACTCGTAGGTCGACTTCACCCTTGCTTAACTTTCTACTTCTTCTTAGTCCCTGTGGATTGGAACATAAGTGTGAGCCACAACCTGTATCTAATACCCAAGAAGTTGAATTAGCAAGTATACAGTCTATAACGAAAATACCTGAAGATGGAACGACTGTTCCGTTCTTCTGATCTTCCTTTAGCTTCAAGCAATCTCTCTTCCAATGCCCCTTCTTCTTGCAGTAGAAGCATTCGGATTCAGAAGTGGGTTGACTGACCTTCCTCTTTGCAGATTTGGCGCCAGTTTGCTTAGTTGGGCTGGCCTTGTTGCCACCTTTCTTAGCATTCCTCTTCTTTCCAGATTTCTTGAACTTGCCCCCACGCACCATAAGCACATCCTGCTTATCACTTTTGAGCGTCTTTTCAGCGGTCTTCAGCATACCGTGAAGCTCAGTGAGCGTTTTGTCCAGACTATTCATACTGTAGTTCAGTTTGAACTGATCATACCCGCTATGAAGAGAATGGAGGATGGTGTCTATAGCCATTTCCTGAGAAAATTGCTGATCCAGCCGACTCATATTCTCAATGAGTCCAATCATTTTGAGAACATGTGGACTTACGGGCTCGCCTTTCTTAAGCTTGGTCTCAAGAATTTGCCTATGAGTCTCGAATCTTTCGACTCGAGCCAGATCTTGGAACATGTTCTTCAACTCACTGATGATTGTGAAAGCATCTGAGTTGATGAACGTTTTCTGCAGATCCGCACTCATGGTGGCGAGCATTAGACATTTCACATCCTTGTTGGCATCAATCCAACGATTGAGGGCTGCCTGAGTGACCCCGTCGCCTGGAGCTTCGGGCATCGCCTCATCTAGGACATACTCCTTTTCTTCCTGCATAAGAACTATTTGCAAGTTCCTTTGCCAGTCAAGGAAGTTTTTCCCGTTCAACTTCTCCTTTTCGAGAATTGATCGAATGTTGAATGAATTGTTGTTTGCCATATTAAAAACTACAATTGAAAAGAATAAACAAATAAATAACCATTCACAGTTTCTCTTAATAAACTTAAATTCTAGCATACATGCATAATTCAATGTTTATTAAGCATTTTATTCAAGTTATGTGTTCCGGCAGGTGTGAATAAAATGATTCCAAGATCCTAAAATCATTGAAGAACTAAGCACAGTTTGTCGACTTAATCCTAGAACATCTTAGGTAAGCAAAAGCCTTTTGCTAATAGTCTAGAAACTATTCTTGGTTGATAGGTACGTCTAAGAACTTATTAGGTAAACCTATCGAATTTGCCACGACATAAAAGGACTCCTTACTTATATCGTTGAGTTTCACCAAAACTAACATGTACTCACAATTATTTGTGTACCTTGCCCCTTTAGGACCAATAAGTAACACCTCGCTGAGCGAAAACTATTACTAGATTGATGTAAAGGATATCCAAGCAAGTGTATATTTTGGCATGACACCTTTTAACTCAATTTTTTAAGTTTGGAACTTAAGGCTCTTACTATGTTGGTTAGATTTTAAGTGAACTAAAATCCTTAATCATGCAACATAATCAAGCTTTTGATCTCATGCATTTTAAGACATATTTAAAGCAATAAATAACTTAAAACATGCATAAGATATTTGTGATCTAGTATGGCCCGACTTCATCTTGAAGCTTTGACTTCAAAGTCCGTCTTGAAAATCTCCGTGGGAGGCACCATTTTCTTCAAATAGGATAAGCTATAACTAATTACAACTATTTGATGGTTCGCAGACCATATTTGAATTGAAAAATAACTTTGGTACTTTAGACCAATTACATTCAAATTAATGGTACGCAGACCATATTTTCTATCCTATTTGGGCCATACTAGTCACTTCTTAACCTGCAAAACAGTACATATACAATATATACCATTCACCCATTCATTATCATGAATGGCCCACATAGCTGGTTAGTAAAACACATTATGCATCACGTAAACATTTGCAGCAATTAATCAAGGGCACCAATAATCTACCAATTATTCAGTCCTTATTATTCTAATCAAGTTGTTTTAACCTTAAGGATTTGTAGACCTAATCAAGAGTTTATGACTAAAAAGCGCTCCCACTTAAACCAATAAATTCATATGCTTTACCAATTTCAAACATAAAAATGTATTTCTAGTCTAACCGGAAACATACAAATTTAATTAAAATTTAAAGCTCATATAAATTTATAATTGAATCCAAAAAGTTTAATTTAATTTCAGTCGCATTTAAATTAATTCATGATTTTAATTTTAGTAAAACAATTAGAATAAATAACATTTATTATAATTATAATATTCAAAATTAAAATCCAAGAAAATAATTTAAATTATTAATTTTAAAATTAATTAAAATTACGTGAACTGAAATTTTCAAATTAAACATTCAAAACGATCTAATCGTAACGCAAACACCCTATGCGTTGCACGCCCATGGGCCGCACGCACACAGCCATTGCTGGCCATGTGCGCGCAGCCCATGCGCTCGTCGCATAGCTGCTGCTTCCCTATCGCAAGCCTCCGCACGCATTGATGCTCGCTGCGCGCGCCAGCGCTCATCGCATGCGAGCTATCGCTCGCAGTGCGCGCGCGCGACATCGCTCGCTGGGCGCGCGACATCGCTCGCTGGGCGCGCGACATCGCTCGCTGGGCGCGCGAGCCATCGCTCGCTGGGCGCGCGACATCGCTCGCTGGGCGCGCGACATCGCTCGCTGTGCGCGCGAGCCATCGCTCGCTGGGGCGCGACATCGCTCGCTGGGCGGGCGACATCGCGCGCACAGCGCGCGAGTAATGCTGGGCGCAGCGCTCGTGGCACGCGAGCTTGCGCTCGCTGCGCGCGAGGCTGCGTGCTTTTGTGCGAGGCAGCGCGCGTTGTGGCGCAGCTCGCTTGCTGCCCACACGCGACTGCCTTGGCTCGCCCTTCGCCCATGCCCATTCGTTCATTGCTCGTGGCATACGACACAAGGCAGGGCTGCTGCCTTGTGCTCGTGCACTACGCCTTTGCTCATTGCATTCGTGCCGCACGGGCGACGAGCTCCCTTGCTCGTCGTCGCATGCCCGCATTATACAACACCCCTTAAGGGTAACACGAAGCGTCCATTGCTTCGTGCGTGCAAGTTATATGAACGAATCGCATAAAAATTTAAAATTTATATTTAAAATTAATGACAAATTAATAAATAATATTAATTTCATAATTTTAGGGCGTAAAATCGAAAATTTATTATCCAATTGATTTCCGATTGTTATGGATTCAAGTCTAGGTCATAAAAATTTAAAATTTATCGTAAATTTACAATTTTTATGGTGGTTTTTAATCATAGGTTTCTAATTAAATTACAATTAATTATGAAAATCAAATTAATTCTAAATTATTCTAATTTTCAACAAATTAATCATAATTAATAATTAGATTGCATAATTAACAAGACTAGGCATTCAAACTTGTTAAACATATGCAGTAGGTCAATCAAAAATTCAAGATTTATCAACAAGAATCGCAAATATTTAATTTAACATCTTAAATTTACGAAATTTTGCATTCGAAAAACTAAAACCTTCGAAAAGTCATAGTTAGGCTTCGAATTTGAGAATTCTGGGTTCGGCAGAAAAATAATTTTTGTCAAAATTTTAGAATGCCTTTTACATGCGGAATTGACACAAAAATCACTCAATTCGGATGAGTAACGAAGAAACTGCCGAAAAACTGCGTACGTATAATTAAATAAACGCAATTTGCAATTAATTAACAATTACGAAAATTAATCACCCCTTTTAATTCTTGCAAATTTGTAATATTTAACCATGTTCATGCAATTTAGATTATGAAAATAATAAGGGGCTCGTGATACCACTGTAAGGTTATGATACATATGACAATTCATAAATCATGCGGAAAAACCATAAAGCCAGGAAAACATATTATTTACACATAATCATTTAGCATAGTTTAGATGCATACTCTTTGTTGCGTGCCTTCCCTAGCTGCGCCCGAACCGAACAAGAACAAGTCTTTAGGACTCCAAGTGTCGTCCCTCCGTAGATAGTCCACAGCACGTCCGGATCCGCCTTAAGATTGACCAACTAGAATCGCCCTTAAGGTACTAGAAAATTTCGGCAATTTGAGCAAGATGTGTGTTTGAATTTTCTCTCAAAAACTCACTTTGAATACTTTGAAACTTGTGTTATAAATTGTGAGCCCTAGCCTCATATTTATAGCGGTATGGAAAGGGAATCGTAATCCTATTCAGATACAAATTAATCAAACCTAGAATCTTACAAGAACTCTAATTTAATTAATTTATCAAATAGAATTAGGAATTTAATCATTAACCGAACTCTGCATGTTTTAGGAAACGTGCACGAACA
Source organism: Spinacia oleracea (assembly GCF_020520425.1). NCBI lineage: Eukaryota > Viridiplantae > Streptophyta > Magnoliopsida > Caryophyllales > Amaranthaceae > Spinacia > Spinacia oleracea. The sequence continues at coordinate 19,095,324 of NC_079490.1, forward strand.
CAAACACTTGCACACACACACGCACGACAGCCACGATGGGCCTCATGCGTGCGCGCGAGCAGCAGCCCACTCAGCGCCCGCGCCCGCGCGCGCTGCGCGCTGCGCGCAGCCTGCTGGGCCTGGCCTTGCTGTTTGTGCGGCGCGCTTGGCTTGCTGGGCGATGGCCTGGCTTCGTGCTGGGCCTCGTCCGGCAGGCCTCGTCCGATGCTTATTCGTACGATGCGCTTCCGATTAAATTTCCGATTCCGGAATTCATTTCCGATACGAACAATATTTAATATTTCCGATTCCGGAATTAATTTCCGTTTCGAACAAATATTTAATATTTCCGTTTCCGGAATTATTTTCCGATTCCGGTAATATTTCCGATTCTGACAATATTTCCGTTTCCGGCAATATTTCCGATTCTGGCAATATTTCCATTTCCGATAATATTTTCCGACACGTACCATGTTTCCGTTTCCGGCAACATCTACGACTTGGATAATATTTATATTTCCGATACGATCCATATTTCCGTTTCCGGCAATATCATCGTTTCCGGAGTATTCACTTCTTGCCTGTGACGATCTTAGCTCCCACTGAAACCAAGATCCGTCGGTTCCGAATATCCATAGATAGAGTATCTAATGCCATTAGATACTTGATCCGTTTACGTACTATTTGTGTGACCCTACGGGTTCAGTCAAGAGTAAGCTGTGGATTAATATCATTAATTCCACTTGAACTGAAGCGGCCTCTAGCTAGGCATTCAGCTCACTTGATCTCACTGAATTATTAACTTGTTAATTAATACTGAACCGCATTTATTAGACTTAACATAGAATGCATACTTGGACCAAGGGCATTATTTCCTTCATATTAACCCCCACAAGACCATAGATTCATTAAGAACATAATATAATGTTCAACCTCTCAAATAATTTGGTTGGTGAATCCACAAGTTGAATGCGTCCATTTCAATATGTTAGATTCATTAAGAGTTTATACAACTCAACCCTCATACAAGCGGTGGTTCTCTTTAAAGTGCATCTCAACTAACACTCTACCATTAAGAGTTCAAAGACTCAACCTCATTCAAGCATTACAACACATGCCATAGGGATAAGCAAGTAATGCTTATTACTTTACTCAAATGGGCATGAAGCCTATCCCCCTCGACATTTCAACCATCAAGGATCATTACATGTCCCAATTCAATCTTCGTACCATAGTGCATAGCGTACCTTGCATTAAGATTTTCCGTTAGAAAGTATAACCATAAGCAAGGACATTTAAATGGTATATGCTCACTCAAAAGCACACATGGTAAAGAAATTATAAGATGCTTTGTTCTTGGTTCAACTAACACCAATTAAATTTGATGGGACAATTTTGTAAAACTCAATTTTACAAAAAGTTCTTCATAAAGTATGATCCTCAAATCAACATAGCCACTTTAGTGAAAGTACTTCATCAATATCAAACTTCTATAATTTGCATCGAAAACTTCAAAGCGACATACTTTGAAAACATAGCAAATAAATACCATTCGACCTTATCCATGATACCTTTAAAATGAAGCAAACCCTCGTTCACTAAAAATTTGTGAAATTAAAAACAACTCAATTATTTCACAGTAAATTCACAAATAATAGCTATGTCAAAATACGAACAATACATATCATTATCATAGCGGAAAATATACTAGCGTCCACAACCTAAATCATGTTTTAGGTCCTTTTAAAGGTTGAAGCTAAAAATTACATTCCACACATACCCACAAATGATATGATTTTATATTTCCACAAATCTTCTCAAAAATTAAGAAAATGACTTACTATGAAAACCAAACATTTGTTTTCATATATTACTCAAAACCATTTACTTAAATAACACTTTCAACTTTCAAGGGAGAAGACATAGAATTCAATGAAGGTTTAAAACTCAATATTCAACATGTGATGTAAATATAACTTGAGCACATCATCCACATATCGAGTAAAATAACCACACATAATTATCACCTTGGAAAAATAAGAATTGAAATTCTCCACCCAAGTTATTAATCTAAACAACTATGAGAATTCAAATTCTACACAATCAATATGCATCAAGATATCGATAAGGTACATGTACCATTACAATGGTGATAACTCCAACACACATAATGAATTCCATAAACACATAATTCTTATCCTCAAGCATGGGAACTCATCACTCATGGTTTTACCACTTAGAACAATCACTTTACATACCTATGATAAAAGAGCATGCAATATAGGAATGAAAATTAAACTGCTCAAAAATCTAAGTGATATAAAACTTGTTCCAAAAATAATAAGAATAAGAAAATCTCACTTCCTTACGTTGATAAGGTTCTCCCAATTCAAGTATAGCCTTGAAACTCCTAATAACCATCCGGTGAATAGTCATCAAACCCTTTCAAGAAAACATCTAGATATTCATATTCCTTAGGTAGGTTGCGAAACTCACAAGTAAGCTTAACTTACTCCCAAAAGCTTCCCCTCAAAGGTTAACGACAAAAAGTCTCCATTGACAAATCACGGAATTAAGGTCTTACTCATAGGAATTGAAAACACAACACAAATTCAAGGCATACATAAAAACGTCCTTTAGCATAACGCGCAATTCTCATGCCTTGAAAACTCTGACTTCAAGTCTCTTCTAAATTCAACTTGTTCACTACTAACAAAAGAATTAGAAGAAAATAGAACAATCAAGCAAGTGACACTTTAAACCCAACATGCATAGCCAAACAATTAATTGCATCATGCACAAACATGCTAAAAGAAGAATAACCGTTAAAATGAGAATACTCAAAAAAATACATACCAAAACTCATCAATAAGATGAACATCCCAAGAAGTCATGGAATTACATGCATAATAAAAAGAGTACACTCAAATAATACAAGGACCAAGAAAACAAGTCCAACATTGAAATATTAGGCACTTCCCATATAGTGGATTTAAAAGTCTCTTTTACATGACACCTAAAAATTTCGAATCTCGAATATTTGGACTCACAACCACTTTCCAAAAAACACCGGGGTCTAAAGGTTTCCCAAGAGAAACTCTCAAAAATACATGAGCATTCGAAAACAACCCCCACATGGAAATAATAAGCCCAAAAATTAAGATCATAAAATGATCACTCAACAAGGTTAAACTATGAGAAATGCCATAATAAAATTATGTACTCAACAATTCCCATAAAACCATTTTAAGATCAATAAACCCTTAAAACTCAAGTCTCAAAACTTTTGGCCAACTTTAATGAAATTCCAACACCAACACAAATAAAAAGGCTATTTAGTCTCAACCATAGAAAATTCATTAAACAACACCATACCAATCATGACAAGATTAATGGTCAAATTCCCAAAAGTGTAGTGACTCGAATAATCAGGTATACATCCAAGGAAAATATTATACGTAAAAACTCACTCAACATATTCCAAGGAAAAGGGTTAACATAGTTTGCTTCCACAAACTCAAACACTTATGTTCTAGGGGGTCATCACAAGCTTATGATAACTTGCTCCAATGGGTACACAAAAAACTCCAAGGAATTAAATATGCATATTTCCAACAATGCATAAGAAACCATTGATTATGAAGTTACATACTCAATATTCATGGTGATAAACAAGAACTTGGAATCATACGTATACACCAATATTACTATGACAAGTTAGCGCTTGAAATGACAACGTACAAGGCTAATAATCTAATCACTATTAGAATAAAACTACTTATTAAATACCCTTAGTAAAGCAAGTACACAAAGTCACAAGCCCAAAATTCCTCTACCAAGGAAAATATGACAATGCACAAATAATTCACATTAGTCTTTGAAAGACTAAAAACATAACTTTAATAAAACTAAGGTCTCCTCATGAAATTAAACATGCATGAAACCAAAGTAAACTGTAGAGTGCAATAACATGTTCATACATCATATATAATTCAAATACTCTACTTTCTAGTAATCATTCCAACAAACATCATTTGACAATATAAAAATCAATTTTAATATTGTCATCTTCACAAAATATAATTTGTTGAAATGACTATTAGAAATGAACATGTTAGAATAATATCTTATTAAAAGAAGTAGTTTAGAATGAACCTCCCTTGATATTAAATCAAGTATGTGTATTGTAAGACATTCCAAAATCTTCAATCAATCCTCCATCACGATATCATGACCATCATTCATCAATCATCTTCTTCCAAGACGTTACTTTTGACTTTCCGTATCCAGAAAAATCAGGTTCGTTCTTGAAGTTGTAACTGACGATCTCGATCATCCAATGACAATCCGACCGTTGAAAATCAAGCCCAAGATGTCCCGGATATTGTGTCAAAATTTCAGGACAATCAGACCACGGATGACCCTCGATCCGGATCAATCTTTGAGACTTCTCCCAGAAAAACGTGAATGAAAAACATCTTTGGAAACCCTCTAAATTCCCTTTATCTTTCACTCAAACTCACAAATATAAATTTCCTCAAAAATCATAAGAAGTATTTAGCCATTGAAATATATCTCGTTTTCAAATTGTTGTAATAATTGGGTTTTCAAGGCAAATACTAGAATAAGAATAAGAACGAGTTTAGAAAATCGTTGCGCCGTGGTAACCAAACCACTGCCTTGAAAACGAGATTCGGTGCAACCGGGGTGCACAATTGTATCCACCGATTCGTTCCCTAAGGTTTACACAACTCTCAACACACAAAGGCACTTTTGGGTGATGAGATGGAGCCACATAAACTTATGCCCAAAAGAATAAGAAGGAAAAGGTTTGAAGAGATACAAATATTCATGACTTAATCATGAACCAAAATTCTTCCAGGAGGAGGAGAGGAAGAGATCAATATATGTGTGTACCAACAACTCAGAAAATGAAGAGTACTTATAGGATGTGTGGAGGAGACAAAACAATCCAAAGAAATCAAAGGTTTCAAAGGAATTCAATGATATTAATCAACCATAAACCCATGATAATGAAGAGTTGATAACCCCCATAATCAAGAGAAATAATGGACCAACTTAATCACCATAATCAGAATGATAATTGTCCATAAATAATACTTAAAAGGTTATCATAAAGGAGGAATCCAAAGAGAAGATAAAAAACGGACAACACCAAGAACCGATCTCGAAACCTGCCGGTTTTCCAAAACCGGCCGATTTTCGGTTCACTTCAAAAAATGCCTTTTAAGTCCGATTTTCAACTTACACTCGAAACCTGCCGGTTTCGGAAAACCTGGCAGGCAGGTTTTGAGAAACCTGCCGCTTTTCCAAAACACGGCAGGCAGATTTTGAGCGCTTTTCCATCTTTAAATTCCAACAGCCCGTGCAGTACGAATGCAGCGAGCAACCTAGCGCATGGCGCGCGCACGAGGCAAGGAAGCCTGTGCGTGTGTGCTGTGGCGATGGGCGAAGGGAGAAGGCGTGGCACGAGGAGAGGCGCGCGCGCGCGCGAGGGCGAGAGCTGGTCGCCCAGCGATCGCTGCTCCGTGCACCAACACGCGTGGCGTCGAGGGCTTGCTTGCGCGCGAGCAAGCAAGCACTTCCATCGTGGCTGCTGCGATGCATGCGGGCGAGCAGGCTGCGCGCAAGCGTGGCTTGGCTTGCTGCGTTTGCGCGTGGCTGCTGCTGCGATGAGCCATGGGCCAGCGATAGGTCGTGCACTCGACGGGGCTTGGGCGCAAGCCCAAGTGCTCGTCATGTTACGATTATCAAGTTTTAAATTTTAATTTGAGATTTTCAGTTCATATAATTTTAATTAATTTTAAAATTAATAATTTAAATTGTTTTCTTGGATTTTAATTTTGAATATTATAATTATTATAAATTTTAATTTATTCTAATTATTTTACTAAAATTAAAAACCTTGAATTAATTTAAATTCGACTGAAAATAAATTAAGTAAGTGGATTTAATTAAATTTGTATGTTTCCGGCTAGACTAAAAATACATTTTTATGTTTAAAATTAGTAAAACATATGAATTTATTGGTTTAAGTGGGAGCATTTTTAGACATAAACTCTTGATTAGGTCTACAAATCCTTTAAGGTTAAACAACTTGATTAGAATTAATAAGGACTGAATAATTGGTAGATTATTGGTGCCCTTAATTAATTGCTGCAAATATTTATGTGATGCATAACGTGTTTTACTAACCAGCTATGTGGGCCATTCATGATAATGAATGGGTGAATGGTATATATTGTATATGTACTGTTTTGCAGGTTATGAAGTGACTAGTATGGCCCAAATAGGATAGAAAATATGGTCTGCGTACCATTAATTTGAATGTAATTGGTCTAAAGTGCCAAAATTGTTTTTCAATTCAAATATGGTCTGCGTACCATCAACTAGTTGTAATTAGTTTAATTATAGCTTATCCTATTTGAAGAAAATTGCGCCTCCCACGGAGATTTTCAAGACAGACATTGAAGTTGAAGCTTCAAGATGAAGTCGGGCCATACTAGATCACATTTATCTTATGCATGTTTTAAGTTATTTATTGCTTTTAAATATGTCTTAAATATGCATGAGATCAAAGCTCGATTATGTTGCATGATTAAGGATTTTAGTTCACTTAAAATCTAACCAACATAGTAAGAGCCTTAAATTCCAAACTTAAAAAAAAAAAAAAAAATTGAGTGAAAAGGTGTCATGCCAAAATAACACTTACTTGGATATCCTTTTTTCATCGATCTTAGTAATAGTTTTCCGCCATAGCGAGGTGTTACTTATCGATACTAAAGGGGTAAGGTACACAAATAATTGTGAGTACATGTTAGTTTTGGTGAAACTCAACGATATAAGTAAGGAGTCATTTTATGTCGTGGCAAAATCGATAGGTTTACCTAATAAGTTCTTAGACGTACCTATCAACCAAGAGTAGTTTCTAGACTATTAGCAAAAGGTTTTTGCTTACCTAAAATGTTTTAGAATTGAGTCAAAATAAATAATGTGCTTAATTCTTCAATGGTTTTAGGGTCTTGGAATCATTTTATTCACACCTGCCGGAACAATAAAATCGAATAAAATGCTAATAACTTGTTTGAATTGCATGATTGCTTTAATTTTCAAGTTATTACTCATGATAAATGTTTAGACTTTGCATGCTTCAATGTATGTTTTAATTATTGTTTATAATTAAATATCTTGCACTGCGGTAAATCCTTTTAGAAAGGTAACAGTAAATTTCCTCGATTGGTAATGAATCCAAGAACGATTCACGGAAATGAGATAAAATGAGCAATTTAAATGTACGTTTCTTTTAGTGACTTTTATGGTTGTTTTCGAGTATCAAAATCGAATGGCGAACCGATTGGTGCTTGTGGATTCAAAATACAATGTAGTTTTGAGATCATAAAGCATTGAGTTTAAACGCTCAGCTTTACCAATGGTTAACAACCTAAAATCTTTGTCCATTGAATTCTCGAATGAGTCTAGTCCCTAGACATTCGAATAGATCGATGCTTAGAGAACTTTAGAAGCTTCTGGTAAGATCATCTAGTTGAAACAAAATATTCAACATAAATTAAAATGGTAAGAACTTTGTTGGAGTAACATTGGACATGTCTAAACAATGTATAAAAGTCAACACTAAAGAATTCAATTCTTAAGACTATAAGAAAGGGTACAAGAAATAGGAAAATAAGGAACAAATGAAAGAAATTTTACGATTTTGTTTCTACCTATAAGTTTATGTTTAAAGAGAAGTGACCTAGCAATCAAACTTCCTTGGTATCATATACCGCTTGAGGTTCTTACTTCGGTAATAACTCAAACAATGGAAGCTAGGCTACACTAATGGCCTACAAATGGGAAATGAACATGGAAATGCTACATTATTTGTAGGGTCATCTAGTTTGTTTTAAGTCCTTTCAAAGGCTGGAACTTAATGGCTATTTTGTTCCATAATCAGCATACCTAAATTTCTGTTTTCAAACACAGAAAGACTCACATTCAAGAAAAACAAAAACAATGTTTGTTTGTTTATTTGAATGAAATGGTCAATTACGGGTTGAGTCAATATGCTTGATTAAAACAAACAACTCTTTAACAATAAAACTTTACTAGGTTCAAATAAACCCCTTGATTTGAGTTCCATTAATCTTTGGCATTGTTGCTTAGACCATGTCAACAAGTTAACATTCAAAAGCTCTATTTTGATGGACTTTTTAAAGTTGATTGATTTCTAGATCATTCAAGACGAGCTAGTCTTACTTGTTGAAAGTAACAAAAGATATGAACTATTGTTAGAACTCCTAGACGATAGAGTTCAAAGCTAAAGAAAGGTTTTATGACTTTATTATTTCACATAGATTTGAGTGAATATAGGTTTATTTACTCAATGTGATATAAGTTTGAATCTGTTTGGCTAGTTCAAAGATTCAGAAGTATAAATCCCACTTGGCAAGAAATCATAAAGATCTAGGTTAGATCAGGTTGATGATTACTTAAGTCAAGAATGATCATCAATGATTGTGTGTAGTAAAATTCACAATCTAGCTCCATGAGATATGGCATATCTAAGTTGGAATGATCGAAGTCGATTAGTACTTGATTCGATCAATGATGGATCATAAAGAATTTTCCTATAATTTCTAAACAAAATGCTCAACTACCACCAAACTAAACCAAATTCGTCAAAGCTATTGAAAAGTAATTTCAGAATATCTTTTCATAATATATCTAAAGAGTTCATAAACTCAGTGGGAGCTTAGTGTTTGTTATTCAACAAACTATGGCCCAAGTATAGATATATGTTTCATTGTGATTTATTCAAATGAGACACAAGTGTATTGTTTCTACCACGAATTTTTGAGAACATAATGTTTGTTTGCTCGAAATAATGTCCTTTTGGAGATTCGTTTCCAAAATGACAAGTGGGAGAAAATAGACCTCGAAAGTCTTCGAGGCGAACAACAAACATAAACGGACAATCCGGAGGCTTTTCGAAGTTCTTTAGAAAATCCGAACACGTATTCTTTAAGGACTTTAGAAGTGGCTTTTAAAGAATAGACATCTCTTAGAAGACTTTACAAGTGCTTCAAGGAGAACAGAATATTCAAAGGACTTTTAAGTGGCTATTGATATTCTATTGTTTGATGTTCTATACCCAAGTAGGCATAGAGTTCAAGTCACTGAAACTATGCAATTCTTCTATTAGATAGTGAAGAAACCTACAACTTGCAGTCAAACTATTATCACAAAGATTAATGAGTTTGTGACTTGTAAGAAAGCTATGATGAAATATAGATTCCCTAAAATGGTTAGAGGCCATATATAGACTATATGTTTAATTGGTTAAAGGCCATAAAACATAACCAATGTTTTGATGACAAAATTGAAATTTTGTTGATTTGCAAGAATAGGTTAACACCTGTTGGTTGAAAATTGGTTTTAAGGATAAAAACCATCAAACATGGAATTGTGTTCACAAACAAAGCTAGATTAGTTGCTAAAGGTTACAAGAAAATTCATGGCATGGATTGTGTTGAAACCTCATGCATAATCGTAATGCTCAAGTCTATAAATCAAGCAATGATTGCATATTGGTACATATGGCAATTGGATGACAAAACGTATTCCTCATTCAAATGTTGGAAGAAACTATGTACATGGCATGTCATAGGATTTGTGGATCCAAATAATGATTGAAAGGAAAGCTAGCTTATGAAATATAAGTACAGATTTAAGCAAGCAATTGGGAATTGGAATTGTATTTTAATGAAGCTAATAAGTATTTTAGTTTCATAAAATGTACATGATTCTTATAGATATATAAGAAGTTTAGTGGGAGTACATAAAACTTAATTGGTCCTATGTGTATCACACACATATCTCTCTATTGTGAAATAACATTCAAATGCTAATGACTTAGATTTGAAATTATTCATCAATGACGGACCAAGGCGAAACTTAGTACATAATGGGTATTAAGATCTACTTTCAAAGATCTTATGATATTGTTTTAGATTAGTAATGGCATTTACTAAATCAAACACGAAAGACTCCATTGGAGATATTCGACCCATGTGAATAAATCTAAGTAAAGAATGTTTGAACTATGTATAAGCATGTACTGAGTTAAACATCAAAGAATCTAATGAGATTCTTCACCTATATTATATGTCAATGAATTTAGCTGGATTTAGTATCTACTGAAACTATATGAGCTAAAGTTACATGAATAGAATTCAATTGGGAGTTATTCTGCAAAAGAATTTATCATGTATAATATAATATGAGGATCGCCAAAAACGTATCGTATGACTTTAGGCATGACGAACATATACCAATCTCTATTGATCTAAGTGAAGATCAACTAGATTGAAATCAAGAATACTTATGGTACTTGAAAAGGTACATAGGAATAGTTCTTGATTCAAGGAAATAAAGATATGCTAAATATTGATGCTACACGCATAAACACTGGCAAAGGATCAAGCAAGACCCTTTGGAGTTAACCATTGATAAGGACGAGCTATAGAGCATCGTGTTTTGAAATGGCAACATGGATTGGAGACCATGAGTTATTGCGTGGGATATTAAAATATTAATTTCTATGTTCTAAGATACAGCTGGAAAGTATTCCACATATCTGTGAACTGCTTTAATAAGTAATTCCAAACAAAGCATTACTAGCAACCTATAAAGTTGAAGTAAAAGTACTTATTGCCTAAGAAGAAATAAAACAGGGTTGTTTATGCTGAAGAGTTCTTCACTGAACTTGGGTAGATCACATGTCTGCTGGCTTGATGGTTCTTCATTGAAAAATGCGTAGAACCACTCTTGAAGCAAGAAAAGACTAGATCACAAAATAAACATACTCAAAAGATCTTATCATCTATCTCGAAGAACATTTGATGAAAAGGATATTAAGATTGGCAAAGCATGATAACTAAACCTATGCAACAAGTGAGAAACAACACTCACATTGTGGCACTGGAAATCAAGCATAGCTTTGAATTCCATGAACTGTTTTAAAGATGGGTTTGAGGCCCATGGTTGTAAAACATTGGGGTTGAACATTTATCATATATGAAATGTATTTTCATATTCCATTTAATCTTGGTTTAGTATTAAATGATGAGTCCCTTCAATTTGACGAAATATTCAAGATAGACTGTCAGGACCAGTCCTGTGACTAAGAAATGTCTATCAAGTGAACTTGAATGTCAAAAGTTGAAAATGGTCCCTGGTCGGAGTTTTCTACAAAAATGGACGCATAGAAAACGTTAGACGACTAGAATGCAAGATGACTAGTAGTTCTGTTTCTTGAACTATGTGGGCATGGCAATGTCATAATCATTTGCATAGATACTTACTTTAGGAAGACTAGTATCGGACAGACCTATGAAACTTTACTGTAAGAGATGAAAATCTGTCATAAGTAAATTTCATTAAAATTATTAGACACTAAATCCTCAATACCTGAGTGATTTGAGATTACTTGTTTGAGAACTGGTTGCTTTGACGTTGACCAACCGTCGCACCGTAAAAGGAGGCTATAAAGGCAACGCTTAGGTAATCACCTATCAAACGAAGTCTAATCTCAAGATCGCAAGATTGGGATTGTCCTCCCATAAATCGGGATGAGATGCTTAAAAGTTGTACAAGGCCACTCGGAGAGCTAGAAACTGTAAAATGCATGGCCGTGCTCGGATGAATCATAGGCTATGATTATCTGTTTATTTGATCAGTTGAACTCTGAAACCGAGAAACACCTCTGGACATAATAAGGATGACAACTCTTACCTTATGTTCAAGAGCAAGCATCGAGCGACAAAGGAATTAGGTAATGCACACTTGTCCCTAAGGACAAGTGGGAGACTGAAGGAAATAGTGCCCTTGGTCCAAGTATGCATATAATATTAAGTCTAATAAATGCGGTTCAGTATTAATTAACAAGTTAATAATTCAGTGAGATCAAGTGAGCTGGATGCCTAGCTAGAGGCCGCTTCAGTTCAAGTGGAATTAATGATATTAATCCACAGCTTACTCTTAACTGAACCCGTAGGGTCACAAAAATAGTACGTAAACGGATCAAGTATTTAATGGCATTAAATACTCCATCTATGGATATTCGGAATCGACGGATCTTGGTTTCAGTGGGAGCTAAGATCGTCACAAGCAAGAAATGAATACTCCCGAAACGATGATATTACCGGAAACGGAAATATGGATCGTATCGGAAATATAAATATTATCCAAGTCGTAAATGTTGCCGGAAACGGAAACATGGTACGTATCGGAAAATATTAATGGAAATGGAAATATTGCCGGAATCGGAAATATTACCGGAAACGGAAATATTGTCAGAATCGGAAATATTATCGGAATCGGAATATAATTCCGGAAACGAAAATATTAAATATTTGTTCGAAACGGAAATTAATTCCGGAATCGGAAATATTAAATATTGTTCGTATTGGAAATAAATTCCGGAATCGGGAATTTAATCGGAAGCGTATCGTACGAATTAGCATCGGACGAGGCCTGCCAGACGAAGGCCCAGCACGAAGCCGGGCCATCGCCCAGCAAGCCAGCGCGCCACAACGCACCAGCCAAGGCTGCGCCAGGCCCACCGCAAGGCAGGCCCAGCGCGCGCCAAGGCTGCGGCAGCGTGTGGGCCTCGTGGCAATGGGCTGCGAGTGCTCGCGGGCTGCGCGCGCTCGCATGGCGCCCCTTGTGGGCTGCTGTGCGTGCGTGTGTGTGTTTGTGTTCATATACGAATCCTAAAGCTATCAGGATTCGATATATGATTAAATTCCTAATCCTAAAAGGATAAACTAATTAAATAAGAGTTCTACTAGGATTCTAGTTTAATTAATTCGTATCCTAGTAGGATTCCAGTTCCTTTTCCATACCTCTACAAATAGGTTCCTAGGGTCATAATTATAGATACAATTGAAGTATTCTAAAGGTAAGATTTTGAAGAAAAATCAGCTATACACTTGCACCTAAATAGCCGAAATTCCTAAGCAACCTTAAGGGCGATTCTAGTTGGTCAAGCTTAAGGCGGATCCGGACGTGCTGTGGACTATCTACGGAGGGACGACACTTGGAGTCCTAAAGACTCGTTCTTGTTCGGTTCAGACGTAGCTAGGGAGGGCACGCAACAAAGTGTATGCATCTAAACTATGCTAAATGATTATGTGTAAATAATATGCTTTCCTGGCTTTATGGTTTTTCCGCATGATTTATGTTTTGTCATATGAATCATAACCTAACAGTATGGGGGTACAATGTGGAAAAAATTAAATGCATGGGTACAACATATAAATCAAAGAAATACAGAGCTACAACATAGTAAAAAAATTTTGGGGGAATGCATATACGAAGTATTATTTTATATTATACTATATCTATGTAAAATCTATTACATTGTACTAAAAGAGACACCAAAAATGACACATGTCACTTCCTGCTGAAATTTTTTCCGCAAAAAGTCAATTTCCTATAGTATGTCAGTATTAGAAGATTTTGGTAATATTAATAATTGAAAATATATTTATTCAAAATAGGTAAAATTAACATATTAGCCTATCGAATATTTTGGTCAAACTATCATATTAAAAATATAAAATATATAGTGTAATACGTAGTAGAATAGTTTCAAAATAAACAATACATAGTAGAAAGAAAATTGCATATTAGATTATTAAATGAATACATTCATGATTTATTAACTACTCCCTCCGTTCCATAATGTTCCTCACTTTTCCATTATGCGCGGTCTCCAATGCACTACCTTGACCGTTAATAGTTTTAATTTCGCATTAGTAAAATTATAAAAAATGAATATTTAGAAAATTTATATTGAAACGAATCCAATGATATCCCACATGTTAATATTTATACTCTTAATCATATTATTAATTACGGTCAAAGTTTTTAAACTTTGACCATATGAATAATAAACATGAGGAACATTATGGAACAGAGGGAGTATGCATTAACTTTAAGGATAAATATTTCAGTTAAATATTTTATTAAAAAAAAGGCGGTCACATAATAATTTTTGAATATCCGTGCATGGTTGCATGCACGAGACCTAGTATAGTACACGTGCGATGCACGGTTTATAATCTAAATATCAAATTTACATGACATCTAAACTATATTTATCAATAACTAATAATTTTGTTACGTTACTTCCCCTCATTCATTATCATTATCGCATTGCCTCAAAGAGGCTCCCGCAAGAAGCGGGGTAAGGGGTGGTCGGACGTACGCAACCTTACCCCTGCAATTGCAGAGAGGTTGTTTTCAATTGACCCAAAAGCGATAATGGGACGACAACGAAACGACCATCTTCTACTTCATGGAAAGGAAGCGAATAAGTTTTAAGAGCCATTTTGATTTAGTCCATTACATCCCACAGCCAAAATAACAAATGAATCTTTGGCTTCATCGGAAATAAAAGTAGATAGATACATTTATTTTAATTTCTTCCCCGACCCTTTCATCACTCGTGTCAAACATAAACTTATTCACATCCTTCCTTTACTTTGATAGCCATACCCACATAATTCCACCATCTACATCATTATCCGACCACTTACACCTACTCTCATGTACTTTATTCAGCTAGATATGACTTCGAGTCGGGGTGGGGATGGTATTGAGGATGGTCCATTTACCTGTATCTGCATGAAATTCTCTTCTTCATCTCAAGCCACCACAACAGGTACGCTACTCATTCTCATCCCACTCCCCGCCTGATAGAACTTATCACCGCTCCATCACACCCACCTCAAATTGACCTAGCTCTAAACCCCCTTTTTGGTAGGAGAGTTTTGAAGTTTAAAACTCTATTCTAGAGATTCGACAATTCGGTTGTCTGATTAGAGTAATCGTGTAAATAAAAAAAACATTATAATATGTGATAGTAGTGAAGAGCGAATGTTGATATATTCATACAATTAGATGAATGATAAACGATAACAGATAGGTCCTGTCTAAAACCCTTCATAATCATCCTGTCACCCGCGATGAAAACATAGGATAATTTTATCACCGTCACCACCACTTTCCCCCATCCCCGCCCACTTGGGGCGGGGGAGGGAGAGTTGGTCTCTCAAAAGACATGTCCTATTGAGCCATTGACCATATGATATCGGTACATTTGGCCATAATCAACCTTACCATTCAGCTAACTTTTGAATATATTGACATAAATTTATTATAAATTTGATTTATTATTATTCATAATATTGATTAAAAAATTTAAATGCGACTCTACAGTTTTAGATGGGGCGAGTGTTCCCAAGTCCAATAAATTCAAATCCTCCCCATCATCAAGGTTGACATATGTTATTCTTATACCCGCCCGCCAACACCAATCATCTATATTTATCTTCGTCGTTAGCCCAATACAAAATCCAATAACTTCACCCATCAGCAAGGTGATGTAATGATTTATATATCAAAACTATAATTTTGCAAAATAATTTATGTGTAAGTGATGTTGCAATCTTTTACGTGGTGTGTGTAACCCCAACCCATACTCTCCTTACCATGGTACGTAAAAATAGTTATCTTGATTCCACCAACTTATTATGGAGTACTATTTTTCATTATCCTTGTGTATTTCTGTTTAGTTAATTAAGTTTTCATTAAAATTAAGGGTTTTTGTATACTAATATGATCTCTTTTTTAAAAAAAAACACTGCACGTAAAAGAAAGTTTATAACAATACATTGTTCTGAGTATAAAATAATTAATCAGATCTTGAATCGTACTGAAAACCTATTTTTTAGTATACATGACTATATGCATGTTAAAAATCTTGTCTTGCATATAAAACATTTTCCAATGGGCTAGGATTTTTTTTTAATAACTATAAATCTATAATTATGTCTATTTTAGAAGTCAGCTCCTGAAATGAAGTAAAAATTAAATTTTCTTTCTTAAGTTATTAAATAAAGTCATTACAGTTTTCAAGTTTGAGATTTAGCAAGGAAGAAAATTTTAAATCTAAAACTTAGGAATAATAACTTTCTCTCAATAATCAATTGCCATGTTATTAAATTTAATAAATTACACATAAAATATGTCGTCTTCTCTTCTTGAACTTAAAGCCCAGAGTTACATCATATAAATAAAATATACTAAGATAATATTATGTTAGATAGTCTAAGATATTAGGCTTGAGATATTGAGAATCAGATATTAGCAGTTAAAAATTTAGCATGGTAATTCCATATTATTGTTAGGGCACATGGAGTATTTTAATATGAAAATAATTTTTACAATATCTTTTTACTAAATTTTAATTAGTATGTAATTTGTATATTTATTATAAAGTCAAAGATATTATTTTATTTTTATTTTTTAAGTTTAATTATTTATATTAAAATAAAGGTGAATAATAGAGTGACATTTGTTTTCTCTGTTTTAGTATAGTATATAGATCAATACTGTAATACCTCGTATTTTTCTGTATTTTATAAATATATTTTATTATATTTATAAAGTATTTTTAAGATTTTTAGAATTTAAAACGCATTTAAATGTTATTCAAATGCATTTTATTTAATTAGAACATTTATTAGTTTAATTATTACCAAACGAATTTATTATTTAATGTTGGGAATTTAATTGAGTTTCAAAAGTAAAACGATTTTAAATGAATCTAGCCCAATTCAATTCCAAGTTCAAGTCCAAACAAATTAAACAAGCCCATCCTATGTTTAATGAAGCCCGAAAGGAATCCTAAAGTCTAGCCCATCTTTGAGTTTTCTAAGCCTATAAATATAGGTGCTTACCCTCAAAATCGCTCCCTATTATTCATTAAACCTAAAAATAAAACTCTAACCCTAAATTCTTCTTTCTTTCGTCGAACTTATGTTTGGCCGTTTTTCTCCTACCTTCCGTTCGTTTTCAGAAAACGGTTTATTCTACGAAGTTATAGATCTAGAAAATTTCTTGAACTTTGCCTCAAGAATCGATCAATTCCGAGTTGTAGATTAAAAGTTATGAGCGTTCTAAATTCTGCTGCAGTAATTTACTCCCTCTTTTTCTCTCGCCTCTCACGCCCCTCGACCCGCACAGCAGCACATCCGCGTGTTGTTGCTGTGTGTTGTTCTTGTTGTTGTTGTTGTGCGTTGTTGGCCCTCGCCCACACACACTCGTCTCTCTTTTCTCTCCCTCGTGCCCGTCGTGCACCAAAGCCGAAGCCCTGCTGCTGCTTCCCTTGCCTGCCGCGCACAACACACACTCGTGTGTGTTGTGTGTGTTGTTGTTGTTCCGTATACTCCGTATATTTTGATTCTTTTGCGCCAAATCACATTCAAATCGTGATTGTACCGTGTTATAGGCCGGATTGGTATAATTTTCTTCTTCCTTGCCTATTCTATTTCAATTCCGTATTTAAATTATATTATTATTATTGGTTTTGATTAATTAAAATGCTGGGATCGGTTATGAACACCGAATTTTGAGGATTTGTATGTTTGAATTATTGAAGAATGTTTTGAATTGAAATATTATAATTTTCAGATTTGAAGTATATATTAAAGCTTCAATTTTTATTAGTTTTAATGGTCTTAATTACAAACTATGATTGGAGTTTTAATCTAAGCCTTATGGGCGATTGATTAGCATAATTAGATGATGAATTTAATTATGATAATCAATTATATTTTTCAGAATATTGTAAAGACTTAAAACGTCGACTTTTAATGGTTTTATACATGAAAATAAATTAATTTCATGCTAGGGTTTTAAACGATTGATTGAGACTATTATTTTATTAATGAACGATTAAGTTCTAATTAATTCAAGTGTTTTAAAACTAAACAAAGTTGCTGGAAATTTAGTAAACATGGATAATAATTAAGTTTCTCCTTTGTGTTTATAGGAGTTGATTTCTAGTAAGTTGTGATTCGCACAGTGGCCCCCGTACTTAGGTATTCCAGGTACGTACAAGTCTAGGGCGACCACATTATTTGTCAAGGGACATTACGTGATTATTTATTGATGTGAATCATATTACGTGAACTTGGTGAATTCATATTTGATTTGGCGGACAATCATGTGAATTATTATTATTGGAATTATTGAATTGTTGATTGAACAAGCATGTTGGGATTATTATGAGTATGGATTTCATTGTCAATCATGTTGTTCAATATTTATGCATGTATGGTTTATTTCACATGCAAGGGATGGATTATTTATTATTATGCTATTGTACGGGATGTCTAGCATACTTTGAGCCAATTATTCGTACCTCGTTGTACTATTTATTTACCACATGTGAAGGGTTAGCTCACGTAAGCCACCGCACATGTAGGGTTCAGTTGGAAATATTTTATATGAAATGAATTAGGATTTGTCGTGCTAGGGCACAACCCTCATGTTAACATGCATGATGTGGAATCTCACCTTTTGTGAGAAGGAACTTGGTAGTAAGTTCACTACGTCTTGATTTATTGATCACGAGTTCTAAAGGATTAAAATGAGATTGTTTTGGTTGTCGTTTATTAACTGTATGTATGTATGTATGTATGTATGTATGTATGTATGTATGTATGTATGTATGTAGTATGTATGTATGTATGTATGTATGTTTGTTGAGTCTCGAGTTCGCCTTTAATAAAATATTAATAAACGTAAAGTGCAACCAGAACAAGCTTCAAAACTCTTGGAACGTATATACCTTGAGTATGAACAATGGGGGGAGACTTGCCGGAAAGCTTGATCTCCTACTAATGATACAAGACGTTGTTTCATTCACATTATGCGCAGGAATTCCGTCGGTATGGCCCGACACTCGGTATGACCGGATTTTATTATTTATTATTTGTTGTATGGTTGGCTCCCATCACCTTTCCTTAATGGAATATTCTTTTGGCCCGTTCGAAGCTTATTCTAATTAAATTGTGAGTCAAGAGTCGAGTCAAGAGTCGAGTCTTGTATTCATGATTGGTTGTTAATTATTATATGGCTTTTGCATGTTGATTAGTACTTAGTGAGTGATGCATGTATTAGTTTTGTTTCACTCTATTCTTGTAAGTACTCAGCTTTTGCTGACTATGTGCTTTGTGTGTTTTGGTCATGGCCTTTGCCCTAATGACCCTATGATGATCTATCATTTGAACTTGCATTGATGGGGAATCTATTACTATATACTAAAAGAGACATCAGGAATGACACGTGTCATTTCCTGGTGCGATTTTTTCCCGCCAAAATGTTTTTTTTATTTTTTAACTTTAAAATAAGTAAATTACATTATGTATTTTAGGAAACTAAGATAAAAATATATTTTAATTACCATAGATGTGTACTGCATAATATATTATTGGAGGAAAGCTAAATCAATATTTTATTTATGTATTATTATAACTTTTTAATCTGATAATAAATTTAAAAAAATATTGATAAATGAACTTCTAATGTTAGTCTACTATTAATAATATAATACATGGTAACTGGTAAGTAAGAATGTTAATTAAAATAATAATACATGGTATAAGTAGACTAACATATAAGTTTATTTATCAATATTTTACTCAATTCAAAATATGTTGTATTTGACTAACTCGGTTATGCTCGGGTCTTTTCGAAAATTAGTCTAGCTTGAGTCCTTCGGGTTTGGTTAACGTTGTTAGATCGTTCTACATACAAGTAAACGACAATAATTTTTAACTTTGTATAGTAATATGCAAATTTAGTTCATTTGAATACTTTTTTTACACAACGTTGAATTTATACTTTTTCATATATCCTTTTTACTTTCATGTTTTCCTAATATCACAAGTCTTTTAATTACTATTAAAATAATAAATTGTTTTAGTAGTAGCCGTGCGTTGCACGGGCCCTAAACTAGTAGAATAATATAGCAGGTTGGTAGATCGGAATCATGTGGCTTGGGATGATCGAGAGAGTTGCATGTTTTCGTATTTTGAACTATTTAATTATACTTTAATTATGTTTGAAATGGTTAAACTATTTATACTTTGGGTTTTGGGCCATTATGGTTCCAAATTGTAGGAGGCCTCGATATTTCATTAATTATGTTTTTAAAAGTTAGTTGACATTAATTTCCGCTGCGTAATTCTGGTACTAGCCTTAACCGTTATCACGGTGGCGGTAATACTTTAGTAATTCCTTTATTTTAAGTTGGAAAATGGTTTTATAAAAGCAAGGAATTATTAGGATATTACAAATACATTGAAGCTTATGGAACCCGATTGAAACGTATTGACGTCATAAAACCTGATTGAAACTTTTTTATACTTATCTGAATTTATTAGATCTTAAACTTATTTTTTAAGCTGAATTGAATACACCTTAAGTCAATAAGGGTGTACGTTTGCACAATTGATCATGAACACGGTTATATGGCGAGCATGCATACAATGATCATTATAAACTACAGTAAAAGAATAATTTCCTTCCGTTATCGAACATTTTTTTTCCATACATAGAGTTATAGAGGGTAAATGGTTTAGTTTTAGGTGTCACCCCTTCGAAACTTTACCAACGTACTAATGGTTTCCATATAAATTATCGAATCTATTACTTTATATTAAAACAAACACCAGTAATTAATGACACATGTCATTTCCTGGTGTAATTTTTCCCCGCAATTTAGATGGTGGACCGTTGTGCACATACCTCTACGTGCACCACTTTCAAAACTACGTCGTTTTGATATTTTTTGCATTTTAAAAAAAAAAAAACTGAAAAGAAAATAGATTTTCTTATTTTATAATTAAAAATAAAAAATAAACAAAAGAAATACCCAGATTTTTTGCATTTATTAAAAAATTAAAAAGATCAACGTTGCCAGATTTGAATTTAAAATAAACAAAAGATATTTGCTTTAATTAAAAAATTAAAAAGATCAACGTTGCCAGATTTTTAGGCCTAACTAATTCATATCCAACAAAATTGATTGTTGCTATTTTGACTACATCCGTGATTATCTCCCAATCAATTAATTCTCTTTAATGGCTAGTTCAAGTTCCATGGAAAATTTGAAACTGATCGTTCTCAATAGAATCATGATTCGTGATGTCGCTGATATGAATTGATGATCAAACTTTTGATGGTTTCAATTACTTAACTTTTCCATATATATGTAATGTTATACGAAGTACTATTAACAACTGATAATAAAAAATTGGCTTATTTAAAAGAACACCTAATTACTTCCCAATTAACATCACTAAGGAATTAAAAGAACATGCATGCTTATGGAGAAAAAGATCATAAATAACACAAATTAAATGATCAAATAACAGCAAGAGAGATTATGATTGGTTTATAATCTTGTAATGGGCTTTGTGCCAGGCAAGCGTGTTACAATTTAATTTTATTTTGATAAATATTAATATGTTCTTTTAATTCCACCAGCATGTTCAGTGTGAACGAATAAGGTGTTCTTTCTTATTATCTATGAATATGAAACAGGTGCACAGTCCTCTGTATGGACCTGTGTCCACCTTCCACAAATTGACGCCCGCAAAAAAACTAGTATTTCCTAAAACGTATTTTTTTTTTTCTTTTTTTTTCCTATCATTTTTTATAGATGGTTTATGTATGGAAAATATATTGGATTACAGAATATGACAATAATAATTACCACATCATAATAATTTGTTCAAATTTATTTTGGAAATATTTTAGTCAAATTTGTATATCAATAAGGAAAAGTAGCATATTAAGCAAATAAAATATGTAAATGTAGTAGGACAAAAATTTCATATTAGATGATTAAATAAGTATGTTCAAGATTTATTAATTATACATTAGCTTTAACAGGAGAAATATTTATACGGAGTAAAAAAAATATGGTAAAATAATAATTTTAAAATATCCGTATGTGCAAGGGATATAATCTAGTTAATATGATAAAAGAGACATGTGAGTTAGAGGTTAGCTAGGTGGTGGGATAGTTTGAAAGAGATTTTTATTTTACTACGTAAAGGATCTAAGTGTAAGTCATTTTAATTATCATATTTTACCAGCATATAAATCATGTATAATTCCAGCACAAAAATACACCATTTATACCATATTAAAGTTCAAGTTACCAATATAAAGGCTATCGTCAATAATTTACAATATAAGCTCAAGGTGGAGCGGAATCAGATGGATCGAGCTCATGATCTCGCAACTGAAGCATCAACATATTTAAATTGCTTTTCTAATTTCCCGTAATTTGTTTACTTAGTCTATGTCAAAAAAAAAAAATTACAATACAAAATTTAACTTTTCAACGCCAATGGATTAAAGGCAAATGATAAATTTCTTAAATCTTAATACATGTGAAACTTTCTACAAAAATGTACGTTGTGATACACAAAATTTATTTCTCGGTTATTTCAATTAAGAACATAGAATTTCTTACGGATTTTTCATGAAATGCCCCTGAGGTTTGACTTAATGCACCAAATACCCCTAAACTTTCCAGAATGCACCAAATACCCCCGAGGTTTGAAAAAATAACACAAAATACCCTTAATGAGCATTTTCCGTCCATTCCGTTATGTCTCCGTTAACATTAAATTTTAACCCTTAATTAAAGCAATTAACCCCCCCAAAAAAAAATCAATTAACCCCAAAATAAATCAATTATCCCCAAAAAAATAAAATCAATTAACCCTTCTTCTTCCCTTCTATTCGCCACCTTCACAATTCCACCTTCACAATTCCAACACCCGCAATTCGCCAAGAAACTCAACTTCTACTCCCCTCCAAAAATGAATGATTAGTGGAGAAGTATATAATTAATCCAACACCCAAAACCTACATAAGTTCATATGGAAAATTGGACCCATTAATGGAGTTGTACCTTTCTATTTTGTTGTTCAAACACCTGCCGACTTCCCAGATATTAAGCGTTAATTTCTCGAATTTGGAAGTTTTCGTCGCTAATTGACGGAAATGTATACGATCTGTTTGTTTCTTTGACAAAATTCGTGCTTGCTTTATCGATTTTGTGTGATTGTTGATAATTTTGTGTGTTTTTTGGATTTTTGGGGTGAATTTTTTCTGGGTTTTGGGAGAAAGAGGAGAGACAAGGAAGGGCAATGGCGTTGTTTTGGTAGCTGGGCGGCGATTTCCATGGCAGAGGGAAGAAGGAACATGGGCGGTGGTAGCTGGGTGTTCTTTTCTCTCTCCTCAGCTCCCAGGCTCCCAGCCAAGCTCCACCACCACTACCCTCTCTCCTCTCAGCCATGTTTTTCGTCGTACATACGCAGTCCACCCATAGCCACCACCGCCCAACAATCCCGGTGGCTATGGGTGGATTGTGTCCCGGTGGTGCACCAAGGAAGGAGATCGAGAGGTGGGCTTCGTTCCAGGCAGAAAGGGGGGGAGCAATGTTGGCTTCCAAATCATCATCTTAGCCTACAACGAAGCGATTAATGGTAGCGGAAGAGAAGAAAAAGAAGATGATAATGATGATGAATTGATGATTGATGGCGTGAAAGAAGAGAGTAGTATAAGTGAAAGAAAGCCCAAAGTTTTGATTTTTTTAAAAAATAATAGTTAATTAAATTTTTTTAGTTTTAATTGATATAATTAAGTGTTAATATTAGGATTAGTAGAGAAAATGGTTGAGAAAGGGCAAAAAAGTAAATTCACGCTAACGGAGACTTAACGGAATGGACGGAAAATGCTCATTAAGGGCATTTTGTGTTATTTTTTAAAACCTCGGGGGTATTTGGTGCATTCTGGAAAGTTTAGGGGTATTTGGTGCATTAAGGCAAACCTCGGGGGCATTTCATAGATGTAATTTCAAGTCGTTTTACCTTTTTCATCCAACACGAATACTATATAAAATAAATAATCTAGTCTAATCGTCACATAGTGTAATACGAAGTAGTATTAGAGAATAACACACCACATCCTTATTACAGTTTTTAATATGGAAATGATTTTATAATACCTTTTTGCTAAATTTTTTTTAGACAGATACGTAACCACGGTCGTACCAACCCTCGAACCCATGACCTTAGGGTTATAATTTGTAAGCATTCCCACTAGGCCATGGAGAGTTAGTCTTTTAATATAAATATTTTAATTAGTGTATAACCGTACTCTTAGTAATAAATCAAATATATTATTTTATTTTAATTTTCTAAACTTAAATATTTATATTAAATGAGAGGTCAATCAATGAGCAACATTTGTCATCACCATATTGATTTCCTCTCTTTTAGTATAATATATAGATAGATTGATTTCACGGGCTCACTGGATCAACTTTACAGTAATTCACCAAGCTCTTCAATTTAATGTAACAAAAGGTCTTGCGCGCACAAGTTGTACAATAAATTTATTGTACACCAATATAACTTTTGTGCAGTTTTTTGTAATTTTAACCTACTTGTAACTTTTATATTATAAAGATAAAAAGTTGATAGATAAACATTTTAAAGGGTTAAATGATTAATTTATACATTATTGGTGATTTTGAAGAAATAATTTTTATTCAAATGAAAAAATTTATCATTAAAAAATAGATAACTTTTACATATAAATGTAACTTTTAAGCATTTTAAGTCAACTTTTACTCCGATGTACAATATTTATTGTACAACACTTATAAGTAAGAATTT
The DNA here is from genome assembly GCF_020520425.1 of Spinacia oleracea. Lineage (NCBI taxonomy): Eukaryota > Viridiplantae > Streptophyta > Magnoliopsida > Caryophyllales > Amaranthaceae > Spinacia > Spinacia oleracea. The sequence goes on from NC_079490.1 coordinate 19,119,941, forward strand.
GTGTTAATGTAATACTCCTTACCGTATTAACTTTAATTTATTTCTTCTTGGATTAAATAAAATCTTTAAAATTTTGTACGTAAAGTTAGATATGGTTAACTCTAATACACTATGGTTGTCATGAATTAACATCAGAAATTAAACACCAAGAAATATTTATATCATATCCAAACTCATCAAGATGAAATTTAAACTATTTTAGTTTGAAAGTTAATTATACAGAGAAGACCTTTAAAGTTTTAATAGAATCTCTAATTTTCTATTTATTCTTTGTTACTTGAATAAAGGAAGGGTGATGATAAAGGTCGCAAGTTGCGACAATATTTAGTTGTCATAATCTTACGTATTGGAGTTTAACTGGTACATATAGGCGCCACGTGGGCTATGCGTCATCAGAATATTTTTACTATTAATGTAATATTTTTACTATGAAAATATGTAAATAAGGTATTCGATATAAAGAACGAAACAAATTAGAATATTAAGATTTTCCTAACTTTTTTTTGAAACATGTATAATATTTTATATAAGTTAAATATTTTAGTTTCCAATTTAAATTATGACATATAAGCATACAATGTCATTGTTGTGACACGGTTTAAAGGTCGCATGTTGCGACCTTTATCATTTTGGTAAACACATATATATTATACGGATTTTTCATGAAATACCCCTCAATTTTCACGAAATTCACCAAATGCCCCTCAACTTTCAGAAATTCACCAAATACCCCTCACCTTTAATATAATACCCAAACTACCCTTACTAATGACACGCCGTTAGTCCGCCGTTAGCCTACTTTTCTAATTCACCAAATGCCCCTACAATGTAACTTATTTCACCAAATACCCCTATTTTAAAATATAATTCACCAAATTCCCAAATGTAAAAATTACTTTTTTAAAGCCCAACGGCTAGTTTTTTGGGATTGAAAAATAGCCGTAGCTTATTGTTTTAGTATAAATAACCCTGTTCTGAGTGTTTATTTAGTCACCAAATTGTTTTGTTGTAGTTTCATCTCAGTTTGTGTCATGAGTTATCATTCAAAATCATCATCCACACATAATGAGTCTATTACCTCTTGTTTTGCATGAATATAAGTTAAAATCACTACTCAAGGAAAGGAAAGGAAAGGAAAAAAGGGCCTCCATATTGCAGATAACCAATTGATATTACACTCTATTACCTCTAGTAATGGAGTATCATATTCCTGTTATCCAAGCACATAAGTGGGAAGAAAGTCATGTTCTTAATTTCGTTTCGTGGCCTCAAATAACCGTGAACCAAACACGCATCAAACTCATTAAGTGGTGTTAGTCTTTTGAGTAGAGTTTCATTTGGTTGGTCTTTTATTTTGGAGACATTCTCTTAATTGTATCGCTCTTTTCATATGCCACTCTATAAGAAATGTAAATAAGTAAATTGAGGCATTATATATTTGTATCAATACAAAGTACCAAGTAGTACTTGGCCTAACCTAGTTGTTGAGATTGTATCTTACAACCTCAAAGTTGTATTTTGGGGGTGAGGATTCCCTTCCCTTGAGTATCCTCTTATACTCAAGGGGCTTACTTATTAACTCGGGCCGAATAGTTCTAAACTGTAACATACCATTGCCACAGTATCTATCATCACACTGCCTTATATCTTCCATAGTCTCAACTCTCAAATGACTGGAAAGTTTTGGGGACTAAAACAATAAGCTACGGCTATTTTTCAATCCCAAAAAACTAGCCATTGGGCTTTAAAAAGGTAATTTTTACATTTGGGCATTTGGTGAATTATATTTTAAAATAGGGGTATTTGGTGAAATAAGTTACATTGTAGGGGCATTTGGTGAATTAGAAAAGTAGGCTAACGGCGGACTAACGACGCGTCATTAGTAAGGGTAGTTTGGGTATTATATTAAAGGTGAGGGGCATTTGGTGAATTTCTGAAAGTTGAGGGGCATTTGGTGAATTTCGTGAAAATTGAGGGGTATTTCATGAAAAATCCGTATATTATATCTGTTGATATATACTCCGTATATATGAACATCAATGGTATAGTTTATTGTTACTTGAAAAAACGAAATACTATACTTCATTGAAACTGGAGGTGATCATTTGCGGGCTTGGATGGGTAGCGGGCTGGGCTTAAACTTAATTTTTTGTCCAACGGGTCTAGAATGGAAAACTATGCCCTTTTTTGAGGGATTGATTTCTTGTCCATACCCGCCTATTATACGGGTCGGAATTGCCCGCGGGCTAACGGGCCTAAAATTATTTTAAATTTTTTTGTTGAATATTATCAATTTATTTTATGTGTATGGTTTAAATTTTTGTTTCGCTTAAATTATCTCTAAATTTTTGAGTTCCATCATGTAAAACAAAGTGTTAAATTAAAAACGTGAGACATTCCAGTAAGTATGTGAGAAATAATAAAGTTATTTGTAGATAAGTTAATAATGAAAGTAAAAAAATGGATAAATTGTTTTTTACCACCTATAAAAATCGAAAAATTATTTTTTACCACCTAAAAAACTAAAACTTGTATTTTACCACCTAAAATTTTTTTAAAAATTGTTTTTTACCACCTGAAAGTTGGAAAAATAGATGAAAATGTTATGTAGGGGGTCACAATAACGGTAATACTTCTAATATGTTCTATTCCTCCACGATTTCATGTATTTAACTCTATTTTCTTCCCCCGCTTCCTTATTTTGCATTAATTTACACAAATTTTCACCACCATTAATTTAAAAAATTGACAAAATTTAATGGAAGTAAAGAGCGAAGGGTGAAAGAGTTAAAGAAAATCACACAAGGAATGTATAAAATTGGAGGAAAAATAATGGACTAAAGGAGAGAGAGAGTTATATTGAAACCGCCAATGATCGGGTCTAATTGAAACCGCCTTTACTACACAATGTCATAAAAATAATGGACTAAAGGAGAGAGAGAGTTATATTTAGTTTTGAGTCGGGTTTTCGTTTCAAGAAAAAAAAAAAGTATTCCATCTGGTCAAATTCAAGTTCAGTTACATATCGAGTCCATTTGGATACATGTCTTATTTGGATGCAGAGTTTAGTTAAAATGTTGGTTGGATCAGGCCCGTTCGAGTGTAAGTCATATTCGTGTAAAGATGATATGCATAGTTTGAGACAAGTCCATTAGGGTGTTAATTTCAGGTTTATTGAAAACTAGCTTGCTTGTGTGAAATAAATCTTTTTTGGCTATATTTAATAATTTAATTTCAATCGGTTCAACCATGGTCGGTTAATTTTATTTTTCAAGTCGGTATAGGGTCATTGTTAGAATGAGTGCTACCTTTTCACTTGCTTCCACAAGAGGCATTGAGTAATTAACGTGAATTTTGACTAATCTATCCGTTTTCATCTACTCGATCTGTGTTTGTTTATTGTTGCTACTCGTCTTGATCTTGAATCTATGACATAATGTTCCAACATAGCGTTATCCTTTAACACTTTGAAATATACGAGTACAACTTTATGATTGATAGAATACGTAATTTGTAATTAATGTAAATTAATTATTTTGTAATTATTTTGTAATTACTAGAATAGCCTTAGCTTAACCCTAATTTAGCTATGTATATATTCTGAGAAAATTAATGAGAAAGCACGGCAAATATTTCTCACATGGTATCACGAGACTAGGTTTCTCTCATCCTAGCCCTAGCAGCCGTTTTTCTCCCTCTCTTCTTCTTCTTCTTCCCCATGGCTGAAATCTCTAAACTTCATCCTGCAACAACTGTTGCTAACATCAAAACTTGCATCCCCATTACCCTAGACTACGAAGGAACACAATACCTTAGCCGGTCCTCTCTTTTCACCCTTCATTGCAGAGCCAATCTGGTCCTCGACCACATCATTCCCTCTTCTGGTTCCTCTGCTGCGACAAATGACTCAGAGTCCGACAAGGATGAGGCCGCCAAACTGCAATGGCAACGTCTTGATGACATCGTTCGTCAATGGATCTATGGCACCATATCTCACGACCTTCTCAATACAATCCTCAATCAGGAGGACTCGGCTCACGATGCATGGAATCGGTTGGTACGTCTATTTCAAGGTAACAAGTCTGCTAGGGCACTTTTCCTTGACACCCAGTTTACCAACACCAAGTTAGAACATTTTTCCGGCGTCAAACCCTATTGCTCACGCATCAAAATTCTCTCCGACAATCTTCGGAATGTTGGTGCCCCTGTTTCGGAGGATCGCATGGTCCTTCGTCTCTTGCAAGGTCTTTCAGAAGACTACAAAACCTTTCGCACAAATGTCCAGCATCGTGTGCCTCTCCCTCCCTTTGATGAAGTTCGTACCATGCTGGAGTTCGAAGAGGAATCCCATGCCGACGCCGTCGTTGGTTCAGGTTCGGACACTGCCTTATTTACTTCTAATACTGATAATGTTGTGAGCAATGGTCAGAAGCAGGGGTCGTCGTCCTCAAACCGCAACAACAATCACAACCCAAATTATAGAGGCAAGAAGAACAATCGTGGTCGAGGTGGCAACAACAACTACCGGAATAATAGCCGGCACGGTGGGGGCAATACCGGCGGTAACCACGGTGGCAATGGTGGTCGGAGCAACCAGCCTCGATCCACTGAGCAGTAGCCACAGTCACAGTAAGGTGGGGTGCCGCAATACTGGCAGTTTCCCCCTTGGGTTGGTACCTGGCAGCCTCAACCGTGGGCCACTCCCCCATGCCCATATCCTTCTTCAAATTGGCAGTACCGCAACCCATATCCACGCCAACCACAGCAACAACAATCTGGCATTTTGGGCCCTCATCCACAACACTCCTATTTCATGGCTACTCCTCCACTAATGGGCTATGCTCCAAAAAATATTGATCAAGCCATGCACACCATGTCCATGACCCCTCCGGATGACAATGGTACATGGATATCGGTGCCACGTCACACATGACGTCCTCTCAAGGTACTCTCTCGTCCTATTTTCAATTGAGCAATGCTAAAAATAATGCAATTATTGTTGGTAATGGTAGCATGATTCTTGTTAATGGTTATGGCAGTACCACCCTCACTAATTCCGGACCCTCATTAACCTTATCTAATGTCCTACATGCTCCCAAAATTATCAAAAATCTTATCTCTGTTCGGAAATTTACAACTGACAATATGGTTTCTGTTGAATTTGATCCTTTTGGGTTTTCCGTGAAGGATTTGCGGACGGGGGACCGCCTAATGAGATGTGAGAGCATGGGAGCTCTTTATCCATTCATCACCAACCATCAGTCACCACCTTCATCGTCATCCCATTCTGCTTTTCATGCCATCTCCACAGACATCTGGCACTCCCGATTGGGTCATCCGGGCACTGCCATTCTTCAAAGTTTAAGTAGAAATGATTTAATTCATTGTAATAAAGTTTCGAACAATGCTTGTCATTCCTGTTCTTTGGGAAAATTAGTCAAATTACCGTTTTATGATTCCCGTTCTTTTACTAATATGCCTTTTGACATTGTTCACAGTGATTTGTGGACCTCTCCGGTTGTTAGTTCTCTTGGGCATAAATATTATGTTCTGTTTTTTGACAATTATACCAACTTCTTATGGACTTTTCCCATTTCTCAAAAGTCTCAAGTTTTTGGCTTATTTCTATCCTTTAGAACATATATTCGTACGCAATTTGAACGGGAAATAAAGTCTTTTCAATGCGATAATGGCCTTGAATTTGACAATAAATCCTTTCATACCTTCTGTGAACAACATGGCATGTCTTTCCGATTTTCTTGCCCTCATACCTCTCCTCAAAATGGCAAAGCTGAACGAAAAATAAAATCAATCAATAATATCATTCGCACTCTCCTTTTTCATGCATCTCTTCCTCTCACATTTTGGCATCATGCTTTGGAAATGGCCACATATCTTCTGAATATTCTACCCACTAAGGTCTTGGGTTATAAATCTCCCACTCAAATCCTTTACCAAAAGGATCCTTCCTACTCTCATCTTCGGGTTTTCGGGTGTTAATGTTTTCCTCTCTTTCCCTCCACACAAATAAATAAACTCCAACCCCGCTCTACCCCTTGTGTCTTTCTTGGTTATCCGGCTAACCATCGAGGATACAAATGTTACGACCCGTCAAGTCGTAAAATTATCATATCCAAGCATGTGAGTTTCGATGAAACTCAATTTCCTTACGCCAAACTAACCTCCTCTACTCCTCAATCTTATGATTGTCTTTTGGACGATCCATCTCCTCTTACCTTGCACTATCTTCATCAGCTTGCAAGTTGTGACCCAACTCCAGCAGCCCACACTCCTACTGGGCCTAACCCAATGGCAGCGCCTATTTCCACTCCTGCCATGTCTACTCCCCCCTCGCCTCCTACGGCCCACACTGTTCGGTCCACACCAAATCCCAACAGCTCCCCCCCTTATAGGCCTCCTCACCTACGGCCCATTCCCTCACCCATTACCATGCCTCTGCCAGTCCAGACTACACCCATCCCCCCTCGCCGTATCGGGACCCGCAGTCAGTCTGGGATCTCCAAGCCCAATCCAAAATACATGGACCAGGCCCTGGCAGCATCTTCCCCATCCATTTCTCCTATACCGAAAAACCCCATTACTGCCCTTAAAGACCATAATTGGAAACATGCTATGCAAGAGGAATATGATGCTCTTATTGAAAATGGGACATGGGACTTAGTACCTCGTCCTCCTCATGTTAATGTTATTCGGTCTTTGATTTTTCGGCATAAAAAGAAATCTGATGGTTCTTTTGAGAGGCATAAGGCCCGTCTTGTAGGTGATGGGCAGACTCAAAGAGAAGGCATTGATTGTGATGAAACATTCAGTCCGGTTGTAAAACCGGCCACCATTCGCATTGTGCTTAGCATTGCTCTATCTCGTTCTTGGTCCATTCATCAGTTGGATGTCAAGAATGCCTTTCTGCATGGTAATTTGAATGAAACTGTGTACATGTATCAACCCATGGGTTTTCGGGATTCTTCTCGCCCTGATCATGTTTGCCTTCTGCGTAAATCTTTGTATGGTTTGAAACAGGCTCCCCGGGCTTGGTATCAACGTTTTGCTGATTATGTTGCTAACATTGGTTTCTGTCACAGTCAATCAGACAACTCTCTATTCATCTACCACCGTGGCAATGACATTGCTTATATCTTGCTGTATGTCGATGATATTATTCTTACTGAAGGAAATAATTCCCTTGGTCCAAGTATGCATTCTATGTTAAGTCTAATAAATGCGGTTCAGTATTAATTAACAAGTTAATAATTCAGTGAGATCAAGTGAGCTGAATGCCTAGCTAGAGGCCGCTTCAGTTCAAGTGGAATTAATGATATTAATCCACAGCTTACTCTTGACTGAACCCGTAGGGTCACACAAATAGTACGTAAACGGATCAAGTATTTAATGGCATTAGATACTCCATCTATGGATATTCGGAATCGACGGATCTTGGTTTCAGTGGGAGCTGAGATCGTCACAGGCAAGAAATGAATACTCCGGAAACGATGATATTGCCGGAAACGGAAATATGGATCGTATCGGAAATATAAATATTATCCAAGTCGTAGATGTTGCCGGAAACGGAAACATGGTACGTATCGGAAAATATTATCGGAAATGGAAATATTACCAGAATCGGAAATATTGCCGGAAACGGAAATATTGTCAGAATCGGAAATATTATCGGAATCGGAAAATAATTCCGGAAACGGAAATATTAAATATTTGTTCGAAACGGAAATTGATTCCGGAATCGGAAATATTAAATATTGTTCGTATCGGAAATGAATTCCGGAACCGGGAATTTAATCGGAAGCGTATCGTACGAATTAGCATTGGACGAGGCCTGCCGGACGAAGGCCCAGCACGAAGTCGGGCCATCGCCCAGCAAGCCAAACGCGCGCCACAAGCCCAGCCAAGGCAGCGCCCAGGCCTACCGCAAGGCAGGCCCAGCGCGCGCCAAGGCCACGGCTGCGTGGGCCTCGCTGCGTGGGCTGCTGCTCGCACGCACGCGCATGGCGGCCCTTGTGGCTGCCGTGTGTGTGTGAGTTTGTGTTCATGCATGATTCCTAAAACTATAAGAATTAGTATATGATTAAATTCCTATTCCTAAAAGGATAAATTAATTAATTAGAGTTCTTGTAGGATTCTAAGTTTAATTAATTCGTATCCTTCTAGGATTCCAATTCCCTTTTCATAACTCTATAAATACGTGCCTAGGGTCACATATTTTCAGAGATTAATTCAAGTATTCAAAGTGAGTTTTGAGAGAAAAATTCAGCCATATTTCTTACCTAAGAGTGCCGAAAATTCTAGTACCTTAAGGGCGATTCTAGTTGGTCAATCTTAAGGCGGATCCGGACGTGCTGTGGACTATCTACGGAGGGACGACACTTGGAGTCCTACAGACTTGTTCTTGTTCGGTTCGGGCGCAGCTAGGGAAGGCACGCAACAAAGAGTATGCATCTAAATTATGCTATATGATTATGTGTAAATAATATGTATTCCTGGCTAAATGGTTTTTCCGCATGATTTATGAATTGTCATATGTATCATAACCTAACAGTGGTATCACGAGCCCCTTATTATTTTCATAATCTAAATTGCATGAACATGGTTAAATATTACAAATTTGCAAGAATTAAAAGGGGTGATTAATTTTCGTAATTGTTAATTAATTGCAAATTGCGTTTATTTAATTATACGTACGCAGTTTTTCGGCAGTTTCTTCGTTACTCATCCAAATCGAGTGATTTTTGTGTCAATTTCGCATGTAAAAGGCATTCTAAAATTTTGACAAAAATTATTTTTCTGCCGAACCCAGAAATCTCAAATTCGAAGCCGAACTATGACTTTTCGAAGGTTTTAGTTTTTCGAATGCAAAATTTCGTAAATTTAAGATGTTAAATTAAATATTTGCGATTCTTGTTGATAAATCTTGAATTTTTGATTGACCTACTGTATATGTTTAACAAGTTTGAATGCCTAACCTTGTTAATTATGCAATCTAATTTGTAATTATGATTAATTTGTTGAAAATTAGAATAATTTAGAATTAATTTGATTTTCATAATTAATTATAATTTAATTAGAAACCTATGATTAAAAACCACCATAAAAATTGTAAATTTATGATAAATTTTAAATTTTTATGACCTAGGCTTGAATCCATGATAATCGGAAATCAATTGAATATCAAATTTTCGATTTTTCGCCCTAAAATTGTGAAATTAATATTAATTTATTAATTTGTCATTAATTTTAAATATAAATTTTAAATTTTTTATGCGATTCGTTCATATAACTTGCACGCACAAAGCAATGGACGCTTCGTGTTACCCTTAAGGGGTGTTGTATAGTGCGGGCATGCGACGACGAGCAAGGGAGCTCGTCGCCCGTGCGGCACGAATGCAATGAGCAAGGCATGGTGCACGAGCACAAGGCAGCAGCCCTGCCTTGTGTCGTGGGCCACGAGCTATGGACGTATGGGCATGGGCGAAAGGCAAGCCATGGCAGTCGCGTGTGGGCAGCAAGCGAGCTGCGCCACAAAGCGCACTGCCTCGCGCAAGCGCGCGCAGCCTCGCGCGCAGCGAGCGCAAGCTCGCGTGCCACGAGCGATGCGCCCAGCGTTGAACGCGCGCAATTGCTCGCGCACAGCGAGCGATGGCTCGCGCGCACAGCGGGCGATGGCTCGCGCGCACAGCGAGCAATGGCTCGCGCGCACAGCGAGCGATGGAGCGCGCGCAGCGTGCGCTGGCGAGCGCGCACAGCGAGCGATGGCTCGCGTGCGTCGAGCGCTGGCGCGCGCGCAGCAAGCACCACAGCGTGCGATGGCTTGCGATGGAGATGCAGCAGCTATGCGACGAGCGCATGGGCTGCGCGCACATGGCCAGCGATGGCTGTGTGCGTGCGGCCCAAGGGCGTGCGATGCGTAGGGTGTTTGCGTTGCGATTAGATCGTTTTGAATGTTTAATTTGAAATTTTTCAGTTTACGTAATTTTAATTAATTTTAAAATTAATAATTTAAATTATTTTCTTGGATTTTGATTTTGAATATTGTAATTATAATAAATTTCATTTATTATAATTATTTTACTAAAATTAAAATCATGAATTAATTTAAATACGACTGAAATTAAATTAAACTTTTGGATTCAATTATAAATTTATATGAGCTTTAAATTTTAATTAAATTTGTATGTTTCCGGTTAGACTAGAAATACATTTTTATGTTTAAAATTAGTAAAGCATATGAATTTATTGGTTTAAGTGGGAGCCCCTTTTAGTCATAAACTCTTGATTAGGTCTACAAATCCTTAAGGTTAAAACAACTTGATTAGAATTAATAAGGACTGAATAATTGGTAGATTATTGGTGCCCTTGATTAATTGCTGCAAATGTTTACGTGATGCATAATGTGTTTTACTAACCAGCTATGTGGGCCATTCATGATAATGAATGGGTGAATGGTATATATTGTATATGTACTGTTTTGCAGGTTATGAAGTGACTAGTATGGCCCAAATAGGATAGAAAATATGGTCTGCGTACCATTAATTTGAATGTAATTGGTCTAAAGTACCAAAGTTGTTTTTCAATTCAAATATGGTCTGCGTACCATCAAATAGTTGTAATTAGTTATAGCTTATCCTATTTGAAGAAAATGGTGCCTCCCACGGAGATTTTCAAGACGGACTTTGAAGTCAAAAGCTTCAAGATGAAGTCGGGCCATACTAGATCACATTTATCTTATGCATGTTTTAAGTTATTTATTGCTTTTAAATATGTCTTAAAATGCATGAGATCAAAAGCTTGATTATGTTGCATGATTAAGGATTTTAGTTCACTTAAAATCTAACCAACATAGTAAGAGCCTTAAGTTCCAAACTTAAAAATTGAGTTATAAGGTGCCATGCCAAAATATACACTTGCTTGGATATCCTTTACATCAATCTAGTAATAGTTTTCGCTCAGCGAGGTGTTACTTATTGGTCCTAAAGGGGCAAGGTACACAAATATTTGTGAGTACATGTTAGTTTTGGTGAAACTCAACGATATAAGTAAGGAGTCCTTTTATGTCGTGGCAAAATCGATAGGTTTACCTAATAAGTTCTTAGACGTACCTATCAACCAAGAATAGTTTCTAGACTATTAGCAAAAGGCTTTTTTCTTACCTAAGATGTTCTAGGATTAAGTCGACAAACTGTGCTTAGTTCTTCAATGATTTTAGGATCTTGGAATCATTTTATTCACACCTGCCGGAACACATAACTTGAATAAAATGCTTAATAAACATTGAATTATGCATGTATGCTAGAATTTAAGTTTATTAAGAGAAACTGTGAATGGTTATTTATTTGTTTATTCTTTTCAATTGTAGTTTTTAATATGGCAAACAACAATTCATTCAACATTCGATCAATTCTCGAAAAGGAGAAGTTGAACGGGAAAAACTTCCTTGACTGGCAAAGGAACATGCAAATAGTTCTTATGCCGGAAGAAAAGGAATATGTCCTAGATGAGGCGATGCCCGAAGCTGCAGGCGACGGGGTCACTCAGGCAGCCCTCAATCGTTGGATTGATGCCAACAAGGATGTGAAATGTCTAATGCTCGCCACCATGAGTGCGGATCTGCAGAAAACGTTCATCAACTCAGATGCTTTCACAATCATCAGTGAGTTGAAGAACATGTTCCAAGATCTGGCTCGAGTCGAAAGATTCGAGACTCATAGGCAAATTCTTGAGACCAAGCTTAAGAAAGGCGAGCCCGTAAGTCCACATGTTCTCAAAATGATTGGACTCATTGAGAATATGAGTCGGCTGGATCAGCAATTTTCTCAGGAAATGGCTATAGACACCATCCTCCATTCTCTTCATAGCGGGTATGATCAGTTCAAACTGAACTACAGTATGAATAGTCTGGACAAAACGCTCACTGAGCTTCACGGTATGCTGAAGACCGCTGAAAAGACGCTCAAAAGTGATAAGCAGGATGTGCTTATGGTGCGTGGGGGCAAGTTCAAGAAATCTGGAAAGAAGAGGAATACTAAGAAAGGTGGCAACAAGGCCAGCCCAACTAAGCAAACTGGCGCCAAATCTGTAAAGAGGAAGGTCAGTCAACCCACTTCTGAATCCGAATGCTTCTACTGCAAGAAGAAGGGGCATTGGAAGAGAGATTGCTTGAAGCTAAAGGAAGATCAGAAGAACGGAACAGTCGTTCCATCTTCAGGTATTTTCGTTATAGACTGTATACTTGCTAATTCAACTTCTTGGGTATTAGATACAGGTTGTGGCTCACACTTATGTTCCAATCCACAGGGACTAAGAAGAAGTAGAAAGTTAAGCAAGGGTGAAGTCGACCTACGAGTGGGAAATGGAGCACGGATTGCTGCATTAGCTGTAGGAACTTACTATTTGTCGTTGCCCTCCGGGCTAGTTTTGGAACTGGAAGAATGTTTCCATGTTCCAAGTCTTACTAAAAACATCATTTCAGTTTCTTGCTTAGATGCTAAGGGATTTTCCTTTTTAATAAAAGACAATAGTTGTTCGTTTTATTTTAAAGAGATGTTTTATGGATCTGCTAGATTAGTCAATGGACTTTATTTATTAGATCACGACAAACAAGTATATAACATAAATACCAAAAAGGCCAAAAAGGATGATTCAGATCTCACCTATCTGTGGCATTGTCGATTAGGCCATATAAACTTGAAACGCTTAGAAAGACTTCATAAGGAAGGAATTCTAGAACCATTTGACTTAGAGGATTATGGTAAATGCGAATCATGTTTACTTGGCAAAATGACAAAGCAACCTTTCTCTAAAGTTGGAGAAAGAGCAAATGAACTATTGGGTTTAATCCATACAGATGTATGTGGACCAATGAGTACAAATGCTAGAGGTGGTTTCAGCTACTTTATCACTTTTACTGATGACTTCAGTAGGTATGGTTATGTCTACCTAATGAAGCATAAGTCTGAATCCTTTGACAAATTCAAGGAATTTCAGAGTGAAGTAGAGAATCAATTAGGCAAGAAGATTAAGGCACTGCGATCTGATAGAGGCGGTGAATATCTGAGCTATGAATTTGATGACCATCTGAAAGAATGTGGAATTCTATCAGAATTGACTCCTCCTGGAACACCACAATGGAACGGTGTGTCGGAACGGAGGAACAGAACCTTGCTAGACATGGTCAGGTCAATGATGGGTCAGGCCGAACTTCCATTAGAATTTTGGGGACATGCACTAAATACAGCTGCACTCACTATAAATAGAGCTCCGTCTAAAGCTGTCGAAAAGACTCCATACGAATTATGGTTTGGAAAGCCTCCAAATGTGTCTTTTCTTAAGATTTGGGGATGTGAAGTATACGTCAAACGATTAATTTCAGACAAACTTCATCCAAAATCTGACAAATGTATCCTTGTGGGCTATCCAAAGGAAACAAAGGGGTATTACTTCTACAATACATCTGAGAACAAAGTGTTTGTTGCTCGAGATGGTGTCTTTTTGGAGAAAGATCACATTTCCAAAATGACAAGTGGGAGAAAAGTAGACCTCGAAGAAATTCGAGTCGAACAACAAACTCTAGAGAATGCTCAAGATGACATTCAGGATGAAACTCAGAGATCTTTAGAAGAATCTGGTGAGAATCATGGTCAATCTAGAAATGTTACCCCGCGTAGATCGCAAAGATATAGATCTCAACCGGAAAGGTACTTAGGTATTTTGACGAACGAGAGCTATGACGTTCTATTACTTGAAAGTGATGAACCTGCGACTTACAAACAAGCTATGACGAGCCCTAGCTCCAAGCAATGGCAAGAAGCCATGCAATCTGAATTGGACTCCATGTCTGAAAACCAAGTATGGGATTTGGTCGATTTGCCAGATGGCTACCAAGCCATTGGAAGCAAATGGGTTTTCAAACTGAAAAAGGACAAGGATGGGAAACTTGAAGTTTTCAAAGCTAGATTGGTTGCAAAAGGTTACAGGCAAGTCCACGGTGTGGACTACGATGAAACCTTTTCACCAGTTGCAATGCTAAAGTCTATTCGGATAATGTTAGCAATCGCTGCATATTACGATTACGAAATATGGCAGATGGATGTCAAAACTGCTTTCTTAAACGGCGTTTTAACAGAAACTGTGTTTATGACACAACCTGAAGGTTTTGAGGATCCAAAGAATGCTAAAAAGGTATGCAAGCTAAAGAAATCAATCTACGGATTGAAGCAGGCATCCAGGAGCTGGAATATACGTTTTGATGAAGCAGTCAAGAACTTTGGTTTCATCAAGAACGCGGACGAATCTTGTGTATACAAGAAGGTCAGTGGGAGCAAAATTGCTTTCCTAGTATTATATGTCGACGACATATTACTTATCGGAAATGACATTCCTATGTTGAACTCTGTCAAGATTTGGCTTGGGAAATGTTTTTCGATGAAGGATCTAGGAGAAGCACAGTACATATTGGGCATCAAGATTTACAGAGATAGATCTAAAAGGATGATTGGACTTAGTCAAAGAACTTATATCAATAAGGTGCTTGATAGGTTCAAGATGGCGGACTCCAAGCGAGGCTACCTACCCATGTCTCATGGAATGACTCTAAGCAAGACTCAGTGCCCAAAAACACTTGATGAGCGTAGACGAATGAATGGGATTCCATATGCATCATTGATTGGTTCAATAATGTATGCTATGATATGTACACGCCCGGATGTTGCGTACGCACTCAGTGCTACGAGCAGATACCAGTCAGACCCAGGAGAGGCGCATTGGACTGCTGCCAAGAACATTCTGAAGTACCTGAAAAGGCACAAAGATGACTTCCTGGTCTATGGTGGAGATGATGAATTAATTGTTAAAGGCTATACGGACGCAAGTTTCCAAACCGACAAAGATGATTTCAGATCACAGTCTGGGTTTGTCTTCTGCCTCAACGGAGGAGCAGTAAGCTGGAAAAGATCTAAGCAAAGCACCATTGCGGATTCTACAACTGAAGCGGAGTACATTGCTGCACATGAAGCAGCAAAGGAAGCTATATGGCTAAGGAAGTTCATAGGTGAACTTGGTGTAGTCCCCTCCATTAAAGGACCAATAGCCCTGTATTGTGACAATAACGGAGCTATTGCACAGGCAAAAGAGCCTAGACACCACCAGAGAGTCAAGCATGTACTTCGTAGATTTCACCTTTTACAAGAGTTCGTTGAAAGAAAAGAAGTCGAGATAAGCAAAATTGGAACTGATGACAACATATCAGATCCATTAACTAAACCTCTGCCGCAGGCGAAGCACAACTCGCACACTGCAGCTATGGGAATCAAGCATATTGGAGAATGGCTTTGATGTCTCTGTTTAATGTTTTAAAGTTTTAGAGTTTAAATCTTTGTAAAACATTATTGGTTAATCATTCACAATAAATGAAAAGAATTCATTTTTCCATTTAATTTGTGGTTTATTAAATGATGAGTCCCTTCAATTTGACGATGTATTCAAGATAGACTGTCAGGACCAGTCCTGTGACTAAGAAATGTCTATCAAGTGAACTTGAATGTCAAAGGTTGAAAATGGTCCCTAGTCGGAGTTTTCTATAAAATTGGACGCATAGAAAACGTTAGACGATTAGAATGCAAGATGACTAGTAGTTCTGTTTCTTGAACTATGTGGACATGGCAATGTCATAATCATTTGCATAGATACTTACTTTGGGAAGACTAGTATCGGACAAGACCTATGAAACTTTACTGTAAGAGATGAAAATCTGTCATAAGTAAATTTCATTAAATTATTAGACACTAAATCCTCAATACCTGAGTGATTTGAGATTACTTGTTTGAGAACTGGTTGCTTTGACGTTGACCAACCGTCGCACCGTAAAAGGAGGCTATAAAGGCAACGCTCAGGTAATCACCTATCAAACGAAGTCTAATCTCAAGATCACAAGATTGGGATTGTCCTCCCATAAATCGGGATGAGATGCTTAAAAGTTGTACAAGGCCACTCGGAGAGCTAGAAACTGTGAAATGCATGGCCGTGCTCGGATGAATCATAGGCTATGATTATCTGTTTATTTGATCAGTTGAACTCTGAAACCGAGGAACACCTCTGGACATAATAAGGATGACAACTCTTACCTTATGTTCAAGAGCAAGCATCGAGCGACAAAGGAATTAGGAAATGCACACTTGTCCCTAAGGACAAGTGGGAGACTGAAGGAAATAATGCCCTTGGTCCAAGTATGCATTCTATGTTAAGTCTAATAAATGCGGTTCAGTATTAATTAATAAGTTAATAATTCAGTGAGATCAAGTGAGCTGAATGCCTAGCTAGAGGCCGCTTCAGTTCAAGTGGAATTAATGATATTAATCCACAGCTTACTCTTGACTGAACCCGTAGGGTCACACAAATAGTACGTAAACGGATAAAGTATTTAATGGCATTAGATACTCCATCTATGGATATTCGGAATCGACGGATCTTGGTTTCAGTGGGAGCTGAGATCGCCACAGGCAAGAAATGAATACTCCGGAAACGATGATATTGCCGGAAACGGAAATATGGATCGTATCGGAAATATAAATATTATCCAAGTCGTAGATGTTGCCGGAAACGGAAACATGGTACGTATCGGAAAATATTATCGGAAATGGAAATATTACCAGAATCGGAAATATTGCCGGAAACGGAAATATTGTCAGAATCGGAAATATTATCGGAATAGGAAAATAATTCCGGAAACGGAAATATTAAATATTTGTTCGAAACGGAAATTGATTCCGGAATCGGAAATATTAAATATTGTTCGTATCGGAAATGAATTCCGGAACCGGGAATTTAATCGGAAGCGTATCGTACGAATTAGCATCGGACGAGGCCTGCCGGACGAAGGCCCAGCACGAAGTCGGGCCATCGCCCAGCAAGCCAAACGCGCGCCACAAGCCCAGCCAAGGCAGCGCTCAGGCCTACCGCAAGGCAGGCCCAGCGCGCGCCAAGGCCACGGCTGCGTGGGCCTCGCTGCGTGGGCTGCTGCTCGCACGCACGCGCATGGCGGCCCTTGTGGCTGCCGTGTGTGTGTGAGTTTGTGTTCATGCATGATTCCTAAAACTATTAGAATTAGTATATGATTAAATTCCTATTTCTAAAAGGATAAATTAATTAATTAGAGTTCTTGTAGGATTCTAAGTTTAATTAATTCGTATCCTTCTAGGATTCCAATTCCCTTTTCATAACTCTATAAATACGTGCCTAGGGTCACATATTTTCAGAGATTAATTCAAGTATTCAAAGTGAGTTTTGAGAGAAAAATTCAGCCATATTTCTTACCTAAGAGTGCCGAAAATTCTAGTACCTTAAGGGCGATTCTAGTTGGTCAATCTTAAGGCGGATCCGGACGTGCTGTGGACTATCTACGGAGGGACGACACTTGGAGTCCTAAAGACTTGTTCTTGTTCGGTTCGGGCGCAGCTAGGGAAGGCACGCAACAAAGAGTATGCATCTAAATTATGCTATATGATTATGTGTAAATAATATGTATTCCTGGCTAAATGGTTTTTCCGCATGATTTATGAATTGTCATATGTATCATAACCTAACACTTACTGCTTCTTCAGATTCTCTCCGGCGCACCATTATTTCCCAATTGAGCTCCGAGTTTGCTATGAAGGATCTAGGTCCTTTGAGTTATTTCTTGGGCATTGCTGTCACCCGGGATAAGAATGGTTTGTTTATGTCTCAGAAGAAATATGCAGAGGATATAATTGATCGAGTCGGCGTCAAAGTGCAAGCCTTGTCTTACTCCTGTCGACACTCAAGGCAAGCTTAGCGCCAATTCTGGTGCACCTTATGCAGACCCGACACATTACCGGCGCCTGGCCGGGCTTTGCAATATTTGACGTTCACTCGTCCTGACATATCTTATGCAGTTCAGCAGGTCTGCTTATTTATGCATAATCCCAAAGTTGCACACATGGACGCTTTGAAGCGTATTCTCCGTTACATTCAAGGTACGATTGGTTTTGGTTTACATTTGCACTCTTCCTCTATTCAATCACTTGTATCGTATACGGATGCCGATTGGGGTGGTTGCCCCGACACCAGACGCTCTACTTCGGGCTATTGTGTATTTCTTGGGGACAATTTAGTATCTTGGTCGGCCAAACGCCAACCTACATTGTCCAAATCTAGTGTCGAGGCTGAATACAGAGGGGTGGCCAATGTAGTTTCTGAGTCTTGTTGGATTCGCAATTTGTTACTCGAACTGCATTGTCCGGTTAATAAGGCCACGTTGGTTTATTGCGATAATGTGAGCGCGATTTATCTTTCTGGGAATCCGATTCAACATCAACGCACTAAACACATTGAAATGGACATTCACTTTGTTCGTGAAAAGGTCAAACGTGGTGAAGTACGTGTTCTACATGTTCCGTCTCGATATCAGATTGCCGATATATTCACTAAAGGTCTTCCGCGTGTACTCTTTGATGATTTTCGAGACAGTCTAACCGTCCGTAGACCTCCCGTTTCGACTGCGGGGGTGTGATAGAATACGTAATTTGTAATTAATGTAAATTAATTATTTTGTAATTATTTTGTAATTACTAGAATAGCCTTAGCTTAACCCTAATTTAGCTATGTATATATTCTGAGAAAATTAATGAGAAAGCACGGCAAATATTTCTCACAATGATGTACAGAATAAACTTTAGTGTGTATCTTTCCAAATTAGAAATGACTAATGAATTGAAAAAGGGAACTCATATGTGAGCCGAGGTGAAGTGTTAAGATCTAACCCATAAAACATCACATGTGAGAGTCGTACACTGATAAAAAAGGGAGAGAGTTAATCACTTAATAAGGTTTTATTGCCATTTGGCTTGTTAAATGGACTATCTCTCTTGATGACAGGTGCGATCCAGACCCAGAGAAAATACCACATTAATAGCTTGTGGAGCCACTCCCACTATTGTCAATTGTTTTTAGTGTAGAACCTCCAATAGGGTGTGGACCGAACTCTTCTCCTCCGCATTGGGAAACCCAAAACCATTTCATATTTCTCTAGATTTAACAGTAAAATATTAGAAATTATGAAGTATATTACTATTTACTATCTTCAATTTTCGTATGAACCCCATATTTGCAACTACTCCACGAATCAAATGTACTATTAGTAGTTTGATTCACCTTATATGAACAACCTTTGGATCCAAGCTATTTATAAAAGTTTTTCCCTAACCAAACTTGGACTTCAATGGAAAATTTTCCAATTCTAATAGCAAATTGAAGATCTGGCTAGAAATTTTACAGAAATTTGTGTTAATGATTTTATCACCCTATTTTTCTATCTTTTTATTTTTAGTAACTTTCCTCTATCAAATCTTTTTTTAATCAATAAACTCTAGAATCAACTAAGTTCAAATTAGTAAAAAGAAAGTAATTTCAACATTTATGTTCCTCTTTTCCTTCTTGTGACTTTAAAGTATACAAAGGATATATTTTTTTTTTCTCCAAGTTATATGGTGAATTTAATTTTTCTTTTTTGTCACACATCATGATAATTTAATAATACGATAATTTGTGCCTTGTGTGTTTCATATAAAAAAAAAAGAAATTTACTAAAAATAATTTAATTTAATCGAAATAAATCAATCTCACAAAAATAAATTCAATAACTTAAAAGAACAAATACAATTAAAAAACCAAAAGAAAAAATATGTTTTAATTAGTAAAAGTGATTTAAGTTCAACAAAACTAATTTAAACAAGAACTGAGTCTAACTTCAATAAAAGTCATGCGAAGAAACAATGTCTAGTTTAACACAGCGCAATATTCGCTCTACCATTTTCAATTATTCACCTATTCACTGTTCAAGTGCTGAAACGCACAATAAAGATCAAAAGTGCTGAAGCACACATTGCGTGTATTTAGATTTACGTAAACTAATGGACAAAAAATACTCCCTCTGTTTCTAAATACTCGACCTGTTTTGACTTTTTGCATTATTCGTATAATTCATTTTAACCCTATTTTATTTCTAGTATATGAAAATAAATGTTAGTATAATATATTGTTGGCTTCATCTTAATATATAATTTCAAAATATTAATATTTTTATAAATTTTTATAAAATGTAGTTAAAGAAATTGGCGGCCAAAAGTTGTGCATTAACAAGCGTATCCGGTCAAAACAGGTCGAGTATTGAGGGACGGAGGAAGTAATTGCTTGTGATCCATCTAAACCTAAATTCCAACATTCTTGGTGTTAACTTCTTACTAATCTTTCTCTGTTCATACACAAATTTGGTTTTAAAATATAAGTGTAAAGATAATTTAATTCCAAATGTTCTTTTAATATTAAAATGGAGTATGGTAAATTCATTCCACACTTATGTTTGAGTTGTGCGTTCATCTTCGACAATTAGCAGAATGCTGAACTAAAAACTCTCCTTTTCCTCTGGTAATTTCTTTCTACAAAGATCTCCGCAAATGAAATATGAATTCAATTTCGTTAACAACCCACTGATAAAGATATGTGCATCGGATTCTCTACCAAGAAACTCGTAAGAAAAAAAAGAAGAAAAAGAAAATCCCTTTTATGTACGTGTTCCAATATATGGGGAAAAATGGTTATCGAAAAAAGGCCAAAAAGAACGACTCCGGGGGTATTCATCTTCTATTATTCAAAATTGCTGCCATTAATCAATTTGCTTCAGCACCAAGTGATCAGACCTGCAACGAAACATCGATTAGCAGAGTATTAATCATTCTACGCAAATGCATAATGTCGTTTTAAAGTAAACGGAAACTAGTAGGGTACGAAATGCCCTAAACTATTAAACCGAGTTAGACTAGGGTTATGAGTACTACTGAAGTTTCACCCCCTGTTTGTTAGGCATTAAGCCAGAGTGCCAGAATACTGCAAATTGCTTTCAGACCAACTCTTAAGCGTTAAAACGTCGAATGGAAAAGTTTTACCTGTTGGTTTTCACAACCAAGTGCTGGTAGCAAGGCAGCATGAACACCCCAAAGAGAACTGTTAATTGGTTCCTCGAGTTAAATTGTTTTTACTGTATATTTACAAACAACGATCATCCCCCATGCTCCTCAACTGGCGATATAGAATAGAAGAAAGAATAAGAAGAAATAAAACAATGGGATAATAATAAAAAATAAGGCAACATAACCTTTTATAAGTTCGGAAATGCACTACATACCTCGGTAGTTTCTGGGGATATGCAAGTAATCTAAGTCTAAATAATCCTTTCACAATTACCCATTTTATCTTCTGTACATGTTTTGGTTTTAATCGTATAAAAGCTTTGAAGCCAACTGAGTGACTTTACACCATACACCTGCAATGGAGACAACTCATAAGCCGATCTAAACAACCACTTCGTATTTACTTGCGCATAATGCATTTAAGAAAAGGGGAAGAGGACATACCAAAAAAAAAAAGGTATTTTGGGATCTGAAACTTCAGCTTCACTGCTTCAGATGAATGAATTTGCAAATTCATGTTGAACATTAAGACTTGATAGACTCCATTGCGAGGCGCACCAGATGTAAAAGGCTATCAACATCATGGAAACTGAAATCTAGGACACTCTTAATGGACAATATGCCCTCCTCATTTCCTGCCTGTGTAAAGACTGGCATTGAGGCTGCAAAAGCACTTTGCGATCTTCTAGATGCCTCCATTGCAAGATTGATATCATGTGTCTGCAATCAAACACGAGCTATTAGACTTGGGCAATCAATGAAACATCATGTAATTTCATGACACATTCATGATTCTGTTGGGCGGAACTAAAATTGATAATAAAACTAAAGCATCCACCATCAAACTATCAGTTATTCCTAAAAACATGGTAAACATACAAAGTCCAACAGCCGCATAAAGTTGGGCCTGTTTCCAGCAGAAACAACATGAGTTTGATGATCCATTGCAGAAATTCCATCCTTCACTGTATCAATGGCAGCTTGATTTAAGTTGTCAATATCAGAGGCAGATGATGATGGAGACTCCACTGCAAATGAAATGAAGATTTTTTACATTAGCAAGATATACTTGGCCACATTATTACATCGAATATTACACATGCTGAATAGAAGTCCAAATTTGAGATGCTAATCCTACAAAGAGTTGGGAGCTCCGTAAAAAGACTACTATTTTAGACATCAGTAGCCACCACCAGCCATCTACGTTATATATATTTACATACCTGATATCTTAAGTAGCAGCAGCACACAGATTATTAACCCCAAAGAATTTACAATCTACCAGACCATTATTACCTTGAGGAGCAGCTCTTACAGCCATTTGCAGCTCCTGACGATCTCTGTTCGCAGAAAGATCATTACAATAAACCACTCTCATATAGGCTACCTCCATACATTTGTACGCCAAAGCAGCAGAGGCCATGTCATTGCATCTTTCGTATTCAAGGGCACAATATCTGCAAATCACAATCAATGTAACTACATCAGAAAAATACAACATCAGGGAACAAAATATGTATATGTATTTTATGCTACATAAGCTCAACCAGTGATTTCATAGCAGCAGCAAACACAACATGGTGCATCAAAAGAGAGTGAAGAAAACTAAAACAAATCAAAGGGCACTGTTTTCAGTCACTTGAACATCAAAAACAAACGCCATGTAGTCTCCAATAAGCAATACCATCTAAAATATGGACTAGATCAAGGAAGAACGCGCAATTAAACCCACAGGGTCTGAATAGTCTATTCAACAAGAGTGACACGGCTTGCCTGTCCTGTTAAAATCGCTTGAATCTCAAGCTATGATAAGACAAATGGAGAAATGGAAATTCTCACAACACGGTATACATACTCGCATAATTTTGCAGTACTGGTATACACATCATTTGGTGACATCTCCCCACTTCTACTTTGATTGGTGCCAGGTTCTAACAAAGATGCTCCATGAAGAAACTTTAGTGCCGCCTGGAAGAAAATGCCAGTACTTTCTAGACCTGACCCAGCAACCTTAATGTAAACGTACCAAAAGTAAGACAAGTTGTTAACTGAACAAGATTTAAACAAAGCACACATAGGGGCAATAGACAACACACCTTCAAACGATTAGCAGAATGTTTAAGATCAGTTGCCTCTCTCAAGGCAGTTTTAGCAGCCCGATGAAAGCTATCTTTCTTTCTAGAACTTGAACCCTCAATGTCATTGGATACTTGCCCAGTGTGGTGCGTTTGTCTCAAACTAACACCGCCAACCGGAACCTGTCTGAAGGGCTTTGCATTAACATTTTCAACTCTCCCACCATTAGATCCACTACCTCCTTCAAATTCAGGAACACCATGAGAATTAGATGATACTTCCTTTTCCCTATCAATCTTGGCAACATGTGACTTTCCTTTCACAGAATTAGTTCCATCAAAATGCAACTTATTTGGGGATTTCATTATCTGATTATTAGCAACCAAATTCTGTTGTGAAGTCGATGTTCCCTCATATGTAGGGTTCACTTTACCACCTCTGTCCTTATAATCTTCAATTTTAGGTTGGGTATCCATTTTATGGGAATATCTTCCAGATGATACTTTCTTACCAAAATGATCCTCATCAGACGTGATACCAGAATTCCTAGAGAGAATAGATTTTCTATCTCTAAACCCTTCGTTATGAGGTGCAAGCTCATTAACTACACTTTCTGCTCCAGCTTTCAGCCGCTGCTCGCTATATGACCCAGATTTGTTACTTGTCCCTTTATCAGGATCAGGCTTAGAAAACTTTACAGGAGAGGATGAAATTGACCCAACTGGGGAGGATTTCACTTCACGCACTTTTGATTTAACTTTGCAGGAAATCTTTGAAGAGCTAGAGGTGGTCACATTGTCTGACAACCCCAAATCAAGAGCCATTTCGTAAGATGTTCTACCGGCAGGGGTCTTTCTAGACACCTTAGGAATGCCATCTGACCTACCTTCCTTGTGTCGACCAACGTCAGTAGCACCACCAAGATTAGATTTAGTATCATGAATCCGAGTTCTATAATTTCCCTTATCTGCATTACTCTCCACAGGCTGAACGTTCGAGAATTTTGACTTCTTCTCTTTCCTATGTTCAGACACACTATTTTTCCCTGCATCCCAGTTATTCCCTAAGTGTTCTCCTTTGCCTGAGGGTACTACTGAAGGAAAAACATTTTGCCTTTTGTCCTTCAATTTTCTCTTCTTACCAGAAACATCATACATCTCATCCTCCTTAGAAGTCATACTCTGGGTACTGTCCCTAACATTCACAGGAGGGTATTTTGAATTTCCCTTCACAAAATCCAGTGGAACTCGCTGAACAATTGGATCAAAATCTTCCATAGATTGCTGATCCACCCTTTTCATTCTCTTAGAAACTCCATATGCCTCAACATCTGCAACTCTCTTTTTTCCAATCTTTGATGGATTGCCATCACCTGCTGATGCACATACAACATTTAAATAAAACTGCTTACTATCTGTGAGAGAAAAATCACATATAAGAAATGAGAACCAAACAAAGCCCCTTAATAATTGCATACCCACTAACAAAAAGGAGGGAAGGAGCAAAACAAAAGAACAAATCTAGCAGATCACATTTGAGTTTGTTTTCGTAGTAAGAAATTTAAAAAGTTGTTCATATAACCCAAAGCAACAACTCGTAACACATTTCATATCAAAAACATGCTACATAAAATTCAATAAAAAAAGGAAAACATGGAGATTAACATGTGAGACAAAAATCTTTTATAATCTGGGAATTTAGCCTTTTACCTCACTGGTTGTCAAATATTAGTTAGTCCAACCGCAACCAGCTAAACATCTTTGTGTTCTTTCACAATTACTAAGTAAAAAAATGAAGTTGCTAAAATATTTGTCAATCGGTGACAACAATCAATCCACCATCTGACAAAAGCCATTCTTCATCATAAATTACTTCCCCGGTGTATACATAATTGGGGGAGGGGACGAGGGGGATATGCAACAGTAAAAGAATATTGATATCCCTCCTAGAAATATTAATAATAACAGACGGAAGTCACTAATAGACACAAATTATAAAGGAGGATATACACTTGATTAGACAGTCTATAACAGTAGAGAAGTGACAATTTTGAAGAAAAGCAACGCAGAAGTCCATTCCAGACGAAAATATACAAAATCTGGGAATTGTATTCGTTCAAAAAAGACAATTGGTACATGAGTTAGCGCTTCTCAAAATTATGGTTTCCAGACAAGGCATTTGCAATTCACAATTATTTTGGGCATTCAAGAAGGCTATTAGGTGAATACACAATAGGCCAGATTTCTTCCTGCTTCTAGCACCTATGACTAATAAATGAGTTTAAATGGTTGATTGCTTACCACTCTTTCGAACAGAATCTAACTCCCGGGGAAGTTTTTTCACATTCTTCATATTCCTTATTTCACCAGAGCGTTTCTGATCCTTAATGTGCAAGTCTTGAACACCATTTTGCCGTGCTACCTCTATTTTTGTCTTCACCAAATTCTTCTTTTTGCCTCCACTGGGCAAAGCGTCACAACTAGGAGCCCGACTGGCAAGAACCATGTTTGGGGCACTGGCTGACACAATTAGTGACTGATTATTCTGAATCATAGAAGCAGGATCCAGGGGCACATATGATGCCTGCAGAGCATGAGTTGTCTCATCCTCACTGAAACTACACTTGTTCATTCCAGGCCTAGAAAACAGGAATATACCATGTAAATATCAGCCAGAGAAGGAAGGGGGGAATGTTAAGCTTAAAAAATAACAAAACAATCTTAGAAAATCTTATAATTGTGTAAGATTAAGAAATGGATGCATTCTTGTAAACACTTCAAACTAAATCTGCCCATTTGCTCAGGTTTACCGTTGGTAGAGGCAAGAGCAAGCACAGGAGGGGAAGGGGAGAGATAGAGAGACGGGCTGAGGTAAAAATATACTCTTGTCAAGCAACTGGATAGACTGATTATGTCCTGTTAGTTTCATCTATTAACTAGTATATCTCTAACCCATACCACATGAAAAGACATCCAGAAGCAATTCAAAGATCTCTGTTCAAGCAGTAATACCATTTTTAACATAGGAACGAAACATCTGAATTCAGCATACTTAAGATGAAAACTTACAGCCAAGTAAGCATGCTACAAATCCACTTCATATCCTTAAAGGCATCTGCGCTCATTCCAAAAGGCATAAGCCGCCATTTGTGACATTTATCACATTCGACCCAATTTTCTACTGGCGCGTCTTGCAGCACGCCATCAACAGGGTCCTTTTCTGTAATGCAGTTAACACCTTGGAGATCTCCCAAATTAGGTCCAATAGTTAAAGCAAAACTAGTTTTATTACTGCTCGGCTTATCCTTCAGCTTTATTGTGGGTCTGGGTGTGTGTGCCCCTTGTTCTGAAATTCCCATCACTAATGAGCTCACTTCTTTTCCTTTCTTCCTTGTATTTGTCTTATCAACAACGTCATTATTCTTCCTCACTTCCTTCTGTAAATCAGTGTCACTCTTTCTACTTTTAGAAGGAATATTGTTTTTGAAAATGACTGCCTCTTTTTTAGATGCTGAAGAGCTAACAATTCCTCTAGGTGGCTCTTCAGAAGAGACTCCACCAATCCGAACATCCTTTAATTTTTTGTTGATTACAGAAGACGGGTTTTCCTTCTCGCTAAGCAGTCCTTGCTCTGCCGGCAAATGAGTCATTTCCCTGGAATGTGACTTTTGCTTCGAAGATTCAACCACATTGTCGTACTTCATCTTCTGAGAAACATCATTGTACTTATCATTTCCCTCGTCTTTCAGGGAAAGAGAACATACTTCCTTATCTTTCGGAATCATCTCTACAATTCCATTTTCCTTGCTATAAGCACCAGCCTCAATGGAACATACTGAATTATAAACTTCCTCTTTTACTTTGTCTAACGACATGCTCTGTTGTTTTAGAAGCTTGTTCACCTCATTCTCTCTCCGACCTTCATTCCTCTTCTCTGTACTAGATTCACCCTTGGAAATAAATATGACATTTTTGTCCTTTGGATGTGCTGAATCAAGTACTTCCTCTTTCACTCGGTCCTTCGAAATGTTATGTTGTTTGGAGAACTTCTTTACCTCATCATCTCTCCATCCAACTCCATCCCTCTTTTCTGTAGTGGATTCACTCCTCGGAATGAAAATGAAATTTTTATCCTTCCCCGTCTCCCCTCTTAAGGTAATAACATTCATGTCATCCTCCATCACTTCATGTGTTTTTGCTGAACCAGGTTCCTCTTTTGCCTTATGCCTAGCTACATGTAACTGTTTGATTGGGTTGTCATACTTGTCAATGTCCTCACCCAAGAAACCAACTTCAGTTTTCTTACCAAGCACAGAAGGCTTTGAACCAATGCTCTTGCTCATCAAGGAAGCACGTTCATTTTCTTCAGAATATGCACCAACTGCATTTATGGAGGCAATAAAGGGAACATCCTTGATGGTTGATGCTCCATTATCATCCCTTCTAGTAGCACTCAAGGTAACAATATTTGCAGGATATTCACAAATCTCCTTCATCAATTCCACGGGCTTCTGACTTGGAATCATTTGTTTTAATTTCTTATCCTCACTTGCCTCCTTGTGCTTTGATTTCTTGACCTTACTTGCATCCTTCGACTTTGATCTTTTCTCCTTCTTTGCTTCCTTCTTTCCCTTTGAGTACATGCTTTCATGAACAGGATTGACAGGGTTTACTTCCACTGTCTGTGGTAAACCAGCCTGCAGATTGCTCTCCATGCCCCTTAAACAAACAAAGCTATCATGAAGAGGTGAAAGCAAGTCCTTGCTCGGGAGAGGTATAGTCGTCATAATCTGCTCCAGAAGAACAACAATATTTAACATGAGCCAAAAAAAACCTACCCAGTATTTCACACATAAAGCTTAAAAGTGCATACTCACCTTGACAATAAAGGAAGGAGATTCTAAATTCATTTCTTGCAAGCCAGTTGAAATTCCATCATTCTCTGAGGGGCTACCTTCAGGAGAGGAAGAAGGGGACATATCAAGACCTAGGCCACTATAGATTGCAGACTTGTCCATAGATAAAACAGGTTTAGCCTCAGATGCCATTTTGACTCGAAACTTCAGGCAATTATTTTCGGAATGATTTTTCATCAGTTTCTTCTTTTGCGTGTTAGAAGCATTCTCTCCAGAACTTTGAAATTTGGATTGGTTGTTCACCAAGGAAGTTCCTGATTGAGACATTGCTTCGTCAGTCTGATCACCTGAGGCAGGTGTAGATCTAACTGGAAGTGTAGGCTTAGCAGTAATTGTTGGATTCTGATGGAAGTGCTGCAACAAAAGG
Organism: Spinacia oleracea; assembly: GCF_020520425.1. NCBI lineage: Eukaryota > Viridiplantae > Streptophyta > Magnoliopsida > Caryophyllales > Amaranthaceae > Spinacia > Spinacia oleracea. The sequence goes on from NC_079490.1 coordinate 19,148,304, forward strand.
AATTATGGATAAAGTTAGTGGTAAATAGGCTAGAATAATTAACACAAATATAGTAGATTGTTCCACAGAAATACACCTCTGATGGCAGATCTTGGGGAGACTTAGAATTAATATGGCTCTGGCTTCTTTGATTAGGTAAAATAAGAGGAGAGCGTTGTTGCATTGGCAGGAATGATCCATAGCCCCCAAATCTTGCACCTATCAAGATGATACGATTACTAAAGAATTACTTGAAAATGTGGACTAGCACAAAGAAGGTATTTCCATGGTACAAAATCTCACCCAGGCTCTCTACTGAAAGCCCACCCATAAAATCCTTCTGGTAATGTCCTAGGACATTTTCAATCTTCCTGTCCTACAGATATCCAAGACCACAATATCAAGAATAAGTTTCACAAAGGTGGTATTGGGCCACAGAAAAATGCAGTTAACAAACGAGCCACACAATATGAAAGAAAACACCTGCCATCTCATAGAGAAACCCGTAAGTCAGTAAGATAGAACTTGAAATCCACCCAAAAAAAAACCTAGAATTTCAAAAATGGGTCCAATTAACATCCATGATTCAAATCAATGTCAGCACACGAATTTTTTTGCAAATATTTAAATACAAAAACCTTCTGTGAGTTTTAAAAAAAACATAGTGCAGCTACTAATATCATAAGATCACAGTCACATTTATATTGACCATTATTATGGTTTTAAAACTCCAGACTTCAAGTCTAGAATGGCAAATCTCAACTACCAAAAATACCTATCTGAATGCTTAACTAAATATAGTCATAATAGAAAAGCTGCAATAATTCTTATCTGAGAAAGCTTGAATGAAATCACAATATTTTACCAACAAACATTCTTTGTGAATTCAAAGTTGAGCCTTCAAACTTCACACAGTCGGTATTATTTCCTGAGAATAATTGTTCATCCAGATCCGAAAGATAATAAAATTTTGTTGAAGAAACTCAGCTCCTATACACAGATCATTGGAGAAACAAAACCTAAGACGTTTTCTTGCTCAACCTTATCTTTAAAAATATGGAATGTATCTTTGCTGATTATCGCCTTAGTTGGAACAAAATTAGAAGCAGGTACCATTGATAGCTACACTTGTGAGGAAGGAAGAGTGTGACAGATTGCAAGAAGAGGGCAAGTTTCGTCTAAAATTATTTCAGAGAACCTCGACGATAAAGAACCCAGAATACACCCCTCAAATTTGATTACTCATTGGTCAACAAATTTAGTGAGTACACTACTTAAATACAGTAGGCCAGAGATGGCCCATAGTCTTTGTGTTAATAGCATCACATGATATTACAAAAAGGCTCTGTGAAGGCCAATATCATATGTAGTAAACACCTTGGTCAAACAAGAATAGGTGTAAAACTAAGTGTTCCAGAAAGATGTGCTGATAAAACCAATGCTAAGAGCAACCTTAATGTCTAGATTGTATCCTCCTGACAATAGTTGCAATATGATATCAAGTATAAATGAGGATTTTCATCAGGTGCTGACTTAAAATAATTGCAGAGCTATGTCTAGCAGTCGACAAAATACTTATCCCCTGACCAATTGACCATAGAATTTGTCAGTGAACCTTTGCCTCCGGTTCTCCAATGTTCCAGAAATCTAACACCACAAAGTCACATTTAACTAAAACGGTAATAGTTCCCTTTAAAATAGTAGGGCTGAACACAACCTTGGAAAGTAAATACATCCATCTATAAAGGGAACGATAAGAGTTACTAAAAAGGAAAGTAGGGAAATGTGTGGAAAGCACAAAGCGTTTAAGATATGAATATGAATAATGGTAGCAAAAAAAACAAGAGCAAGGTAGGATGCCATGGTGATCAAAGCCGACAACAAGCTACTCTCACTTTACATTACCCAAAGTTTCCAATTATACACTACACTTAACACCCAGGACAAAGTTGCCTTCCCTCTACGCCAAACATACACGTGAGAAACATTTACAATAAGCATATGAATTATGATCAGGAAAAGATGGAAAACACAAACACATAACAGCATACTGTTCCAGCTTCCGGGCATTAGCAGAACACGGGATAGGATAACTACATTCATCTAAATATCAGATGAATACGAGACAGGATAGCGGCATTCATCAAAATATCAGATGAAGTTCATGTTTCGAATTGTTCAAAGAGGAGGCTAATAAACATTAATCCTAATCCTTCAATCACCCATTAATACCACCTGAACGATCATACCTAAACGCCTCAACTTAACCTAACCTAACCTACTACTGAGGAATTCTATACAGAAACCTACAAAGTAGAATTCCGATTGAAACGAAACAAAGATTAATTACCAAATTTTAATCACAATAGCAAAACAACTTTAGCAATATATTTAAAGCTTACAATGTAAGAGAAGTCCCTGTCAGGATCAATGTTTTCACCATCATCATAATCATCTTGAAACAAATAAGCTTCTCCTTCTTCAAGCTCAATGTCTCTCATCTTCACAAACCCTCCTCAAAACAGACAAAAGCAGGAGAGAGAAAGAACACCAACTCAACCTAATTACGCCTAAATTACCATCTAAATCAAAAACAGCAAAACACACTTGAAATTAATTTCAAAACTTCAAAAAAACCTAAAATTATAATTCCCCGCAAAAAGAGAATTGCTTTATTATTCTCAATCAATCCAAAGAGATTTCAGAAACCCACTTCGGAAATCCAAAACCCAGAAAAACCCATGAAGCAAATCCCTCAAAACTACCATTATAAGCCACAATTTCTTCTCTTTCTTATTCTACCCAGTAAAAGAAAAACCAGTAACCTAGAAATTGTAACCAAAAAAGGCAATGAATCAATCAATCAATTCACAATATATCAAACCAACAAAAAATTCCGGAAAAGTTAATCAAACTCCTCCAAACCCCAGAAAGTTATTGACCAAAATATCAACAATCAAATATTTATAACAAAAATTTATTGAAATAAAATTTAGATGTTTGTTCTTAACAAATGCGGCTTTAATTTATTTATTTTTATTTTTTTTGTGTTTTTGTTGTTGTTCTTCTTTCTCCCTCTTAACTTCCCCCTTCTCTCTCTCTGTCTAGGCTTTTCTGAGTGGTTTTTCAACAGAAATACCAAAAAAATATACGGAGTAATTAAAATTTAAAAAAAAATATTAAAAAAATTGAAGTGTGTTTTTTCTGGGTGGGTAAAAAATTCTAGAGACCGACGTAGCCCCAAGAGAGAAAGAGAAAGAGAGAGGAGAGAGAAAGATGATGAAAACAACGAAAGGATGTTTTAGTCATTTTAAGTATGAGTGGGTGGACCCATTTGACTATTGACGCCTTTGCCGTTTTGTTGGGGTGTTGTTTTCCTGGTGTGAAGTTACGTAAATACCCTTGTATATTTTGAGAAGATAAGTGTCACATTGATTGTCCTTTTGACATGTATGATGTATGTGTATGTTTCTCTTTCATTTTGTTTGCACCTCTTTGAGTTGTTGAATGACTATAGTCTATATTGTCATACTTTGGTACTTGTTTTTAATTACTTATACTTCAAAAAATTAACAACAAAAGTTTAAATTGTGTCCACTCTTCTCTATAGGTTCGACTTTTCAAATAACCCAAGTCAATATATCAGTATCTGACACGACGCGATAACACGATCAAAATCGATGCATAATGAATATGAAATTTCTGAGAGAAAATACAAAGTAAACACAACATGAAACTAATCCGAACACGACATGTTTAGATTAATTTGTCATACTATGCAAGTATTCTACATATAACATAGTTTTGATAAATTTTGTAAACTGCACGAAATCAACCCGGGACCAAACACGAATACGACACGACAAGTTTTTCAGCTCTACTCCCAAGTATTTACCTCATTTTATGATAGTGGTTTTCGATGAGCAACCTTCTTTATGGGTAAAATTGTTACAAGACAAAATTCTATTAAACTAAAGAGGAAGAACATAACTAAAAGTCAATTTCTACAATAAATAGTGAAGGTAATGTCATGAGTTAGATTTAATTCCATAACTAGAATAGGGCCCTTTTTTTTGGACTTAATTGCAGTTCTATTCAGTTCAGTTTACCTTCATTCAGTTCCATTATATTTAGTTCAGTTTAAAAGAACGGGCATTGTGTTCATCTTATTCTTTAATGATCTTATTTTATTATTATAATGTTAAATATTACTATTAATTATATTGTAATGTTCATCTTTATTTCCTATTATTATTATTATTAGTATTATTATTATTATCATTGTTATTATTATATTATTATTATTACTATTACTATTCCTGTTACTATTATTATTATTATTATTGTTATTATTATTGTTATTGTTATTGTTAATATTATTATTATTATTATTATTATTATTATTATTATTATTATTATTATTATTATTATTATTATTATTATTATTATTATGGGAAACCACCAAAACGTTACAAGCTTAACAAGCTACAAAGATCAAGTAAACTACAAGAAGTTGGTGGGGAGCCGAGATACAATCTGGGCCCCCACTCCTCTAGCTATGGCGAACCCGATCCTGCTGAAAATGTGGGCAGCTGCTCGTGCCCCTATGTCTTGAGCCCTGGAGTACGTCTGGACCCGCTTCAGCAACGAAACAGCCCCTTTCTCTAACTCCCCAAAAGAAGAGAAGGAAAAAGGAAAGAAACCGTAACCCAAAGCCCTACAACGTGCCGCATACTTAACCTGCTTCCGCTGCGCAGCAACCGCCACAACCCGACCCGGAACGAAGTCTGACAACCCAGATTGCGTCATAGGTGAAGACCCAGTCAAGTCAACACACACATCTACACCGCCATCCCAAGAATAAAGCAATATATCCGCAGGACGAAGAGCTCCATCACTCTCACTAGTCAGCCCAACATCAACCTCCTTTCGAGCAGAAATCCCCGACCGATAGCAAATATCCAAAAGGGTATCACGAACAACATTATGTCGATGTTTGATACCCACGATCCCAGCACAAGACACGGCATGATCCCCATAAATATCCCCATCGAAAACCCGATTATTGTTATTATTATTATTATTATTATTATTATTATTATTATTATTATTTACTGAGTTCCATTCAGTTCAGTTCAATTCAGTTCAGTTCAGCCCAACAAAGTTCAGAAGAACAGGGCCTAGGTCCTAATGTCCCATGCATTCATGGATATCTAAAATTATTTAACTATTTTTTCAGAATATATTTGACTTCAATATTCTCTTCTTTACGTTATTGCATAATTAATAAATCTCGAACACACTCATTTAATCATCTAATTAATACGGAGTACACGATCTTCTTCCTTCTTCCTACTACGTATTACATACTTCCTCTGTTCTTATTTACATGACACAATTGAGTTATGGACACTATTCATACAAGCTCATTTGACTTTATTTTTGTGATTTATACTTAAGTCGTGTGGGTTCTTATTAGACTCGTCTCAGTATATATTTTTTAAATATCAACTTTTTCTAATTTTTTTCTTATTCGTAATTGAAGATATTAGTGTTTGAAATCGTGTGTTGGAAAATGTGCCTAAATAATTGTGTCATTTAAAAAAGAACGGAGTAAGTAGTTTATATGCTTGACATGCTAATTTGACCAAAACATTTGATATCTTAATATGTTGATTTGACAAAAAATTTAAGTAAATATATTTTCCGTTAATACATTATCATTATTATAACGATTTCACTAAAATATTAAGGAGTACCCATAATCATTTTAGCATATGTAGCATATATTATTTTCATAGTCTATAAACAAATATATTTTTTCATACATAAACAGTGAAACAGTAAATCAAAAAGAATAGAAAATAAAAAGAATAAATAAAGTAGGGATTTTTTAGGAACAAAGTTTTTGCCATGAAAATTTTGCATCTGCGTGTTTTAGTTTAATGTAATATATAAAACCAATTGCATTAAACATTTGGGTTAGTGGTGGTGGCTTCGTGGATCAAATAAAGGGGAGGTAGGAGAAGATGAAATACTACCTCCGTTTCTGAAAGTTCTTTACGTTTTGGAATATGTGTCCAAAATATGAAACTTTGACCGTAAAGTCTCACTATTATATACATCTAACCGTTACATGTAAGATCTTGTTAGATTGGTCTCGGTATATCAACTTTTATAATTTTTTCGCATACGAAATTGGATATATTAGTAATTAAATATTGCATTAGAATCAGCGTAAATAGTAACTGTAAAAAACTTTAAGAATCCGTGCAAATAGTAATTGTCGACATCTGCGTGTGCTATCTTAGATAGGGAAGGTAATTGATCCGGCACGACGTGTTTCTCAGAGAACTTCAGCTCCCCCGGTTCGTGCTTGAGTTGAATCACTTGACTTTGGCCCTATCAGTTGTTGCAAAGCAGGTTACCTGGTGGTCTGCAATCACAATGAGAAATCAGAAGAATAAAGTAGTTGGACTAGAAGGATGAGTTCAGGAAAAAGAGATTCTAAATTGATTATGTGGCAAATGTTTTTTACTGAACCTCCTGTCGTTCTCTCTACGATCATTCTGGGCAGGTCGTGGACCAATCTTCAATCTTACATACGTTAAAATGAGAATAAAACTAGTGTATAACAAATGAGTATAAAATTAGGTTGTTTTATTTCTCGTCGGAGGAGTGCGTAAGGTACTACTTTTTCTCTCTACATTTCTTGTTGACTTACTTATTGTGATAATATACCTCTCCTTTTTCATTAGTTATTGTGGTTCATCCTTTTTTATATTTTTTTGCTTATTTAATACTTCAATATCAATATGTGACTATGTCTTGTGAAGGTATTACTACTTTTTTTGTGTATCATTCACACCCAAAAAAAAAACAAAAAAAAAAACATATAACCCTTTTTTATCATCAATCTTTGTCGCTTTCCTTACTATTTTTGCTATAATATGTCTCATTCTTCTCCCTTCTAATTGGTTTCTTATTAACAATTCGAGGGTTAATTCTAAAACCTATCACTTTTCTATCAACACTTAAACTTTAAAGACAGAAGAATAAAAGTAAATATGAAGTTATTGAAATTGGAGGAACTCGAAAAAACTTCCTCTACGCTAAATTAAAAGATGAAACCATATACCTATTCCCAAAATTTCTCACACTCTCCATCTCTCCGTCTCTCTTTCTCCTTCCTCCCTTTGTTTATCTATCTTCCTTTTTCTCTTCAATAGTAGAGGTATAGTTTCTTTTAAGAAAAAATTGATTCTAAAAATACAACCTTTAAGCGATCTACTTAAAAAGGGTTGACTTTATGTTTATCTAAGAATACCACAACCTTTTGGACCTATCTTCTTTTAAAAGGCTCCCCCCTACAATAAATTGCTAAAATAGGTAATATGCTACAACATTTTTTAATCTTCTTGTTAATTATACAAAGAAAAAAATGTTTAATTTGTGAGGTTGATTTTCACATTACCTATTGTAGCAAGTCATTTATGAGGGGAGCCCTTTAAAAGAAGACAGGTCTAAAAGGTTGTGTTATTCTTAGTTAAACGAAAAGTCATCCCTTTTTAAGCAGATAGCTTAGAGGTTGTTTTTTTAGAATCATTTTTTCCTTCTTTTAATTATTTGTCTTTTTTTAAATTCAATTGCATGTTTTATTTACTGACATCATTGTGTTTGGTGGGAAATAGAGGAAAGTAAGTATTACAATTAACTATAATAAAGGCGAAGGGAAAAAAAGTGAAAGTCATATAAAGAGGCGAAATAATTAAAATAGGTAAGTGTATCGTACATGTTCGGTATTCCGCGATAAGAAAAAAGGTATGTCGCATTCCGTCCGATAAGAAAGAAAAAAATAGTTATATAGAATTTAGCTAAGTTAAATATCAATTTTGTCACATTTTGCTAAGTTTTATACCAATTTATTGTCATAGTTAAATTTTAATACCAATTTGTCATAAAGTGCTATGTTTTTATACCAAATTATCACAAGGGTGCTATGTTTTTATACCAAATTATCACAAGGGTGCTATGTTTCATATCCATTTTTATTAATCTCCCCATACTTATATTATATGTGTGCAGAACATTAAATAAAAATAATATTTCATCCGTCCCTAACCCGTTTGTCATTTTATGCGTTTATTAAGGAGAAAAGAACATTATAAAATTAACCCTTATTGTTGTATTTTTATAGAGAATTGATGCATTTTTATTTTATTTTCACAAGAAAACAAAATAGTAGTAAGTTTGTGAGCCAATAGAATTTAAAGAACAAAAATGTCAGCTCATTAATCCATCCAACTTAAACCAACCAATGAAATTACACGGTATTTTATTAATAAACCAATAGAATTATAAGGTTAATGATACAAAGAGGAGATTGAAAGGAAATAATAGAAATAAGAAGATTATTTTGGGACAATTTAAAAGGAAACGGAAAAAATATTTAGAGAAGGAGGGAGTAGTATATTCTCAACATTTAACCCTGGAAAGAAGAACAATGCAACTTTGAAAAGTGAATTAACTATGGATTATGGATTAGAGGGAGTGATTTATGGGGGAAATAGTTATATTATGTTGTCAGGTGGCCCGGTATAGCTAAAAGAAACCGAAAAAGTCGAAGTCAAAGACCAAGCAATTAGGTGACACCTAGGCTCCTTGGCAATTCCCAAGTGCCACAAGGACACCGCCTGAAACACCCCCCACCCCCCAACCAAACCCCAAATTACACAAATCCTCAATCCTCATGGCCCAACTGTAGTTAGAGACCTGGTAGATGCAATTTTAATGACCTTTTTTGTTAGAACGTTCTTAAATCTTAATAGTAAGCTAATTATTAAATTAGCTTGTCATGCGAACTAAAATTTTAAGTTAATTTATTTTCTAGCTAGTTTATTTTTTCAATGATAAGCTAATTTATCGAACTAGCTTGTTATAAATTAGGTTTACTTTTCAATTAATCATTTAATTAAAACTTTATTTTAATTAAAACTTACATTCTAATTGGGCAGATTTTGCCCAAACAAATTAGCTTGTCCAAGCTAATTTATCAAAATCATGGTTAAGCTAGTAGCTTGAGACTTTTGCAAATTACAAGCAAGTCCTAACTACAACCATTGGAGATGCTCTTAGGAATTTTAGAGATTACTCCCTTTGTTCTAGATTAATCGCAACATTTTATAGAGCCCACAGGTTTTTCCAGTCTTCGTTTTACTGATTATAAAATTCACACGCTTTAGGTTGAATCCTAAACTAAAAATTATTCATTTATAATAATATGTTGATTTTGAAAACCGGTAATTTTTTAAAAAAACATTGAAAAGTACCACTATCCATTGTGTTCTGGTTTCGTTTGGTTTGACGTAAAATATTTTTCAAGGAAAAACACAAACTAGTTTTCCTATGTTTGATTCCTCCCAAAAAAAATTAATATGGAGTAGGAAAAAAAAAGGGGGAAATATGAGAGAAGATTGATGGGAAAAAGGAAGAGGGCGCAATTTGGATTATACACCCGGGTGCACAATGCACCCTGTTGAACATTATTGAAAATCTAATGAACATTGAGAACGATATCAATGTACATGTACTAGTGAAATATTTAAACTATATGTTCTATGGATTTGAACTATATGTTCATTGGCTATATGTTCTTTGGGTATGAACAATATGTTCTTTGTATTTGAACTATATTGATAGTTCAGTAGGAACACTTGACAAGAGGGGGGTGAATTGTTTCTTGGGAACTTGGGTAAGTTTCTTGCGGAATTTTAACAATAAAGAGACTGAGAACAATAAGCGGAGAAAGATATGAAACTGAGGAACCTTCTTGATTAGGTCAAGAAGAACCTCACAACTCTTTTGTATTAATGTAATACCTCTATTACAAATACACTCTTTAACTCGAGTTCCTCTCGAACACGAGTTCCCCACAACAATCCCCGTCGATTATTGTGCTCCTCTTTCTCACTCTGACTTAACTCTAAGTCACTCTTTCTCTCTCTAACTTAACTCTAAGTCACTCTTTCTCTCTCTAACTTAACTCTAAGTCACTCTTTCTGTAACGCCCCGACCTCTAATTCAATTATTAAAGCATAATTAGCAGCGGAATTAACCTAATTTGGTCGGGACATTACCTGCCGTAACTCCCTATTGGGAATTACAAGGCAACCATCAATCATAAGCTATTAAATCCCAAAAGTTATTATAATAATTCTTTATATTACCGAAATAAAAGTACATAACTTACTAAGAGTCTTTAATTAAACTATTAAAACATTAAGTATAAACTAAGTGAATATTATTCAAGTGAAATTCCTCGCCACTACTCGTCTCCATTGATCCCCGCAGTACCTAAAACAGAAAACAAAAACGGTGAGCCGAAGACTCGGTAACGAACTATTCTAGCAGCGTAAATTCATTTCAATTCATTTTATTTAATAACATAGGGAGAATAGAATAATTTAAAATATTTTATAAAGTCCTTTATTTAGTTCATTCAATAACTTTTGAGTGCACATGCTAGCCGTGGCAAGTATGACATGGTGGAACGTCTTCCGCGATGGACCGCTGTCCATAAAACATGGGGCCTTGGCCCGAAAACATGAGAGCCTTGGCTCAATGGGCGGATGCCCCATGAGTACATGCATGACCGAGAATCGTAACCTGTGAACATATACTGCCAAACGGGCTAGGTATTTCACTTTCATTTATCATGTTTCGTTTAATTTTACATTTTTGCCTTTTTACTTCAGTTGAAGTAACATATTTCCTTTGGATCATACGATCAAACATCCTTTCTTTTCATGGTTTCTTATAAACAACATTTTATAAGAAATTCAATCAATCATAATATCATTTTATAAGAAATTCAATCAATCATGAAATAAGGAATAATTCCATCAAATCATATTATAATAAATTATTCAATCAAAACATAATTCATTTGCCGCAATTCAATAAAACATGTTAAAACATTCAGTTCATAAAACAATCATAACGTTATAGTTTCATAATCGCATTTATAAGGGAATTGCGGGTACTAGCAATAGCCGTTACCTTAATTCCGCGTTACGTTAAGCTTTGTCCTTGGTTCGTTCTTTCTGAGCTCCGAGTCCGAATTCTTTCAAAAAATTAAGTTATTGAATGAATATTAAAACTATAAATATTGTAAAATTTAATATTTTCTAATATAACATTTTTAGTTTATAAAGTCATAACTCGATTATATAATATTATTATATTCCAATTGAAATCAAGTTAGTAACTTATTTTAGTAAAAGTAAAACATATTCTTTTTCCTGGAAATAACAATTAATTACTAATAATCATTTATATAAAACAAATGTTGAATTATTCGAAAATATGAATAAAATTAAAAAAAAGTTCTCAAACTGAAAATAGGTCTTACCAAAGCCCAAGTAGTTAGAATTGGGCCAGCCTCCAACTGTTTTTTTTTTTTTTTAATTAGCCAGAGTTTTGGAATTTGATTTCCTGGCTTTGTGAAAAAACGACCAAGAAGAGAGCAAGAACAGAGCCGAAAATGAGAGAGGAGGGGTTGCAGGTGTCGCTGCTCGGCAAGGTGGAGGGAGTTGTGGTTGGGTCTGAGCGGCGCAGTGGGCTGGTGATGGTGGTTGCGGGGGAGATGCGGTGCTGGGTGGTGGCAGTTGCGTGGCTTCGTGGAAGAGAGGAAGACGGAGGGGGATGGGCGCAGAGGAGATGGAGGCAGGGGAGGCTGGGCGTGGAGGACGACGAGTGGCGAAAGGGTGTGCGGTGGTCGTGGTGGTGTTGGGCGGTCAGGGTGGTGGTGGCAGGAAGTGGTGGTGGCGGCAGCAGTAAGTGGTGGTGGTGGTGGAAATTTCTTGAATTAATTTTAAGGAATTTTAATGGTGAATTAGGAATTAGTGGTTAATCTGATTTGTGTTTCATTTGGGATGGTTGAGCAGCTATTTATAGTTGTTATGGTGCTCCATAGATGCAACAACTCAGCTTGATTGTATTGACAAGTGGAAGAGATTGAATCAAAGAAATTGATGAATAAGATGAGCTATTCTAGTTCTAGATTTCCAGATATTCAAGTAGGTTTGATGAGTAAGGTTTGAATTGCAATATGGTGGTGACAAGTAGATTGAGTTGCCTTGAGGTTGTGACAAGTAGAAAGTGGAGCTTTTGACTTCCATGGCCAAAGTGACGTGAGGAAGAAGAAGAGAAAAGAGAAGCTGACTTTGTTTCATTTAGGTGCTAATAAGGGTAGTTTAGTAATTTTTGGGCTAATTTTCAGAATTAAATTACTAATAACTAAAATTAAAATAACGATCTTGACTAAATTAATTTCCGAAAATAATATTTATAACGTGCAAGTAATTGAATTTATTTTCCGAATAAGTCGTTAACGAAAACGTACGAAATATTTAAAACGTAATTATTCTCGAAAATACGAGATTAATATAATCTGGAAAAAATAAATCGTGAAATAAAACTTTTGTAAAATAAGTTTAGTTTTCGAATAAAGATAAGAACTTTTCGAAATTATTTAAAATCCGAAAATATTAAGATTAAGCTTGTAAATATGAAATTAAATTATAAAATCTAAAAATAGTAATTCGTGTAACAATATTAAAAATTCAAGCGAAATAAAACTTCGTTAATTACAATAAAGTTCGAATTTAGGATTTAAAACGATTTTAAACTAAATAAAAATACTTAAGCATAATTAATCGAGTTTTAAAAATTCGGGGTATTACACTTTCTCTCTCTGACTTAACTTTAAGTCACTCAAGGATCACTCAACCCTTAAACCCAAAATACAATTTGATAGAAAAACTCTAGTACATAATAAAGTTTATAGCAATAAGGAACTCAAGTAACACTCTATTTTGTAAACTGATTCTTTTAAAACGTTTAAGCTTTTTAAGATATATTTTGCAGAGATCAGTTGTATTTTAAAAAGCAAAAACTCTTTTCCTTTTATAGAAGAGTTTTACCTAAGGTTGGATAACCATGTTCCCCTCAACTACCCACTAACTGTTACTGCTCAGTAACATGGGCATAGTTGGAGAGAAACAGGGGAGACCAAATCAAAACACTACTTGCACGTTTAAATGAAAATACTGGGGAGAGTTTTAAGGATCATGGAAAATCTTTTGCTTGAGAAACAAGGAGAATGTAAATCAGAATCCTATGTTTATATTTACTAGTTGTTGGACCGTGCGCTAACGCGCACGATCCCCCAAGGTATACAAACTTATTTTGCATAAGTGTCACGTAAAAGAATGTCATGTACAAGTTTACGTTAATCCTAGATTAGCAATGCTAAAGTTCGATTTGCATGTAATTGATAATACGAAATCGTAAATACGTTCAACATTAGTGTCATTGATATTGTAGCATTCCACAAGCAACATTAAAATCACTACAATTGTTATTGTAGCATTCCACAGGCAACATTAACAACGTGCTTCTATATTAATGAAACTATTTAATGAGGAAAGGCATAAATTTTACAACCCGTCATTAGAAAACCAATAAAGAATCACAAAAACCTCTAATTATATTAACACAATGTCGCATCTTCAATCGTGACAACATTAATAAGGCAAAGGTTATAACCGTAAGTACTCTATTCTTAAGGAAAAGACAAAAATATAAACATGAAGGAAATTGGGGGTAATTAAGGTAATTCACTATTGTGCGAATAGTAACCAAAGTATGAGACTTTATAAGTGTTAGGATTGATTAAATTCATTTTATTTATTAACAAAGATTTTCTTGTTTAAAACTCTTCTATATTTACAGTTAATATTTTCATTTAAAACGTACCAAAATATTTATGTTCCTTTCGTTCCAAACTACGTATAAACATTATTAAATAGTTACATAAATCCTAAACACATAATGTTTCAGAGTGCAAGTACAGTACCTATCTAGCATCTGAACCATAATTCTACTCTGTGTATTTCTACCCTCAAATACAATTACTTAGGAAGAACAAAGGTCACAAAAATGGTGGTATCACTGTATGGAGTGATTTCACTGAATTGAACAGATTAAGTCATTACTCATTAGTTGCCTACAGTTCAAATATGAACTTGTGTTCAAGTGAATGCAAGCGAACATGTAATTAATTACTTAGCTATACAAACCACACACATTTAGTTCTCTTCCACTGTTTCTTGCTTTCTCCATGGCAATCTAGAAATTGAGACACCACTTTCGTATCCGCTACTGTCTCCTGATTCAATCATCATTCTGTCTCTTGCAGTACTCTGACCTGAAATTAAGTGCTCCCGTGAAGTTCTACGGTCCTGTATCGAAAAGAAAAGATGATAATTATTAGAAATTGGGGTTAAAATGACAAGATAAGTGCAAAGTGCAAAGTGCAAAGTGCAAAGTGCAAACTCACATCGCGGAAAGGAAGCTCTTCAGCTTCCAACATATGTACTATATGACCCATCTTTGGACGCTTTTGTGCATTTGGATCTACACAACGTAAAGCTACTAGCAAGACACGCTTCAGTGCTCTTGAAGATGGCTTCTCTGGTAATTTAGGATCCAACACACCCTCTGCATTTCTCTTTGAAACCATCTGTTTCAGCCAATCCACTAGATTCACCTGCAAATGTATGGAATTGAAGGATATGAGAGGGAATCCCAACCGTTTAAAACTAAAATTTATTCTTATCCGTTTATTAATTTGATCATAATATTTCCAGAAAATGTAAGGAATGCTGCATACTCCGTAGTTCATTCTTACATCATCGAAGCACAATCGTCAAACATAAAAACCACCCAACAATCATCAGTTTTGTGATTAAAAGTATTTAAAACAATCTGCACATATAAATATGGGTTTTCCTACTCTAAAAACTACAGAGTATCCCCTAATTGCTCTTGCACAACTGTTGAAATTATTTTTTGAGTTTTATACGGAGTATTGTTTTTATTGTTCTTCTTTCTACTGTGTTCTTATTTCATATATTGTTTGAACGAATCCCATGGTGTTCTTCTACTCGTCAGTCATCAGAGTATGCAATTTTGTTGAACATGATATATATATATAAAAAAAAAACCGTATGCACAAATTAATACTTGTAAAAAATTGACATAGATGAATGTTCATCTCGTAGATGGAGAGAGAAGAGGAAAATAAATTATTTTTCATTTCAATCTATATTTTTATTAATGAATTTCTTTTATAAAGAAAAATAAATCATTTTAAAAGTCAAGTCAATAGAAAATGAATTGTGTAGATTTGACATATCTATATAAATGGTGTCAAGATTAAAAGTTTATAGTGGCTGGCTACAAAACAGGTGTAGCCATTGTAAAATCATCCTTTTAACTATAAAAGAGCATCATCATATGCAAGGTTGTGAACATGTGAAGTCAGTTACAGAGTGACATATTTGAAAATAACTAAATTAATGCTAACCTCTCCAACCGGGCGGCTGTAGTCCACAGGGTTTCTCCCAGAAATGATCTCCATTAGAAGAATGCCAAAGCTATACACATCACTTCTTTCATTCAACATACCCGTACTCGCGTACTCTGGAGCAACATACCTACACACAACCAATATTTAAATTTTGATTTAAGTATTACCAAAGTGATCACCAACTTAAATTCACACTTCCATCATTAATTAATATAATATAAATAACTAACCCGAAAGTTCCCATCACACGGGTTGTCACGTAATTCTTTTCTGATCCCAGGAGCTTTGCTAGGCCAAAATCAGACACTTTCGAGTTCCATTGTTTATCAAGCAATATGTTACTCGACTTAATGTCCCGGTGAACCACTTTAGGCTCCAGCCCCTCGTGCAAGTAAGTCAATCTACAGTCATTCATTAATTTCCTTTCTGTTATAATTAACAGGAGATTAACTAAGTACAGCTAGCTCTTACCCTTTTGCCGTCCCAATCAGAACGTTCATGCGAGCTTCCCATGTAAGAGGACTAAAAGGCCCCACATCTCCATGAAGCCACTGCTCTAAGTTCCCGTTGTCTACATACTCGTATACAAGTATCCTTTAATTAAACAGATACAACAATAAGTTATCTTTTTAATCATCATAGTATGTAGTAGCATAAACCAGGTTTTAAACAAGTATGATAAGTTGATCAGCAATTGAAGCAAAAAAGTTGAAACTAAACCATGTACAAAAGGCAAATAACTCTCTGACCCAAAAGCTAGATTATACTCCATAAAGATACCTATGAGCTCCTTCAGCACAATAACCAAGCAATCTGACTAAATTCTTGTGGCGAACACGTCCAATTGCTTCCACTTCAACTTTGAATTCTTTCTCTGCTTGACCTCTACAAATAAAATGCCAATGGTCAAGATAAATAAATTATATACATGAAGAGAAAATTTTAACCTACATTGTACTAACTACTTGTATTAATTTCATTTATAATGGATTAAAATGACATGAATCAAAAAATAAAACATTTTTGCCAAAACATGTTTGCTACATGACTTTGTAATATATTTATGTGTTTGTTTAACCATATTCAGTCAGCTTAGTAATTTAACCACAATCCAATGCAACATCAGACATAGTATAAAATCTGTGAGCTAGTTTATCATCTCAAATGCAGGCCAAATCTATCTTAAGTTTTTCAAACATCTTGAGAAGCACATCCTTTATTCCTTCCATATACTAATTGGCAAACTTATAATAATTTGTCAATTAAAATTGACAAAATTTCTCATTTATGCATCCCCTCTAGTCTATTTAGATGTATATGCAAAATTTAAGTTTCAAATGCCACCGCCACAAAAACAACATCCCATAACTAAATTAAGGAAACTTCATCCCATTTGAGAACACATGCATCTTAAACTACTAGATCTTGAGTATAAATCCAAGAAATGCCGACGGCAACACCAGCTTAAACATTCTATAGTCAACCTTAATACATACATTCAGGCATTACTCAGCTATACATAGAAACAATTTATGTAAACAGCCCAGAACCTATTACAGTCTAACAAAAACAAAAACTTAATTACAGTACAAAATTAGAAAGAACACAACGAAAGATTAGGATAGAGAGAGAAGAAACCTGTTATTTAGCAAATTTTTGACAGCCACATGAGTATTATCACTCAAAATCCCATGATAAACAATTCCATACCCACCTTCACCAATCACATTCTCATCACCAAACCCATTTGTACCTTCTTCCAACTCTCTCAACGTGTACCAATGTCCCCAACCCAAATGCGATACTTCAGGACCTGACAACCCGTTTTGCTCCCCGCTCCCATAAGACGACGACCCGGTTACTCGTTCCGGGTACGATATCCTGTGGTCCTTCCCAATCTCTATGTGAATCCTTTTATGCCCAATCGGACCCTCCTCAATCTGTACCACCGCCTTCTGGTTCGACGCAATACCCGTTACCAATGCTGGACTTTCAACTCGAATTTCTGAAATTTCCTTGGAAATGTTGGGGATTATGGGTTTTTGAGTTTGAGTTTGAGCTTGAGTTAAACCCAAAATATAATTGGCATTCTTGATTTTGTTGTTGTTGTTGTTGCGCCTTGAGATGAACCAGAGAGAAATTAAGAAGAGAAAGAGGACAATTCCAGCTCCAACACAAATACCCAAAATAACCCATAAGCTTAACCCAAAAATGGTTGTTTTTCTGGAGCTCATTGTTCTGGTTTTTGGTCAATTTACAGAATTACAAAGTGTTTAATTTTGAGAAATTGCATGTTTTAAGAGAGGACGCAAAATAATGAGGAAAGAGGAGTAGGACAGAGAGTGGAGCGGAGAACTTGAGTGATAAACTGAGAAGAAGAAGAAGAGTGCTGATTTTGGGTGGAGGAGGAGAGAGAAAGTCAGAGTGGAGTAGCAGCTGTGTGATGGGACAGATGAAAATCAGAATCCCCACTTTGTTTCTTGCTTTTTGTTTTAGTATTATTATTATTGTATTACTCTTGGGTCCCATTAAAAACGGGGCTCGCCACGCGTCGGAGTCTGACCGACCGTCTCCGCGTCTCCTATGAGGGATGATGAAACCCACCCAAAATAAAATAAAAAAGGTAAATGATAAAAAAATTGAAAAATTGTGGGTCAAACAAAAGAATAGATAAAAGTGTTATTAATTTCATAATTTGCTATTCCTCCGTCCCTTAATACTCGCACCGATTTAATCGGTGCGGAGTTTAAGACATTTGAATTGACTTATTAATTAATGGATGTTAGTTGATAGTTGGTATTTTTTTAATATAGTTAGTGAAAAATGTGTAAGGGATGGTGAGTGGGGGTGTAGATTTTTAAATGATTTTTTTGTAGGGAGTAGGGGTGTAGGTGGGGTAGTAGGTAAGTGTGAGAAATAATATAATATTGGTAAAAAATTTCATTTAAAGAAGCGGTGCAAGTATTAAGGGACGACCCGAAAAGAAAAGCGGTGCGAGTATTAAGGGACAGAGGGAGTATATACTACTCACTCCACTCCTTTTTTTTTATCTTCATGTTCCAATAAATAGCGTTTCTATTTATCTTCTTGTTTCTATTTTTGGATATGACTTTTTACTATAAATTTCTCAACCACCCCTTATTTAATTTATTCACATTTCTTCATTTATTCACTCAACCCTACTTTTATGATTTTTTTATTACTTTAATAAAAAAATTCTTCTATCTCCTTCATTTCTTTATTACTTTCCTTCATTTCTTTATTACTTTCTCTTGCACCTAATCATTACAAGATTTCATTTTCTTAATTTCAACCGCAAATTTCAAATAGGAACATCAAATGGGAACAGAGGGAATACTCCCTTCGTCCCTTAATACTCGAACCGATTTGTCCCGTGTGGAGTTTAAGATACTTGAATTGACTTATTAATTTAATGGGTGGTAGTTGATTGTTGGTTATTTTTTTAATATAATTAGTGAGAAATGTGTAAGGGGTAGTGAAGAGTGTGAATTTTTAAATGATTTTTTGTAGGTAGTAGCCTAGTAGGGATGTAGGTGGTAGGTAAGTGTGAGGAATAATTTAATATTGGTAAAAAAAAAATCAATTATAGAAGCGGTACGAATATTAAGGGACCACCCGAAAAGGAAAGCGGTGCGAGTATTAAGGGACGGAGAGAGTATTAACTTTTGTATAAATATTGTCCTTGTAATAAAATACTCCTTACGTATTTTATTAAATGATACACTTTCTGTAAACGTTCGTATTTTATTAAAATATACACTTTCCTTTTTTTGTATGCCATAGTCCCCAATTCCAATTATATTAATATTTATTTTTTTCTTGTGGTATTCACACTTACTTACATCATCTTTTTTTGCTGTTTTTTTTTGGTGTTAGCAACCGTTTACCCTTAGGGTTAATCCGAATTCGGGGCGAGTTCTGGGTGGATAGGTTCCAGTCCCCTCCCAATTGTTGTTGCGGGAGATCGAACACGGGGTCCTCCCTACCAAGTTCAGCCCCAGTCACCACTGAACAGACAATTAGTACATCATCTTTTTAATACAATAAATAATCCACACACTATCTCACTTTCATCTCATTTTAATAAATTCAACTTACTCTCCTAAAATTATGTGCCGGCCAACGTGTATCATTTAATAAAATACGAAGGGAGTACTGTCATTATTGCCGATGATTTAGTATTTTGTTTTATTTTTCAACATATTATGCGAAAACACCATTTTACCCCTGAGTATGGGCAACCTGCTGGTGCCCAGTGATATATCATCCTCCGTCTCCTATTATTAACTTTGAGCACTACTCCGTATTTTAGTTTTCTTTTCGTTTGGTCCAAATGAGCCACAAGTTAGAAGGGCGGGGGTGTTTATGAATTTTGGTCTTTGTAGCTAATATATAATACTCCCTGTGTTCCATAATGATGTTCTAATTTAGATTTTTGATACAATTCACAATAAAAAAGAACTTTCTAAATTATTTCCAATATATAAGGAAAAATATATTAATGTGAGATCTTATTTGATTCGTCTCAATGAATACTTTAAGAATATCAAAATTTTATAATTTTTAATATTTTATAATTATAGATAAAAACGGTATAAAATGCGATTTAACAAATGTGAAAAAAGAAATTAGAACATCATTATCAAACAGAGAATAAAGCAATAACTCATTAGAAGCTAAAGTATTTAATGATGTAATGATTTTAGCTAAAGTATTTACGTAATGATCGATTAACTGTACTTTAATTTGTATTTGCAAAAAGAAACATACATTTTGTGACTTGCTATTCAGCTATTGCTATTATTTAAAAGTAACTTGTTAATAGTGCACTTTTAAACATATTGCTTATGGCTTGTTATTAGATTTGACAAACGGGTCGGTCGGGTCAGGTTGTATAAAATATTTTTGGATTTAGATTAATTCAGGCCGGTCATTTTTGGGTTTACAAATACTTTTTCAAGATCCAAAACTTTCAAATTCGGGTCGACCTAACGAGTTGAGATATTTTAAAACGCGTATTCTATTTTCATTAATTAGGTAATAAATATACAAAATATGGGTTGAAATTAACAAAATTTCCTACACAGGCTTATATATTTAGTCAAATTCAACCATAAAATGACGTATAATTCAAATAAAAATCATATTACACCTAACAATAGTAAAAACTGTTACTATATTTAAAATTCCTCATAATCTCATTTGTTACTATAAATACAATGATTTTCTGTCGGTTGGGTTAGAAACGGGTTCAGTCATGTTTTGACCCAATACTTTTCGGATTGCTCAATTTCGGATAAATCGATTACGGGTCACAAAATTTTGTACAAGACCCGTTATTTTCGAGTCGGTTTCAGTTCGGGTCGATTTTAAACATGCTTGCGTGCTATAGTTTGTAACACGGTTAGGTTATACGTAGACTCTGAAGTCCGAAGTCCCTAGTTTACAATTTTGATTTTCAAAAGAAATGTTGGTTAAATCCCCCAAAACTTTTTTTAACGGGAACCCATGACATCACTTTATACAAACATCAATTTACGTTAATTATATCTTGCTCATCTAGCTGCTAAGGCATACACTCTGTGTTTCTTCTCCTTTCCCTTCCACTCCATTAGTAGAGGGCGGTGGGTCGCAGCCCGATATGTATTGATAAATACATATCAGAGGTAATTTAGTAAAGGGTGAAATAAAATGTTATGTACCCTCCAATAGACACATGTACTTAGAGCATCTACATTCATGGGAAATCACCCTTCCCATTTGAGCAAAAATGGAAAAGGGATGGTTCCCATAAATGTTCAATGTGTCTTATATCTATACCTAGTATTTAAAAAGGAACACCATAGATTAATTATTAGAAGCCACATGACATCTCTCCTTTCATCCATCATTTTGTTTTTTTTGTTTTTTAATTTTTCTTTATAGTTTCTATGATTT
The DNA here is from genome assembly GCF_020520425.1 of Spinacia oleracea. Classification (NCBI taxonomy): domain Eukaryota; kingdom Viridiplantae; phylum Streptophyta; class Magnoliopsida; order Caryophyllales; family Amaranthaceae; genus Spinacia; species Spinacia oleracea. Next base: position 19,169,674 of record NC_079490.1, read on the forward strand.
ACAACTTTTAATGTCTCTTCCACTCCATTTTCCTTATTCAACATCAAGTTATTAATAGTCTAATATACTCATTAGTCTCTTCCACTCCACCCCTTTAACATCCAATATTTATTCAACATATAATTTTTATATTTTTCCAACCTTCAAATTACACCTCTATTTAATTCATATATTACCAAAAATCAGAAGTACTCACTAATTAAAACTTCAAAAGACATTTGAACAACCACTATGCAACCGCCCATTCTATGAACTGGCTCAAAAGCTAGTTAGAAAATAAAAGGGGAGGTAAATAATATAGGATGCTTCCAATATGGTAGTGGTCCCCAAGCTTGACCAAGTGGGTTTTCCACCCCCTTCAATCAGCCCACACGTGTACTCTGTTTTTATCATAATGGTACATGTTTTATCGTAATGGTACATGTGTTTTATCATATGGTACTCCGTTTAACGAAATTGTACTTTCTTTTTAATGAATGGTACATGTTATTTGTAATACCTCGTATTTTTCTATAATTATAAATATATTTTATTATATTTATAAAACATTTCGTGTATTTTTATAAATTATTTTCATTTAATGAGAATTAAATGCGCTTTTATTTTAATTAATTTAAATATTAATTATTTCGAAAACCGGATTTTATTAAATAAATTCAAGGAATTTATTTAATCGGGAATTGTTGGGTCGCATTTCAAAAACGAATTTAATAAACTTAAAGCCCGGTCGTTTTGTTTTAATTAAACCCAACAAAGCTTGCAAGAGATTTAATGAATTGAGCCCGGTAATAAGCCCAACTCAAACTACCATAACCTAACCCACATGGGAGAGAAAAACTATAAATAGACCCTCTCATTAAACCCTCACAAAAATTTCAGCACTCTCTCTCTCTCTCTCCTCTCTCCCTCTCTCTTGCGGCACACCCCACGCCTCTCTCTTCCTCTCTCGTCCGACTTTCTTGCAGCACAAGGCACGAGTTGTGCTGTGCGTGTGTGTTCCCAGCCCCGTGTGCCAAGCTTGCTGCCCCTCTCTTCGTGCCTCGCCCCGCAACGCAGCACCATTGTTGCTGCTGTGTCGCGTGTGCCGTGTCCCGTAGCCCCGCAGTCCCTCTGTCCCGTGCGCGCTGAGCCTCGTGCTCGTGTGTCGAGTGCCCCGCTGTGCGTTGTGCCTGCTGTGCGATGTCCCCCTTGCTCGCCTGCCCCTTCGCGCGCGCGCGCCCTTGTGGTGCGTTGCGCTGCTGCTGTTGCTTTGTTGTTGTCGTGTGTGTTGGTCGGCACACACACATGATTAATTAATCGTTGTGTGTGTGTGTGTTGATCAATGGTTTAATAAAATTATGTTTTCAAAAATATTAATTTTCAGTTTTTAAATTGATTTAATTGTTGTGATTAAGTTTAATTATTGGATTATTTAGATTAATTAAAACGGTTATGAACACCGTATTGGGTTAGTAGTATGTTTTAATTAAAGAAATTGGTTTTGATGATTGAGTTTATAATTTTCAGATTTAATAAGTTTATAAAGTGTTGATTTTTGAAGTCAAAACATGTTTTCGAATTAAACCATTGTTAGGGTTTTGGTTTCAAATTGATTGAGCGATTGATTCACATAATTTAATGACAATTTAAATTATGGGAATCAACTTAAATTTTCAGAATGTTTTTAAGCTTTAAAAAGTTGGTTTTTAAGGGTTTTAAAGCTAAAAAGTCAATGTTTTTATGTTAGGACTTGAGTTGACTATTTGAGACTATTAAATTACCAATTAATGAATTATTTCTAATTAAACTAAGGGTTTTAGTTTCTTAAATAGTTGCTGGAAATTTAGTAAACATGGATAATAATTTAGTTCTCTTGTTTTGTTTATAGGAGTTGATTTCTAGTGAGTCGTGATTCACACAGTGGCCCCCGTACTTAGGTATTCCAAGTACGTACAAGACTAGGGTGACCACCCATCCCTTGAGGACTTTATGAAGTGAATTGAATGCGAATCATGTGAACTTATGATGTTATGAATTCATGTTGATGATTGGGAATGATTATGTTATTGTGAATTTATGTTTAACGTTGAGAACAAGCATGTTGTTATTATTGTTGAATCTATGTGAACGAGCATGTTATGAATTGAATTATGCTTTATAGATTCTGTTGAACTATCATGTTATGGACTTTTATAATCGTTGAATTATGTCAAGCATGTTGTTCAAGTTGGTTTGCATGTATGAGTAGTGCGCATGCAAGTTATTGTTATTATGCTATAGTACGGAATGTCTAGCATATATATTATTGAGCCAGTTGAATATTGCCAGTGAGCAATATATATTCTACCAAGGGGTAGAATATGTTGAAGAGTCTATGTGAATTTAGTTATGGACAATTCGTGTTAAGGGCACACCCCGCTTGTTAATAGGCAATGTCGGGTTATCTCAAACAATGTTTTTCAGAAGGAACAATGGGAGTAATTTCACTTGAGTCTATGTTTGATCACAAGTCTTAAAGAAGTAAAATAGTGAAGAGTCATTGTTTAATTGTTTAATTGTTTGTATGTTGTGTCTTGAGTCGCCTTGAACATACAGTAACATATTAATTAACGTAAAGTGTAACCCAAAAGAGCTTCAAAACTCTTGGAACGTATATACCTTGAGTATGAACAATGGGGGGAGACTTGCCGGAAAACTTGTACTCTTCGAATGATACAAGACGTTGTTTCATTCTTTCTTTTTTGGCCGTTGTGCATTGCAATTCCGTCGGTAGGATCCAACTGTCGGTAGGAGTCCGACTTATTATTATGTGGTGCATGGTGGGCTCCCATCACCCTTTTCTTTCCTTTTGAGGATACTTTACTTTACCCGTTCGAAGCTACTTTTTATTAAACTGTGAGTCAAGAGTCGTGTCATGTGTCGAGTCTTGTCTCCATGTGAAATTGTTTATTATATGGCTTTTGCATGTTGATTATTTAATCTGTCGAGTGAAGCATGTTAGGATAGAATGTTATTCTAGCTTGTTCGTACTCAGCTTTCGCTGACTTCGTGCTTCATGTCTTCTGGTCATGGCCTTTGCCTTAATGACCCTATGATGATCCATCAATTGCATTTGCGTTGTTGGGGAGTAGATTTTCAATAAAGCAGGTTTGTAGAGATAACTTGCGGGAGAAGTTATCATGGGATTCGAGTTGAGAGTTTATTCTTCCGTAATTTATAAACTCTTTATTTTATTTTAAAATCATGACTACTATTTTCAGTTAATGGATTTTAAATGGTTTATTTTGGATTGGGCCTCAGTGGTTCCAGCTTGTTTTAATAACCATTAACTATTTATTTAATGTGTTTGAAAGTTACTTAATTCCCCTGCGTAATTCTGGTAAATAGTCTTAGCTGTTATCACGTGGCGGTAATATCTTGGTAATTCCTGTGTTTTAAGTTGGAAGATATTGTATAAAAAGCAAGGAATTATTAGGGTGTTACATTATTCACCGACTAATTATTTAATCCGATTAATTAAATGGTAATTATTTAATTATAATTACCAAATTTTGATTTAATTACTCCCTCTGTATTTATTTAAGGGATACACTTGCATTTTCCGGGCGTATTTATTTAAGAGATACACTTGCCATTTTTAGTAACTTATCAACCCCACCATCTAATTAAATAATACATCTAATTTACCCTATGACCCACCATCCTATTAAACAAATAATTTCATAAACCCACCTCACCTCCCACCCACCAAAATGACATGGTCTCCACTTGTTTAATTATTAAAATATCTATCCAACCCCACTTGATTTATTATTTTATTTCATCCAATTATTCTTCTTAATACCCGTGCCCGACCAAGTGTATCTCTTAAATAAATACGGAGGGAGTAATATTCTAAACCAAATTACAAATCTTATTTATTAGAAAAGGTAGTGGGGTATGGAAAAGTAGGAGAGAGAAGGTAAATGGGGAGGTTAATGAATGTAGGTATGAAATTGTGAAATGGGAAGGTTATGTGATAAAGTTAGTGGAAAGTGATGTGGACCAATGAGATGAGTGGAGAGAAATTCATGAGTTCCCCATGAATGTGGATGCTCTTAGAGTATCATTTGTAAGGGTAAATCTTATTTGCCCAATCTTAATCTCACTATTTGTCCACCTCATCACCCTATTTCATTAAGAGTTCTATACCAGAAGACCAAGAAATAAGTTACCTCTTATACACCCAAGTCACCAACTCTTAAATTCCTTTTACATGTTTTTTTCATTTATTTTTAAAGAAAAATAACCAAAAATCATGCATAAATACACCTCATCTGCCCTCTTATTTCTAAGAGCTACCTCTTATTTATAGGATGTTTTAATCAACCTCTAAATAACAGGTAGCTAGAGTTATGTCTTTTTTTTTTTTTTTTTCTAATTAATTAAGAGCTACTCTACCCGTCCAATTTTATTCTTTGCGTTTGGTATAGTGCACGCAATTTAACAAATAATTTATGTGGATTCTCTTTTTGTTTATCCTAAACAATGCAAATTACGTTTATTAATAATATTTTCAATGTTATCAAAAATTTGACATTGAAAAAATGAGAAGATCTAATGTTCCAATAGGAAAGTGCGAGAAATTTAATGGTTAAAATAGCCCAATGAATTTGATTGGTTGAAATAATCATTTGACACGATTTTTGGAAGAATATTAGGGACTTTTATGCTACTCCCTCCGTCTCTTTTTGTTTTTTACGTTTTCCCTTTTGGGTGTTTCAAAATGTTCTTTACATTTCCTTTTATATTATCACATAAATTATTTAATATTCTATCAAAATGTGTACCAAATTATTATATTAACCAATTAAATAATTGAGTCATTTAATTCCTCACACTTTTCCATAAAGACATTAACTTTTTCTCATTTTCCCAATATCAGAATTTTGATAAGAGTGAAAACATTATAAATAAACGTAATTTTTCTCGTTTACATGAAAAACTTAGAAAAATCTCAATGCACATTAATTAGTCGTTAAAACGCGTGAAAAATACCAAACGTAAAAAACAAAAAGAGACGGAGGGAGTACAATATAAAAGGAAAGATTCCAAGTGTAAAGATTAAAATGAGACACTAGAAGCGAAAAGCGTAAATAATAAATTGGGACGGAGAGAGTAACTCTTAAATTTTCTCTCTTTTTAAAAATGTATGCTACTATGCTAGTATTGATGCTCTTAGCACACTATTCTTTGCGGATATGTGAGATTATAGGGTATCTTTAATGTGACAGAATTTACTTCTTTTCCTAGTTAATATGGTTTATTTTAATAGAAAATTTTGATATTTACTACCTTAAAAATACACCACTTTTGTACTTAATGCCTAATGAAAATTTTATTTTAATTTACTACCTTAAAGTATGTTTTTTTTTGGAACCACTACCACTTTACAGTTTTCTCATTTTATAATTAAAATATCTCTTTCGTTTTTTAATCTTTTAAAGTGGTTCTGATGTGGGTAAAAAAGGTTTGTCCACCCTAGATCAATCGTAACACGACAATTGACACCCTCCATGTCAAGTGTCATATATGCCGAATATAGTATAAAGCCTGTAATTTAATTACAAGGTTTGAATGTGGTAAGAATGGCTCAAACAATAAGAGTCCCACTAAAGTCCTCCATATCCAAACCTGTCAAGGACACATGTCCTCATCTAAAGAACTTAATCAATCAGATAACTAGGGTTTTTGAACAAATCCCAAAACCCTAGCCTTATAAATAGTTCTGATCCCAAGGTAAAAGGGCAATCAATTCATTCTCACCTATTAGGCAAATTATTCTTCTCTAACTTCTCTCCAAAAACACTTTATCTCTCTATCAAATACTTACTTAGGCATCGGAGGGAATATTTATACGGAAAACTCTTGTTTTGCAGGTTGTAAGAAGATTGTGCTAGCGCATACCTGATACCTCCGTGGAAAGGGTGACACGTCAGCACCAACGAAATTTCCCACATCATTTGGCGCCGTCTGTGGGGAGGTACAATATCATGGAAGACTTGCAAGCTGACACGGACGAGCATATGGATGACTCAAGAGAAATGCGTATAAGCGAAAGGACCCCCTTACGAAATCATCTCTACGTAGAAGAAGCCAATCGAATCGCTAATGTTAGGAGCACTCCATACTGTGTCCCTGAGATAGAAGTGGTAAGTGAAGAGGATCCTGAGACTGGGCTACCTCCTTCCGGTGGACACCTCGATCAACCCCAATGTTAGAGACATTGTGTTAGATGAAAACGTGGACCTTCTAGTTTCAGTGAGGGCGTTACGAGAGATCTTGACTGGGTTTCAACAGCAGATGAACCAAACTTTTCAACAACAAATGAGCACCACAGCGCAAGAGGAAATTCGAAGGTACATGCTAATGTACAATACTAATGCTAAGAGAGTAGTTACGGGAGGGCAAGTTAGCCTCGGTTTCAATCGAATAAATATGATCGCTTAGATAAAATGTTTGGAGGGTCGGGGAAAGTTCTCAGCATGTGGAAAACAGACGCGTTAGTCTCATTGCAGAAAGGCAAGCTAGGTTTAGAGCACAATAGTCGGACACTCCTTACTCGACGTGAACATGCAACACGACCGTACATACCGGCATCCAGAGGAGTTACTTCAGCCGTCTGTAGACACCTACTTTTGTCCCCGTTCCCGCAAGGGAAATGTTCGATGATGAAAGCATAAAAACTCCACTTGACAACGCATCTCCAATAAAATAAACGAATCTCGATTCCCCATTTCATTTCATTCGAAACCTGCTATTTATGGAAACCTGCTAAAAATAGTAACTGCCGTAAAAAGTAGCGTCTAAAAGTGGCAAATCATAAAAGATAGAAACCTGTCAGAATTAGGCGTTGCATTCCAACATAAATCCTAAATGAGATAGAAAACCGCGAGAATCCTATTCCTAATAAAATTCGGAAATAAGAGTTACGTATTAATTAAAATCCTTACGAGCCTAGAGTTCGTAACGGGCCCAGACGCATTCCGTCACAAAATTGATACGCGCTAAAAGACTCGAATTAATCTCAAACTCTACGGATTTTAGGAATCCGAATCTGACTAAACAAAGCTGCCCAGACCCTATTTTCAACGCCTGGCTCTGGGCGCCGAAAGTACCTGGGTACGTCTCTTTTCCTAATTCTTTGCGGATTAGAACTCTGCAATTCTATCTTTCCACGAACTCTTCCCTATAAATAGGCCCCTAGTTTCGACGTGAAACGACACACAACAACACATAATATATTCTGAGTATTGACTCTAAACCCCTTAGCCTAAGCCTCTCGCTGCGAAACTGTCACGCGTTCTGTCGCAATCGATCCATAAATCGAACAGAACGTATCCTGTCCCGTAATCGAGATTCGTTAAATAAAAAGGAGAAATAGCAAAGTCAAAGTGGTTAGTTTTCTGAGAACCGTGACGCACCTCTCAAGGGTGCGTCGTAATGTGTCCCTTTTCGATGATTTAACTGCTTTCCTCGCCCTTTTTATGAACTGTTAAACTAACCTAATCTGATTGTTCTATCACGCCTAACAAATATAATATTTTTGGGAAATCGGATTATCATGCTAGGTCCCTTAATGTTATTTAAATCAGATAATCACGATCGAATTAGTGTTATATGTTGCATATTGCTAAAATCAATTCAGATTAAGTTTAATAGTTAACGCATGTCCCTTCAATTATTTATGCTGAGCTAGTAAGGATATCCTGCCTCTGGAGTTATCGACGAGCGAATTACTCCTCTCGGTAGTTACAGTCCCCCGAACCCTCAATCTCTACCTTGCGGGTGTATATTGAGAGATCCCCACACCAGGGATCACAAGGGAACCTACGGCCGTCGTGGTCAAACATAACTGCACTCCCTTTATGTCACGATAACCGGGTTTTGTCAGTTTTTCTCATTGTCGTTAAAAACTGAATGGCGACTCCTATATTACTAGTCAATTGGGTGTATACTCACAGGAAATCCAATTACACTTGATTGAATAAAAAGAATCGTCACACCCACGAGGGACAAGGTCACGCATTAGCCTCGCGGTTTTTCGACCCCCTCACAGTGGCGACTCCACTGGGGATAGTGAAGGAAATACTCGTGCTTGTAGGTAATCAAAATAGCCGAAGGGTGAAACGATCCTACCCCGCGTTTATTTCCCCATCAAGTTGGGACGACCTGAAAATCAGCATATTAATGTGAACGGGCAGAACATCATAACGAATCTCGGCTCCCTCGGGAGTTGAGACTAAGGATACCTTTTTCGCCAATAGGGGGGTGCATACGCCGCGCATGTTTCCCACTCGGTACTTGTGCAGGTAGTACACCTATCCCGAACCCAATCGCTCGCCCATTAGGTCCCTCTCGCCTGCATGCCCCCTTGGCTTGCACTTGCGGGTTGGCCTCTTGGGCGAAATTCGTCTGTTGAAGACACTACCTCGACCGGGGCATGTGTTGGATCTACGATAGAAGCGGTACCAAGCCAGGCGTAAATAAACTACCCATAGAAGCCTATCATAAACTACGTGGCATATTTAATTTTCAAATCCATGTTTGTAATGTAGTTATGTGTAGCGAAATATGTGATTGTGTGTGACGAACTATCCTAGAAAACTAATGACCTTAAAAATTGCCCAAACATTCATAGACTAATTTGCCAAAGAGTTATACCGAAACACGTGTTCCGCAAACCCGAATGATCGCCACAAAATAAGCGACGCTCGGGATGGCCTGTAACGAATCCCACAAACGCTGTTACGCGTAAAGGACGTAATTAGGCAAGCACGCAAATCGAAATCGCATAAACAGAAAACAGAAAACGAGAACCAGCCAGGGACGCATTTTCAACGCCCCTGGCTGGGCGCCAAAATTTCTCACGCCCACTGCTGTGCGCTGAAGTTGCTGCTTGGCTTTCTGGTCAGGCGCAGAAGCCTCGGTGCCCAAGCAAAAAAGAAAATACGTAGCAAAAAATATCCATAAAAAAGGAATTGCTACGAGGGCGTAAGAAAAGCACTCGATTTCAAAAGCGACTCGCGAAAAATTAATAACTCCTTGCGTTGTTGTTAGGCCTCCTACGACGGCAATACTCGACACTAAAAGTCGACCATGCAAATAATCATGAATGTCACACGGGCAGAGATTTTCAAAAACATAAAGAGTTCAAAGTGCACACATAACAGTCCAAATATACTAGTCCGACTTAAGGGTAGTCATAGAATGCCTAAGAAAATCGACTCACGAAACAAACTAATGTGTCTCCTACTCCACAACAATAATGCAGGGCCCCTGAGTACTTGCCAGTGATAGCCATCAAGAAACACGATGGAAGAAGCATATCCCGAACATCTGTACCTAGAGGTCGCATAAACCCAAGAGATGCATGCTCTGGGACACGACCCTTTACGTTCTCAAAGGCCACTCGCCCCAAAGAACCATGCTATGCCAAAAAAGCTCCCCAACTCACATGCTTTCGGGCTATTGTTTGGGTTAGAAAAGAAAAGAGCGAAGAAAGAAACAGAAATTATGGCACTAGCTCTCCAAGATGAAGTGTTTGATCCTACTAAGTTGATCGCTCCATCACCCTCAAAAGATGACCAAATCCAACGAGGGTGGCGCAAGACTTTCAAATGGACTAATGCTCGTGGGATAAAGTTTAAGATATCTGCTGGAGAGGGTCCGATGTACGAAGAATTAGAGTCTGAATCCGAGTCTGACTCCGAGTCCGAACCTAGCAAAATTGTAACCCCTCCCAAAAATAGTTTAGACCCGAAAATCTCTACTCCGGGAGATCTTTTTGATGTAATGCTTCATGACTTTAATAAGATAAACAAAACTTTTGAGTATGTGCCGCTTAAAAATCAGAGTAATAATGCAGAATGTCTCGCCACTAATGAGCACGAAAAAGAGCCAGAAGAGGAATATACCGAACTAATAAAAGCTGTAAATGAACAAGAACTCAAAACTCCTATAATTGAAGACACAGAATCGGTAAATATTGGAACAGAAGAAAATCCTAAAATTATTAAAATTGGCCTCACCTTAACTCCCACTGAAAAGGCCGATCTAATCTCCACTTTGCGGGAATTCGAGGGTGTCTTTGCTTGGTCCTACAAAGACATGCCGGGAATAGATCGAGAAATCGTTGAGCATAAAATTCCGCTAGATCCCAAAATGACGCCAGTAAAACAAAAGCTACGGCGGCTCAGACCAGAGATAGCCTTGAAAATAAAAGAAGAAGTCACTAAACAATTAGACGCCGACTTTATAAAAGTCTCCAACTACCCAGAATGGGTGGCCAATATTGTCCCCGTAGCCAAAAAAGATGGACGAGTGCGAATGTGTGTAGACTTTCGAGACCTCAATAAAGCCAGTCCCAAAGATGACTTCCCTCTACCTCACATTGACATACTAGTAGACAACACCGCAGAACACGCGCTCCTCTCCTTTATGGACGGGTACGCCGGATATAACCAAATACTCATGGCAGAAGAAGACATGGAAAAAACAACTTTCATTACCCCTTGGGGAACATATTGTTACACTGTAATGCATTTTGGTTTGAAAAACGCGGGGGCCACCTATCAAAGAACAGCCACCACGTTACTCCATGACATGATACATAAAGAAATCGAGGTCTACGTGGACGATATGATCGTCAAATCTAAAGACCGGCGCGGTCACCTCCCGGCACTTAAAAAGTTCTTCACCCGAATCTTGAAATATAACATGAGACTAAACCCACAAAAATGTGTGTTCGGGGTAACCTCGGGAAAAATTGCTAGGATATGTTCTTAGTACGCGAGGAATCGAGATTGACCCATCTAAGATCAAAGCCATTACCGAAATGCCCCCGCCAAAAACTGAAAAACAGATAAGGGGCTTCCTAGGAAAGCTGCAATACATTAGTAGGTTCATTTCCAAGCTTACTATGACTTGTGAGCCAATATTCAAAAAATTAAGAAAAGAAGAAAAGGCCGAATGGGATGAACAATGCCAAACTGCCTTCGATAAAATCAAAGAATACCTAAGCAAGCCACCCATCCTCTCCCCACCTTTGCCTGGAATCCCTTTACGCCTATACCTAACCGTCACGGATACTGCAGCAGGAGCTACGCTCTCACAATGTGTACATGGATCCGAGCGAGCCATTTACTACTTGAGCAAGAAGTTCATACAGTACGAGACGAGATACACAGAACTTGAGAAAACCTGTCTCGCCCTCGTCTGGGCATCCAAAAAACTCAGGCATTACCTATTGGCCCACACTGTTCATATCGTGTCACAAGTAGATCCCTTAAAATACGTGTTCGAAAAGCCCGCCCTGAGTGGTCGCCTGTCCAGGTGGCTAGTCATGCTCTCAGAATTCGACCTAAAATTCATGCAGGAAAAAACAATCAAAGGAAGAGCGGTAGCCGAATTCCTGGCCGAACATGCCACGAATGAGGAAACCCCGGAAACTTACCTCCTCCCCGACGAGGAACTTCTGATGATACAAGACGACTATTGGACCACTATGGAAACCGATTGCCATCACTTTGTAAAAACTTGCCCAAAATGCCAAATCTTCAGTAAACTTAACCATTTACCTCCCTCAGAACTATACACCTTCACTTCTCCATGGCCCTTTTCCACCTGGGGTATAGATATAATCGGCAAGGTAACACCAACAGGCGTAGGGGGACACGAGTACGTTTTAGTTGCAATTGATTACTTCACTAAATGGGTAGAGGCAGTCTCCTATGCAAAGTTAACAGCCAAACATGTCGCCCGATTCCTAGAAAAGAACATATTCTGTCGATACGGGGTTCCACATGAAATCATAAGTGACCAAGGTTCCCACTTCAGGGCCGAAGTCCAAGACCTGCTCAAAAAATATCATGTCAAACACCATAAATCCTCTCCCTACAGGCCGCAAATGAACGGCGCGGTAGAGGCGGCCAACAAAAATATTAAAGTCATAATCGAAAAAATAGCCGAAAATTATAAGGATTGGCCCAACAAATTACACTTCGCATTATGGGGCTATCGAACCTCAATCCGCACCTCCATTGGAGTAACACCCTACTCCTTGGTATACGGAATGGAAGCAGTCCAACCGGTCGAGTTGGAGATTCCCTCCCTCCGGATCGTCCTAGAAAGCAAGCTACCCGAAGCTGATTGGGTTCAACCTAGGTACGACGAACTCGACCTTTTAGACGAACGGAGGTTGAGAGCTCTACATCACGTGCAAGTGTATCAAAAGCGCATCGCAAGGCAATTCAACAAAAGAGTCAAACCTCGAAACATCAAAGAAGGCGATTTTGTATTAAAAGAAGTCCGCGCACCTACTACGGACCCTCGAGGAAAATTCCGGCCTAACTGGACAGGACCATATTTTGTAAAGACCATCCTACCTGGCGGAGCAGTCCAACTAGCCGACATAGATGGAGTGGAATTCGCTAACCTCACGAACTTAGACCAATTGAAAAAGTACTATATTTAATAAAATTCAGTCCGGAGTTAAGGCATCTAATAAAACACATTAAAACTCATAAGCAAACATTCTGCGCATTACTCTAAACAAACGGCATAAAACTCGATAAAGTAGAAAAAGCGAAGGACAAAACTTCAACGCCCAGGACTGGGCGCTGTTATTTCTAACGACTAGGCCTGGGCGCCGATATTTCCTTCGCTCTAAATCGGGCGTTGTTCTCTCTTGCCACCTACCCTCCCGCTTCTACAAAGTGTTCGTACTCATTTTTCTAACCCTCAAAAGAACCACGAACACTTGGGGGGGAAGCAGACGAGTAATGAACACCCTTTTAAAAAGTTTTTTTTCAAAAAGCTAGAACTACGCACGACCTGATTCTGACAAGATACGTAGGCAATCATTCTCAAGGATTCGGTCCAATAAAAAATTATAAAATAATAAAGTCATGCAACGCATCAAGAAGAAAAGATATCGCAAAGGGCACTCTACCCTAACCCATGCACGGGCAAGACCAAATAAAATGAAAAAGCCACAAGAGTTTCCAGGAACAAGCCCAACAAAGGAGTATGACACGAGTCGGCAAAAAACAAAAATAGTGAACATGCATATGTAATACCTCAAGTATTCGGTTAGTCTAAAAATATATGTGCACTCTTATATGAACTCATTATTTTTACGAAAGTCTTTTCCTTTTAAAAAATTCATCGTTGGTTTAGGAAGCTAATATTGCTATAATATGTTAAAACAAAGCCCACGGAAGGCTCAAAACATTCTTGCACCAAAAATCGCAAAAAATATATATATACATGCGGAACACAAGAATGAATATGTATAAAACAGGAGGTAAGCCTAAGACTCGTCATCGGCTCCATGTTTCCAAGCCTCGCCGGTCCATCCACTCCACTCCCCGTGGTATGAGGGACCCCAGCCAGAGTCACACCAAAAATGAGGTTGCGACTGCAACTCGGGGCTAGGCTCTCGGGCCACCGACACGGAACGCCGCCTACGCTCCGGCTCGGACCTCTCCCAGGAAGAACTCACCCCCGCGTCAGAACGACGATGCCGTAGGGGCGAGTGCTGTGCTCTCTCTCTCTCTCGCGACGACCGTGTCCCCCGCCCGAGGGACCCGCGTCGTCGGCCCCAGCACGCCCAGTAGCCGTCTGCAAAAAGGGACAAAAGAGAGAGTGAATAACCGAAAGCCAAACCAAAGGTACATATCAAAAGAAAAAAAGAGAGGGCACATTACCCGAGTAGAGTGGGGGCTCCTGCAAGAAAGTGCAGACCGAGCTCGAATCAACGCGGACTTCAACCGGTTGATCACCCCCACCATCGCATTGGCCGTACGGGCCGGAACCTAAAATAAGAATGTCAGTAAAAGAAGAAAGAAAAAATATAAAGAAGAGTACACAAATGAAAGGTGCATACCGCCTCTACTCCCTCAGGGAGCGGAGCATGGAAAACCCGGTCTTCCGGGAAAGTCTCCACAATCTCGGATCCACTCTCTCCGGTATACGAGATCCGAGCATCGGGAAGCACCCATCCCCCCAACAAAGGGTCAGGACCCTCCTGCACAAAACACAATAGGCATAAACACATGGGCACGAACATGAAAACACTAAAATCAATACAAAGAGAGGAGGCAACTTACAGCGCCAGGCTCCGGGAGACGAAGAGAATCCTGGATAAACTGGTAATAGCTAGCTCCCTCTATCACCAACTCTGTCGCCGGCACACCAGTCCACGAGTGGACCCTCCACGACTCGCCTATCGAGCGAGTAGACAGCATGGTCGCAGGCGTAGGCCTGGGCACCGAAAAAACCCCGACCGTCTGCATACGTACCCGCTCTCCCAGGTACCAGACAGGGTCCCGGCGGCCAACGAACAAGACCCGCATCTGGCTCAGGGCATAACTCTCCCTGACCGAAGCATGGGTACCCCTAAAAGAGAGCCATGGGGTCCAAACCACCTGTTTTCGTACAAAACGCAGTCAGATCTCGCACATGAAAAGAATGACGAAATACGAGATAGAGGATAAGATTCTGTACATGCTCAGGGTTCCCATCCCGGATAAGATCCCACACGGTATCGGGCGGCGGACGCACTGTCAGCTTCTTCTTCCAACCCCAACGGCGACCGGCAGGGAACTCCAAAGGCCTCTGCCCCATTCGGGGAGCCAGCTAGGGTAAGTGCTCAAAGGCCCACAGCTGCAAAAGAAAAGGATAATAAAACGTTAAAAAAAAAAGAGGCCGGGTAAAAGCGAGAAAAACAAAAGAAAGTCTAGGCACATACCTCGATCAAACGCGGCACTCCCGCTAATGTAATCACAAAGTGACGTATACTCGGGTCCGAGACGCGCACCGACAAACTCATCTGGCCGACAAGCGTCGCATAGCCCAAATCGCCCCAGCGATAGTCACCCAGTGTAGACACGTCCTCCACCATGCCTATCCACCTCGGGTCAAAGGTGTCAGTCGGACCCGATAGAAAAGTGGAAGTAATAAAATGGAGGTAGAACAGCCGAGCCTGTCTCGAAGGCGACTCCTCTACCCCGTGCTCCAAAGCCCACATCAGGTCAGCGAAAGGTATCCCACGAGGCTGGTACGAAGGTAACCTACTACCCATCCACGAGCCCAGGAGCCTGGTACCCTCAGCAACAGTCGGCGATGGGCCGTCCGACCTCAGACGAACGGGGTTCCCTGTAAAGGTCAAACCCATCAAAGCTGTGTAGTCCTCAGGAGTGATCGTCATCTCGCCCCAAGGAAAATGGAAGGTGTTGGTGGTATCCCACCACCACCTCATGAACGACCGCAGAAAGGACAGGGAGATGTTGAGCCGGAGTATCTCCCAGAAGGTCTCAACCACCGGAAACAGTGAGCTCGCCCTCACCAAGGCCTGGGCGTCCGAGCTCAGATAGCTAAAAACGGTCTCACTCGTCGCGGCGCCATAGCCGCGAACCGTAGTCTCTCTCCTCGCGTGAAGGCGAGAAGTCACATGGTGCTCTAGGTCGTAGTGCAGATCACGACCATCGTAAAGCTCAGGGCCCACCCAAAGGGGACCCGGGCCAGTCGACTGACGCGTCATGCCACGCACCTCGTGGCCACCAGGAGGGGGTAACGACTCGTCAGACATGCTGATCAACAATACAACAAGGCATTATACCTTTGACAAAATCGGCACTCATACCGATCCCTAAAAAGAGTGCATTTCACTCATGAAATGGAGTCATACAATTTTTGGGCCCTAAAAAACATGATACTAAGTTCATACTTAGCAAAATTCCCTAAGTAAAAATTAACTCCAGCAAAATCAAAATTCTCCCATAATTTGTCATTCATGAATTATGAGGAACGCAAGCAATATACCAAGAACACCTACATTATAAGAAAATACTAGATTCGTAGGTATACTTGGGGGCTAGCATGAAAATGCCCAAATTCAACAAAAAATCAACATACTTGCAAAAATTAACATGCACAAACTAATTAACATGTTATGTGGAACATTTCCAACTATCCAATTGGAGAAAAGGGGGACAAAATCAAAAACCCCCAAATCAATTTCATGCACGAAAATACTTGACAAAAATACTGAAATTGACAGAAAAGCTCAAAATTATTGAAAATGACTTACATTGGGAAGATTGGGAAGTAATTTGGAGTAGAATTCGTGAAGGAAAGTGAAGAAAACGAGCAAAAATCAGTAGAGAGAAGTGAAGAAGTTTGAGCGAAAATGGTGGAAATGGGAAAGGGAGGAGACGGTCCGCGAATTTAAAAACCAGTCCCCCTTTCGCATTTTCAACGCCCAACTCTGGGCGTTAAAAATTCTCGCGCCCAGGCCTGGGCGCTGAAAATGCTTCCCAGACAGCGAATATTCGCTGTCGGGCACGCGTACTCCCCTATTTTGTGTAAAGATATCCGTTATCTTATTTCTATCCCAAAAAAGAAAAAAACGGTATTTTGAAAAAAAAATAATAATAAATAAAAAATAATAAAATAAAATATCGTTAAACAAAAATATACACAATGTGGACCCACTTATAGGACACATCTAATCAGGAAATATTACGACCCACCAACAGGTTGTAATCACAAAAGCCCTTCTACATAGGCAAAATAAGAAATTCAAAATGGGCTCGCCCACCCTCAGCGGGCGGGGTCTGCGTCACTAGCCGCGCAGGTCCTCAGTTTTTCGAAGAATAAAAGTCTTCAAATTTAAAATAGGCTCGCCATCTTCAGCCGGCGGGGTCTACGGCGCAAACCACGTAGGTCCTTTTTTTCAAAAAAAAAAAACAAAATAAAATTTCAAAACAGATTCGTCCACTTCTATCGGACGGGGGGTCCACCCTCAGCGGACAGGCTCGCCATCTTCAGCCGGCGGGGTCTACGTCACAAACCGCGTAGGTCCTTATTTTCAAAAACATCAAACAGATTCGTCCACTTCTATCGGACGGGGTGTCCACCCTCAGCGGACAGGCTCACCATCTTCAGCCGGCGGGGTCTACGTCACAAACCGCGTAGGTCCTAATTTTCAAAAATCTCAAACAGATTCGTCCACTTCTATCGGACGGGGGGTCCACCCTCAGCGGACAGGCTCGCCCACCTTCAGCGGGTGGGGTCTGCGTCACTAACAGCGCAGGTCCTTAGTCGCTGCAGCGATAACTTTTATTGGTTTTCCCTTTTTCCAAAAATTAAAGGATTGGTTTGTTGGATTTTCCTTCGTTTTACGTCCTATAAAAACAAGGGGGTTTACTCGTTTAGCTAGCCCTGAAAATGAGAATCTTTAAAAACGTTTTACCTCGTGATTGGGCTTGGCCAGGCCCAATTACACTTTACAGCTTTAATTTCGAAAACATCTGTAGTTACTCCCAATGACAAAGTGAGGGAGTTTCTACGCATCTTTAGATCCTTCCAATGACAAAGTGAGGAAGTTTCTATACTATCAGTTGACAAATTCCAATGACACGTGAGGGATATGTCGACACTTCAAGTGATGACCCTTAAGTAAAATGTTATCACTCGGGGGCTCGTGAGACCCTCGCAAAACAGGTCACATACACCATGGCTTGTGTGACGCGCTCCGTCTAAATACTTTGACCATCGTCTTACTCCAAGACTCAGTCAAAGTGGGGGCTAACTGTAGACACCTACTTTTGTCCCCGTTCCCGCAAGGGAAAGGTTCGATGATGAAAGCATAAAAACTCCACTTGACAACGCATCTCCTATAAAATAAACGAATCTCGATTCCCCATTTCATTTCACCCGAAACCTGCTATTTATGAAAACCTGCTAAAAATAGTAACTGCCGTAAAAAGTAGCGTCTAAAAGTGGCAAATCATAAAAGATAGAAACCTGTCAGAATTAGTCGTTGCATTCCAACATAAATCCTAAATGAGATAGAAAACCGCGAGAATCCTATTCCTAATAAAATTCGGAAATAAGAGTTACGTATTAATTAAAATCCTTACGAGCCTAGAGTTCGTAACGGGCCCGGACGCATTCCGTCACAAAATTGATACGCGCTAAAAGACTCGAATTAATCTCAAACTCTACGGATTTTAGGAATCCGAATCTCACTAAACAAAGCTGCCCAGACTCTATTTTCAACGCCTGGCTCTGGGCGCCTAAATCTTCGGCGCCCAGGCCTGGGCGCTGAAAGTACCTAGGTACGCCTCTTTTCCTAATTCTTTGCGGATTAGAACTCTGCAATTCTATCTTTCCACGAACTCTTCCCTATAAATAGGCCCCTAGTTTCGACGTGAAACGACACACAACAACACATAATATATTCTGAGTATTGACTCTAAACCCCTTAGCCTAAGCCTCTCGCTGCGAAACTGTTCACGCGTTCTGTCGCAATCGATCCATAAATCGAACAGAACGTATCTTGTCCCGTAATCGAGATTCGTTAAATAAAAAGGAGAAATAGCAAAGTCAAAGTGGTTAGTTTTCTGAGAACCGTGACGCACCTCTCAAGGGTGTGTCGTAATGTGTCCCTTTTCGATGATTTAACTGCTTTCCTCGCCCTTTTTATGAACTGTTAAACTAACCTAATCTGATTGTTCTATCACTCCTAACAAATATAATATTTTTGGGAAATCGGATTATCATTCTAGGTCCCTTAATGTTATTTAAATCAGATAATCACGATCGAATTAGTGTTATATGTTGCATATTGCTAAAATCAATTCAGATTAAGTTTAATAGTTAACGCATGTCCCTTCAATTATTTATGCTGAGCTAGTAAGGATATCCTGCCTCTGGAGTTATCGACGAGCGAATTACTCCTCTCGGTAGTTACAGTCCCCCGAACCCTCAATCTCTACCTTGCGGGTGTATATTGAGAGATCCCCACACCAGGGATCACAAGGGAACCTACGGCCGTCGTGGTCAAACATAATTGCACTCCCTTTATGTCACGATAACCGGGTTTTGTCAGTTTTTCTCATTGTCGTTAAAAACTGAATGGCGACTCCTATATTACTAGTCAATTGGGTGTATACTCACAGGAAATCCAATTACACTTGATTGAATAAAAAGAATCGTCACACCCACGAGGGACAAGGTCACGCATTAGCCTCGCGCTTTTTCGACCCCCTCACAGTGGCGACTCCACTGGGGATAGTGAAGGAAATACTCGTGCGTCCTCCAGCTAGACGACAGGAGCACTATTAGACCGAGTCTGAGTTATCAGACATTGGATTTACTCCAGTCATGGAAGACCGTCATTTCTACCCCTCCGTCCGAGGAAAGACCCAAATGACCTATCCCATAGTTGGACTAAGCCAAGGGATAGCCTCAAGCCGTCGAGAACCCACCTACCACATTCAACAGGGGTTGAACAACTTGACATTGAGGCACATGAGTACTCCTTTATGTGAAGCTATAATGAATGTACCCATGGGAAACAAACAGGGCTAAGAGTATTCACCAATTTTTTGCGTTTTGCTAATTATAAGTAATTTATGCTCATGTCCGGATTCGAACTCGTTTCCATCGTTTCAACTCGCTTGCGAATGCTCTATGTTAAAGCTGTAACCAACACTGCACGTTGTCACGCTGTGAGGGCGAAGCCCACTACAAGAAAACGGAGATTTACCGACTAAAATTTACCGACTGCGATTATATTAGACATTAAAACAAAATTTAACGACCGTAAAATAAGTGGATGGTATAAAAAAATTACTGCCTACATAAAAGTAGTCGGTAAATTATCGACCGTTAATTAAACTTTACCGACCACTTTACAGTCGGTAAAAATCAGACTAGTACAACATTAATTAGGAAAATTTTACCGACTATAAACAGTCGGTAATATCGACTATTTCCGACCAAATAAGTAATCGGTATTTATTTTGTATTTAAAAAATATACTGACTGCTTGTAGTCGGTATTTGCAACATTTCCGACCAAAATAATAGTCGGTATTTTTTTCTATATAGGTAGGTTTTCCTTGTTACTCCCTCCGTCCCGGAATACTCGACCCGGTTTGACCGGCACAGAGTTTAAGGGACTTGAATTGACTTATTTAATTTAATAGGTAGTAGTTGATAGTGGGGTATTATTTTAATGTAGTTAGTGGGAAATGTGTAAAGGGGTGGGGTTGGGTGAGAGTAGGGGTTGAATTTTTAATTATTTTTTGTATGGAGTAGGGGGTAGGTGGGTTAATAGGGGTGGAGTGAGAAATAATATAATATTGTTAGAATATTTCCATTTTTAGAAACAGGTCAAGTATTAAGGGACGGCCCGATAAGGAAAACAGGTCAAGTATTCCGGGACGGAGGGAGTAGTTAACATACCATTTTAATTATTTAATAAAATACGTTAAAATATTATAATTAAATAGAAGTGAAAATTTATGGTACAACATCTATTTAATAGAAGTGAAAATTTATGGAATTTATGGAATATATGGAATATACGTTAAAATATTATAATTAAATAGAAGTGAAAATTTATGGAATATATGATTTATATAAAGGTAAAATTTGTAAATTGAAAAAATATAGTATAATTATATGGTGGATTAATATTATGTGTTAAAGAGGGAGATATAGTAAAAGAGGTTGAATGAATATAGGAATTAAATGGTGGATTGATGTTGGATGAGGAAGATGAAATGCAAGATGTGTTGAAGTTGTAAAATACTTCGTATAACAAAAGAAAAAACTGAAAATAAATAAATAAATTCATGGATAAAACATGGAGGTGACACATGTTCTCTAATTATATGTGGGTTTTCTTTTTTAAATACTCTCTCCGCCCCTTAATACTCGCACCGTTTTGACTGAACACGCTTACCAATGCACAACTTTGACCACCAATATCTTTAACTACATATTATAAAAACTTATCAAAATATTAATATTTTGAAAATATATATTGAGATGAAGCCAACAATATATTATATACTAACATTTGTTTTCATATATACTAGAAATAAAATAGGGTCAAGGTGAATTATGTGAATAGTGCAAAAAGTCAAAATGGTGCGAGATTAAGGGATAAAGGGAGTACTAACTAAGTACTAGGTATAAAATATAGGGAACTAGATTAGATCCCATTCGCGCAAAAATATTCAAAAAAAATAAAATAAAAATTACCATCTTTTGTAAAATATTTGAGTAACAAAAGAATAGTTCAAAAATAAAGTAGTGCGGAGTACAAATGATTTTGCAGATTTTCAAAAGATTAATAGTAGGATATATTTTATGATTTTACAAATATTATTTTTGAGAAATAAATTAATTACCATTGAAATTTTTTATTGACGATCAAATAAATAGGGAATGATAAAATTTTAATCAAAATATTGAATCTTTTCTATAAAAGTTAATTGAAATAAATAAATGAATAAAAAAGAAAAAAAACTTTTGACGGGAATATTTTTAACCAGGAGGTGACACGTGTCACTCCTGGTGTCTGTTTTAGTATAATGTGTTTTGATGCTAAGGGGGAATTTCATTCCAAAGAGAAGAAAAACGTACAAGAAAATAAATGACTAAAAGAAAATAAAGAACAAACAACTATAGCTACTGAAGCAGTAAATTAGAGCTACTACGAGGAATCAGCCGTGGCAAAGCCACACTTCGAAAGTCCTCCTCCATAATCCTATGTAGAGCTAAGGGAATATTCTCCAAGATCAAGGTCCTAAGAGGTTGAGCAATTAACTCCATGATTAGCGAGCCAATCTCCAACGCGGTTGCCCTCACGGTACACATGGATCACTTTCACTTCCCAATCCATTTTATTTACCAAAGAACGGCAACAGTTAATAAGATGAGCGCACTCACCGCTTCCGGATTCAGAACTTTTGATGGCCTGTACACACGCTAAGTTGTCAAGTTGGACTATCAGATTGCTTATTTGTAAGTTCCAAACCTTGTAGCAAGGCCATAACTTCAGCTCTAAATGCACATCAATTACAAAAGTTAGCTACCAAGGCACTCACCATGCTGCCTTGAGCATCGCGGATTATCACCCCACCACCAGTAGGGCCTGGAGCACCCTTGGCTGCTTCATCAGAATTTAGAGTGTACCATCCACTAGGGGGTGGCTTCCAACACACATAAATTTCCTCCTTTGTGCCTATGTTATGTATTGTGCTCTCACTGCCACCAGTTAAGCTTCTTCTTGTCTCATCGAATCAAATTTGCAAGAAGGCTCATGTATCTACTGGAATCTCACCTCTACGCTCAAACACAAAACAATTGCGCCATTTCCATATCCACCAGATAGCTAAGAAAAAGTATGTGGGCCAAATGGGTTCATTGGTTGCATCTCCGTACTCCAGATTGCGCATTAGCCATTGATGAAGGCTGCCACTATAGAACGTAGCCTCAAATGCTGGACCACCTAACTTCTTCCATATACTTCGTGCTGCCGGACAATTGCGCAAGATGTGGAGGGTGGATTCATCCCCATCCCCACAAATGAAGCATATGGGGCTGCCTGTTTTAGTATAATGTAATAGATAGATGATTTATGGAAAAAATAGTCTTATATGCACGCGATGCGTGCGAAATTATATAAGAACTTAAAATTGTGTTATTTATAACTAACCACAACGAATATTAGACACTAAAAAGTTATTAGCAAAGTTCATATTTTAAAACAGTGGGGGCATACAATACGTCAATCTTGCAATCTAAATAGTGTAACTGTGTAACTCATGCCTTTACATGACAAAAAAATCAAAATCTTAAACATATAAAATAGAGAAGCTTTAATTAATTTGATCACGTGACTCAAACAAATTTAACATATATCATTTAAATATACTCGATCAACAGATTGATTCATGATGGCAAGAGATAAAAGAAGGGAAAAATGGTGATTATTCACGAGTATCCATTGGCCATAGTGGAACATTTTGGTTTTACAAGATTCGTGAGTAGCTTGAATCCTAGCTTCAAGATCATATCTCGTCCTACTTTGAGATCAGATATCTTGAAGATGTTCGTAAGTGAGAAAAATTGCTTGAAGAAGGTGCTGGAGAATAATGAGTCAAAAATTGCCATCACCACAGACATGTGGACTGCTTCGAATCAAAAGAAAGGTTATATGGTTGTGACTGCCCATTATATTGATCAATTTTGGGTACTACGCAACAAAACTTTGAGGTAATAATTCTTACATGGCTATATTCTTTCTTATAATTGTTTATGTACATGTTTGGGTGAATGTTTTTGATACTTTTGGTGTTAAAACCTTGCTGTCCAGATTTTAGTTTCTTGCGCGCATATTGATATGTGCGTTTTATATAGTGTTTCACCCCCGTCCCTTAGTACTTTTTATGTGTCAAACGTGCTCTTAGGAGCCGTTTCTAGTACTAATGTGTGTTATTGAGTGTGCCTTGAGTTTCAGGTTTGATTATGAGAAATTGGTCTTTTTAAACCCGTTTCATGTTGATCTAGGCCACTATATGAGCCCGAGGAAGTTCGGGACCTCCATCGTCGACTTTCGGGAGCCTTGGATTCTTATGGTTGAGCCCCGAGAGTTAGACTCAGTGATATGGGCGAGTTATATTGAAGATTGCAAATCGCCCTGGAAGCTGAGGGCGAAATGCAACCATCGGGCGGAATTGAAGCAAATTGGACTCATCAACGCGCGCCCGATCGGGCGCAGCTCGCCCGATCCGGATCGGGCGGTCATCCGGAAGCTTATGTGGAGAGTTCGCAATCCGCCCGATCGGGCGGATTTTTTCCCGATCGGGCCGACTATCGAGTGCATCGCCCGATCAGGCGAAGCGACTCCCGATCGGGCGACGCCAACCTCCTGCACTTATACGCGTGTTTTCTTTCCGGTTTTTGGCTTGTATTTTGGGTAAACTATAAATACTAGCCCCTTATATTTTTAGAGACATCTTATTTTCTAGTTTAGAACACTTAGTTTATTTTTCCTAAGCTTAGTTTTCTCTCTAATTTGTCCCAAAAACTTAGTTTTATTTCCAATCAAAAGTTCAAACTTTATTATTCCATTGTTCTTCAATTAGGTATTGTTCTTTATTTCATTCATTTCTTTTGCTTTAATTATGTTTTCAATTATGCTAATTGCTTTGTTTATTGTCAACATGCTTGAGTAGTTTAATTTCTAGGGTTTGGGATCCATGAATTAATATGATGGGATATTGAATAATTGTGATTGTTGGCATTGTGATTAATTCCTATTGATTGGTTAATTCCACTATTCAATTAGATTTGCGCAGGTTTAATTGCGTAGTTATGCAATATCAAGTTAAGATTCGAGAGATGCAATTTGATGTTTAGGCTTGTGTCAATAGGTAGAATTGGGATTAATAAGTAGCGAGAGCCCGTTAATTCTAAGTCTATGACTAGTATCGATTCGAGAGAGCATGCTAGTCTAATTAATTACTTTGTTGATTATCGTGATTGTTCATTGTCCTGGATTGTTAATTGCTGGTGAACCTATGCCCTAGATTTCCTTAATATATTGATTCATACTTATTTAATTATCGTTCGTAGTCTTAGTTTACAAACAATCAACCAAATCTTGTTCCCAATAGTTTAGTTTAATTAATTAATAGTAGAAAGAACGCCTGTCTCCCTGTGGATTCGACCCTGACTTCCCTTGCTACCTAGCTAGTGGACCTTAGGTTATTTTTGATTAGGTGATACGACTTTAGCCTGTCACATATTTACTTGGTCTATTACTGGTTTGTGATTATTTTGTTGTCCTTTATTGAAATATAGGTTTACTTATGTTCCTTGTCCACACACAAAGGACATACTTGCTCAAGTTTTATTGGATTCACTGAATATGTACAATATTGCTGAAAAGATTTCATCTGTGATTGTTGATAATTGCACTATGAATGATGCTATGTTGGATATTTTAAAACCAAGGTTTAGTGAAGAATCATTGATTTTGAAGGGTAGATTTTTGCATATGAGATGTAGTGCGCATATTCTTAATTTAGTTGTGCAAGATGGATTGGATGTGATTGGTGGAGGTATTGAGAGGGTTCGTGATTGTGTGGCTTTTTGGGTTGCAACTCCTAAAAGAATTTAAACTTTTGAAAATAAAGTGAAGTCTATGAAAAGTGAAGAAGTTAGAAAGCTTGTTCTTGATTGTAAAACTAGATGGAACTCAACTTTTCTAATGCTTCAAACTCTGTTACCATATAAAGATGTGTTTGCAAGTGTTAAGCGTCAAAGCCCTCGTTTGAAATTCACACTTCCCACCCAACAAGATTGAGAATTTACAGCCCTAGTGTGTGAAAAGTTGAAAAGGTTTCACAAATTGACTGAGTTGTTTTCTGGTAGAAAGTATCCAGCTTCTAATTTATTCTTTCGCCAAGTGTGTGAAATCAAACTTTCTCTTACGTCATGGTTGCAATGTGAAACCCTAGTTATTAGGGACATGGCAAAAAAATGATTGAAAAGTTTGATAAGTATTGGAGCACCATCAATGAGGTTTTAGCTATTGCTGCCATTTTAGATCCTAGGAACAAGTTGGAATGTGTGGAATTTTATTTTGGTGAGATTTATGGTATTGATTCTGATATGGAAATTGAGAGGGTCAAAAACACTTTATATGAACTCTTATATGAATATCAAGATAAAGTGTTCTCAAATGAAGCATATTCGTCCACTCCTTCTGAAAGTAGTGTGCTTGGAAAACGTTCTGCATCTTGTTTAGATAGTAATAGTGTTGGTGATGATGGTGGTGGTGATAAGTGGAGTAGAGTGAAGAAAACCAAAAAGAGAAAGGTGAATGTAAAGTATGAGTTAGACCATTACTTAGAGGAAGATGCCTTGCCGGAGAATGGCAATTTTGATATTCTCAAGTATTGGAACATTGAGCTCAAGTATCCAACATTGCAAAGAATTGCTAAGGATATCCTAGCAATTCCGGCATCCACAGTTGCATCCGAAAGTGCATTTAGTATGGGAGGTAGAGTTGTTAGCCCTTCTCGTTCTAGACTTGCTCAAAACACCGTGGAAGCTTTAATGTGCCTACAAAATTGGATAATCGGAGATTATTCAGGTAACATAACACTACTAGTTATATTTTATTTGTATACCCGTAGTTTATTTTTTATTTGATATATTTTCTACTTTAAATAGGTTCTTCATTCGACAATGCTCAATCTTGTGCTACAATTTTAGAAGACGGTGACCCTATGGAATGTGAAACAAGTGGTGGGTATGGGAGCGATGTGCTTGATCTCGATGACTCGGTAAGTTCATTAAATATTTAACTATGTACGTGATGGTAACATTTAAAGAAGTGTATATTCATACCTTAATCATTTATTTTATAGGGAGATGAAGATTAGTTTAATGCCATGTAATTTAAGATGGTTTGGAAGCTTGCATGCTGGAAGATGGTGTTGAGTTGCTGCTGATCTGCTGATAATTAACCTACTGTTGCTTGATGTTGTTGTTGACTTCCTGTGCCAATGAGCTTTATTTTGTACCTGCTGTTAGCTACAGAGTACAGACTTTGTTGTTTTAATTTTATTGTTGAACTCTTCTTTTATTTGGAAGAACTTGATTCTTAATTATTAAAGTCAAGTGGTGTACACTTAATGTTTGTAATTTTTCCGAACAATGGAAAGTTCTCATGTTGTGGAACTAAATGTTGGAAGTATTTTAGTAATATTTTTATTCGTATTAGTTGGTATTTTTATACAAGAAATTTAACGTATTTTCACCCGAAATTCACTCGATCCACCCGATTCACCCGTGGGTGATGGATGGATGGAATCCGGGTGATAGGCAAGCCGGGTGATGGATGGATCGGGTGGAGCGGATGGATGCGGGTGATGCTCCACCCGACCCAAATCCCATATGTTTCCATCCCTACGCTTGACTTATATAATAGAGATAGTTTTATTATGTTGCCAAGTATAGCAAAAAGGAATCGAAAAAGCCAAAGGCAAAGATCACCCAATTAGGTGACATCTAGCACCTTAACGATTGCCACAAGGACTCCAAAGCCACCTCCAAAATTACACAACGACCCACAGTTAGAGACCTAGAAGATGCAACTTGTATGATCTTTTTTTTTTTTTGGCAACATAGGAACTTTAGTGATTACTTCCTTTGTTTTAGATTGGACTTGATCAACCATGGTCTGGCTCGAACCGACTAGGTCCGGAAAAATGTGGGTTTGGGCATCCTCAAATACGCATTTTTAAAGTAAATCTGACTCCGGCCAAAAAAAGCTTACTCTAGCTTGAAACGCCTATATCAAATTTATGGTTTGGCATTTATGTTAAAGTCCGTTCCAACCCGAATTTTTATCTCCTCTATTTTAGATCAATCGGCAATCGCAATACTTTCTAGAGATTGTGGGTTTTAGTCTCCAATTTACTGATTTAGAAATTTATACGCTTTGGGTTGAACTGTAAACTGAAAATTAATCATATTTACAATTGTCATGTTGATTTTTAAAATCAGTAACAAAAAATTAGATACATTGAAAGGTACTACTATCCACTATCTACGGTCTTTATTTGATTTAGTATAAAACTTTTTCAGTGAAAAGAAAAATTGTTTGGTTCCTTACAAGAGTTTAATACAGAGTAGAAAACATGGAGAGTATGAAAGAGGATTTGTTGGAAAGAAGGAAGAGGGAGGTAAAGAAGAAAAGTGGATTCCATTTCTTTCAAATGGAAAAGGTTTTTCCACCTTTGAGAAAATTACTGAAAGTTATTTTTCATCCCTTATCAAACCGAACAAGGTAAAATGAATATGGGAAAATCGTTTTTCATGAAAATGTTTTACACCATACCAAATAGATACTACATAATAAGCCACAAACAACTCAAGGTCTTTTTTAAATTTCCCTTGTATTTCCAATATGGCTTTGTTTTCTTTGAAATTCTTGTAAGAGTAAACAGGAAATTGTTTCAGAAAGTTTCAATTTTAACTTACTAAATTAAGAAAATAATTCGAAAATATATAAAAGTTGAAACGCTTTATATACATACAAGCATTACCGCAGTTGACAGGATTTTAACCAGTCCTGCAAGTACAGTACCTATCTAGCATCTGAACCATAATTCTACTCTGTATTTCTACCCTCAAATATAATTACTTAAGAAGAACAAAGGTCACAAAAATGGTGATATCACTGCATTATACTCATGGCTTGATTTCACTGCTGCACCATATTCCAGTTTGAATCTGAACCAGGATCCCGAATATTAAGATCAGCACATTTAGACAGCAGATCCTACAAAACCAGCCATCATAATTAGGTTTAGTAGGAATTATAATTGATTGTCGAGCAGTATGAGACTTTGTAACTTCATTAGGGAAGGCATGCTATGAGATTCAATTATAAATCCTACGAGTAAAGATCGGGGAAACAATATCAAAAAAAAAAAAAACCAAGATAACACAGAACTGGGAACAGAATAAGTCATTAGTTGACTACAGTTCAAATACGAGGCTCAGGTAGAATGAGTAAAAATTATTCTAAAATGAACAGTTTGATGATCAATGCAAAAACATATTTACTTCCAAATTAGCACATACAGTCATAGTTGCATACAAGTATATCATTTTCCTATAAATAATAGTCATTCGTGTTGGGATTTCTGACTAAAGGAAAATATCAAAATATGCCGTGTTACAAAATGATTGAGACAAGCACAAATTAACCCTTTGCTACAGTAGTACAATAATACTTCCAACTGCAGCTCACACTTCTTTAATAGCCTTTTCATACAAATATAATGGCTATGAATAAGGCAGTGAAGAATTACGGAGAGGGAAAGAGATAGTAAACTTCCCACAAAGTTCCTAGTTACGTTCAAAGCTATTACCATAATTCGTCATACAGTGCATTTTATGAGTAGGTAAAACCAAAATATGTACAGATTTGCTAGCATTCCATAATTCCATGCATCTTTCGATGTTATCAAAATCCACAAACCAACTCAACAAAGTCCTCCTTGTGCCTTAGGAGCAAATTATACAGATGTGATGATAGTTCATAACTTTTCATTTTATAGACCCGTGTTAGTTAGGATTTTTCATACCTGATAATCTGTTGACTTGCCATAGTTTTCAGCTTGTTGCTTCTCAGCTAACTTTGTAAGATCAACTAAACAAGAATTTACCACCTTCAAGAAAAGGACCACAGGGAAAATTTAGTATGAACAATAACCTCGATAGTAATTCCAAGATAATTTCTAAATAGAGATAACAAATGTCTAAACACACAAATGCACCTGCAGAAGCTTCTCTCTTAGAGACGGATTGAGAAATTGCGTAGCTCTTTCACTTTCTTGATTTAGGCACCATTGCACCTGAAGTTTACCAATAAAAGGCACCCAATTGAATACTATAGACTGGGGAAAAAATAGGCAATACAACTTACAACATACGTTTGTTTAAGATTCTGAAATTTATGGTAACAACCTTATACGTATAATCAGCATATGAATCATGCAGAAGCCCGTGTGAAGCAATTTGAGAATAGTGAGCAGCAGAGGTTTCAAGAAGGGCCTTTTCAAAATCATCATAGCAGGTTCCTCCTACTGTTCTTACAATGTCAAAGTACTCCACAACATTCTTGAGAGTGTTCCTATCAATCCTCACCCCGTTGCGATCCTGGTGAATCTAAAGTTGGCAAGATAGGAGCTTTAGGGAATAGGGACATACAATAGAGCCCGAACTAATTAACCAATCAATGCAATAAAAGAGTTGTCATACCAATGTTATTGCAGCAGTAACTAGTTTAGTATCAAACCTTGCATTCACCTGAAATATCTTACAAGATGAGGACAATACAGGCTATCATTTGGAAATAGAAAAAATAGAAGTCCAATGATTTCAACCAGCAATGATGGTAAAGCATAATAGAAAAAAAATCACTTACCAGGTTATGAAAGCATCTCATAGCTAGCTCCAAAAGGCTACAAACTCCAACACGGGGGGTATAGAAACGGTCAAGGTAACAAAAGAATCTAGATAGCCACCTGGCCATCAATTGATAACTAGACCATTTCATCACAAGCTCAGTCAAGAGAGTCTCATCATTTTTATTCTCCAGTGCTGGAAGGACCTGAGAGCATGAACAAGTATCTTATAAGAGTATTGATGAAGTGGTGCACGGTGATGACCGTTTATCATCATAAATCAACAAAGGATTGAAAAAATCAACCTATTATTGTGACTCTTGTCCTCTTCTTTGCTCTACGGACCACATTCAATAGCCTAGATTTCCTAAGTTGGACTCAGTATAGATTGTTCATATTGCCATAGATGAAAGTTGCATTGGTTATCTTTATCAAACAATAGTTAATGCAGAATGAAGAGAGGGAGGCAAATTAACACTGTCTCAAAAGCTTGTTTTACTTGAACTAAGTTGCTACTTGCTAGATGTTGGAAACATAGTAGCCCGTAAAATAGTTAACTTTCTGTCTATATGTAAGAAAAAAGAGAGAAAACAATAACCATTCTATTTATACGAAGTAAAGCTTTAGGATAAAAAGATACTCCAGGATTCATACAACTGAAATGACTAAAAATCATGCATAACAAAGATCACCACAAACCTTAACCAGCAAACTTCTGAGAGTAAAAGTGAGAAAATGAAGAAATAACTATCTTCTAAAAAAAATACTTTAGTTAGGTCAACCACTTCACCCCCTTAATTTTCGCAACGTGGTTTCTAGAAATATGCCTATGTTTAAATACATAAACAAATTTGAGGCATATATGTTGTCAGGAAGCAATTATAGAACGATATTAATTAGACATACAGTAGGTGAAGAGCTCCCGCAGAACAACATCTTGTCTGCAAGAGTAAGTTCAACGAGAAAATGACAGCAATACAACTTCGAAAAGTTTAAATCATTTTAACGTTCCAGAGATTCACAAAATAACAAGAATCTCTTTATATCAAATAAAGGGTCTACCAGCACATTGTTAAAGATTACACATCTTATGAAAGATGCAATCACCAGGGCAGTAAACATGGAGTGTCAAACATGTATTCTTAGCATTACAACAACCAATGCGAGACTGACCACTGACAGAGGGAATGTACTTACAGTAGTATTAGCTAAAATACTTGTGAATGAGCAGAATATTTTATAAAATAGCATAAAGATTACTACAAGGTTAGTAATGTCCTAAGTCCAAACACTTCAAGAAATCACGAGTAGCTTCACATTTGACAATTCGCTGAAAGTATCATCACAGGGGTATCAAAAGAAAATTATTATAGTTACAGTTAATACTGCTAACAATACAAAAAACCACTACAAGGATCCAAATGTTGGCAATAAATTCTTACCAATGAGTTGATGCACTCTTCTAAACCATTCTTATATCGTTCGTAGAGCACCCTTGAATTATCAAAAGAAGTTCTCTGGACACACAGCAGGTATACACATCTACCAGAGTAAAGGAGCAAAAAATTCAAGAGAGGAAAGGTCAAAAACTAATGCAAAAATTTATAAAAAGAGCCAAAATTGGATACTCGTAAAATCTCTGGTACTCCTCTGTACTGAACTTAACATTAGAGTATCCTTCCATAATCTTCCTCGTTCTTGAAAATGCCTCATCCAATATCATCATTCCAGATTCCAAACTTAATTCATTAAACATTTTTGACAACTTCACAGTACACCAAATAACAATCTGGAAAGAGTGAGGCAATCGTTAACTCAGTTGAAATTTCAACAACATTTAGCTAAATTCCAACATCATCAATAAGAAATAACTCAAGTGCATTCCACAATCACCAAAACAAGACAATAGCAGACACGAAGTATATAATCTAAAAAATCCACTCCAGAAATTGAGAATTATCCATTTAAATCCCCCATTTACAGGATCGACACACCCCTACACATCTAAGAACAAAACCAAACGGAATCCAAACACGGACAAGTTCCTTGAGTCTCTCACAATGTCCCAATACAGTTCAATCTCAAAGACTCAAACTCAATTTTACGATACACTTCCCTCGGCACCCTATACACTTCAACGCCCATCACATACAACCTCCTAAGGTGCTTGTCATGACTGCTGGGATTTCCATAAAATGTCTCAAACATATGAACATATTGTAGTTGAAATCATACATTTCATGAACCTAAACAACCTCATTAAGCCAATGACGGGAAAATCACATGCAACATATGGAGTTAAACATGGATGAATCTACTTAATGATAGAAAAAATCAGATACCTAAAAGTCCATAAACTCAACTACCACGATCTTCATAAAACCCAGAAAATGAACAAAATCACCTCAAATATACGGAGTACATGATCAGCAGAAAAATAAAATAACCGTAAAAATTACTACACTTAGATGATCAATGACACAAAATTCTTCACACAACCAAATAAATCACACAAATTATCGGAACCCTCAAAAATTAAAAAGGAAAAGAACCCACAAATTAAACTCCAAACCCAGTTTCCCAAAAATGAAAAAAGAAGCAGAACATAACATATTCATAGAGCAACTGGAATCTTAGGGGTAAGAAAGTACCCAGAAAACCCTAAGAATGGTCAGTCAATGGAACTTCTTTTAAAAAAACACGAAATTAAACGACAATGTAAAATCAGACGCAGGCTTCTTCAGTAAATTTAGAAAAAATCAACAAAAAAGATGAAAATAGATTAGATTGGAGAAGAAGTTTTACCAAAATTGCGGGTTTTGGAGATTATAAATACGGGAATTCCGGTGGCTTTTGTGCTCCTCTTCGCCCCGGCAAAGAGAGTGGACAAATACTGTGAAAGTGTGAAGGCAGATGAGAGAGAAAGAGACAGGAATTTGAGAGGAAAAGTGGGGTTGTAAACTTGTAAACAAAAAGAAAAAGATGTCGATGTTGGGTTATGCGTCTCCTTAAATCCAATGCCAAATCATTAATTCGGAATTATTGTTGTTTGCTCTCCGAAGGAAACTAGAAATTGATTTGTGCACGTCCCGTAATATATAAAAAATTAGTGTTTGGCCCGTGCGATGTTTCGTTACTACTTTAAATAACATACTTATGGTGTGTAATATGAGAAATGTTCATATATACTATTCAATTTGATGTTTCGTGTTATATATATTTGCGTGCAAAAAAAATATCACATGGTTGGCTAAGATGGTAAAATATCTACTTTGTATGTGATAGGTTCCATGTTCAAATCCTATTATTCCGTATGACATGGCCTGTTCAAGTGAATAAAGGAGTTCCACGTGATACGTATACGTTATTAGAAACACTTTATTAGTATAGATGGGATATAAACGAGAAGAGACGACTACAAATAGTAATATTCGGGACAAAGAAGTATTAACTCTACTTTAACTCCTTTCCGTATTAATAGATAAATAAATACTTAGTAATTTTAATAGTAGTCAACTACTGGTACATAAAAAGATAATAAGAGATAAATTTTGTTATGAGTCTAAATAGATAAATAAATATTTAGTAAAAGATAATATGAGATAAATTTTATTAGGAGTCAACAACCATGCTCTATTGTTGTTTGAGATTAACTTATTTATTTTTGTTGGTGTTTAAAACACCAACCCCATGCGAGAGCTTAAATATTTTTCATCACCTTTCTCCCACAGTCCCACTTGAGATGTGAATAGCGCGTGTAGAACAGATGGTTGTCAAAAAAGTCCTATTGTTGAACAAGCATGGTACATGCAAATATCTGAACTCTTGCGGTTTAATTAAACTACACCGGCTCACACCCCGCAAGCCAATTAAAAATTAGCGATATTCTTCTCAATTGATGTACTCCATGTATACGGTGGTTTCGGTATTTTTGGTGAGATTGATTCTTATTCTTCTAGCCTATTAGTCCTAAGAAAAGATTTCTGCTAATATTAGTAATGAAAGTAATCAAATGACTATTACATGGGTTAAGAACTTAAGATTGATAAACAATGCGAAGTATCAAAGAAACTGAAGAGGAATTAACGATCCATTTTTCTCATTAGATTAAAGTAAAAGCACAAAAATTCAACTGTTCAGAACATTGACTCTATAAGGACTAATGATCAATGCTGGCCACTGAATTCAACAAGGCTTCATGCCTTTGGCAAAAAGCCGAACCAAATCACTAATGTGCAGTATACCCTCTGCAGTAGCGAAATCTGGCTTGCTGTATCGCAAACTCCTATGACAACATATTATCACTATATAGTCTATACAAAATTTGCAACAAGAATGAGCACAAAGAATAGTATTGTAGACGAGTTCTGTTGCCAACTAAATTTTTGAGTCGCAAACTGGAATTATGCATGTTTTGCTGAACTCTTAGCCCGGACTTTGATGCTGAGTGAGTGAGTGTATGCTGGTGGTCCGAGACTCCAAGGTGAAGTTACACTTCACAAAAGAATGAGGCCCTATACAGTAAAATGTGCAAGAATTTTCTATATACTTTACGAATTTTGAATGTTTTATCTTCCTGTGTTGTGTTGATGGCCACAATCTCCCATCAAGTATGGAGATTTTCTTTACAAAGCGTACTTAGCCAACCACTCCAAGCTCTGTCAAAAAGAGAACCAGAACAAGTCTTAAGATGAACTAGGTGGTGCAGTAATCAAATAGTTTTTCCTCCTTTGATGAATGATTTAAATTATGGAACTTTTCTAATACCTTAATGCATTCTGGTAGATCATCAACTTTGGTTCTGACATGAGCCTGCAGAAGGTTGACATAATGTCAGACAATTGATGATTGAAGTGGACAATTGAAGATTAAGTCTCGTGTCAGCATGCTACAGCCTTCTATTTTCAACTTTTAAAGCAATATTATGTGCCATCTTGTTGATGTTGATTAAATACATTCCTCTTATAAGAAGAATGAGTGTATAGTTCTTGGGATCATTACCAGAATAAGGGTGGACCTAACAAAATATTAATGCCAGAGAGTATGTAAAAATGTTTTGACCGTGAATATATGGATACCTCCATAACTCGAAGGCTGGATTCATCACGATTTGCTGCCACGGAGACAAGGATAACCAATGCTGCTGCTACAGTTGAGGGCCAATATCTGAGATGACTATGATCAAGCAATGACAGACCGGCCAAATACTTGGCCTTCTTTTGCGTTCCTTCATCAGCTGACACAGCTTTAAGATAAAACCTGAGTTTTTGACAAGGTTATCACTAATCAGTAACATATTTAATTATTTACACCCCAAAGGCCTTGAATTAAACAAATAATACCCAGTGAAATAACAATGTTCTTTTTCTTTAATTATCGAATCTACCTATGCATTTAACACAGGACTAAAGTAACATGGGACAATTGTATGTACCACAGGAAGTTGTATATTGTTGCCGAGATGCAGTGAAATTTAAGGACCTCTTGCACTACCCATTCCATGGCAACCACTTCATATCTGCTGTACACATTGCTTCCCACATAGAAAGACTTTTGCCGAACACTGAAAATCAAGCAGGACTCTTATTAGTCTAAGTCTGAGAAAGTATCACGAATCCAACTTTTATTGCAATTAGTGGCAAACGAGATGCTACTAGTTGACAAAAACAATACACTGAGGAGAATAGCAAGAAGCAGAACACAATGAATCCACCAAGTCTAACCAACTAAGATGCTTTAGCTGAGTACTGAGCAAAGCTATATTTTACAAAGCATAAAACATGTTTTGTTATCATATCCAATTTACGGATTTACATAAGACCCTGACCTAAGAAGCTACATATCTTGAATACATATGTTAGTCGGTTAAACTCCAATCAGTGGGCAGGAACTGAAGAACTAGATATGAACAGATCGAAAACAGCTCAATTGCATCAAGTCATCCTATGAGTGTGAATAAGGCAATAACTCAATAAGCAAACAACTTTAAGTTGATTTGTCGATTACTACCTGTTGTAAGGCTGATTCTCTTCAATTCTCATGGCCAAGGTGAAGCATGCTATACCAAGTAGTTGTATGTTCTTCCTACTAGTAAAAAATCCTTTGCTCAGAAATCTATCAAGGAGACGCACACCAAGAAACATTGTTTCATTCTGGAGATCCTTTTTTCTGGATAGCTGTTCGATCAAAGAATAATGTACATGCAGTCAGTTAACCATGTTTGAGCTAGAAAATGTTAGAGATGACTTATTTCAAACACATGTCTGATGAAATGCGAGGCTACTGTAAACAATTGCCATTAAGGGCTAAAATCAGTAGACTAAATGGTTCAAGCTAGCCTTCAACACAATCTTGATGGCTAGAAATAGTTGGATGTCTTTAATATTGTGTAAATGCTCTTTATCTAATTATGTAACGACCATAATATAAATAAATACAGAGTAGAAACTACTAGAAAGCCTTTCATGAGGATTATCAACAACACATTAATCTAGAGTCATTTTCAACTTTCAAGTGTTTGATGTACGTAGTATTCTATGAAGGCTTAGTTCATAAGATTATGTACTTTCATAATGAATTACGGAGTACAAGGCACAAGACAATATAGTGAGACTTGATTGAAGAGAAACCTCTCATCTCTTATTTTTGGCGTCATATGATTCAACAAGATTCTGTTTTATGTTCCCATAAGTAAGAATACACAACTACTTTTAATACATTTTTACCTACTATTAGTAAGACTTGATTGAAGAAAAACCTCTCATCTCTTTTTTTTTTTTTGGAAAGGAAAATAATATCTACTATCTAGAATTGAATAATATTTTCGAGTAGTATACGTACAATGGAATTCAAATACTCGGTGAAAATCATTGTAATTTGTAAATCATTTTCTTATATTTGTCAAGTATTATGAAAAGCACTATCCATTGTAATTTGTAAATCATTTTCTTATATTTGTCAAGTATTATGAGATATGATACTTAAAAAATTAAGAACTGCACGTACAAAAATTAACTAAGAGACGTGACACCTACTAAATTGAGAATATCACATAAATACATTTCCACATTTACTTGTAACTGACGAAAAAGGGAAGAAATTTAGCTTAGCACATGACGGCGCCAAACTGCGGCAACTCTATATGCGAAAACTCGTGGTACATCAAGAACATATATTCTCTAAAATTAACACAAACAGGTGGCAACGTATTATTGGTTAGAATCTCTAAATTATGCAACGTGTCACGCTGAATATTCTCTGTAACGAACAGTTACCGTTCGAAATAATTAATTAATTTAACAAAAAAAAAAAAACACAGAAAACAACTTCTGCTGACGTCAAAGTGTTTCTCGAAAACCGTAAAATCAAGCTTCAACAATGGCGATTAAACGAAACTTACTCACCTCGATAATCCAATTAACCATTAATAATCGTTGTTCGATGATTAATTCTCCATAATCAGTGGCGAAATCATACTCTTCAACATAATCTTTCACCTTCACTGCTTGATTTCTCTCTCTACTTCGTAACAGTCTGTAGCTCTCTTCATCTTCCTCAGCTTCAAATTTCCAGTACTACAAACAAATTAAGCACACAATTGGTCATCAACTAATTAATCAAATAACTAAAAAGAATGTAACATTAATTAATGAAATAATTTGTTAATTAATTAAATTAACACTTACAGCAAGTTCATCAGAGTACTGATCATCGAAGAGAGAGGAAACTTCGTAATCAGGAGAATCGGAGCTCATTTTTAAGAACTGATTGTAATACTCCTTGAAGAGAGAGAAACAGGGAGAAGGAGTTGAATCGTCGCCGGATTTCTCGGAGAATTGGCTGCCGGAATTCAACCACAAGGAAGGAGTGTATTCGTCGGTAAATTCATCGAACTCCGATTCTCCATTACCGGAAAAAATATCCGATTCAAGCGAGAAGTTCGTCGCCGACGAATCTTCGTAATCGTCATACGAGAATTCCTCAGTGCAAGCCAAATCAGAGCCGACGGATCCGATCAGAAAATTGCCGGAATCGCAGGAGCAATTATTCACATTCCTCTGATCAACCGTCGCCATCGTATTTGATGGAGAATCAACCTCTTCCGTGGATTCCGTCGGAACGACGTCATTTCGCTTCGATTCTGTAACAACAGAGCACGACTCAACGCAGGAATTCTCCGACACCGAAACTTCAGCGACCTCCTTCTTCAACGGCTTCAGAATCACCTCATTTCCACCGCGAAACGCCGCGTTCGGAGGCAACGCAGCTGATTCAATCGTCGTATTGCAGGAAATCTCATCAGCAGAATTGAAGGAGCCATTGCGATTGAGCTTGAGAGAAGAAGCATTCGAAGTGTCGAAATCGAAGAGAATTGGAGATATGTGAGCTCGTTTTCGGCGTGGAATTTTCGATCTCATATTCTTCGTCAAAAAATCAGCATCAGCAGCAACAGTAGTAGTATCAGTAGCAGTAGCTTGATCAGTAATCTTTCGCTTCATATTTGAATTTGGCAATGCTGATGCTGTTGTAGTGTTGTTTTGTCAGAGAATGAAGTTAGGGAAGAGATTTGCAGTCTTGCAGAGAATGAAGTTAGTGAGAGAAAGAGGAGAGAGAAAGAGTAAGGAACAACTGCATGAAAAAGCAGGGGAACGTGTGCGGTTAAAAAGTTTGAGGGGGGAGGAAGGAGAAGGAGGAGGAGGAGAGAGAGAAAACTGTTTGTTATGGTTAGTGGGGTCAGTGGGCAATGGTCCACTTTCTCAAAGTGTCAACGTACTTTCTGTGTGTTAACCAAGTAATTACGGAGTGGAGTATAATTAGAAAAAGTGAGAAACCATTTATTTTCTTAATTTTTTAATAAAACTTTTCTTCTTCTTATACATTGAACAAAAACCATTATGCAATTTATGCTGAAACCAAAAAAAAAAAATTCAAGACCGATATCTTATGGACGGTGTTAATTTTGAGAATTTGTTTTAAAATAGATGTAAAAGAAAATTTAATTTTATACAGAGTAGAGATTACTAAATATAAAAGATTACGAATTATTTACGGACTATTAAACAATTTTAACATTGTCTTGAGTATAAGAAAAATAGCGTTGACTCGCTAAGTGTAAAATAAATTTCACGAATATGATTATATGAGTGCTCAGTATAAAAAAAATTGCGTCGAGTATAAATAATTTTTTATAATAAATACGAAGTAGATTGTTAAAAATTGCGTCGATTACTTCACAATATTAAGGGAAATTGTTCAATATGTTTGTACTTCTTAATTGAGACGATCTTTGTTATAAAGTATGCCATTGAATTTAGGCTTTGTTATGTTCACCTTATTTCCACTTATTTCAGAAAAAATAAGTTCACATAAAACAATGATTATCAGTATAATTTACATTCAAAAAAAAAATCTAGAGTATAATTTATAACTAAAATAGTTTTGATACGGAAGTAGCGTATGTGAAAGTGGAGCCACTAATAGAAAGTTATCATTTTCTGTGAAATGATAACAGTTCTTAAATTGATTTAATAATTTATAACTAGTTTTTGAGCCTGGGCGATGCCCCGGGTTACTACATTAATAACATTCACTTTTAGTTATATGTGTTTTTTTTTTCCATTAATAACATGAAATATGTAATAGCTTAGTGGTAAAAAGCTTTGTTGTTTAAACTCTATGTCAAGGGTTCAAACCTTACCAAACTATATTTGATTTTATTTTTAATGTATACGAAGATTACATGGAGCGAACTACCCATAAGCAGAGCGCCAAGTGTCACGTATACTTTCTCATAGACGCCTTTTAATATATAGTATAGATAGATAGATGGCTTGTTCAATTATAGGGATCGATGTCAATGAGACAGGAGAGATACATAAGTAGAATGTATGTCCCTTCAATCCATCCCAACCTAAAATTTCCATCCCCATCTCCTTCCCAGCCACCACCCACTTGAATATCCATAACCACCTAATATCCACTTTATCCACCTCAAGATCCACCTCGCATTATTAAGCTACTCCATATATACATTTTTAATGCTAAAATAATCAGAAAAGAGCTCATATATTAATATTATTGTATCTAATATGTTTTGCAGATTTACTAAATTTAATATTTATGATATTATTACTCCCTTCGTATTTTAAAAAGAGATACACTTACCGACACATAGTTTTAGGAGAGAGTTGAATTTATTAAAATAAGATGAAAGTGGAATAGTGGGTTAATTATTTATTATAGTAAAAAGATGATATGAGTAAGTGTGAGAACAAAAAAAGAGAGAAATATTAATATAGTTGGAAGTGGGGATCAAAACATGTCAAAAAAGGAAAGTGTATCTCTTTTTAAAATACAGTCGTTTAAGGGAAGTGTATCCTTTTTAAAATACGAAGGGAGTATAACAAAACCATTACTACGGAGTACATGCAATAAGAGTATGAAGTAAAGATACTATATGGAGTATATTTAGAATTAAAAGAATTCTTAGGCGGGTGTGAGATGGGTGCACCTTACACCACCTATAACATGTACAATGTTTGACTCCATTTCCGCTTCATCACCCATCGAACCTTCATCTATGCTCACCAAATTTGGACGGATACGAGGCCGATCTTCAACTTAACCCGTCCCACCCATATCTCTGTTTCCCTCTTTCTTCTCCATTGTGATTTTAATGTGTACAACATGATCATATTTTTTAATAAGTAAGAAGCTAGAAGGGACCCTGCTGAACCAACACCTACCACAAGTTAATCAATCCAGCTACTGTAGACACCTACTTTTGTCCCCATTCCCGAAAGGGAAGGTTCGATGATGAGAACATAAATCTCCACTTGACAACGCGTCTCCTATAAAATAACGAATCTCAATCACCCTTT
Source organism: Spinacia oleracea (assembly GCF_020520425.1). Lineage (NCBI taxonomy): Eukaryota > Viridiplantae > Streptophyta > Magnoliopsida > Caryophyllales > Amaranthaceae > Spinacia > Spinacia oleracea. Next base: position 19,210,369 of record NC_079490.1, read on the forward strand.
TCATTTCACCCGAAACCTGCTATTTATAGAAACCTGCTATTTATGGAAACCTGCTAAAAATAGTAACTGCCGTAATGGGAAGTTGTTAAAAGTGGCCGGCAAGTCATAAAAGATAGAAACCTGTCAGAATTAGGTGTTGCACTCCAACATAAATCCTGAATGAGATAGAAGTTGCGAGAGAATCCTATTCCTAATACGATTCGAAAATAAGAGTTACGTATTAAATTAAAATCCTAACGAGCCTAGAGTTCGTAACGGGCCCAGACGCATTCCGTCATAAAATTAGTACGCACTAAAAGACTCGATTAAGTCTCATGCACTCCGGATTCTAAGAGTCCGCATCTGACAAAGAAACGACCCAGACCCTATTTTCAACGCCTGGCTCTGGGCGCCGAAATCTTCGGCGCCCAGCCCTGGGCGCTGAAATTACCTGGGACGTGTTCTTTCCTAATTCCTCGTGGATGAGAGTTCTACAATTCTATCTTTCCACGAACTCTTTTCTATAAATATATGAAGGAAATAATGCCCTTGGTCCAAGTATGCATTCAATGTTAAGTCTAATAAATGCGGTTCAATATTAATTAACAAGTTAATAATTCAGTGAGATCAAGTGAGCTGAATGCCTAGCTAGAGGCCGCTTCAGTTCAAGTGGAATTAATGATAATTAATCCACAGCTTACTCTTGACTGAACCCGTAGGGTCACACAAATAGTACGTAAACGGATCAAGTATTTAATGGCATTAAATACTCTATCTATGGATATTCGGAATCGACGAATCTTGGTTTCAGTGGGAGTTGAGATCGTCACAAGCAAGAAATGAATACTCCGGAAACGATGATATTGCCGGAAACGGAAATATGGATCGTATCGGAAATATAAATATTATCCAAGTCGTAGATGTTGCCGGAAACGGAAACATGGTACGTATCGGAAAATATTATCGGAAATGGAAATATTGCCGGAATCGGAAATATTGTCGGAAACGGAAATATTGTCAGAATCGGAAATATTATCGGAATCGGAAAATAATTCCGGAAACGGAAATATTAAATGTTTGTTCGAAACGGAAATTAATTCCGGAATCGGAAATATTAAATATTGTTCGTATCGGAAATGAATTCCGAAATCGGGAATTTAATCGGAAGCGTATCGTACGAATTAGCGTCGGACGAGGCTCGCTAGACGAAGGCCCAGCACGAAGCCAGGCCATTGCCCAGCAAGCCACACGCCTCACCAACACACGCCAAGCCTCGACCAGGCCCAGCGCAAACCATGCCCAGCCGAAGCCATGGGCGCGCGCGGACAGCAGCATGGGCCGAGCGTTGTGCGCTCAGCGTGGGCCGCAAGGCCTGCGCGGGTGTACGGTGCTCGTGCGATGCTCGTGTGCGAATCCTAAAGCTATCGGGATTCGATAAAAGATTAAATCCTAAACCTATTAGATAAAGTTTATTTAATAGAGTCCTAGCAAGATTCTAATTAAATTAATTAGTATCCTAATAGGATTCCAGTTCCTTTTCCATACCTCTATAAATAAGTACCTAGGGTCATTATTTACAGACACGATTGAAGTATTCTAAAGGGTAAGTTTTGAAAGAAAAATTCAGCCATACACTTGCACTAACCTAGCCAAAAATCTATACTACCTTAAGGGCGATTCTAGTTGGTCAAACTTGAGGCGGATCCGGACGTACTGTGGACTATCTACGGAGGGACGACATTTGGAGTCCTAAAGACTTGTTCTTGTTCGGTTCGGGCGCAGCTAGGGAAGGCATGCTACAAAGTGTATGCATCTATACTATGCTAAATGATTATGTGTAAATAATATGCTTTCCTGGCTTTATGGTTTTTCCGCATGATTTATGTATTGTAATACGAAGCCTAACTAACAATATAGCCCCAAGTTCGACGTGAAAAATACAACACACAATTATTATTCTGAGTATTGACTCCAACCCCTAAGCCTAAGCCTCACGCTGCGAAATTGATCACGCGTTCTGTCGCAATCGATCCAAAAATCGAACAGAACGTATCCTGTCCCGTATCTTGAGATTCGTTAAATAAAAGGAGAAATACCAAAGTCAAAGTGGTTAGTTTTCTGAGAACCGTGACGCACCTCTCAAGGGTGCGTCGTAATGTGTCCCTTTTCCATGATTTAATTGCTTTCCTCGCCCTTTTATGAACTGTTAAACTAATTAAATCTGATTGTTCTATCACTCCTAATAAAGATAATATTTTTGGGAAATTGGATTATCATTCTAGGTCCCTTAATACAATCTAAATCATATAATCTCGTTCGATTTAGTATTATATATTGCATATTATTAAAATCAACTCAGATTAGTTTAATAGTTAACGCATGTCCCTTCAATTATTTATGCTGAGCTAGTAAGGATATCCTGCCTTTGGAGTTATCGAAGAGCGAGTACTCCTCTCGGTAGTTACAGTCCCCCGAACCCTCAATCTCTACCTTGCGGGTGTATATTGAGAGATCCCCACACCAGGGATCACAAGGGAACCTACGGCCGTCGTGGTCAAACATAATTGCACTCCCTTTATGTCACGATAACCGGGTTTTGTCAGTTTTTCTCATTGTCGTTAAAAACTGAATGGCGACTCCTATATTACTAGTCAATTGGGTGTAAACTCACAGGAAATCCAATTACACTTGATTTGACAAAAAGAAACGTCACACCCACGAGGGACGAGGTCACGCATTAGCCTCGTGCTTTTTCGACCCCCTCACAGTGGCGACTCCACTAGGGATAGTGAAGGAAATACTCGTGCTCGTAGGTAATCAAAATAGCCGAAGGGTGAAACGATCCTACCCCGCTTTTATTTCCCCATCAAGTTGGGACGACCTGAAAATCAGCATATTAATGTAAACGGACAGAACCGCATAACGAATCTTGGCTCCCTCAGGGAGTTAGGACTAAGGATACCCATCGCTAACCGGGGGGTGCATACGCTTCGAATGTTGTCCACTTGGCACTTTCGCTAGTAGTACACTCGTCCCAAACCCAATCGCTCGCCCATTAGGTCCCTCTCATTGGTGCATGCCCCCTTGGCTTACATCGTGATTGGCCTCTTGGGCGAAATTCGTCTGTTGAAGGCACTACCTCGACCGGGGCATGTGTTGGATCTGCGATAGAAGCGGTACCAAGCCAGGCGCAAATACTACCCATAGAAGCCTATCATAAAACTACATGACATGTTATTATTGCCTCATGATGTAATGTTAGTTATGTGTAGCGAAATATATGATTGTGTGTGATAAACAATCTTAGAAAACCAACGACCTTAAAAAATTGCCCAAACATTCATAAACCAATTGGCCAAAGAGTTATACCAAAATACGTGTTCCGCAAACCCGAACGATCGCCACAAAAATAAGCGACGCTCGGGATGGCCTGTAACGAATCCCACAAACGCTGCACAACGCGTAAAGGACGTTATAAGGCAAGGACGCAAAATTAAAGTCGCAAAAACAAAAGTATACGCAAACAGAAAATGAGAACCAGCCAGGGACGCATTTTCAACGCCCCTGGCTGGGCGCCAAAATTTCTCACGCCCTACGCTGGGCGCTGAAGTTGCTGCCTGGCCCTCTGGTCAGGCGCAGTAGCCTCGGTGCCCGCGCGAAAAACACATAGCAAAAAAAACCCATTCGTAAAGATCGCTGCAAGGGCGTACGAAAGGCACTCGATTCTAAAAGCGACTAAAAAAATATATATAAAATAAATAACTCTTTGTGTCGTCATTAGGCCTCCTATGACGACAATGTTCGGCATCAAAACCGAGCATGCTAATTAATATAACCTTGAATGTCACAATGGGCAAAAAAATTCGAAAAATGATGTTCAAATAAAGTTTTCAAGGAAAAATAATGTTCGAATAAAAAATAAGTAAATCCGAGTCTAGACTAGGCTATGCCGAAGTACAATCTAAATCCTAAGTCTTAGTTGTCTTATCCATAGAATCGGTCCTAATGCTTGGTGTCGTTCTGCAAGTTAAAAGGTTAAACCATATTGAGTCTCCCTTCCTAACATTTAAATCAATAAGCACCCATATGTAATTGTCATCCCTTGCTAAGAATCTACGGCCTCAATACTCTCTCTCACCAATAAAAAGAATATATTATAGTATTTGCGAAATGGAAACAGTCACATTCTGAAAATCATTCCCCCATAGTCACACAACCCCCAAAGTGAACCTAAGGTGTCAATACCATTGGCAAGAAAAATTAATGGCCTCAAGGCTTATGATCACATTGGGTCACGACCATCATAGTCCTCTCGAGCCACTCGCTCCTTGAAATACTCCCAAGTACGGACTAAAAGATTTTCCATGAATGCAACATGACGAACCATGAAAATACCCAAACCGGCATACCATAAGGCTACCATTGGGGTAAAGCAATACACACTAATAGGGAAGCCGCACTAATGATTCTAGTCTTGCAAAAATAAAAATTCGATCTCCCCAACTAACTACCTTGCCAACATTAAGCAAAATGGCGCATGACAAATGAACACCCAAGGGTTAAAATCTAAAGTGTCAACCAACGAAAGTTATGGTCCAATTAGCCTAAGTCTGAGAGTTGCTTGGTCAAGTATTATAGGCTTACGCCACGTCATTATTTTAAGTCTAGGCCACCTCCTTGTATTCATACACGGGTTATAATCAGAAAGATTAATGAAAGTTCGAGTCTAAATCACAACTTCCAATTAAATCCCGAAAATTGGAATCTGAAAAGAAGCAAAAAAAATTATTTTCGATGTAATTCTTTCGTTAAATTTCAATAAGGTAGAAGCAACATTTTGAATCTACGCTATTTGCACATTTTAAGAAACGACTAAATACGCTTGCAAAGTAAGACAATTTAAAGGTCCACCCTAGGCCTGCTAAAATTAAAGGTCCACCCTAGGCCTACTAAAATTAAAGGTCCACTATAGGCCTACCAAACGAGGCTCACTCAGTCTCGCCTCGTGACTCAAAGACCACAACCATCTACCTCTTAGCCCAAATAAAAAAATTTGAAGGATTTATGTTGGGGAGAAATCCCAAGAAAAAAGAAAAAATAGAAAGAGAAAAGGGAGAGCGAAAAGAGCAAGCCATGAAATACTTAAAAAGAAAGAGAAAAGGGAGAGCGAAAAGAGCGAGCCATGAAATACTTAGCCCGTACCTCCCAAAGTGCGAAATTTACCCAAGTAAACGAAGGAAAAGAATTGAGTCAACCAATCCAAATCATAAAATTCTACGATGTCTACCCTTTCCAATCCTTATGTTCTTAGACGCCTTCGCTCTGGGGCCCCTGTTCAGCTCATTTAACCCATCCATGTTCTCATTGCCATAACCCAAGAAACCATTACCTCGACTCTTGTTCTTGAACTTGTTGTCAACCGCAAACCACGCACGGCCATTGACACGTGCGTCATACCCATTATTTCCAAAACTTGCTCTTACACCACCATTAGCATAATGACCATATAACTTGTTTGAATACATCCTGTTGATATACCCTTGAGCCGTCCCCATGCTATTCATTGGCCTTGGTTGATGTAATCCTCGTGCTTGACTAATACCAATACAACTCATTCAACCCATCTTTCAAGCCGTCTTGAGTCACGAATATAAAAAAAAAAAAAAAGACAAATGAAAAGTACATTCTACACTTAACGCTTAACAAAAATAATAATAAAAAAAGCAAACTTTGCAAAGCGCCTCTAAAGTTAGTCTAAAAAGAAAAAGAAGCATTTAGCGCATCGAAAAAAGATCCGCCCAGAAATCATTTTCAGCGCCCAGAGCTGGGCGCCGAAATCTTTAGCGCCCCAGCCTGGGCGCTGATTCTCTTTGCTTGCTAAAATTTGTCCAGAAGTGCTCGTCATTTTATCCGCACATACACGGAACAATAACGAACACTTGGAGGGGTACAGCACGTATTCAAATATACGTACCAAAAAAAACACATGAAAAGATTTTTGTGCAAATACATGTACTTAAAAAAAATATATATAACAAATTTTTGGCTTACGGCAAAGCAGCAGATTAAAATAATAATGAACTTCACTTATCTCATCCTATTTCAAACATTACGATTCCACCTCAGAACGTACTTGTTTAAAATCGGTATTCTAAGAAACCATTTTCTGGCTAAGAACTACGCAAGACCTGATTCCAAATTAAATCTATTTAAGGCGGATACGTAAGCAATCCATGATTCGGTCCAACCAATTTGCAAAAATATTAAAGCCTATAGAAAAACAAGAATAAAAAATAGTCCTTTATTGAAATTTAATTACTTGCAATCCAAGTCGAAAGAAAAATTTAAGTCAAAGGAAGAATCCAAGTCATCAAGATGCCAAAATGAGCACACATCGAAAAATAATAAGGGCATGTACCCTTGCCAGAAGGAGCACTCACACTCCTAGGCACTTAGCCAAGACTCAAAAGATCGCTCTGCCTCAATTGAATGGGGGCTAGCGCAAGCATCCATGACCTCTAAAGTACTCGGCTTGACCCTCCCTAAAGCGAACTAACTCACTTAAAGACCTTCTTTCACCACTAGACACAGTCATAATCGCCAACAAGTAGTAAAGGCAGTAAGCTTGCAATAAAGAGAATTGCTTTACGGCATCGCCCCATCAATCCTTCGGACTCAGGGCACCCGTTCATGGTAATTCAAATGCTTGCGAATCCCCTTTAAGAAAAAAATCATACATTGTCAATAGGACTTGGCACTTAACCAAGGCTCACCCTACTCAGATATATGACACGGGCATCTAAAAGCGAAATCTAAAAGCATCATTAATGGGAAGACATAATAGCAACTGGGGGCTAAGAAATTGAAATGAAAGAGCTAGGGAAAGAACTAAGTATACCTTGACCTTTTGTGCAGACATACACCAAGTAAATCTAAGTCAATTTGAAAACGGTTTATATTCCCGCAACTCTGGAAAAGATGGCCCTAAAAGCCTAAAGCATATGCCGAACGGGCACAAGTATATCTTGACGCCTGCACCCTGGCTTCCAGCAAATCCTTAGACAGCATTCCAAAAATCGTAACAGAATTTTGATTCACTCACGTAATCTTGTACGAACCCTTCTATAATTCAACCTACTTAGGACACCCCGGATTGTACACAGTACGACTCGGATTTCAAATGATTTTCAAAGACTTCTTCATAACAAAGTGTCGTTGGTTTAAGCTAAGTGTGCGTTTATCTCGGTGTTGCAAGTGAGTCAAAAGAATTTCTAAATATGATTATGGGTAAAGAAAGGCACCTAACTTTTGGTCAAGGAACACTTTAACATGTGACTACCTTGACCATAGCAATGTCGCACAATACGACATTTGCAAGAGAAGTAGCAAATCACTACTCGAACATACCTCGCACTAAACGAGTCTGGTTCAAACTATTCATGATCCGTGTCACCATGAATGCATAAAAACGTATTCCAAGCATTATAGCACCAAGCCAATCCCGTAGCTACAATTGGGGGGCATGAGAAAAACACTCTAAAAATGGTCGAAATGACGATTTTATCGCAAATTCTCGACGCTAATGCTATACACACGTCATAAGGGCACAATCCTAAGGTCAATCGTGTAAAACGAACCTTAGAATGGCTACAACCCCTCCCAAATTCTAAGCACCACTTAGAATATATAAAGTCACCCCACTAACAAGGGTAACTGAAAATCGCGAGTCACCGAAACTCCGATCCAACTACTGCACATAACGCTCGCCCTACAAGCACCCGTTACACAGTCTACGTTGTTCCAAAGCAAAAGCAAAAGAAAAATCAAGGATAAAAAAAAAACTGTCAAATTCTGCCCAGAAATCATTTTCAACGCCCAGAGCTGGGCGCCGATATCTTTAACGCCCCAGCCTGGGCGCTGATTCTTTCGGCTTGCCAAATTTTCCCAGGTATAAAAACAAAAAAAAAACATCCATGAATCCTCGCATCAAACGAAGTAATGAGTCGTGCGCACGCGCGCAAGAAGATGCTACACTTGTTCGAGCACCTGAACGAGACGTGATGAAGTACTCAAATGCAAAAAATAATAATGATATCCCAACACCTGGAGGAATGTTCTAAGACACGCTGTTAGGCCACACAAGCCTACGTCGCACCATAAGTTCAACCATCCCACGGTACAAGTCTAAGAAAAAAGAGTAAGGCATATTGCACTAATGCGGACACGGCCAAGAGTAAGAGGCAAAGACTACTAATCGCCTAAATTCAAAATGCAAGCCCCACGACTTCTACATTAAGGATTAAAGGTAGCAAAACATTACCGATAGCTCGCACCTACACGAGCGGAACCCCAAGGCATATTTCTCGAAAGAACCTACAAAAATCGTACGCCAAAAGGAAGCATCCCAGCATGCATACTTGGGGGCTCCAAGCTACGAAACAACCATAGAAAAATAAAAAAAATCTCGAAGCAAATGTTTGAACAATCGAAAGGGCACGATGTTTGAGCCCACCTCGTGAATGGGCCTGAACCCTATTAAGCTTCTAAGCAAACTATTCAAAATCAGTCATTGCTCAAAAAAAATGATTCAAACAAACTGATTAATGGACCGCACACAACGGCCATTCTATGAACGCTCATTCACACATACATATCATCTTTTCTAAGTATCGAACATTTACGAACGCGTTCAAAAGAAAAAAAAGAAAACGAACGAACAAGAGGCCAACTGTGTCATCAAGAAACCTCGCCAGAAATTATTATCAGCGCCCAGCGCTGGGCGCCGAAACCTTTAACGCCCAGGCATGGGCGCCGAAAATGATCTCAGACCCAAAAAAACAGCTCTGACTTCTATAGGGCCCTGCCATATTCATTCGGCTTGAAAATTGCCGATTTCTTTACTGAAAGTCCCACCTCACGGCTTTGTTAAGAGTAGCACACCACTACAAAGATCGCTCGCACTTACGAGCACAATCCCAAACAGTTCAAGGACATTACAGAATGCGTATCCCTAAGGAACCTCTTTGACAAGAAATGACCGTCAAGCACGAGTGTTTGGGGGCTCGAAGGAAAATATATATTATGCAAAGTTAAAACAATATTCCCAGACTACGCTGTACGAAGTCCCATGTTTGGATGTCTCAAAAAAATAAAACCGGATTACGACCTCAAGACAAAGGTCGCCGTTGATACTTATACATAGTCCCCTAATCAAGGACCCGGGTAATGGCAAAATTGAGCCATAAAGACTAGCTCAAAACCATGAAAGAAGATGACCACCAGACAATGGTCCGTTTAAGCACGTTGTAAACCCACATTCAGGTTACAACTAAATCCGAGCATCCCTCGAAAGAATTCGCTCTTGCAAGAATGAATGAAAAGAAATTCTCAAGAGAAATCACAAGAAAAAAATGAAATAGGGACTTGTCCACCTCAATCAGGCAAGACCGCGGCACGCGAATCCCAAATCAAAAAGATGAATTCAGGTTCGCTCACCTCCAGCGAGCGGGGCGTCCACCATTAGCGGACAGGGCTCGCCCACCTTCAGCGGGCGGGGTCTGCGTCACTAGCCGCGCAGGTCCTCAGTTTTCGAAAAATAAAGTCTTCAAATTCAAAATAGGCTCGCCATCTTCAGCCGGCGGGGTCTACGTCACAAACCACGTAGGTCCTTATTTTCAAAAAGCACAAACAAATTTCAAAATAGATTCGTCCACTTCTATCGGACGGAGTGTCCACCCTTAGCGGACAGGTTCGCCATCTTTAGCCGGCGGGGTCTACGTCACAAACCGCGTAGGTCCTTATTTTCAAATTTCAAAAACAGATTCGTCCACTTCTATCGGACGGGGTATCCACCCTTAGCGGACAGGCTCGCCATCTTTAACCGGCGGGGTCTACGTCACAAGCCGCGTAGGTCCTTATTTTCAAAAAAAAGCAAACAAACTTCAAAACAGATTCGTCCACTTCTTTCGGATGGGGCGTCCACCCTTAGCGGACAGGCTCGCCATCTTTAGCCGGCGGGGTCTGCGCCACTAACCGCGCAGGTCCTTAGTCGCTGCAGCGATAACTTTTTCTGGTTTTCCCTTTTCCAAAAATTAAAAGGATTGGTTTTCCATTTTTTTCCAAAAAAGAGCGATGTGCTGGATTTTCCTTCGTTTTACGTCCCATAAAAACAAGGGGGTTTTCTCGTTTAGCTAGCCCTGAAAATGAGAATCTTTAAAAACACTTTTACCTCGTGGTTGGGCTTGGCCAGGCCCAATTACACTTTATAGCTTTGATTTCGAAAACATCTGTAGCTACTCCCAATGACAAAGTGAGGGAGTTTCTACGCTTCTTTAGATACTTCCAATGACAAAGTGAGGGAGTTTCTATACTATCCGTTGACAAATCCCAATGACACGTGAGGGATATGTCGACACTTCTAGTGATGACCTTGAAGTCAAATGTTATCACTCGGGGGCTCGTGAGACCCTCGCAAAAAATAGGTCACCATGACTTGTGTGACGCACTCCGCCTAATACTTTGACCATCGTCTTACCCTAAGACTCAGTCAAAGTGGGGGCTAACTGTAGACACCTACTTTTGTCCCCATTCCCGAAAGGGAAGGTTCGATGATGAGAACATAAATCTCCACTTGACAACGCGTCTCCTATAAAATAACGAATCTCAATCACCATTTTCATTTCACCCGAAACCTGCTATTTATAGAAACCTGCTATTTATGGAAACCTGCTAAAAATAGTAACTGCCGTAATGGGCAGTTGTTAAAAGTGGCAAGTCATAAAAGATAGAAACCTGTCAGAATTAGGTGTTGCACTCCAACATAAATCCTGAATGAGATAGAAGTTGCGAGAGAATCCTATTCCTAATACGATTCGAAAATAAGAGTTACGTATTAAATTAAAATCCTAACGAGCCTAGAGTTCGTAACGGGCCCTGACGCATTCCGTCATAAAATTAATACGCACTAAAAGACTCGATTAAGTCTCATGCACTCCGGATTCTAAGAGTCCGAATCTGACAAAGAAACGGCCCAGACCCTATTTTCAACGCCTGGCTCTGGGCGCCGAAATCTTCGGCGCCCAGCCCTGGGCGCTGAAATTACCTGGGACGTGTTCTTTCCTAATTCCTTGTGGATTAGAGTTCTACAATTCTATCTTTCCACGAACTCTTTTCTATAAATATAGCCTCAAGTTCGACGTGAAAAATACAACACACAATTATTATTCTGAGTATTGACTCCAACCCCTAAGCCTAACACGCTGCGAAATTGATCACGCGTTCTGTCGCAATCGATCCAAAAATCGAACAGAACGTATCCTGTCCCGTATCTTGAGATTCGTTAAATAAAAGGAGAAATAGCAAAGTCAAAGTGGTTAGTTTTCTGAGAACCGTGACGCACCTCTCAAGGGTGCGTCGTAATGTGTCCCTTTTCCATGATTTAATTGCTTTCCTCGCCCTTTTATGAACTGTTAAACTAATTAAATCTGATTGTTCTATCACGCCTAATAAAGATAATATTTTTGGGAAATTGGATTATCATGCTAGGTCCCTTAATACAATCTAAATCAGATAATCCCGTTCGATCTAGTATTATATATTGCATATTATTAAAATCAACTCAGATTAGTTTAATAGTTAACGCATGTCCCTTCAATTATTTATGCTGAGCTAGTAAGGATATCCTGCCTCTGGAGTTATCGAAGAGCGAGTACTCCTCTCGGTAGTTACAGTCCCCCGAACCCTCAATCTCTACCTTGCGGGTGTATATTGAGAGATCCCCACACCAGGGATCGCAAGGGAACCTACGGCCGTCGTGGTCAAACATAATTGCACTCCCTTTATGTCACGATAACCGGGTTTTGTCAGTTTTTCTCATTGTCGTTAAAAACTGAATGGCGACTCCTATATTACTAGTCAATTGGGTGTAAACTCACAGGAAATTCAATTACACTTGATTTGACAAAAAGAAACGTCACACCCACGAGGGACGAGGTCACGCATTAGCCTCGTGCTTTTTCGACCCCCTCACAGCTACACAGGTCTTCGCTCATCTTATCATACCAGACTACCAGTAATCCAATATACTACCACTGGGTATACAAAAGCATACCAGTAATCCAGTATACTACCACTGGTAACAGTGGCGGAGCCAGGATTTGTAGGTGGGGGGGGGGGGGGGGCGAGAAATTTGCTGGAGATAGGGTTTGAACCTTGTATCAACGGGTTCAAATATGAACCTTTGACCACTAGAGCAAAGCGGAATTGATGATTTATTTTTACAGTTATTAATACATATGGCTTTTTTTTTATCTTTGGGGGGGCAGCCGCTCCCTACCCGCCCCCCGTCTCCGCCCTTGACTGGTAGTACAAAAGCATGCTTCCCAGATATGATTATTAGTACCCAATCCTTGTTGCTCCAATCACCTATACCTTGTCCTTCAACTTTTTTATCACCTAAAAAGCAATTGAGAATTTTCTTTTTTTAATTATTGAAAATTTAATTCATTTGAGTAATTTAGTTTTAATTAGTATTGATCTCGTATCATGTACAACTTTTGTTATATTTTAAAAGGGAGTTTTAATGTTTCAATTCATAAAATGATTGTAAATGTAATTCATTTCGTGTTTCACTAACAAAAATAAATTAATTCGGTATATTACTTGAAATTAATATAAAATATGAAAAAAAAGGGCATGAAATTTATTGGAGGTGAAGGGACATGAATTCATTTTGGTGGTGAAGGGACATGAAATTCTTTAGGGGTGAAGGGGCATGAAATTGGAGAAGGAAAAAGAATGAAATTTCAAAAAGTTAAATAAATATGTTTTTAAGGAAAGACATGTGACACTCTAGATTTCTTGCAAATGTGTCTGTTGTTAAATATACGGAGTAGTATAGATTTCTTAGATGATTGACTTTTCTATTCGAGTAATTTCCTATAAATTTACTTAGCTGAACCTATATGAATTTATTTTAACTTATTTTATTTGAAACGAAAAAATTGTACAAATTTACCCTAACTTTTGTTTGTTTTACCGTGATACATATTGTTAAATATCGATTTTGGGAACAACTATGTTTTGAAAATTTTCGTGTCAAATAAAAAACTCCCTAAAAAATGTTTGAACACTACCACAAGGTCCACAATGGATTCGTGAAAACATCCATTTTGCGGGCCCCAAATATTAGATTTTGTTCTGATTATTGAATCAGTTTTGTCCCTAATTTATCCCCATTCCCATATTCCCTCCTTTTACTTTCCAATCCACTTTTTTTTTCTTCCTTGAATTGGTACTTGTCCGTGAAGTCCCTAATTCCAGTATGGTAGGGTTGCACAATACAAAGTACATATATTTTGTTGTTGTTGTTGAGATCAACGGCACAAGCCACTAGCAGAGTAGCAGGGGTATAAATGAGTCGAGCCGGTCAATAAACTACTCGGAATTGGACTCGGGCTCGTTTAAAGCTCGTTCATGTTCGTTCATTTATTAAACGAGCCGACCTTGAACAACTTTTGAAGCTCGCTTAATAAACGAGCTTGAACATGAACTATGCTTGTTCATGAACAACTTGTTCATTTATGTTCATGAACAACTCGTTCATTTATGTTCGTGAACAAGTTCGTCTATTTATGTTATGTATCATATTTTACCATATATACGTTTTTCTAATATAAATAAAAATCATATTTTTGACTTTTGAAATCTATAATAGAATAAAAATATTTTGAAATAAAATTTTAATTGCTAACTTAGTGCTCTTTGACTCTTTCTAAATTATTAGTTTGTTTATCAAATAAAGTAATGTACTTTAATCTTTATTATTAGATATGATTATAATGTGTTAGATTTTTAAGTGGTTATGTAACGCCCCGACCTCTAAATCACTTATTAAAGCATGATTCGCAGCGGAATTAACCTAATTTGGTCGGGACATTACCTGCCGTAATTTCCTCTTGGAAATCACAAGGCAACCATCAATCATAAGCTATTAAATCCTCCAAAATTAACATAATAATCCTTTATATTCCCAAAGTAAAAGTACATAACTTACTAAAAGTCTTTAATTAAACTATTAAAACATTAAGCATAAACTAGGTAAATAATATTAAAGTGAAATTCCTCGCCTCTACTCGTTTCCATCGGTCCCCGCAGTACCTAAAATGGAAAACAAAATGGTGAGCCGAAGACTCAGTAATGACTACCCTAGCAACGTAAAATTCATTTCAACTCATTTTATTTAATAACACAGGGAGAATAGAATAAGTAAAACATTTAATAAAACATCATATTTAATTCATTCATAAACTTTTAATGAAAACGTCATTCATAAACTTTGCAATTTAACATGCTAGTTGTCGGCAAGTACGAACCTTGAAGGAATTCTCCACTGGGCCTGGGCCCTGAGCCTGGGCTCATCATCGTAACATGGGCCTGGGCCCTGAGCCTGGGCTCATAAATCATGGGAGCCTGGGCTCGTAATCCATGGGTGGACAGGTGTCCGTGGTGCATGCATGACCGATAGATAGGAAGATGGTAGTTTATATACCACCGGACAAACCAGGTCTTTCACTTTCATTTATCATGTTGTATGTAATTTTACCAAGCCTTGGCTTGTATTTCAGTTGAAATAACATAACTCCTTTTATATCATAAATCATCATTTTGATCCTGGGATCAATAAAAATATCATTTCTTTCATAGCATTGCATAAACATCATTTTATGAGAAAACTCAATCAAATCATATTATAGGAAACAATTCAATCAAATCATATTTCATCCCACAATCCATAAAACACATCAAAACATTTAATTCATAAATTCAATCATAACGTCATAATTTCATAATACATTTATAAGGGGATTGCGGGTACTAGCAATAGCCGTTACCTCAACCGTAGTTTTATATTTCCCGTCTGATGGATCGTTCTTCCTGAGCTCCAAGTCCGGTTTCTTTCAGAATATTAAAGTATTGAATTAGTACTACAACGATAAATAATCTAAATCAATACTTTATAAATAATAAATTTTATAAGTAATGAATTTATAATTAACGAATTTTAATAAAAAGTATATTTTCGAAATTTAATGAAAACGCTATTATTAAATGAAATTTTAATCGAAATATACTTATATATTTCATAAATCGATCTACATGGAAATATTACATAATTTCGATTTTTGGTAAATCAAGCTAGTAATTTATTTTATTAAAATCGATAATAAAACCTGAAAATATTAAACAATTTATTAGTTAGTAATTATATCATAAAAGTTTATTAAAACATGAAAATAAATAGATTACAAAATCAGAAATAGAAAATTAGTTTCTTACCCAAAAGCCCACTTTAGAAGGGCCCAATTAGTGGTGGGTTTTGAGAAGAGTAAAACCAAGAACCAAATATTGATTTTGGTTTTCTGGAAAGAAACGCACGAACGAGGGGGATGCAAAGCAGAGGAGCACGAAGGCGGAAGGGGAGGAGGAGAGGAGAGGAGGGAGGGCGGCTGAGCTGGGCGGCGCAGCCACGCGAACCCGCGCCGGAGGCGATGGTGGTTGTGGTTTCTTGGTGGCGGCAGAACGGCGAGAGAGAGAAAGAGAGGGGCACGAGCAGGGGGTTAAGGGGTGGTGTCGTGGTGATTCTGGGCGGAGGGGAGGACAGCTCGCCGGCAAAAATGGGCGGCGGAGGTTGGTGAATAAGGTGGTGAGGGTGGACGGTGATGGTGGTGTGTGTGGCGTGGGTGGAGCAGTCCCGCAAAGAGGAAGGAAAGACACGGGAAAGGGGCAGGGGATGCGTGCGGTGGTGGTTGAAGGTGGCTGGGGCGGTGGTCGAGCAGTGGTGGTCGAGGTGGTAATCGATGGTGGCTGTGGTTGCGTGATGTGGTGCAGCAAAAGGGGAAGGAAAAAGGAAAGCAGAGGAGGGGCAGGGAGGTACGCAGGAGGGGAGGAATAGGGCGAGGGTAATGGTGGTGCGATGGTGGTGCTGGGGGACAACGGCGGTCAGGGTGGTTGAGGTGGTTGTTGGATGGTGGTGGTCAGTGGTGGATGCAGTGGTGGCCTACGGTGGTTGCTGGTGGTTCGAACAAAGGAGCAAGGGAGTGAGAGTTTCAGTTTTTGGTAATTGATTTTTGATGTTGAATGTCTGAAATTGGAAGGGAATTTGTATACAGGAAGATTGAAGAACAAGATGAGGTGCTTGGGGTCCAAGTATCTGAATTTGGACTGATTTGAGGGAAGGAAGGAAATTTCCTTCCTGGTTTATACGTGGAGAGCAAGGGAAGAGGGGAAAATGAATTTTTGGTTCCTTGAGGGCATTTTAGTAATTTCACATGGTTGGACTAAAATTCAGAATTTTTTTTGCTATTTTAGGAAACTACTAAAAATAGAAATGTTTAGCTAAATTAATTCTTTATAAAAATAAAAATAAAAATAATAATAAATATCGTTAACGAAAAATAAATTCAGTTTCCGAATAAAAATAAGAACGTTAAATAATTACTTTAGTTTCCGAATAAAATAAATTTAGAAATCCGAAAAATAATTAAAATTTAAAAAGTTCGTTAAGCTTGTAAATATGAAAATGAAATTATAAACTGAAAAAATAAATCTTGTAGCAATATTAAAAATTCAAGCGAAATAAAACTTCGTTAATTAAAATAAAGTTCAAATTTAGGCTTTAAAACGATTTTAAGCTAAATAAAAATAATTAAGCATAATTAATCGAGTTTTAAAAATTCGGGGTATTACATTCTTACCCCCTTAGAAAAAGTTTCGTCTTCGAAACTTGAAAATTAGATTTATAAAATGTTTGTTGAAAATTAGAAACGCTCGAATAAAAGTATGATGTTTTATTTTAAAACCAAGATCTCAAAATTTTATTTCAATCCCGACAATGTCTAGCCTTCATTCCGCCATCATCTTTTAGGACTCCGCTTCAACTCGAGACCTAGAATCGAAGAGTAAAGAATGCAAAAGGGGCAAAATTATATATTGATCCTTAATTGTCATTAAGGTCAATTACATCTCGCCATCGTCTTTCGTATCTCCACTTGATTTCATATAATAGGATCTAGGAGCAAAGAACATAAAAGGGGCAAACTTGTTAGCATAGACTAGGCTCCTATTTTACTTTGCGAGATCCTGTTTGAAAATATTTTCCACCAAAAATAGTAGTTTTTAATGCAAAATTTATAATTCTAAAAATATATGTATATGTAATGAAAATAAATATTTATCTATCAATTGCAATACTCAAATAGTTGTAAAAGTTATTTATTATAATAATCTCGTACTCTGAGCTCAGGAGAACTTCCATCGAAGACGGCATCCGCGTATAACCATTAGATTACCAGTACAATCATGTCAGCATAAACATAATCCTTATCATAGAGGCATAATTCATAAATTGAAAATTTCAAATTCAACATAAGCATAACATTCATAATCATTTGATCTAACAGACGAGCATGGTTGACCATAACGTAATCATTTATAGAAAACATAGTCATTCATACATCATATTGTTCATGGGCGAATAATTAGAGACATTTCACTTTCATTTGCTATTGGCTCCTTTGCTGCATAAATCTTTGTCGTTGACTTTCTTTATTCGATACATTTTGGTTTCGATCTCCGATCTTTTCTTCTACGTTGAATAACTTCGTTGACTACGTTCGTCGCAGGGGTTCGAGGCCAATCACGTGACTAGAAATATATCGTTAAACATACGACTTCGTTACTTATCCTTAATATTGTAAATCAGTAAATCTCGAATTTTTGCGGATAACGCTAAGCCATCAAGTGTGCTTTATCATAAACAATCTAGCTCCTAGAAAACTCAGTTCAGACTACCTGGTCCTATAGAGATGTCATTTTGTCGATTCTCTATTCTCAACTCCATTGCATTCCTCAATCATCATAATTCTTTCCGAATTTCACAACCTTCATTGATACCATCAACCTGATAGACAGACTAATTCTCGATAACTTACCTTGGTAAGATCCTCAAAGCTTTACGCAAACTCAGGTTCATGTTTCCACCATAAATCATAGATAACATCTTTGCAACACCCTACATTCTCTAGTTCAACTTCCTTTATGGAGATTATCGAGCATCCTTTTAGACAAATACACAAAAATAATCCCTATCAAAGATGCGAAAAGGTAAACCAGGAATACCATCAACCTGACTGACAGACTAATTTCTGATAACTTCTGTTGGTATAATCCTTAGGACTTCATGTGTAAATTCAATATCATCTTTTCACCATAAATCATATTCTTGCATAACTTTTAAAAGTTCTAGCTTAGCTTCCTTAACATATCTGAATACATAGTTAGGTACCTACAATAATAAAACAATCATTGTGAAGGGTGCGGGAAAGTAACTCATAAATCAATCATAACTTGAACGCTTTAAACCTTGAATAACCTCAATTTAATTGGTGATTCGCCACTTATAAAAATACAAACTCATGCTCTTTTGGTACTCTATCATTTAACCTTATTGACAGACTTCTTCTTGATAGCCTATAAAAATCCTTAGGATCTTATTCATGTGTCAACTCAAATGGATCCTTTATCATAACTCATGTTGGGTTCATAACTTTTCTGTATAACTTCTTAGCTTCCTTAATAGAGGCATAAGGCATAACAATCATCTTCTATATAATAGACTTTAGTACTTATAAACATGAATATATTCACCATGAATAGCACGGGGAGGTAACCCTGAAATCAATATCATTCATAACTTGAACACTTTAAATCTAAAATAACCTCAACTTAATTAGTGATCCATCACTCATGAAATACATCCTTGTACTCATCTTAATACTCTAACATTTATACCATCCTTTATGATTTCATAATCATGAAAATCCCTCAAAACAATTCATATCCACAAAATCTTTGTGTTCGCACCGTGCTTAACTTAACTTCTTTCAAGGAAACAATAAAGCTTAAACTTTGCCTAGTCTATCTAGGGTAGAAAATCATAACATGACATGTGACGACAAACATAAAATCAAGGGAAGTTCGATTCTAAAGCGAGAGAGAGCTAAATCAAAATAATATCAGCGTTGGCGTCATCTTTGTCCTTTATCATGTAATATCGTACGTATGTTGACGGGCGTGATGGATTTAGCATTGTTGTTGTTTCGTTCATGATGGGTCGAGGTTGATGTTCCGGTATTCGTTGGAGGTAGTTTAGGACAATCTTTAACGAAATGATCTTTTCCTCGACATCGATAACAATTATTCGTTTTAGCATGATATTTAATTCCATTCGTTAGAGCATTTCGAAAGTCTCGAGTAGTCTTCAAATTCCATCGAATCGGCTTGCGATCATAGATTGGTGAATTCAAAGGTGAAAACTTCTTTAAATAGTGACGCATTTCCGTTTGTATTAGTAACTTTCGTTTTCCGAGAATCTTTGACCATTTCAGTTGACAACGTACGTGTAGTTCCTAATCGTTCCATCATCTCCTTGTGGTCTCTTATAGATTGGTCGTCATAGAAATTGTCATGGGAAACATCATTGTGGACGACGTCATTGTGAATGTTGCGCTTGATGTGAGTTTCGTTCGTGGCATCATTACCAACCTTGATAATCGATATTTCGCATAACATATTCAATCAAGAAAACATACATAACATGAGAAATGAATCCCTTTTATTCCGTGCGTTCCTACGCTCACACTCACTTCATTTTAACTTAACATGATTTTAACATATTCTTTTTAACTTATTCCTTAAAACTCTTTGCTTAAAGCCTATTGAATTCTATTACGTGCAAAACCCGTAAGGTTTAGCACTTATGGTCGCAGAACCTTGGCTCTGAATACCAAACTGTAACGCCCCGACCTCTAAATCACTTATTAAAGCATGATTAGCAGCGGAATTAACCTAATTTGGTCGGGACATTACCTGCCGTAATTTCCTCTTGGAAATCACAAGGCAACCATCAATCATAAGCTATTAAATCCTCCAAAATTAACATAATAATCCTTTATATTCCCAAAGTAAAAGTACATAACTTACTAAAAGTCTTTAATTAAACTATTAAAACATTAAGCATAAACTAGGTGAATAATATTAAAGTGAAATTCCTCGCCTCTACTCGTTTCCATCGGTCCCCGCAGTACCTAAAATGGAAAACAAAACGGTGAGCCGAAGACTCAGTAATGACTACCCTAGAAACGTAAAATTCATTTCAACTCATTTTATTTAATAACACAGGGAGAATAGAATAAGTAAAACATTTAATAAAACATCATATTTAATTCATTCATAAACTTTTAATGAAAACGTCATTCATAAACTTTGCAATTTAACATGCTAGTTGTCGGCAAGTACGAACCGTGAAGGAATTCTCCACTGGGCCTGGGCCCTGAGCCTGGGCTCATCATCGTAACATGGGCCTGGGCCCTGAGCCTGGGCTCATAAACCATGGGAGCCTGGGCTCGTAATCCATGGGTGGACAGGTGTCCGTGGTGCATGCATGACCTATAGATAGGAAGATGGTAGTTTATATACCGCCGGACAAACCAGGTCTTTCACTTTCATTTATCATGTTGTATGTAATTTTACCAAGCCTTGGCTTGTATTTCAGTTGAAATAACATAACTCCTTTTATATCATAAATCATCATTTTGATCCTGGGATCAATAAAAATATCATTTCTTTCATAGCATTGCATAAACATCATTTTATGAGAAAACTCAATCAAATCATATTATAGGAAACAATTCAATCAAATCATATTTCATCCCACAATCCATAAAACACAACAAAACATTTAATTCATAAATTCAATCATAACGTCATAATTTCATAATACATTTATAAGGGGATTGCGGGTACTAGCAATAGCCGTTACCTCAACCGTAGTTTTATATTTCCCGTCTGATGGATCGTTCTTCCTGAGCTCCAAGTCCGGTTTCTTTCAGAATATTAAATTATTGAATTAGTACTACAACGATAAATAATCTAAATCAATACTTTATAAATAATAAATTTTATAAGTAATGAATTTATAATTAACGAATTTTAATAAAAAGTATATTTTCGAAATTTAATGAAAATGCTATTATTAAATGAAATTTTAATCGAAATATACTTATATATTTCATAAATCGATCTACATGGAAATATTACATAATTTCGATTTTTGGTAAATCAAACTAGTAATTTATTTTATTAAAATCGATAATAAAACCTGAAAATATTAAACAATTTATTAGTTAGTAATTATATCATAAAAGTTTATTAAAACATGAAAATAAATAGATTACAAAATCAGAAATAGAAAATTAGTTTCTTACCCAAAAGCCCACTTTAGAAGGGCCCAATTAATGGTGGGTTTTGAGAAGAGTAAAACCAAGAACCAAATATTGGTTTTGGTTTTCTGGAAAGAAACGCACGAACGAGGGGGATGCAAAGCAGAGGAGCACGAAGGGCGGAAGGGGAGGAGGAGAGGAGAGGAGGGAGGGCGGCTGAGCTGGGCGGCGCAGCCACGCGAACCCGCGCCGGAGGCGATGGTGGTTGTGGTTTCTTGGTGGCGACAGAACGGCGAGAGAGAGAAAGAGAGGGGCACGAGCAGGGGGTTAAGGGGTGGTGTCGTGGTGATTATGGGCGGAGGGGAGGACGGCTCGCCGGGAAAAATGGGCGGCGGAGGTTGGTGAATAAGGTGGTGAGGGTGGACGGTGATGGTGGTGTGTGTGGCGTGGGTGGAGCAGTCCCGCAAAGAGGAAGGAAAGATAGGGGAAAGGGGCAGGGGATGCGTGCGGTGGTGGTTGAAGGTGGCTGGGGCGGTGGTCGAGCAGTGGTGGTCGAGGTGGTAATCGATGGTGGCTGTGGTTGCGTGATGTGGTGCAGCAAAAGGGGAAGGAAAAAGGAAAGCAGAGGAGGGGCAGGGGAGGTACGCAGGAGGGGAGGAATAGGGCGAGGGTAATGGTGGTGCGATGGTGGTGCTGGGGGACAACGACGACCAGGGTGGTTGAGGTGGTTGTTGGATGGTGGTGGTCAGTGGTGGATGCAGTGGTGGCCTACGGTGGTTGCTGGTGGTTCGAACAAAGGAGCAAGGGAGTGAGAGTTTCAGTTTTTGGTAATTAATTTTTGATGTTGAATGTCTGAAATTGGAAGGGAATTTGTATGCAGGAAGATTGAAGAACAAGATGAGGTGCTTGAGGTTCAAGTATCTGAATTTGGACTGATTTGAGGGAAGGAAGGAAATTTCCTTCCTGGTTTATACGTGGAGAGCAAGGGAAGAGGGGAAAATGAATTTTTGGTTCCTTGAGGGCATTTTAGTAATTTCACATGGTTGGACTAAAATTCAGCTATTTTGTTGCTATTTTAGGAAACTACTAAAAATAGAAATGTTTAGCTAAATTAATTCTTTATAAAAAATAAAAATAATAATAAATATCGTTAACGAAAAATAAATTCAGTTTCCGAATAAAAATAAGAACGTTAAATAATTACTTTAGTTTCCGAATAAAATAAATTTAGAAATCCGAAAAATAATTAAAATTTTAAAAGTTCGTTAAGCTTGTAAATATGAAAATGAAATTATAAACTGAAAAAATAAATCTTGTAGCAATATTAAAAATTCAAGCGAAATAAAACTTCGTTAATTAAAATAAAGTTCAAATTTAGGCTTTAAAACGATTTTAAGCTAAATAAAAATAATTAAGCATAATTAATCGAGTTTTAAAAATTCGGGGTATTACAGGTTATACTCTAAAGCTCGTACATGAAAAAAGCTCGTTCATGAAAAAAGCTCGTTTATAATCTCGGCTCGATTAATAAATGAACCGTTCGCGAACACAAAATGTTTTAAAAGAACCGAGCTTGAACAGAGTTTTGAGCTCGGTTAAAAGCTCGGACTCGGGCTCGAGCTCGCATAAGTTAAATGAACATGAACATGAATATGAACAGGGTAAAGCTCGGTTCGGCTCGACTCGTTTGCACCCCTAGCCACTAGTTATCATTATTATTTAAGTAAAAATCAGAAGCTACAATATCATCTACCATACTTGGAAAACCTCCCTATCCATATATATGGGTAAATATAGTCGGTAATTAAGCGCTTTCTTGTAGGATCACAATAAATATGATTAAAGCTAATTGCATCAAACCACCTGTTTATGGCTCTAAATCTCTAATTTCCCTACTAATCATACCAAGATACGAACCCTCCTCTTTCTCCCCATTTACCAACTTAATTACTTGTAAGCAATCACTTTCCACAACTACCTTTTTAAGTTTAAAGTTTTAACACACACAGGGCAGACTCTGCTGCACCCACAACCTCACCTGGGCACCAGTGCAAGCTACCATGAGCCACTGCGTTACGCTCATTCAGTCATTCCTAAACAATACCAAGTATTATAAATTGAAAATGCTTCAAACAATAGAATGAAAATCGCAAATCCAAAAATAACAATCAACAACCCTAATATCCAAACCCTAATTCCCCATATTTATAAAGCCTAGAACAACAAATTTAAAGTATGCCTACTCGTATATGACTTGATAACTTAATTCGCCTTCTTATTCTGAGCGATAAGCGATTTCCTTCAATATTGCATAAAGATTCAATAATTCCCCAAATACATTACTTTCTAACTTAATTCCCACCATACTACCGTCCACGTCAACAAAGAAGAAAGAAAAGTATTTTTTTAAACCGGTTCAGCATTGAACCGCCATCTGAGATGGCCGTTTTGTTTTAAAGCAAACCGCTACCTCAGATGGCGGTCTAATGGTATAAACCGCCATTCGCTATCTGAGATAGCGGTTTGCTTTAAAACAAAACCGCGTGGTTTTATAAGGGGTTAACCGCTACCAGAGATGGCGGTTCATTAAATACATAAGCCGCAATTTCAGATAGCGGTTTACCCCTTTAAACAGATGTTCCAGATAACGGTTTATTGTAGATTTTATAAAAATAAATAAATTAGATCGGATTTCTTGCTGACGTGGACGGTAGAGTGAAAAATAAGTGAAAAAGTAGCGTATTTTGGAAATTTACAGATCTTCAGCAATATTGAAGGAAACCGCTCTCTTATTCTTGCTTAGATCTGCTATTTGAAGCATATTTAATTTTGTACTACGTACATTTTTGTTCTTGAATGGAAATAAAAAAAGTGTAGCCTACAATTGAAAATTTTAACGGATTCCGTATATGGGCCGTGCTACTCAAACCAATTGTTTTTAGGGAAGTTTTTTAATATCTTTTTACTAGGTAGTTGATTCAGAAAAAATGACATTCACAAATATAAACCTACTAGTTTAGGGTCTGTGAAACGCACGGCTACTACTAAAATAATTTATTATTTTAATAGTAACTAAAAAACTTGTGATATTAGGAAAACATGAAAGTAAAAAGGATATATGAAAAAGTATAAATTCAAAATTGTGTAAAAAAAATATTCAAATGAACTAAATTTGCACATTACTATACAAAGTTAAAAAATATGTAGAACGATCTAACAACGTTAACCAAACCCGAATGACTCAAGACTAATTTTCGAAAAGACCCGAGCATAACCGAGTTAGTCAAATACAACATATTTTGAATTGAGTAAAATCTTGATAAATAAACTTATATGTTAGTCTACTTACCATGTATTATTATTTTAATTAACATTCTTACTTACCAGTTACCATGAGTTATATTATTAATAGTAGACTAACATTAGAAGTTCACTTATCAATATTTCTTATATTTCTTATCAGATTAAAAAATTATAATAATACATAAATAAAATTATATCATAAAGGAAAAAATAATATTGATTTAGCTTTCCTGCAATAATATACTTCCTCCGTCTTTTAATACTCGCAACGTTTGATAGTTTCACGCATGCCGATGCACAACTTTGATCATTTATATCTTAAATTCTCTTTATGCAAAAATTATAAAAAGTTGATATTTTGAAAATACACATTGAGACGAATCTAACAAGATACCACGTGACTATGTTTTATCTTATATAAAAAACACTACGAATAGTCAAAGTAGATTATATGAATAGTGGCAAAAGTCCAAACGTTGCGAGTATTAAAAGACGGAGGAAGTATTATGCAGTACACATTTATGGAAATTAAAATACATTTTTATCTTAATTTACTAAAATAACGTAATGTAATTTATTTATTTTAAAGTAAAAAAATAAAAAAACATTTTGACGGGAAAAAATCGCACTAGGAAATGACATGTGTTATTCCTGATGTCTCGTTTAGTATATAGTAATAGATGGAGCACTTTTTATAATCTTACATCGCCTGTAAATAAGAACGGAGAATGTTTCAAGAAATATAAACTCCCAAATGATTGATCAATTTTGCAAACAAAATACAAATTGATTTAGAATTGGCGCGAACGGGAAAAAATGTATGGCAATATGTTTGTTTGATGAAAAGGGGAGTAAACAGATGGACACTTGAGTTGAAACAAAGGCAAAAATGGTGAAGTAGTAGTAACTTATGCCAATAGATTAAGGTCAGAAAGGAGATACATAAGATGGTAATACGGACACTACACTCGGATTACTCCAGTTCCACCAACAAACAGCAAGTGATAAGCTGTTGATTTCAGATTTCAGATTACCTGATGTGGACAATGTGGTGATGCCACAGTATTAGTATATCGTTTAAGATGGATGCGTGTGTGTGTTCGTATCAACCCAACACGTCTATAACAAGATCACGCAGTCAAAATGATTCATTGTAGTATATATTACCTGCAAATAAAACCAGTAAGCAAGCACATCAGCTAGCTGCTGAGCAACCAAAATATTCATAGCATATGCCTGTTCATATAATATATCAAGACTGTTAAACCTAGTATTGGAAAGGAAAAGGATGACATTTCAATTCCTTCTAATTCAGTAATGAAAATGTGTTCAGACCAAAGTATCTCAAATCCACCATAACCTCACATTCCCTACCGTGGAACTGATTGTCAGTCAAATTAATGTCTGCCTCGAACAAACTTAGAGGAATTTTCACATCATACTAGTATTTAATAACGGTGTGTTTGCAAATTATAGCAAAAAATACAAGCACTAAATTAAGATTAACTATGTCCAACGAAAAGGCTGAAACCCTCTATACAAGACAGGACCTTACTCTGCAGCAGCGGATTGAGGCGTCTGAATTTCTTGTGGATTTCTTTTAGACTTGTGTTTTGACTTCTTGTCCCTCTTCTTACTGCTGAAATCAATCATTCGTCAGAATTTCAATAGAAAAAGGAGCACAACTAAAAATTGACAATACAAGGAACAGAACATACTCGTCACGAGATCCAGAATCTTGACAAGATTTCAGCTTCTTAGCAACACGCTTCATCTCCTCATTATCACTCATTTTAATTCTCTTTATCTGTATTGATTTACCGAGTGAGAAAAAGGAAGAAAAAACCCATCATCATTACTTATAAACATAAGTCTTACTGCTAATAATAAACATCATGAAACTACATGCACAGTAGGCTTGTAGCAAACTAGCAGATGCATAAAATAAATCAATTGACTCAGAAAATATTTCCCAAAGATTAAAGATGGATAGCCTCATAGCCTTGACTAGATACAAAGATGGTGACCCTTTTGAGTTTTGACTAAAGTTACAGAAATTGACAGACTAACAAATACAGTAGCTTTGGCGCTCCTCCAGAAGCTTCATACATCATAAACAGCACTCTTTTCAAGCTCAAAAGGCACAAAAAGTTCAAACAAATGTAACAGTTAAATTGCCATAGCATGACACCTGAACCCTATTATCTGTTTTAAGCAATCATTCATCTTCATCGCAGAATCCAGAAAACAATAAGCCGCCGGAGCATATATAGCGCTGACTAGGCAAGTTCACCAGCAAAAGAATACCAAACACATTTCCTCTTTTATACTCAACAATTAGAAGTCTGGAACAACTTTAAGAATGTTTTTACGCATATTTGAGAGCCACATTTTACAATACAACTAGCAACTATTTTCCCTAACACCTTTCATGCTTCCACAAGTGATTAACTCAGACTATATACCCCAATCGTCCCACAGCATTACAGAGAGAACTTTTGACCAATCAAGTCAGGTGTCACTAACGTTATCAATCATGATGCATATAGTATCGAATTAAAAAGCCTCTCAATGAGTATTATGTCAGTTATTTGTGAACAAAAAGAAAAGGCTAAATCTACCATCAGTAAAAAGAAAATTATATTAAATTCTCATAATCTCAGGTGAATTTTTAAATGTACCAGAAATTCTATAGCATTGAGACCCTGGTCCAGCTCTGAAATAGTGTGTTCAGATTGTTGGCGTGAGAGAATGCTTTGTAGATATCTGCACCGAAAGTGTATATTTCAGTCACCATCACTGAAATGTCAAACAAACTGAACAGCAAGATGTGCAGTACTATATTTACAAAATGGAAGCAGTCTAATACCTCTCAAAATCAAGAACTAAGAGCTCAGAATTTGCTCTACGGAGTACAGCTAATGCCAACTGCAGAAGAATATTGTATGAAAGATCAAAAGGCAAACAAGCAATGGTGTCAAAGAGATTAAAGAATGACTGATGAACAATAGAAAGCAGAATTCTCCCACGAATCGTAAATTTAGTGAGACCACTTCAAATAATAACATGTACTTCTCGTGAAACTACAAAAATTCTTTCCTTCACAGCCTATCGCTCACCATTCTTTATCCTTTTCCTCTTAGGCTATACTGGTTGAACTAAGACTTAAGTTTGAACTTGGCGAGGGAATGTACCATGGTTGACCAACCCCGCCCCTGGCAGTAACACTCTACCATCTTTCTTTGAATCAATTTTATAAGCATAAAATTCAAAATATCAAGCTTGCTTTGCATAAATATTTTGACATGAACTAGGGGGGACAATTAGGAAAATGTCATAGAAGAATAAGTAGAGATTCAAGATTAGTGACAAAGATTAAAGACTTAACATATGAATTACTAGAGGGTCTCAAGTACAGAGAAAATAGACTTAAGAATTTAAGATATAAACTAACACTGAGCCTGGGTTTTTCCAAAGATGTAATGGTATTACGGCCTAACAAGTCTAATTGGTGTATCTTTAGAGCCATAAAAGTTAGAGCTCAATGATCTGTTCCAACTACTTCGAACGAGCCTATTGTTAGCCTTTCCACCAAATCCCTAAACAAAACAAAACTCTCATCTAAATTTACAATGTTATGGTACCATTAAACAGCACTTAGTCTCTTAATGCATCAGCTCATCCAACTTCCCTTAAGTCTTCAGCAACGAATGTATAGAAAAACTAATATAGCAGACATCTACACTCGCAAGAGAAACTGTAGCAACATCTTCTACTAAGACTTTAGGAGCAAGAACTCTGGAAGTCCATACCAGTTCTAATTAATGACGGAAATATTGGCATGATGCCTACGGAAAAGGTGCACGAATATAGTTATGATTGTCTTCAAGAAGAATTTCTAACTTCTATACTCCTCCACAAAGAGAAAAGCCTAGCAGATAGGCCTGATACTTGCACAAACTTATGAAGCTCGAAAACAGGTCTATCACTAAAGTAAATACAGATCAGCTGGCAGAAGACAAGGTATCGGGAGAATCAGGCAAGTACAGAAAAAGCACAAGGATGGCTCTGTAACATTGATTTAAGTTGGAGAAGACCTGAGGGTTTTCTTTCTCTGGGGAAGGGGTTAATAGTTCTATACTGATATTGCTGCTAACAAATCAAAACTGACATCATGACTTCCCAATTCTTGAATTCATTTCTAGATACAAATCTTTTAAACTATCATGGTCAAAGCCTCAAAGCTAGCACAATAGCAATTGCAATCCCAAATTTGGTTTTAATGAAATCTCGGTGGACATGTTTATCCTTCTCATTAAATCTTATCCACAATTTTTCTCTAAAAGTGAATAAAATGTGAAAGGCAAAGATGGACAAACTTTGAACAGGGCAGGCTGTGGAGATTACTGCCTGCTGCTCCTGCTGCCCCGAGTTGACTGAAGTCAAGAATTCTCAAGATGAACTCGGATATGGGCAAAACATTGTTAGCTGTGTCACTTGTGTTCCAGGAAATTCAAAGTTCCCAATTAATGTACACATACCGTTGAAATTCAAAGTTCCCAATTAATGTACACATATCGTTTTAGACCAACTTTTTTGGAGATTTATTAGATATAACCATAGGTAATTAAGTCTGATCCTAGTTTATCTTTTTTCTAGAGGGGGCTAGGGTTTGGATGGGGTATATATTGGGGCTTATTATTTAATCAGCGACATTTCTCTGCAACATCCACAAAGTGAGAACATTTTCATAAAAGTCATGATAAGATATTGCATGAGTGAGTCATACAACAGTTTATCTTTTCAGATGAAGAATACCTGGCCTGGAGGAAATAAAAGTGGTGCATCTGTAAGGACTGCTTTATCAGCTTCAAAGACAGCTCTTTGATGTAATTCCTGCAGATAGTAAGATATCAAATAGTAGATAAACAACAGATCCCTAGAAAAATATTTAAAATGTCAATCAGATCCTTTAAAAAATATATTTAACAAGAATATATGAAGCAAGAACAATAACACAAATGAGAGCACATACATCACTATACAAATACATCGCATACAACCTCAGGATTGGGTCTTATAAACATCACCAAAATAATGGCCACTCAGTCACTATAGAGCATTATCTACAACCTGATTCAGGGGGCTTATTGGCTTAGTGAGTTGAGTATTCATTTCGTCCATTGAAGATTGCCATACTCCGAATTTCACTTTATTAAAGCTTGGGCAAAGTTGTGCACATGGGTTGGAGAAGTTTTGCACACGAGGAAAGAGATACAGAGACAGAGCAAGTGGAAAAATACGCCGAAAGAGGTATGAGGAAAACTCCAAAGGACGCCCCAAAATAGTATATGCGGCGATCTTTAAGGAGCTGACGGAGTAAAATGACACAAGAGCCACAAGAGATAAGAAAATTCAAACAAAACTTAACACTTTTGTCATATATATCATGACCAATCCTAGAATAGGATCATATAAACAACGTCGAGGAGTGGTATTACTTGATCATTATAGAGCATTAACTGTCAATCTAACATGATTCAGGGGCTTATTGGCTTACTGTAAAAACTGCAAACAATATATTATCCTGAAAACATGTTGTAAGAGCAATTAAAAAGGAACATCAATGCTCAGGTTCAGCATAGTCATCTCCTTCACATGTTATCATCTTTGTAACTTGTGTTTCCTCTATTACATCAACCTTTTCAAACAATCAACATTTGATTATTATTCACTCTTGACTAATGGTGGTAATCAATTAACCCATTAAGATAACATCAATGTAATTGCGTACAGGCGCCAAGCACAAAATTCAAACATTATGGTCAATTCTAGATTAGGGGAGGTAACAGTTAACACATACAGATAATATTAATACAAAAGGGATAAGGTGCAAAATACCACATGCAAACACCACGATGCAGTCTTGCATGTAAAAGTGCAACAACAGCAAGATACAGTGTATGGCTTATTTAAGGCTGTGAGAATATATAGTCTTAGGTGAGTGTTTGCAGAGAAGGTTTTCTCCTTCCTAAAGTATTGGTGTTTGATCAAATTTCGAAATACACAATTAAACACACAAAAACAGGAAACCAAAAGAATAACAAGTCTCGGAAATAATTATGTCAAAAAAAAAGTACCGGCAACATGTCAATTTCGCCACTTGTCGCGTAGCAAAAATCCTAGAAAATAGAATCAAGAAACCAATAGTTCATTAACAATGATCAAGTGCAAGAACTAAAAGTTTGACAAGGGCAGATATAAATTGAGAATAAACTACACTCAATAGATTGGAATTTACAATACCTCCATATCATTAATAAACCCTTCAATCGACCGGTACGGTGTATATACAATAAGATCAAATCCCAAACTCTGCAAAGATACATAATTATATGCATGTCAACTGTCAAGGAACAAAAGAAAAGGATATTACATGGGATATCCCTCGACTCTTACATTTCCTATATGGTCTCTAGTGCTTTTTAGAAATGGTTTTGCATATCCCTATACTTTGGACATACCTCACCACTTGGCCCAACTTGCCATTTACTGTTACCTTTCAAGTATGAGATGATATGTAATTTAGTACAACAATTTTGAGTTAAGACTTAAGAACATTTTGAATCCAAATAAATTAAACATAACTCTCATCTAGTCCCCCCCCCCCCCCCCCCCCCCCACACACACATTATCTATGGCTAGTCCCAGCACACACCATCATGAAAAATCTAATGGTGCAACAAAAGCTGACCACCATGGCTCATTAGAGGGGCGAGTGGTGGGGGAAATTACTGCAGATAGTGCAGAATTACCCTTTTACCTAGCACATACTCCAATTTCTTAGCAGGACCACAAATTACCTTTCCAACTATTTACAGGGCAGATTTGTTAACTTAATTTTTCCATTTGTTACCTGCAGAAGCAAAAGGAGCAGGTAAGGACAACTGAACAAGCGCCATGACGCCCATGAGTCAAGAGGGCTCTAATACATATCTAGAGAGATGGAAGCTTGCATTACTGAAATCAGGATTGCTTTGCGCATTACTGATTCAGAACTCTTACATTCACTTTCTGATTTGAAAGTTTTGAGAAATTACAATACGGTTGATTACCTACCTATTGGAAAAAACTAGAAATTTATGAGTTAATCTAGATTTACTTTCTGTTGTGCAATAGGTGGTTGCATCTTGCATTTGTTGTTTATTTGTTTTGCCTAGTATTTATAAAGAAGATTGTTAGTGAGGAAAAGATGATCGTTTCCTGCAGCAGATTATCTCATTATTTGACACATCTCCTTAGTTTTAGCGAAGAAGGTATAGTAATAAGAGGAAAAAAGGGAACTGAGATGACGAGGAGAAGAAGAGGCAAGGTTGGGTGGGGGGTTGAATGAGTTTCATTCAGGAAATTTTCATTGACGTGATGGAAAAGAGATAGTAGTACCCCTGACACTGCAATCACATGGTGATGTATGTTAAAGGTATAGGGGCACCAATACGTTCTATATGTACAAAAAATGGATACCAATTGGAAAATGCAATAGTAAGGAGGAAAGGCTTAAATCCTTAAAAAAACATTAAAAATTAAAAAATATGAAGACTTCTATTTGTACCTGGAGGACTAGCATCTCATTATCTAGAATCATTCGGTGATCCTGCTGGATACCCTTTCCAAGCTCCTCAGCCGAAACATGATTCTCCTCTATCTTACAAGCTAAATATATACAGGTTAACCTGCATATTAGCATACCAAAATCCTTTAATATGTCATGTCACTATTAAAGAAAGTACAAAAGATGGCATTCACATATTTACCACTGGAAACTGCTTCTAGTAATCTCCAACACATTGTTAATCAATACCAAATTAGGGGGGGGGGGGGGGTACAAGGAAACGGAAAATGATGGAGGATAATATTCTAAATACTAGCCAAACATTGGGTTGGTATAAACAAGAGCAGAATAAATAGCTTACATAACAGATTTCGGATGGTGTTCCATGACTGACCAGCAGAGATAGAACCTCTTATAGTACGTAAGTGCAGTAGCCTGAAAAGGCATAGACAATTACAATGAAGAAAAGAATTTTCACATTGGCAGCTTGAATTAAATTCTCATCCACATAGTAAAATATGAACCTGGATTTTATGTGGAAATTTGAAGGCTCCACATACTTCTTGAATCTTGTTTTCATAATACACATGTAACACTTTTTCCTCTTCCACCTTAAGGGGCTTCACACGAGACTGCTTAATACCTTTGTTGAGAAACATATAATACAGTCACAAACATGGCAATTTACAAAACAAGTACTGATGAGAGCAAAACTCATAAAAAGCATTACCATTACCTTCTGTATCCTTTTGGCTTTTAGGATGTGAAAAAGACCCATCAGCATCAATTGCCAAACTTGTTGTACCATACTTCATAATAATTCAATAAATTAGTACATTTGGTGCAATAAAAGAAGAATGCATGATAAAATCTAGTAAGAATGAGCAGGTATCTGTATCACCATAAAGATCACTGCAATTCCTCTGCATTTAGAAGCTAAATGGATAAAACGGGGTCGTGAATGTAATGCTCTTAACACCAATCTAATACCCTCACTGACATTTGTACCACATTCTCATACCCATCAACAAGAAAGAGACAACAGGAGCAGGGAGAGGCATATGCCCATTCATTGTTCGCGAAATACAACCTCTGTCTGAATAAAGTTGTCACATCTATGCCTAGTATACAAAAACAAAAACCCAAAGGTACATGTGTATTTCCTACTAATTAGTCCCATTTTTTGGGAAAAAAGACCAAGACAAAGGAAGATTAAAGATGATGTTCATTTTGGTTTCTCTCCCCCTAATTCATATTAACATCTCCTTCCTTAAAATTATTTCCATCCTTCTCCTTTCCCATTTCCCCATTCATTTTAACCATCTTTCTCCTTCTTTCTGTAGATGCAACCCGGATACCCGGTCATAAGACTAATTACTAGTTCAAATTGCACTATCAACGTGATTATTAATTCCAAACGGCGGGGTGCCACGATTTCCGACTCCCATTAAAATGCTTGTCAATCCACTATAGTTCGTACTTCATCAATTCGATACAACAATCAATAACTAATTATAATAATCACTAATACAAGAATTAACCAGATAAATTGTTACAAAATTAAAAGATTAAAAATTTACCTTCTCTAATGATTGTATAGCTCTTTGATTAGCAGCTTTGTATTTCTCATTCAGTTCTTGTTCAGTGAAAATCCACTTGGCTCTTTGAGTAGATGTATGGAAATCCGCCATTTTTATGGATTTTTTATCCGCCTTTTGATTTTGACAGAACTGTGACAGAAAACCCAATTATGAATCACTCTAGAGAAATTAAGTGGTTCCCTAAGAAGAAGGGGAAAAAATTGAAAAACCCTAAACCGCAAATTAGTGCAGAATAAGGAAATGTAGAAACTAATTGACGAAGAAAAAGAAGACAACCCTTTGAAAAAGCGTCGGAAAGTGTCGCGCGCAGGGACGTCGGGCAGAAGTCTGGGGAGGGAGGGCGTGTGTAGTAATCCGGTGACTCGAGTGGATACTTGTTTCAGAATAATAGATACAGTTTGAAACTAAAGGAAATATTTTCGGATATCAGATATGTGTGGGCAAATGCATATCATAGCAAAAGACAAAATAAGAAAAATGACAAAAAAGAAATTAAATGGTACTTTTTTAAACAAAAATGGTACTTTTTTTAACTGAATGGTACTTTTTTTTTACAGAATGGTACTTTTTTAACATAAATGGTACTTCATTTTTTGTCTTTTAGCTATTTGTCTTTTAGTTGATATGTGTGTTGCCACACATATCTGATATCCGAAAAAACAACCTCCTTTTTTGCGGGCTTGGATGGGTAACGGATCGAGTCTAAGCTTTTTTTTAGTTCAACCGGCAAAAATAGGAAAATCAAGTCTTTATCGTGAGATTGATTTTTTGTCTGTACCCGCTTATTAAACGCGGCGGCTAACGAGCTTAAAAATATTTTACTGAATATAATTAATTTATTTTATGTTTACCGTTTAAATTTTTATTTTGCTTATATTATCTCTAAATTTTCGAGTTACATCTTAATTATAAAATAAAGTGAAAAATTACCATCTTGTTATATTCTTGTAAGAATGTGAGAAATAATCAAGTAATTTTTCTTGAGGATTTAACGATTAAATAGATAATTTAACGATGAAAGTGAAAAAATTTTACCACTAAAAGTCAACAATACCATGTTTTCTAGTACATAAAAAAAAAACATGTACAACCGACTTACTAAAAAAATATAAAAATAAATATTCGTTTTTTTCAATAAACGGGTCGGGCGGGCTTGCCCGGGAAAAATATTATCCAACCCATGTTCGCCCGTTAATGGGCCGGGC
Organism: Spinacia oleracea; assembly: GCF_020520425.1. Taxonomy (NCBI): domain Eukaryota; kingdom Viridiplantae; phylum Streptophyta; class Magnoliopsida; order Caryophyllales; family Amaranthaceae; genus Spinacia; species Spinacia oleracea. The sequence continues at coordinate 19,245,347 of NC_079490.1, forward strand.
TTAGCCCGGCCAAATTATTATTTTTTCCCAAAATCATTCTACAAACTTGTTATTTAATGGGTCGGATGGACCGGGGGTTAGCAGGGTCGTCTTGCCCATGATCAACTCTATTTGAAATGTAGAGTTGGCAAACGTATTGTATAGGGTCGTGTTCGTGTCGAATATAAACGTGTTAGAAGACTTTAACACTAATTCGACCCATTTAATAAACATGTTGTGTCCGTGTTGACACGTTTAATTAATTGTGTCAGAAACCCATGACACTAACCCGTTTTTTTCATGTTATGTTCATGCCGTATTGTAGTGTTAATTTGTTCAACAAAGTTAGCTCTTGATAAAGGTTTATCGCTAAATACATTAAATTATTGAGTTTTTTAATTCCTTATGTGGGTTAAGTCGTGTCAGTTTCGTGTTGATAATCTCCACACTAACACGATTTGTTTAATTAAATGTGTTATGTCGTGTTAGACCCATTTAATTAAATGTTTCTCAAAGCTTATCACTAACCGCTTTTTTCGTGTTTAGTTCGTGTCGTGTCAGATTTTGTTAGCTCTCAATTACTTCGTTTAAAATTTACGAGTTTTCTACTCGACTCTCAATTACTTTGTTGTAAAATTTACAAGTTTTCAACTCAACTCTCAATTACTTCATTTTAAAATTTACGAGTTTTCAACTCGACTCTCAATTACTTCGTTTTAAATTTATGAGTTTTCGTTTTAAAATTCAAACCTCAAAAATAACACAATAACACCCTAAGCCCAATTTGGGGCCAGACATTAACATGCTGCAAAATCAGCCCACGCATAATAAAACCAACGCCGTCGTTTTGTCGTAACATTGGCGCACATTCGCCATAATCGTCAATATTCTTCCCTGGAGAAAACATGAAGCAGCAGTAAGAGCGTCGAACAAGTAGAGAAGAGAGAGATAGAGTGAGTGAATTGAAGAAAATGGCGTGGACAGTGGCAGCTCACTTCTCTTCATCTCCAATCGTCGCTTCTTTCTGGGTAACTCCAACTCTTTCGTCGCTTTTCATTCATCGAATTTGGAACAATTTCAGAAGTGGTCGATTATCTGCTTGTGTCCTGTGAATTATTGCACATTTTGTCAAATTTTGTGTTTTCTTTTAGTATATCAGCTAATAGTATCTCACAATTCACATATATAATAGCAAAGATTGAGGGCGGAGGGCTCATGTACAATAGGTCACAGTTTCGGATTCCCATTGGCTTATTCATACCAAAAACAAACAAATATAATAGCCTAGTCCCCTTTTCCTTTTGGTGAAATTGGAAGGTCGATTGGTATCTTTTGTTTCTTGAATTGAATTATGTGATTGTTAGTATATGCATATTGTTGTTCAATTTTAGTGCTAGTTTAAACTTTAAATGGCTTACTTTTTAACAATTGACCTGACACGGCACGACTCGACAAGGCACGACTCAGTATGACCCAACCCGAACACCGGATTTGATAGCTATTCATTTACGTGAGCTCATTGACATTGTTGATGGCATTAATTTGAGCTGCCATGATAGTTAGAGGGTGGATATTTTTTTGCTCTTATGTACTCCTTCAGTACAGAAACAATTGTGTTATTGCGTCAATCCCTTAAAGTTCAATATATGACACGAATCTACATTGTGTTTGGAAACAAAGTTAACATGGAAATGTGAGGAAAAGTAAAACTATGAAAATCTATAGAAAACTAAATCTGAATACATACATGGAAATCTCTAAATTTTAATTTGTTTGGCTAATTATTATGGAAAACTATGGAAAGTTACTTATTTTTCACTTGTTTAATTTTGTTTTCCACGGTTTTTCATCACCTTTTTTAGGGGAAAAGTGTGGAAAATAAAATAGGCAAAACATAAGACTCGGTCTTTAAATAAGTTCAAAGGAATGATAAAAGAAGTGGGACAGGGGGTAGTTGTTGATATCAAGAGGTCAATTATAGTTGTAAATATGAGGTTGGGTCATGTAGTTATTTTCATCCTTCTATCAAGTGTTCAAGACATTGTGTAATGTGCACTTTCGATGGTTAGGCAGTATTGGAACTTCGAGTCAGTGTGAAGAGTGTGAGTGAGTAAGATTGGAGGTTATAGTCTTTTGGTGTTGTTGGTGTGATGTGACTAAGGATCTTACTTAGGATTGTAGGTCTGTAGACAATACTCTGACTCCTATTTGATATGAATAAGCTATGCTGTGACTCCTTGTGGGCGTTGTGGCCTATTACGTTAAAATGGCTAGGAAAGTTATTAGTGTAAGTAACTTAGAGTGTATAGATATTGTAGTTAGATTCATGTGAAAAAAATCCTTCGATGGTGGTGTTTGCCTGAACTAAACTATATCATTTCTTTTCGTAATTAGCTTTTTTCGTATCCTTGTTAACGCAGAATATAATGTGACAGTTTCAATATCTCCAAGAGTTCCATGAGCTTCTTGTCAATTGTGTTTCCTTCTAAGAAGCTAAGGCGCTAAGCCAATTCCCCTGTAGTCTGCAGGGAAGTTAGTCGGGGTATTTGGCCTATTTTGTGTGATTAGTTTGATTTCTCTGATGGTACATTTAAGAAAAAGTAGGAATTGTTCATTTGGAGACTCACCAAAATGTATTAGCAACTTTTTGTTACTAACATTTCTTTCCTTTAGGTTTGATGATTGGTTTTTTCTTGTTGGTTTTATTGACCTATAACTTAATTTACTCACTTCAGGAGCTAGAGCCGAAAACAAGTTCTCACTGTGTAGTTTCAAGTCTACGGTCTATGACAGCATGTAAGTTTTTAACTCGACTTTTTCAGTGATCTTCACCTTGATCTAGCCTTTGCTGCTTATAGAGTTATAGCGAATCTACAAATGTCTATTTTGTTATCTTCATCATGATCTTGATTTGCTTCTCAGAGTTGGTAGCTTGTTCAGTGGTTCTTGAAAGTTTCTATATCGCTCCTATTAGCTGATTATCTGTGTTTGTTGGTCAAATAAATCTGTCATTGTGGTTGTAGACTTATATCCCATTGTTTACTGTTACTTGAAGAAGAATTATGTGATTCCTGTAAAGCTCCCGACTTCAATCAACGTGTGACGTGTGGATGGTTGATGTGCATTGGCAATAGTCTTATCAGGAGATCTATGATTTGGAGCGAAACTAGTATGAATCCTAGAAACATGAGAAACTGATTTGTGATGTTATACTTATGATTCTTGGCTACTTTATACAGACTGTAGTTTTTCCAACCAGTATTCACTTGTTTTCTTTCTTTTTCGACCCTTATCACTTATCTTATACTTGGTACTTCAAATGTGTTTGATATGGTTTCACATATAAGCAACAATATGTCCAAAATGCTTATGAAAGAGTTGCTTTTAAACTTTTAATACTTGTTATTCTGAAATCATATCTTATGCTTGCAGCATTCAGAGTCATGGCCTCTGCCAGGAATTACACCGCCTTACAGAGTCGGGACTCTGGCCACCTGATTAGAGTACCATCTAGGGATTTATTTGTTGTATTGCCCCTTTATTCTGATGTAAGTTACTGTCCTCGAACATTAACCGGCTACTGGGTCGGACCCGACACTGAGGATGGTTGGGGTTTTGTAGAAGCCTTTATTGATAAAATTCTCTGATTCTTTGTTGCTTATCCACCATTTTTTTCTTTTTTAAGCTGATTGTGTGATTAGTGAGCAGTAACTTTTGTTGCTCATTACGTGAATAAATGCAAGCCACAGAACTGGAAAATTTTCAAGCCATAATTATCTGTTATGTGCTTTTCTTATGGGTTTTGGGATTGCATTCGTGCTGTTAGTTGCTTCACCAAAATCTTCCCTGTTACACATAATGACAATCATAACGAGTTTGATGATATTAGGGCCCTTTATGGTGCTGTTTAGACTTAGGCCCAACCCGGCACGAAAAAATCTCGGCCTAACACGTGCAAGAAAAAATCACAAAGCCATGGGCTTGGCCTAGGCCGTATTTTTTTGGTAAATTGCATGAATTGACTTGATCCGGCAGCTAGTCAAATTAAGCATAGACCTGTGGGTTATGTTTCAAAATTTTCGGCCCGACCTGATGGGCTTGACTACATACTGAAGCTAAGCCCAGCCCAGCCCACAACCATCTTTAGAGTTCATGCTATTGGTTCATGTGTTTCGAAATTTTTTATAACAAATTATCCGACTTTATCTCACTAGAAATTTAAAGTTTAAATTTATAAATAATGGGCTTACCAAACTTGAAATTACTTGAAAATAACTCGGTACTGGTATGACCTAAAATGTGGTCCATTATTAGAGATGGAGGTAGAAAGTTCAACAAAAATGGTGGTAGCCTGGATTCTAGAAGATCTTTCACCAATTGCTGTAGTAAATCTAGCAAGAGCAATGTATGACTTTCCGACACAAGACATTAGTTCTTCAGTATATAGAGCTTCGGAGCAATGCAGAAGTGATGATAACAGATTAACAGTGTTCATCCCCTCAGAACAGAAATAGATACAAGCCTAGAAACTCCAACTTGGATACCGTCAAAAGCACTACTAGTAAATATTACATCGTACATCACTAACTTAGAGAATACCAGATAAAAAGGTATAAACATAAGTTAGATCCTATATGAAGAACCCCAATCAATTGGAAGCAAGACACAATTTGTTCAACAATCTCAAATATCATAGCTCGTTCTTCTTTCAGTAAACAGAAAACGTGGTCAATTTGTTGAATGATGCAAAGAGATGCTATTGTTATGAACCAATTAGAATCCTGTTCACCACATCAACAGGCAATGCATAGGCAGGATCTATGGCTTTCACTCCTGGATATTGGAGATGTGATAGACCTACATCAATGCCAACATGACAGAATCAGCGGAGTTCAGAAATCGCCAATGCCAAAATGACCCATCATCCCAACATTTGTGTGTGTGCGTGTGTGTGTGTGTGTGTGTGTGTGTGTTACCTGCAACTCCAAAGTAAGTGTGATAAATGTCGACAGCATCATCTGGCCTATCTGAGATACCTCCTTTCTCTACGTCCTGTATGATATTCAGATACGAGAACAGAGGTTATGAACAAACACCAGGAAATAAGAAACTGTAAATTGACATTCTAATAAGTACAAAGTCAAATTTAAAACGGACCTGGCAATCTAAGATGAAATTAGCAAGCTTTTCTTTGTCAATCCAGTGAACCCTGTCGATCATAATCAAGCTAGAAAGTACCCACCATGAATAGCAGACCTGAATACCATAAATCCATTTGGAAGCATATGTGTGAGAATCTTCCCTTTCTAAAAAAAAGTATCAGAGATATTAAAGGTGACTCTCACGTCCGGAAGCTTCTCTGGTCGACCATTTAGACCTCCCGATTTCACCTGGCGCTCACACAACCACCAGCCAAGAAGATCCTTGTCAACATGATGAAGACATCCAGTTATAGCAAGAGCACCAACACAGCAAAATACTGCAATCATGGATCATACAATTTTACTCTTTCCACAAGATACATGTAAAAAGAAAGCCATATAAATTAACAACTTATCATGAGTAACCACAACTCGCAAACATCAGAGCATCCATGAGAATGATATTTTCACAAAGGTCTATGTCTATCAAATCATGAAAATTTTCTTATGAGTAAGATACTATATTTCCAACCATATTTGATATTATACCATTTCTTCCTCAGATCTTATAAACAGAAAACTAAAACATAAAACCTCCAAACACAGTGCTTCCGACCTCTCTCCAAAGAAGTTCCCGTTAGAAAAAATGTGGGTGTCTAAAACATAGTAACCCTAAGTCCTGAGAGTCGTAAACATCATAACCTTCCTAAGATTTTTTTTTTTTTTTTGCAATTATAAGTTTATAACCTTCCTAAGATTGAGGTAATTAACAATAGTTATCATAAAGTGATTTAACTATAATCCTAACTCCAACCTACTGATAGTGAATTCATCCTTGAGTTGTTCATAATAAGGAAAGGGAATATATAAAACCAGATACCAGCTATATTAACCATTTATAGCAGCCCAGAAAAAATCCCACTAAAGGCAGGGTTTGGAAGTTCCATATGTTTGCAACCTTAGCCCTACTAGTCAGAGACTATTGAAGAGGTTATTTACAAAGGTCCACCGAAAATAGGAAGTGCATTTTTCTTTTCGGGTACAAAAGGAAGTGCATTTTGTGAAAATGTATGCAGTGTTATCAACTGCTCTTAGAATAGCCACAAGTTGGCGAGTATCAAAAGTCTCATAATTGGAACATATGGTCTCTCTAAAGGTGCTCCTTTACTCTGATCAATTCATGGGAGTAGTAAATCAAGGTGAATTAAAGAGATAAAAGACAGGACTGGATAAAGCTATAGGGATTAGGGATGTAGTGATGTACAGATTTCCTGGACCAAAACGCTGACATTGCACAGTTCACTTACCAGTGATGGAATAACAGCAACTGAATACATATAGTAGCTGATAGTTAAAGGCATAGACTGTAGCCAAGATGAACGATAGAAGAACAACTTGTCTGTAGAAGCAATAACTAGAATGACATTATAAATAAATTTCGTATCAAAGTGCACCAACATACTTTGTCCTGCATGCGATTCCCCACCAGGATTGCATCCAAAGCCTCCATCTAGGTTTTTACATCTTACTATGTAATTAACAGCCTTTTCCACGTCAATTTTGTCCAATTGATGTAACAATGACAGACAACAGATTGCGATATATGAAAACCTACAAAAATGAATAAGGAGTAAGTTGTTCTTTGTATAAGAAAAAAGAAGAGTGCACCAAGAAAAATATAGGGGCTGGCAAGCACACCTAGTATCAACTTCTCCCCACATGTCTCCTGAAAAAGACCCATCTTCATTCTGCAACCCCACAATATCTAGTTACAAGGTTAAGGTCCCATGAGCCAACAGGGATTCCATTTTACATGAATGAGTTACTTGACAAAAGAAATTAAGCAATTTAACCCGATAAAGTCATCATGATCAAGGTAAGTTGGCAGTACTTCGATGAGTAAATACAACTCACACAGCCAATACCTCTCTCCAGAATTCAAACAATAAAGATGCAGCAAACTATCCATAATCTTATAGGACAGAAGTGTCAAGTGTTATCCATACATATAGTTAGTGAAGAGGAAGCACAACATATTAATTGCTTACAATTTTAAAATAAGACATGAAACCTTCACCAAAACAGATCAGAAAGGATACAATTTGTCACTGCAGCAACGTCAAGAATATGTAGCTTATCAAATAGAGCTAATATTTGAACAGCACTGAGAGTGTAAAGTATATGTGGATCATGTCCGATATTACCACCAAATCCACCTGCAAATGCCAGTGATGGTAAGCATATGACATACACATTATTATTTCAGCACTTAAGTGAACAAGATAAATTTTTAGGAACTTGCAAACAACTATGTTTGATATAATGCAAATGGACTGCGGTATAGGCTAAAAGGGCCATGTTGTAACTGAGAGTTCAGATCTATGAAACTCTTCAGTTACAAGTCTATTCCACTTTGTTTTTATTTTTCTGTAACAGTCCCTTATTTTACGCCCCAAAAGCTGATTTTCCTCCTGAAAATCAGAGAACTTTTATGTTTTATTCTTTTGGTTTTAATCTGACAGATTTTTGTCATTAAATAAATCTTCAGTTACAATTTGCTTCTGCCTTTAAAAAGAAGACTTTTGTTGTCCAGAAATAAACACAGAAAACCACCCTCTTCCTCTCTTCTTTACTGAGTTTCCTCTCTAGTTCTGAGCATTATTATGAGTTCCTAATTTCCCTTACTTGAGTGCACATTAGGGGAGATAGCTGTGTGAAATCTTGGGGGGCAACGCCATTCCGATTGCACCATAGTCGGGGGGAATTTCGCTTCTAAGATAGTGTTCATAACACGTCACAACTTCACAAATATATTAAACTATTTGGCCCACATTGTTAACCATTTCTTTCAAACTATCTACTGATTTTGCAGAGCTATTTCTCTAACAATTTAGAAGATAAGTACTTCAACTGCAATTTCAGATTATGGATCCATCCTTGTTCAAAACACTTCCTGATCTCTCTAAACTAGAAGCGTTAGATGGTACAAATTACAAGCGGTGGGCTCAAAAACTCCTGATCTTCTTCGAAAAACTCGAGGTTGATTATGTCCTCACAACAGACTGCCCTCAACGTCCAGATGCTACTGCTACTGCTGATGCTACACCTTCTGATCTAGATGGTCAGATTGCAAAATATGAAAAACATAACAAATTTGTCAGAGGTCATCTTCTCACTCATATGACCAATGCCCTATTTGATCTTTTTATTAATAATAAGTCAGCAAAGTCAGTTTGGGAGACTTTGGAGAAGAAATATGGGATTGATGATGCCGGCAAAAAGAAGTATGCCACTGGAAAGTGGTTGCAGTTCAAGATTTTTGATGATAAACCAATCATGGATCAAGTCTATGAGTATGAGAATCTGGTCGCTGACATCCTAGCCGAGGGCATGAAGATGTGCAAGGTTCTGCAAGCCAATGTCCTAATCGAGAAGCTTCCTGATTCGTGGTCCAACTACCGCAACCATCTCAAACATAAGAAGAAAGACATGTCCCTAGAGGAGTTAGTCATTAAGATTGAAGAAGCCAACAGACTAAAGGATAAGGAGTCTTCTCCCTACGAACTTTCCGTTAAAACTAACCTTGTGGAATTTACTGTTCCTAAGAATGACAGGTACAAGAAAGCTATTGGAAACTTCAAGAAAAGCAACCAGAGTACCTTTCAAAAACTTGGAGTCTATAATAACAAAAGTGCAAATTTCAAGAAGAAGACGAACAACAACAATGGGAAAGGAGCTACTGGTAGTGGCTGCTATGTGTGTGGAAAACATGGTCACAAGGCATATCAATGCTACAACCGTCAAGATGCTGCAAAATGGACAACAGCAAGACCAGAACAAATCTCAAGCTCACCTAACTGAGGATGAGAAAGATATTATTGTTGCAATAGCTGAATTGAACCTAGTTTGTAACAAAGCATATTGGATCATTGACACAGGAGCTGCCAAACACTTTTGTGCTAACAAGGATATGTTCGAAAACTTCGAGGAAGCTGTAAACGGCGAGCAGGTTTTCATGGGAAACTCTACTAGTGTTAAAGTCCTCGGTAAAGGAAAGATCTCTCTCAAGTTAAATTCGGAAAAACTTTAGCAGTGCATAATGTGCTTTATGTGCCCTTCCTACATAGAAATCGGATTTCCGATGGACGTCTTAACAAAGCTGGAATTAAGTTAGTATTTGAGGCTGACAAACTTGTATTGACTCGTAATGGGGAATACGTGGGGAAAGGGTACATCACAGGGGGCTTATTTGTCTTAGAGAATTTGTGTTGTTGAGTCTATTTATAAAACTTATACTTCTGCTTACTTGCTTGAGTCCGTTGATCTTTGGAATGGTAGATTGGGACATGTCAACTATAGCTCTTTGAAATGTTTGCAATACATGTCTTGAATTCCTAATCTAGTTGGAAATGGCTAAAACAAATGTGAAAAATGTGTACATACGGACCCAGAAAACCTTTTAAGATTGTCACAAATAGAAAAACTGAATTACTTGAATTGGTAAATACGAACCTAGCTGACTTTAGAAATACCGTAAGCAGAGACTGAAATCGGTGTTACATTACATTTGTTGATGACCATTCTAGATATACAAAAGTGTTTCTTTTAAGAACCAAAGAGCACGCAGAACAAAAGTTTTTAATTTATAAGGCAGAAGTAGAAAATCAATTGGATCGTAAGATTAAGAGACTTAGGTCCGATGGAGGCGGTGAGTACGAAACCACCTTTTAAAAGGGAATCTGTTAGAAAAATAGGATTATCCATGAGTTGTTTGTTCCCTACACTCTCCAACAAAATGACTTGTTGAAAGGGAAAATAGAACTCTTAAAGAGATGATGAATGCTATGATAACATGTGGAGGGAGGCCGTACTTTCTGCTAATTATGTGTTAAACAAAGTACTCCATAAGAAACTAGACAAGACTTCTTATGAGTTATGAAAGGCCACAAACCTAACCCAAAACACTTAAAGGTATGTGATATGTGTGTTTTATATAGAGTTTTTACCCCCGTCCCTTAGTACTTTTTGATCTCAAATGAGCTCTTCGGAGCGATTTTTAGTACTAATGTGCTCCTTGTAGTGTGTTTGTAGTTCCAGGTTCATCATTGTAGGAATTAGCATATTTTTGTGCATTTCCTACTCATTTGAATCAATACAAGAGATTATGTACTTTCGAGAGCACAAACATTAAGTTTGAAGAGTTTTGAAGCAAAGCGAATAACGAAGGAAGTACAAAAATGACTATAGTCCACTATTTTAAGCATAACTCAAGTTCTACAACTCCAAATGATGTAATTCCAATTGGGTTGGATTCTAGACTTCAATAGCTTTCCAACAAGTGGTCACTCGCCTAATTCTGACGAATAACGAAGGAGATATGACGTTTTGAAGATAGAGGATCGTGCAGTTTCAACACGCGCCCGATCGGGCGGGCTTCGCCCGATCCGGATCGGGCGGTCATTCTTGTAATACCCCAATATTTTATGAATTCAGAATATATATTTTTATAGAGAAAATGAAGTTATAAGTATTAATAAATGACTTTTTGATTTTAATTAGTCTCTTTTAATATTTTCAGAAAGTTTGAAAATGCTATTTTAAATGTAGTAGGACTCTTATAATAAGCACTATATATATTCCATTAACCCTAATTGTTTTGAAGAAAACGTTGCAGCCGTTTTGGATTTTCTACATTTTCTCTTATTTGTGTGCACTATCAAAGAAACGTGAATTTTTCATCAATCTCGAGTGGAGCAATTCATTGTTAATACACATACCTTATACCCTTAAACCATCCTCAAATTAGATGATAAAGTCAACTACCATAATCTTCCAGCAATCATGCGCCTAATTGCATGTAGTCCGTACGTCTCTTGTCGAGTTCGGGTAGCTGTGTGTCGCTTGATTGCACCGGAAGGTAATCACACACTCTTAATTGATTTGAAATCGATTGTACTATATTAAATATATATATACGAACATCATTAGAGTTGTGTATTTGTGAGTGGATTATCGTTAAGTTATTTTTCCTAATTGCATTAATTGATTATTTGATTATGCGGCAATAGATTTAGCCTATATTGATGTGTTATACTGTTTTTGCGCAAATAGTATTGATGAAGTTGATTAGTGATATATTGTTAAGTTGTATAGTCAAAATATGATTAAATAATAGTATTGAGGATTAGATTATTATTTAATTGGGTTTGACCAATAAATGTTTTGGGAGTCAGATTACTACTATGTTCAAGATTGTACGAGAATTATAATGATCCAATGTCATGTGCCCATAAGAGCTTAAGTATAGTACTCCGTATGACTTAAGGTGGTTGTATTATATTGGGATTTAGAATTGTAATCACACAAACCTAATTTATTAAGTTATTCATATATATTAATTACTATGTGTAATCACACGTACTTAGTCTATTCGAATTATCTGTATATGTAAATTGTAATCACGCACACTTAGTCTCTTTAAATTATTCGTAATTAAGTATTGATTATTATATATAATCATGTATAGGTCTTTGGAGTTGTTTGTTATATATAGTATAAATCTTATGTCTAATTATAAGTGAATAATGTGATAACGTGTATTAGATAAATGCTCAACTCATGGATAATATTGTTGAGTTAGATTTCTTATTATATTAATCACTATTATTTTGTATATGTGTAGATATCTAAGGGTCTAGTTTATTTGTAGATTGATATTGGAAATTTGGATTGGGTCAATCTATATATTCTAGAGTTTTAGATCGTTATAGAGTTTCTTGGCTTTATTAATTAATAGTTAGTAATCACACTTAGTCCCTTCTAATTGTTCGTGTATATTATTAGTTGTAATCACACGCACCTAGTCTATTTAGTTATTTATATATATTAATTATTATGTGTACTCTCGTAATGTTAGAAGTTGTTACATATATTATATGTGAAGTTTGCTTAATTGATTTATCAATGAGATCTTTGTACATGACTTAGATTATTTTGCCTTTGATATATGCTTATATGGGTTACAGCTGCATTGTTTATATGTTAACTTCTAATACTTGATAAAGTGAATGAGCATAGTAGCCGTATAAGATTGAGACTGTAATGCTACAAGTGTTTTATATTGTACCATACGTCTAATTCTATTAGTCTCCGAGCTTAACGCTATACAACATTATTTTTATGGAAGTTTAGATTAATCATTTTGGGATGATAATTGATCATCTTGTAGTACAATTTCTCTTAAGATAATATATGAACCGGTTGGAAAGCACATTGTGCTTTATTATTTGGTCGGAGCCATAAGCACGACCCTAGGCTTAATCTACTCTATTGAGTTAAAAACACTCAATGGGGGGTGTGCACACTTAAAGACTAAGACCTGTTTGGTGGTTACATCCAATAGTCCAATACTATTGGGTGGTGGACTAGATTCACATTTTCTGGTGGTTACATCCAATAGTTTAATATATACTAATGGGTGGTGGACGCGATCCACATCTCTCTGGTGGTTACATCCAATAGTTCAATATATACTATTGGGTGGTGGACTCGATCCACAATACTCAAATGGTGAACTTATAAGAAATTAAAAATAAAACCTTGTTACTTATGGTTATATGTACTAGTTTTATAAGAATTGTTTATCAATTTGTACTTATGTGTTTGTTAAATTATTATTATTATTATTATTATTATTATTATTATTATTATTTATTATTATTATTATTATTATTATTATTATTATTATTATTATTATTATTATTATTATTATATGTCTGCTTATTCAATAAGCGTTGATTACTCAGCTTTTGCTGACGTGTGTGTTTATTTGTTATGTGTGTTTGCGGCCATGTCTTTTTCTTATGGTGGCCCTGCGACGATCCTTTTGGAATTTGTCCACTATGGTGAGCAGTCAAGATTGACTGGAGCAGATGGATCGTGAAAGATGCAATTACAAGTTGAAAGAGCTCAATATTATCGTTTTGTCTTGTATGACCGTTTAATAATTCTAGTTTAAATAGACCACCTAGTAATCGAGTTGTAATAGTTTGAGTATTGTAAGCCTTAGCACTTGACAATGTGATCAAGTGTGGCGGTGATACCTCCGATTTAGGTGTAATTTTCCGCAAATTTATTATAAAGTCTTTTATATTCTTATTTCTTTCTAGTTAGTAAATCGGGGGTGTTACAAAATGGTATCAGAGCCTAATCGCTCTTTGGGATTGACGCAGAGGAGTCTGAGAGTAACAATCTTTGTTTAACTTTAAGTTTCGGGACGAAACTTCCTTTAAGTAGGGTAGATTGTAATACCCTGTATTTTTTTTAACTTTAAGTTTCTTTTAAGAAAGGTAGATTGTAAAACCCTATATTTTATTAATTTCAAGTTTCGGGACGAAACTTCTTTTAAGGAGGATAAATTGTAATACCCCAATATTTTATGAATTCAGAATATATATTTTTATAGAGAAAATGAAGTTATAAGTATTAATAAATGACTTTTTGATTTTAATTAGTCTCTTTTAATATTTTCAGAAAGTTTGAAAATGCTATTTTAAATGTAGTAGGACTCTTATAATAAGCACTATATATATTCCATTAACCCTAATTGTTTTGAAGAAAACGTTGCAGCCGTTTTGGATTTTCTACATTTTCTCTTATTTGTGTGCACTATCAAAGAAACGTGAATTTTTCATCAATCTCGAGTGGAGCAATTCATTGTTAATACACATACCTTATACCCTTAAACCATCCTCAAATTAGATGATAAAGTCAACTACCATAATCTTCCAGCAATCATGCGCCTAATTGCATGTAGTCCGTACGTCTCTTGTCGAGTTCGGGTAGCTGTGTGTCGCTTGATTGCACCGGAAGGTAATCACACACTCTTAATTGATTTGAAATCGATTGTACTATATTAAATATATATATACGAACATCATTAGAGTTGTGTATTTGTGAGTGGATTATCGTTAAGTTATTTTTCCTAATTGCATTAATTGATTATTTGATTATGCGGCAATAGATTTAGCCTATATTGATGTGTTATACTGTTTTTGCGCAAATAGTATTGATGAAGTTGATTAGTGATATATTGTTAAGTTGTATAGTCAAAATATGATTAAATAATAGTATTGAGGATTAGATTATTATTTAATTGGGTTTGACCAATAAATGTTTTGGGAGTCAGATTACTACTATGTTCAAGATTGTACGAGAATTATAATGATCCAATGTCATGTGCCCATAAGAGCTTAAGTATAGTACTCCGTATGACTTAAGGTGGTTGTATTATATTGGGATTTAGAATTGTAATCACACAAACCTAATTTATTAAGTTATTCATATATATTAATTACTATGTGTAATCACACGTACTTAGTCTATTCGAATTATCTGTATATGTAAATTGTAATCACGCACACTTAGTCTCTTTAAATTATTCGTAATTAAGTATTGATTATTATATATAATCATGTATAGGTCTTTGGAGTTGTTTGTTATATATAGTATAAATCTTATGTCTAATTATAAGTGAATAATGTGATAACGTGTATTAGATAAATGCTCAACTCATGGATAATATTGTTGAGTTAGATTTCTTATTATATTAATCACTATTATTTTGTATATGTGTAGATATCTAAGGGTCTAGTTTATTTGTAGATTGATATTGGAAATTTGGATTGGGTCAATCTATATATTCTAGAGTTTTAGATCGTTATAGAGTTTCTTGGCTTTATTAATTAATAGTTAGTAATCACACTTAGTCCCTTCTAATTGTTCGTGTATATTATTAGTTGTAATCACACGCACCTAGTCTATTTAGTTATTTATATATATTAATTATTATGTGTACTCTCGTAATGTTAGAAGTTGTTACATATATTATATGTGAAGTTTGCTTAATTGATTTATCAATGAGATCTTTGTACATGACTTAGATTATTTTGCCTTTGATATATGCTTATATGGGTTACAGCTGCATTGTTTATATGTTAACTTCTAATACTTGATAAAGTGAATGAGCATAGTAGCCGTATAAGATTGAGACTGTAATGCTACAAGTGTTTTATATTGTACCATACGTCTAATTCTATTAGTCTCCGAGCTTAACGCTATACAACATTATTTTTATGGAAGTTTAGATTAATCATTTTGGGATGATAATTGATCATCTTGTAGTACAATTTCTCTTAAGATAATATATGAACCGGTTGGAAAGCACATTGTGCTTTATTATTTGGTCGGAGCCATAAGCACGACCCTAGGCTTAATCTACTCTATTGAGTTAAAAACACTCAATGGGGGGTGTGCACACTTAAAGACTAAGACCTGTTTGGTGGTTACATCCAATAGTCCAATACTATTGGGTGGTGGACTAGATTCACATTTTCTGGTGGTTACATCCAATAGTTTAATATATACTAATGGGTGGTGGACGCGATCCACATCTCTCTGGTGGTTACATCCAATAGTTCAATATATACTATTGGGTGGTGGACTCGATCCACAATACTCAAATGGTGAACTTATAAGAAATTAAAAATAAAACCTTGTTACTTATGGTTATATGTACTAGTTTTATAAGAATTGTTTATCAATTTGTACTTATGTGTTTGTTAAATTATTATTATTATTATTATTATTATTATTATTATTATTATTATTTATTATTATTATTATTATTATTATTATTATTATTATTATTATTATTATTATTATTATTATATGTCTGCTTATTCAATAAGCGTTGATTACTCAGCTTTTGCTGACGTGTGTGTTTATTTGTTATGTGTGTTTGCGGCCATGTCTTTTTCTTATGGTGGCCCTGCGACGATCCTTTTGGAATTTGTCCACTATGGTGAGCAGTCAAGATTGACTGGAGCAGATGGATCGTGAAAGATGCAATTACAAGTTGAAAGAGCTCAATATTATCGTTTTGTCTTGTATGACCGTTTAATAATTCTAGTTTAAATAGACCACCTAGTAATCGAGTTGTAATAGTTTGAGTATTGTAAGCCTTAGCACTTGACAATGTGATCAAGTGTGGCGGTGATACCTCCGATTTAGGTGTAATTTTCCGCAAATTTATTATAAAGTCTTTTATATTCTTATTTCTTTCTAGTTAGTAAATCGGGGGTGTTACAATTCTGGGCGCTGTTCTGGGCATTTTGCAACCGCCCGATCGGGCGGAATTTCGCCCGATCGGGCCGACTATCGAGCACATCGCCCGATCGGGCGACGCCAACCTCCAGCGTATTTCGCGAGTTTTTATTTCCGATTTTGGGCTCTATTTTGGGCAAACTATAAATACTAGCCCCTTATATTTTTAGTGACATCTATTATTCTAGTTTTCAATACTTAGTTTATTTCTAGTTTTCTCTCCAATTATTCAAATACTTAGTTTTTAATTTCAAGTAAAGATCCAAGCTTTATTATTTTATTTGTTCTTCAATTCGGTATTATTTCCTACCTTAATTTATTTTGTTGCTTTAATCATGTTTTCCATTATGCTAATTGCTTTGTTATTTATTATCATGAGTGAGTAGTTTAATTTCTAGGGTTTAGGGGATCCATGAATGCATGATTGGGATTATATGTGGACTTGATTATTGATTGATTGATTATAATTTCTGTAGCTTATTATTATTGCTCGTCAATTCTGTTCGGCCGGACTATTTTGATTTGAGTTTGATTAACCTTGGATTATGCGCCGAGAGGTATAAATCTGATGTTTTTGGTCTGTGGCTATTAGATAGGAATTATTTCTAGTAGGTAGGAGAGCCCGCTAGTTGTTCTATCCTAAGGAATTCATAAGATTCAAGAGATGCATGTTTTCCTAGTTATGATTGTTAATTTATTGTCATTGTTCGTTGTCCAATCCCGGTCTGCATTTATGGTGAACCGCTGCCCTAGATTCCTTTAATATTGTTATTTTCCGATTTGATTATTTGCTTTAGTTTAATACACAACTCAATCCAAACTCTTGTTACCAGTAGTCTAGATTAGTAATTTAATAGTAGAAAGAACGCCTGTTTCCCTGTGGATACGATCCCTGCTTCCCTTGCTATATTTTTAGTTAGTGAACGTTAGGTTTATCTTTGATAGGAGTACGATTTAGCTTGTCAGTATGTGGGTGTTTAGCTAAGGTAGGTTTACCTTCCTTTAAATGGAAACATTTTGGACCTAAGACTTTTGATGTTGTATTTGTTGGTTAAATGATAGATCAATGTGTGAATCTAGAGATGTTGATTTTTTTAGCATGTTTTCCCTTTAAACAAAAATGTTTTCTCATGATGTGTCTTTGTCTGCTCGCACTTCCTCTTCTATGCCTTTAATTGTCTATGGAAGACGTAAAAGACGTAGGATTGAAACTAGCTTGGGTTCTGATTCTTTGACTACCTTTTTTACTGAACTCAATGACATGGATGAATTAGACGAACTTGTAGTATGCATACACTTGTTTGACGATGAGCCTAAATTTTTCGAAGAGGCTATGAGTTTTGTTGATACTAGTCTTTGAAAGGAAGCTATTAATAGTGAAATATAGTATATTATGTCTAATCATACATGGGAACTTGTTAGAGTTATCTAAGGACAACAAAGCTATTGGCCGTAAATGGATCGTTAAAAGGAAAACTGACGGTGCAGTTGATAGGTACAAGGCAATTCTTGTAATCAAATGTTTCACTCAAAAATTTGGCATTGATTTCTTTTACACTTAATCACTTGTGATTGAGATTGCCACTATTCGTACTAAACATGATTTTACGGGGAAAAAGAAGAGAAAATTTCCCTCCATGCACCAAGGTTGGTAAAGGGGTTGGAGATTGTGGTGGAGACCTGGACAATCTTGTAAGCAAACCAGTTAACAAGGAGAACTACATTACTTGGATTTTGAAAGGTTGGACCCTACTTTTCTTTCCCTAAGAACGATGTCTGTTTGAGTCTATTCTGAGCCATTTAAATATCAGAACTATCATAGAAACTTAAGCCAAAAGAGGGACACTTCAAATAAACAATCCATCTAAGATTATTTAATTAGCTCAACAACAGCAGTAGTTTGGGTCCTGCCTCACTGGAGTAGTTCAAGATGTATGAACCCTTACTTCTCCTAGATGGACCAAACAAGAAGCTTGTGATTCCATAATCTATTTTTCGCAGCAGTTTTCTTTTAAGCATATCTAGTAACACTTTTCCGTAGATAGGAGCAAATAAAAAGAAGAAGAAATGTGATGAAGTTGAAATTTTGACTTAGCATAGTTACCATTAACCAGGAAGAAGTTCTACAAACCAGATTCATGTTGACACTGAATAACCCATGGAATAACTTCATCTTGATCCACGACTTGAAGCTTTCCCAAAAGATCCAATGTTGTGAGTCCCCAGTAAGCACCATTCATCCTAAGGTGCTCCATGACCACGGATTCAAATGCATCCTTCTTCTAAGGACACAAGCAGCAAAAGAAAAGTATTTAACAAAAACACAAAGAAGCATATAAAATGGCTAACATTTGTAAAGATCAGAAAGAACTAACCTTTTCAACAGATACGATATACTCGACGTGCTTCTCAGCTACCAGCTCTACCATTTTAGCCATAAGCTAATTCCACTACCTATTCAAACAGCCACTTTGTTACCAATACTCTTAACAGAAGTTTTGAGATAGTTTCAATACATGAAAGTCATCATTTCAAATTATCAGCATCTTCAAACAAATATTACATGAGGAATAGGTCCTAGTATATATACATTTTCAATACTGTACTAAAGGCGAAAATTGTAAAATGAATATGAAAAAAATGCCCACAAATTATCCACAACATCACAAAAAAACTATAGCCTTATTTCCAAAAGGATGGGGTCGGCTGCATAAACGAAAAGTCTATCCCTCATGTTAATCTACAAAGATCCTGTTCCTCCACTAACTTCTATCTAGTGCTACAAGCAAACTCCTTATACAGATTATCTAGCACTTAAAAATCTGTTTTTACATAACCAATATGAACTTACATCAAGTCTGATGTTCATGTTAAAGCGCTAAACAGAAATTTAAGAAATGCATACATAAGAGTTTTCCTTAAATAAGATCCAAGAAGTGGAACTAGTCGGGAGACAATCTCTAGTAGAGAATAACCCCCTAACAAAGGTGCAAAGAAAGGGATCAAACATAACATTTGGCTCATGTTAGTTTATGCCTCCTAACTCTCCTAAAATTCCTAACTAAATCAATATGAAACCCCGTAAATTCATTCATAAGGATACTCTTAGCCTCTTAGCGGCAATGCCATTTTGATTTATGATCCCATCAATCGATTCAATTCGACATTTCCGATCCCATTACAAACATTGTTTTGCAAGCTTAAGCAGTGAAATTTACAAAACCCTACAAGGTTTAGCAACACAAAACAGGAAATTCTATGGATATAAATATCAACCCAGGAATTAGTTAGGCAATGTGATCTAGATACAGAAACGTAATACACATCAAGTGTGAAACATCACAAAGTACATACTCCCTCCGTCCCAGATTAGTTGTTACACTTTCCTTTTTCGGCTGTCCCAGATTAGTTGTTACACTTCTAAATTAGGAATGTTCCCACAATTATTATATTGTCTCTCTTCCCATTTAATTATTTTTTGTCCCTGCACCCTCTCTCATTCAATTAAAAAAAATGCTCCATTAACTCCAATCATATCTACTTTTTTTAATAAAATAACAATTGATAATCAAACAACCACTTATCACCTAGTGTAACGACTCATCTGGGACGGAGGGAGTAATAAAAAAAATAAAACTAAAAAAGAGAATGTACTTCCCCCAAAGTTCTGAAACAATTGGAGACGGTATATGTAATATTTAGAATGTACTTATGTACTTGGTATATAATTTCATTATATTTATGAAAACGCCTCTTGATTGGCATGATTGGCATAATATGTTAATCAAGGAGATTGCCTGGACATTGCTCGTAATCCAAGCTACGCTTACGATTAGTCCCACGAAAACAATCGAATTAACATAAAATGCATATCAAATTACATAAACCAATCTCAGAATTGTTCACTTTAGATGGAAATTACAGACAATTGATTAATTAAGACACTGATTCACATAAATATGTTTGATTAATAAAAATTTTATAAAGAAGAAATAAAAAAGATATACCTGAAACGTGTAACTAATTAGATGGAGTGCATATATTCGTCGGTCTAATTATAACTCTGAGCGATTTGTGGCGGCCATGGCTGAAGTTCTTGAAGCTCACTGAAAGGAAATTTCTACTGCTGAAAACGTGGGATTAGGATTTAATATTTTTAGATTTTAATTTTTCCGTTTCTTTTGTTTCCTTTTCCATTATCTGTAATTTTAAGTTGGAGTAATTTTTTAAGTTGGAGTAACTTTTTGGGCCCATTTTGTCTTGGGCCCTAGGCGGTCTCACTCCCTGTCTACCGCTAGGACCGGGCCTAGACCTGATAAAACTGTCTCGGAGCGAAAAATCGATCCGATTAACCCGATCTATAATCCGAAATTGATCTGAAGCAACGACCCGCAATTAACCGAAAGCCGAATAGACCCAACCCGAAACCGAAATCGACCCGGAAGTGATTTGACCTGAAATGACCCAATACCCGAACGACCGAATCGAAGTACCCGAACCGATCTTCACCCGAAACCGAATTAACCTGAACCGAAAATAACTGTAAATTTTGAATCAACCCGAACCAATCCGAACCGAAAATCTAAAACCGATACGAACAGAAAAACAACTCAAAATTTACCTATTAGTTTAAATATAAGTTTTTTTTAGCTTTTCATATTATAATTATTTATCATTATTATTATTATTATTATTATTATTATTAATAATAATAATAATAATAATAATAAAGAAACGATTACACAAAGTTGGATGGGAGCCTAGCCACTAATTGGGCTCCGACACCCTTATTCAAAGCAAAACACAAACGATGAAAAATAATAATAATAATAATAATAATAATTATTATTATTATTATTATTATTATTATTATTATTATTATTATTATTTTCCTTTTATTAATTTATACTCTTTTGTGTTATAGGAAAAAGGTTTCAATATTATGATAGTGTCAATGTAAAAAAAAACATAGAATGATATGTTAGTTTAGTAGTTCTTATCTTCTTTTTGGCTCGTATCAATAAGATCATTTAACAAATGATAAGAAAATATTGGAAATAAATCCAACATTAGCACATGGTAAATAAATTTAAAAATCATATCTTCAAAAATTCAAGACTTCTATTTTGACATGGAATATAATTTATCAGATAAAAATTGATAAGTAACTAAACAAATGGCCAAAGTCATAGGCAATGTTCTATTCTAACTAGCTTATATCAAAATATTATGTCCAAAAGTTATACTGGAGTAAATAGGGAGTATTATATTTGTACATGTCTCAAGTCTCTTTTTCTCGACCGTAAATTAATAGTAGAACAAGGACTAGAATCGCCTACTTTATCACTTGTAAAAATTTGAAAATGTAACCTTTAAATTATTGTTTACTATAACTCTCATACCATAAACCATTAAACTTCGAACCGTATACGCTTAAATCTAAACCTTTAATTTTTTTTGTAAAAATAATAACATTTAAAAAAATAAAAAAATATAATAATAATAATAATAATAATAATAATAATAATAGATTTATTCTGTAGTAACAACTTTTGTTTGACAAGTTTTTTTTAGAGTTTTTCACAATTTTTGTGCATAAATTTTTATGTTATTTTTTGTATTAATTTTTGGCTATCTCAATGAGGATTTGTGAAAGAGATGAAAAAAATTAAGAATTAATTTTAACCTTTAAATTATTATTTACTATAACTCTCATACCATAAACCATTAAACTTCGAACCGTATACGCTTAAAATCTAAACCTTTAATTTCTTTTGTAAAAATAATAACATTAAAAAAAAAATAAAAAAAAAATAATAATAATAATAAGTATGTCAATAATAATAATAATAATAATACTAATAATGTTTGACCACCAAAACTAAAGAGAAATAACCTAATCAAAACTCGAAACCCGAAAAATCTGATCCAACCGGAAAAACTCGATCTAACCCGAAAATTCCGATATGACCCGAAATACCCGATCTGATACGATCCGATCTGATCCGATATTGACCCGATCCGATATTGACCCGAAATTTTGACACGAACCAGACCTGACCCGATTATAAAAAACCGAAGTAACCCGAAATAGACCCGACCCATAACCAAAACCGACCCGGGAAAAATAACCTGAAATGACCCGACCCGAATCCTATCCAAACGACCCATTTGCCAGGTCTAGCCGAGACTGGCCTGCCAGGCACCCAACATATGGGCTCTTATTTTGTTTTTTTGACTATTGTAATCTCTATTACAAAAGGGATTGACGATATGAGGTTAATTTGGTAAATACACTTTTTGTGTCTCCTTTGAAATTGACGATAATATTCTGACATCTTCACATTTCGTGTCCCTTTTGAAGCCTAATTGTGTCCCACCAATCGAAAACCCTAAATCAAAAGAGAAAATGAAAACGTGCGGAGGAGAGAGAAAGGAAACTGTCGACGCCGCCTTCACTCTTCTTGCCATGATCGTGGTGGTTTCCGCCAACAAAGGTCATCATCACTCTCATTATGCCTCAGCGTCGGCTAGAAAATCTCTCCCAGTAGTGAGAACTTTTCCGCTCCTGCCCCTGCCCAGGTGCACGCTGGTGGTGCTTCACCGTCTCTTTCAACTGCTCTCTTTGGTGGTTTATCTCTTCTACTTCTTGGCTTAATAAATGCCGGTTGAAGAAATGTTGCATCAGCCGCAGCCACCGCCGCAATAGCATCAGCGAGAGAGAGCTCGTCGCCGTTGTGAAGGCACTGCCATGGCGCCATGCATCGCCCTCGATCTTCGTCCCGACCTCGACCTTGGTCCTTTCACTCTAGGTTTTTTCTTCTCTCTCTCTCTCTCTCTCTCTCTCTCTCTCTCTCTCTTCTATCTCCTTCTCTCCGGTCGTCTAATTGGCTATGTGATTTGCAATTTCATATTTTCCAATTTGCGACTACAATCATTT
This sequence comes from Spinacia oleracea, assembly GCF_020520425.1. Classification (NCBI taxonomy): domain Eukaryota; kingdom Viridiplantae; phylum Streptophyta; class Magnoliopsida; order Caryophyllales; family Amaranthaceae; genus Spinacia; species Spinacia oleracea. The sequence goes on from NC_079490.1 coordinate 19,268,570, forward strand.
GCCAATTTGTGATTTTGAATTATTCTCTTTCATTTCTAATTGGCTATGTGATTTGCAATTTCTTCATCTAATTATCTGGGGATTTCTTTTAGAATCAATTTGGTAGATGATTTGTAAAAAAATTCACGAAATTTTGCAATAATCTTCAATTAAATTTCTGGGATTTTTTTATTTTATTGAATTTGGTAGTGGGGTTGATTTAAATTTCACGAATAGATTAATTTGCATAGGTTTGATTCACTTTTCTGTATTTTTTTTATTGCAATTTTTTTAATATATTTCTGGGTATTTTTTGTCATTGGATTATTTTTGTAGAGGATTTGATTTGCATCGCACAAATTTCTGTAAAAAATATCGTTTAATATTTTGTGAATGTGTTCAAATATAATGGGTATTGTTTATACTTTAAAAATTATGATTTATATTTCTCGAACTTCTACAAATTAATCGATTAATTTTCCGGGTTTTATACTTGGTACAGTTTTGTCAATACCAAGTTGTTGGTAGAGTTCTTCCAACTGAGACAGATGTCACACCGAAGATCTACAAGATGAAGCTTTGAGCTATCAACGAAGACTGTGCTAAGTCCAAATTCTGGAATAATTTTAATTTGATTTGATTTAAATTTGTTTTGAATTTTTAAAAATGATTTTTTGTTTTTTCTTCCTGTTGGTTTACAGCATTGTCAGCATGCTGATCAATCGTTCATTGTAAGCAATGTAGCCATACATCAGCACAACAACAACAGCAACAACCACATCAATGCTCTAAAGTCCAAGCAAGCTTCTAGAAGATTTCCTAACTGATTTCCCTTGAAATCAGGAGGTTGTTAGAGCTGCATATTTATGATTCATGTAATGATATCTTGTATGTAATCTGAGATGTACAAACCAAGCATTCCCATTGGTTTAAACACATCACTAGTTGTAGCTAACAAAGCTGTATATATACAGCTTGATCATTGTAATTCATTTTCATCATTCATCAATACAAACATTCTCTCTTTCTCTTAATCTTTTCTAAGACAGAATTCATCCTAGAAGGAGAATTCTGACATGGTATCAGAGCAAATCAATAGATCCTGCTCAAATTTTTCCGCAAAATCTCTTTCTATCCTCTGATTAATCAGCCAGCTTGATTCAGATTGTTTCAATCAGCTGATTTGCTTGATCAATCTCTTGAATTGTTCGAGGTTTTTTGTTTTAGTTTGATTCAAATTCTTGAAAATTTACTCAAGAATCTCAAAATTTCATTATGCCTGATCAAGAAGAACCTTCAATCAATCCTAATTCAGCTTACTACCTAAGCAACAATGATCTTAATGCATCCAAGTTAGTCAGCATCATCTTCGATGGAAAATGCTTTAATGACTGGAAAAGGTCTATGATGATAGCACTCTCAGCAAGAAACAAATTATGTTTTGTTGATGGAAGCCTCAACCAACCAGCTTCAAACTCTGCAAATTTCAGAATATGGAACAGGTGCAATGATTTGGTGATTTCCTGGATTTTAGCTTCATTAGAACCTTCTATTGCTAGAAGTGTGTTGTATCTTAAAACAGCTAGAGAGATATGGTTGGATTTAGGAGAAAGATTTTGTCAATCATCAGGACCACAACTTTTCTCAGTACAACAGAAGCTGTATGACTTGAATCAGGAAGATGATGAACAGATTTCAAGTTTTTTCACTAAGATTAAGTTGTTATGGGACCAACTTGATGGCCTAGATCCTTTACCATCTTGTGTTTGCACAGGTTGTAACTGCACTCTAACTCAGAAACTTCTGAAGTCTCAACAGGATCAAAGACTTATTCAATTCTTGATGAAATTGAATGAAAAGTATGATCATTCCAAAAGCACCATTCTGATGATGACACCTTTGCCAACAATATCAAGAGCTTATGGACTTCTTCTTCAAGAAGAGCAACAGAAGGAAGTCAACAGCAGTATAAGTCATGGTTTGGAATCTACAATTTTTGCTGCCAGAAAATTCACTGAAAATAAAGCATACAAGCCACAATATACGTCATCTTTTGGTTCACAGAATCTGAGTGGAGGAAATACTTCAAGAAACTTCACTTACACAAGGAATAGCTTATACTGTGAACACTGCAAAATGAAAAACCACACAGTTGACAAGTGTTGGAAATTACATGGCTATCCTAAAGACTTTAAGGGAAAAGGAAAAAGAGTGGCAGCTGCTGCACACTTAGAAGAATTTGCTGAACAGGATGCAACAGGAAATGCAGAACAAGGCACTGTCCATGCAACTTTTACTCAAGAACAATATGATCAACTGATGAATTTTCTCAATAATCAGAAGGTTGCTAATCAAGCTGAACATAATGGCTCTAGTTCTCCTGGCTTAGCAACTAGCACTCATTTGAGAGGTACTTTCTGTCTTTTGTCTAATTTCAAAACTAAGTGGATATTAGACAGTGGGGCAAGTGATCACATGTGCTCAGATTTGGCTATGTTCAGTAGTATTGAATCAGTAAATGATAAATTGCACACTATCACCATTCCTGATGGCACAGAACTCACAGTTACACATAAAGGAGAAGTTGATCTAGGCACTATCATTCTGAAAGGTGTACTGCATGTTCCAGGGTTCCAGTTCAATTTAATTTCTGTTTCCAAGCTGTGCTGTGATGATCAATGTTCAATATCATTTACAACTGATGAATGTTTTGCACAGGACCTTTCCAAGAACAAGCATACTCTGCTTGGTAGATTGGACAAAGGCCTATACAGTTTCAATAAAGATTTGCTAAAATCTGACAACAATTCAGTAATCAATAATCAAGCTCTCTCAACTGTGTCAGAAGTGGAAGAAGCAAAATTATGTCACCTTAGACTTGGACATATGTCATTTGGAAAAATAAAGAACATCAGAGGAGTTGATGTTAAAGGATGTTTAGCAGAGTGTTTTTGTCAGATATGCCCCTTAGCTAAACAGTCTAGATTTCCCTTTTCTGTAAGCAGCATTAAAACAGTTCAACCTTTTGAGTTGTTACATATAGATGTTTGGGGTCCCTACTCTGTGTATGATACTGCTAAATGTAATCAATTCCTCACCATTGTGGATGATTACACCAGGATGACCTGGACTCATTTAATGAGAAATAAGACTGATTCTGTCAAAATAATGCATGATTTTCTTTTGTATGTTGAGAATCAGTTTGGTTATACAGTTAAGCAAATCAGATCTGATAATGCTCTTGACTTAACTGAAGGAGATATGAGACTTCTGTTTTTAAAAAGAGGCATTGTTCATCAAAAGAGCTGTAGTTATACACCACAGCAAAATGGTGTTGTTGAAAGAAAACACAAACACCTTTTGGAGACTGCAAGGGCTCTTTCTTTTCAATCTAAACTCCCTGATAAATACTGGAGTGATTGTGTTCTCACTGCCACCTATTTGATCAATAGGATGCCATTGAAAAGTATTAATTTCATCACTCCTTATGAAAGATTGTTTCATAAACCACCTGATCTGTCTCATTTGAGGGTGTTTGGATGTTTATGTTTCATCAGCACTCCTACCATTCATAGGTCAAAGTTTGATCCTAGAGCAGTTCCATGTGTGTTGCTTGGTTATCCTCCACATCAAAAGGCTTATAAGGTCCTTAACCTTGTCACAAAGAAATTTGTTGTGACTAGAGACATTATTTTTCATGAACATCACTTCCCTTTTCATTTTTCAACTACACCTGATCTAGCCTATTCTAATCAGTTTTTCTTACCTGTTGTTACTCCTTATACTTCAGAATTGTGTTCAACAGATATCTTTCAACCCCATTCACATACTTGTACTGATTCTCCTTCACAAACTCTTTCAGAAACCAATCAACAATCTTCTAGTACACCCTCATTTTCTACACCAGACACATATAATTCTGCCTCACCAACAAACCATATCTCACCAACACATAGTCCACCAGCACCAAGAAAATCCACTAGACCCTCCAAACCTCCATCTCACTTGAAAGATTTTGTTTGTCAAAAGCCTACCAGACACTGGTGCAATTTAGTTGCCTATGACAGTTTACCTATGCATCACAAAGTGTTAGTTGCTGCTCATATGGAGTTAATTGAACCAACTACTTATTCTGAAGCAGCAAAGAATTCTCAGTGGATTGAAGCTATGGACAAAGAAATCACAGCTCTCCAAAACAATAAAACATGGGATTTTGTTTTGCTTCTAAAGGAAAGAAGGCAATTGGTTCTAAGTGGGTCTACAGAATAAAGAAAAATGCTGATGGATCAGTTGAAAGATATAAAGCTAGGTTGGTTGCTAAGGGTTTTACCCAAAAATATGGCATAGATTACCATGAAACTTTCTCTCCTGTGGTAAAAATGTCTACTGTCAGATGCTTGATTAGTCTTGCTGCTAGCAGAAACTGGAAATTGTTTCAGCTGGACATAAACAATGCTTTTCTCCATGGCACACTTGATGAAGAGGTTTACATGAAAGTGCCTGAAGGTGTGACAGCTCCTCCTGGTTTTGTTTGCAAACTTAATAAATCTCTATATGGTCTTAAGCAGGCATCAAGACAGTGGGTTGCTAGACTCCACCAAGAACTCAAGTCTCAAGGTTTTCACCAATCCAAGAATGACTATTCATTGTTCATTAAGAACACTTCATCAGATATCACTGTGGTTGCAGTTTATGTTGATGATATCATCATCACTGGGTCTAATGAATCTGTCATTACTGATCTAAAGAACCATCTTCACCATACTTTTAGCATCAAAGATCTTGGTGTTCTTAATTTCTTCCTTGGGATTGAAGTTAGTCATACATCTGAAGGATACATTCTCACACAGAAGAAGTATACCAAAGAGTTACTTCAAGATTGTGAGTTGGATATATCTAAGCCTGCTGTCACCCCCTTTCCACTCAATCTTAAGCTCTCTAATGAAGGTGAAGATTATCCCAATGCTGAACTCTACAGGTGCTATGTAGGGAAACTGAATTTTTTAACTCATACTAGACCTGATATATCTTTTGCAGTTCAAACTCTCAGCCAATTCATGCATTCTCCCAAGTACCAGCATATTGATGCTCTCTCTCACACTCTTAGATATATTAATAGCACTGCTGGTCAAGGGATTTTGTTGAAAGCAACTGACAAACTTACTCTTCAAGCATTTTCTGATTCAGACTGGGCTGCTTGCCCTACTACAAGAAGATCTGTCACAGGGTATGTTCTTCTTCTTGGCAACTCACCTATCAGTTGGAAATCCAAGAAGCAATCTACTATTTCTAAGAGTTCCTCTGAAGCTGAGTATAGAGCAATGTCTCATGCTGCTGGTGAAGTGACTTGGATCATTCGATTACTTGAAGAACTAGGTGTCACTGATCTCAAGCCAGTTGTTCTGCATTGTGACAATCAGTCTGCCATACACATAGCCACCAATCCAATCTTTCATGAAAGGACAAAACACATTGAAGTGGATTGTCATTTCACTAGGGATAAGGTATTGGATGGTTTACTCCAATTAAGTTATCTTCCCACTCAAAATCAGCTTGCTGATCTCTTCACTAAAGTCCTTCCTGGTGCTCAACACAGAAATCTATCTAGCAAACTAGGCATGGTTCATACCTTCCCTATGTCTAGTTTGAGGGGGGGGGGGGGGGGGGTGTTGGTTTACAGCATTGCCAGCATGCTGATCAATCGTTCATTGTAAGCAATGCAGCCATACATCAGCACAACAACAACAGCAACAACCACATCAATGCTCTAAAGTCCAAGCAAGCTTCTAGAAGATTTCCTAACTGATTTCCCTTGAAATCAGGAGGTTGTTAGAGCTGCATATTTATGATTCATGTAATGATATCTTGTATGTAATCTGAGATGTACAAACCAAGCATTCCCATTGGTTTAAACACATCACTAGTTGTAGCTAACAAAGCTGTATATATACAGCTTGATCATTGTAATTCATTTTCATCATTCATCAATACAAACATTCTCTCTTTCTCTTAATCTTTTCTAAGACAGAATTCATCCTAGAAGGAGAATTCTGACACTTCCCTCTCTCGTCTTTTTCTCTCTGATCCTCTTAAATTCTTGATTGATCATTGTCAAACAAGAATATAATCAAAAGAACGGCATGTTTAATTTTCCCGCCATCTCTAATTTGTGGGTTATAATTCCTCAGATCTTTTATTGTTTACATCATCGAGTTGGTTATTTTCCATTGATGCACATCAAATGTTCGACGAATTGCCAAAGAGAGGAATTCATGCTTTGTTTTTCCTCTTAATACATTGAGCATCTCTTGACTACTTTTTTTTTTAAATATTTTTTTGATAAACAAATTAATTCATTGATAAAAAATCATACGACATCTATATAAAGATTTAAATCTAACAAATACATAAGAATCGAATCAAATAAAAACTTCATTTCACCATAGCTACGATCGTAGTATATCAAACATTCTGTATACCCTCTTTTTATATCGTTGTGATTTACATCCGTCATTGACGAGGGGGTCTATAGATCTGTTATAGCCGTGACAAGTATGATTTCCGTCGGATTCGTCTGATTGAAGTCGAAAGATTGACATCCTCTTCGATCCCGCATAAATCTTTAGCAAAGAAACAACCTGAACTAAACTAAACACACAAAACTTAACTAAAAACAAACCCACCATAGGGGTACTTACTACACTGAAACTGTGTAATTTTATTGAGATCTAACGCAAAAACACAACGGAATTGAAAGAGAAGGGGCGGAAATAACCAAATTTTCGAAGAAAATTGGCTATTTCCGCCCTGGAAAACCCTAATTTTTGTAAACCCTAAAAAGAGAGAGAAAAGAGGGAGAGAGGGGAGAAGCGGCTCTTTTACTACCTTTTTTATAATAATTTAATAATGATGAATTGATGTCAAATTGAAGCCACCGATCTCGTCACCAATGCTGATATTATTGACCCCCGATAACGATTTTGACATTAAACTTGCAATTTTTGGCGTTAGATTTTGTAAGATGATAATTAGGTTTGTGACGTGATTGTGAACTATGATGTAATTTTTATTTTTGTAGGAAAGTATATGATGTAATTAGGTCCTTTCAATATATTTAATTTCACTCTTAAATTAACCTAAAAGACATGTGACTAGAGAAAAAAAAGAGGTGTATGTTTACTAAACATAGATATGTCAATCTTTTCTTTAGAGGGACTTTTTGAACAAGTTTTTTACATGTTTTTTAAGATTAAGATATAACAACTCAAACATGCATTTTTATGTTCGCACACATCGCGCGCATATAAGACTAATTAAAATAGTGGAAAGAAGGTTGATCACATGGGTTAATCGACTAACTTATGTTTATTCTCTCTATCTCTTTCATCTTCATGTTCTCTATTATTGTGAGGGGGTCGAAAAAGCGCGAGGCTAATGCGTGACCTTGTCCCTCGTGGGTGTGACGATTCTTTTTATTCAATCAAGTGTAATTGGATTTCCTGTGAGTATACACCCAATTGACTAGTAATATAGGAGTCGCCATTCAGTTTTTAACGACAATGAGAAAAACTGACAAACCCCGATTATCGTGACATAAAGGGAGTGCAATTATGTTTGACCACGACGACCGTAGGTTCCCTTGTGATCCCTGGTGTGGGGATCTCTCAATATACACCCGCAAGGTAGAGATTGAGGGTTCGGGGGACTGTAACTACCGAGAGGAGTAATTCGCTCGTCGATAACTCCAGAGGCAGGATATCCTTACTAGCTCAGCATAAATAATTGAAGGGACTTGCGTTAACTATTAAACTAATCTGAGTTGATTTTAGCAATATGCAACATATAATACTAATTCGATCGTGATTATCTGATTTAAATAACATTAAGGGACCTAGCATGATAATCCGATTTCCCAAAAATATTATATTTGTTAGGCGTGATAGAACAATCATATTAGGTTAGTTTAACAGTTCATAAAAAGGGCGAGGAAAGCAGTTAAATCATCGAAAAGGGACACATCACGACGCACCCTTGAGAGGTGCGTCACGGTTCTCAGAAAACTAACCACTTTGACTTTGCTATTTCTCCTTTTTATTTAACGAATCTCGATTATGGGACAGGATACGTTCTGTTCGATTTATGGATTGATTGCGACAGAACGCGTGAACAGTTTCGCAGCGAGAGGCTTAGGCTAAGGGGTTTAGAGTCAATACTCCGAGTATATTATGTGTTGTTGTGTGTCGTTTCACGTCGAAACTAGGGGCCTATTTATAGGGAAGAGTTCGTGGAAAGATAGAATTGCAGAGTTCTAATCCGCAAAGAATTAGGAAAAGAGACGTACCCAGGTATTTTCAGCGCCCAGGCCTGGGCGCCGAAGATTTCGGAGCCCAGAGCCAGACGTTGAAAATAGGGTCTGGGCAGTTTTGTTTAGTCAGATTCGGATTCCTAAAATCCGTAGAGTTTGAGATTAATTCGAGTCTTTTAGCGCGTATCAATTTTATGACGGAATGCGTCTGGGCCAGTTACGAACTCTAGGTTCGTTAAGATTTTAATTAATACGTAACTCCTATTTCTGAATCCTATTAAGAATAGGATTCTCGCAGTTTTTCTATCTCATTTAGGATTTATGTTGGAATGCAACACCTAATTCTGACAGGTTTCTATCTTTTATGATTTGCCACTCTTAGAAGCTACTTTTTACGGCAGTTACTATTTTTAGCAGGTTTCCATAAATAGCTGGTTTCGGGTGAAATGAAATGGGGAATCGAGATGAAGGAAATAATGCCCTTGGTCCAAGTATGCATTCAATGTTAAGTCTAATAAATGCGGTTCAGTATTAATTAACAAGTTAATAATTCAGTGAGATCAAGTGAGCTGAATGCCTAGCTAGAGGCCGCTTCAGTTCAAGTGGAATTAATGATATTAATCCACAGCTTACTCTTGACTGAACCCGTAGGGTCACACAAATAGTACGTAAACGGATCAAGTATTTAATGGCATTAAATACTCCAACTATGGATATTCGGAATCGACGGATCTTGGTTTCAGTGGGAGCTGAGATCGTCACAGGCAAGAAATGAATACTCCGGAAACGATAATATTGCCGGAAACGGAAATATGGATCGTATCGGAAATATAAATATTATCCAAGTCGTAGATGTTGCCGGAAACGGAAACATGGTACGTATCGGAAAATATTATCGGAAATAGAAATATTGCCGGAATCGGAAATATTGCCGGAAACGGAAATATTGTCTGAATCGGAAATATTATCGGAATCGGAAAATAATTCCGGAAACGTAAATATTAAATATTTGTTCGAAACGAAAATTAATTCCGGAATCGGAAATGTTAAATATTGTTCGTATCGGAAATGAATTCCGGAATCGGAAAATTAATCGGAAGCGCGTCGTACGAATTAGCATCGGACGAGCTTGCTAGACGAAGGCCCAGCACGAAGCCAGGCCCACGTCCAGCAAGGGAAACGCGCGCCACAACACGCCAGCCCAAGGCTGCGCCAGGCCCACCGCAAGGCAGGCCCAGCGCGCGCCCAAGGCTGCGGCAGTCGTGGGCTGCGTTGCTCGGGCTGTGCGCGCGCATGGCGCCCCTCGTGGGCTGCTGTGCGTGCGTGTGTGTTTGTGTTCACATACGAAACCTAAAACGTACAGGATTCGTTTAATGATTAAATTCCTAATCCTAAAAGATAAATTAATTAAATAAGAGTTTCACTAGGATTCTAATTTAATTAATTCGTATCCTAGTAGGATTCCAATTCTCTTTCCATACCCCTATAAATATGTGGCCTGGGTTCACAATTTATAACGAGTTTTCAAGTATTCAAAGTGAGTTTTTGAGAGAAAAATTCAGTCACATACCTTGCCTAAAAGTGCCGAAATTATTAGTACCTTAAGGGCGATTCTAGTTGGTCAATCTTAAGGCGGATCCGGACGTGCTGTGGACTATCTACGGAGGGACGACACTTGGAGTCCTAAAGACTTGTTCTTGTTCGGTTCGGGCGCAGCTAGGGAAGGCACGCAACAAAGAGTATGCATCTAAACTATGCTATATGATTATGTGTAAATAATATGTATTCCTGGCTAAATGGTTTTTCCGCATGATTTATGAATTGTCATATGTATCATAACCTAACAGTGGTATCACGAGCCTCTTATTATTTTCATAATCTAAATTGCATGAACATGGTTAAATATTACAAATTTGCAAGAATTAAAAGGGGTGATTAATTTTCGTAATTGTTAATTAATTGCAAATTTCGTTTATTTAATTATACGTACGCAGTTTTTCGGCAGTTTCTTCGTTACTCATCCAAATCGAGTGATTTTTGTGTCAATTCCGCATGTAAAAGGCATTCTAAAATTTTGACAAAAACAATATTTTTCTGCCGAACCCAGAATTCTCAAATTCGAAGCCTAACTATGACTTTTCGAAGGTTTTAGTTTTTCGAATGCAAAATTTCGTAAATTTAAGATGTTAAATTAAATATTTGCGATTCTTGTTGATAAATCTTGAATTTTTGATTGACCTACTGTATATGTTTAACAAGTTTGAATGCCTAGCCTTGTTAATTATGCAATCTAATTTGTAATTATGATTAATTTGTTGAAAATTAGAATAATTTAGAATTAATTTGATTTTCATAATTAATTATAATTTAATTAGATACCTATGATTAAAAACCACCATAAAAAATTGTAAATTTATGATAAATTTTAAAATTTTATGACCTAGGCTTGAATCCATGTTAATCGGAAATCAATTGAATAATAAATTTTCGATTTTTCGCCCTAAAATTATGAAATTAATATTATTTATTAATTTGTCATTAATTTTAAATATAAAATTTTAAATTTTATGCGATTCGTTCGTAAAAGTTGCACGCACAAAGCAATGGACGCTACGTGTTACCCTTAAGGGGTGTTGTATAGTGCGGGCATGTGACGACGAGCAAGGGAGCTCGTCGCCCATGCGGCACGAATGTAATGAGCAAGGCCATGGTGCACGAGCACAAGGCAGCAGCCCTGCCTTGTGTCGTGGGCTATGAGCAATGGACGAATGGGCATGGGCAAAGGCAAGGCACGGCAATCGCGTGTGGGCAGCAAGCGAGCTGCGCCACAACGCGCACTGCCTTGCACAAGCGCGCGCAGCCTCGCGCGCAGCCTCGCGCGCAGCGAGCGCAAGCTCGCGTGCCACGAGTGCTGCGCCCAGCGTCGATGCCTCGCGCAGCGAGCGCTGGCTCGCACAAGCGAGCGCTGGCGAGCGCGCGCAGCGAGCGCTGGCTCGCATCAAGCGAGCGCTGGCGAGCGCGCACAACGAGCCCTGGCTCGCATGCAGCAAGCGCTGGCGAGCGAATTCAGCGAGCGATGGCTCGCGTGCATCGAGCGCTGGCGCGCGCAGCGAGCACCAGCTCGCGCGATGGCTTGCGAAGGGTAGAAGCAGCAGCTATGCGACGCAGCGCATGGGCTGCGCGCACATGGCCAGCGATGGCTGTGTGCGTGTGGCCCATGGGCGTGGGATGCGTAGGGTGTTTGCGTTGCGATTAGATCGTTTTGAATGTTTAATTTGAAATTTTAAGTTTACGTAATTTTAATTAATTTTAAAATTAATAATTTAAATTATTTTCTTGGATTTTAATTTTGAATATCGTAATTATAATAAATTTTATTTATTCTAATTATTTTACTAAAATTAAAATCATGAATTAATTTAAATACGACTGAAATTAAATTAAACCTTTTGGATTCAATTATAAATTTATATGAGCTTTAAATTTTAATTAAATTTGTATGTTTTCGGTTAGACTAGAAATACATTTTTATGTTTAAAATTAGTAAAGCATATGAATTTATTGGTTTGAGTGGGAGCCCTTTTTAGTCATAAACTCTTGATTAGGTCTACAAATCCTTAAGGTTAAAACAACTTGATTAGAATTAATAAGGACTGAATAATTGGTAGATTATTGGTGCCCTTGATTAATTGCTGCAAATGTTTACGTGATGCATAATGTGTTTTACTAACCAGCTATGTGGGCCATTCATGATAATGAATGGGTGAATGGTATATATTGTATATGTACTGTTTTGCAGGTTATGAAGTGACTAGTATGGCCCAAATAGGATAGAAAATATGGTCTGCGTACCATTAATTTGAATGTAATTGGTCTAAAGTACCAAAGTCGTTTTTCAATTCAAATATGGTCTGCGTACCATCAAATAGTTATAATTAGTTTTAATTATAGCTTATCCTATTTGAAGAAAATGGTGCCTCCCACGGAGATTTTCGAGACGGACTTTGAAGTTGAAGCTTCAAGATGAAGTCGGGCCATACTAGATCACATTTATCTTATGCATGTTTTAAGTTATTTATTGCTTTTAAATATGTCTTAAAATGCATGAGATCAAAAGCTTGATTATGTTGCATGATTAAGGATTTTAGTTCACTTAAAATCTAACCAACATAGTAAGAGCCTTAAGTTCCAAACTTAAAAATTGAGTTATAAGGTGCCATGCCAAAATATACACTTGCTTGGATATCCTTTACATCAATCTAGTAATAGTTTTCGCTCAGCGAGGTGTTACTTATTGGTCCTAAAGGGGCAAGGTACACAAATAATTGTGAGTACATGTTAGTTTTGGTGAAACTCAACGATATAAGTAAGGAGTCCTTTTATGTCGTGGAAAAATCGATAGGTTTACCTAATAAGTTCTTAGACGTACCTATCAACCAAGAATAGTTTCTAGACTATTAGCAAAAGGCTTTTGCTTACCTAAGATGTTTTAGGATTAAGTCGACAAACTGTGCTTAGTTCTTCAATGATTTTAGGATCTTGGAATCATTTTATTCACACCTGCCGGAACACATAACTTGAATAAAATGCTTAATAAACATTGAATTATGCATGTATGCTAGAATTTAAGTTTATTAAGAGAAACTGTGAATGGTTATTTATTTGTTTATTCTTTTCAATTGTAGTTTTTAATATGGTAAACAACAATTCATTCAACATTCGATCAATTCTCGAAAAGGAGAAGTTGAACGGGAAAAACTTCCTTGACTGGCAAAGGAACTTGCAAATAGTTCTTATGCAGGAAGAAAAGGAGTATGTCCTAGAAGAGGCGATGCCCGAAGCCGCAGGCGACGGGGTCACTCAGGCAGCCCTCAATCGTTGGATTGATGCCAACAAGGATGTGAAATGTCTAATGCTCGCCACCATGAGTGCGGATCTGCAGAAAACGTTCATCAACTCAGATGCTTTCACAATCATCAGTGAGTTGAAGAACATGTTCCAAGATCTGGCTCGAGTCGAAAGATTCGAGACTCATAGGCAAATTCTTGAGACCAAGCTTAAGAAAGGCGAGCCCGTAAGTCTACATGTTCTCAAAATGATTGGACTCATTGAGAATATGAGTCGGCTGGATCAGCAATTTTCTCAGGAAATGGCTATAGACACCATCCTCCATTCTCTTCATAGCGGGTATGATCAGTTCAAACTGAACTACAGTATGAATAGTCTGGACAAAACGCTCACTGAGCTTCACGGTATGCTGAAGACCGCTGAAAAGACGCTCAAAAGTGATAAGCAGGATGTGCTTATGGTGCGTGGGGGCAAGTTCAAGAAATCTGGAAAGAAGAGGAATGCTAAGAAAGGTGGCAACAAGGCCAGCCCAACTAAGCAAACTGGCGCCAAATCTGTAAAGAGGAAGGTCAGTCAACCCACTTCTGAATCCGAATGCTTCTACTGCAAGAAGAAGGGGCATTGGAAGAGAGATTGCTTGAAGCTAAAGGAAGATCAGAAGAACGGAACAGTCGTTCCATCTTCAGGTATTTTCGTTATAGACTGTATACTTGCTAATTCAACTTCTTGGGTATTAGATACAGGTTGTGGCTCACACTTATGTTCCAATCCACAGGGACTAAGAAGATGTAGAAAGTTAAGCAAGGGTGAAGTCGACCTACGAGTGGGAAATGGAGCACGGATTGCTGCATTAGCTGTAGGAAATTACTATTTGTCGTTGCCCTCCGGGCTAGTTTTGGAACTGGAAGAGTGTTTCCATGTTCCAAGTCTTACTAAAAACATCATTTCAGTTTCTTGCTTAGATTCTAAGGGATTTTCCTTTTTAATAAAAGACAATAGTTGTTCGTTTTATTTTAACGAGATGTTTTATGGATCTGCTAGATTAGTCAATGGACTTTATTTATTAGATCACGACAAACAAGTATATAACATAAATACCAAAAAGGCCAAAAAGGATGATTCAGATCTCATCTATCTGTGGCATTGTCGATTAGGCCATATAAACTTGAAACGCTTAGAAAGACTTCAAAAGGAAGGAATTCTAGAACCATTTGACTTAGAGGATTATGGTAAATGCGAATCATGTTTACTTGGCAAAATGACAAAGCAGCCTTTCTCTAAAGTTGGAGAAAGAGCAAATGAACTATTGGGTTTAATCCATACAGATGTATGTGGACCAATGAGTACAAATGCTAGAGGTGGTTTCAGCTACTTTATCACTTTCACTGATGACTTCAGTAGATATGGTTATGTCTACCTAATGAAGCATAAGTCTGAATCCTTTGACAAATTCAAGGAATTTCAGAGTGAAGTAGAGAATCAATTAGGCAAGAAGATTAAGGCACTGCGGTCTGATAGAGGCGGTGAATATCTGAGCTATGAATTTGATGACCATCTGAAAGAATGTGGAATTCTATCAGAATTGACTCCTCCAGGAACACCACAATGGAACGGTGTGTCGGAACGGAGGAACAGAACCTTGCTAGACATGGTCAGGTCAATGATGGGTCAGGCCAAACTTCCATTAGAATTTTGGGGACATGCACTAAATACAGCTGCACTCACTATAAATAGAGCTCCGTCTAAAGCTGTCGAAAAGACTCCATATGAATTATGGTTTGGAAAGCCTCCAAATGTGTCTTTTCTTAAGATTTGGGGATGTGAAGTATACGTCAAACGATTAATTTCATACAAACTTCATCCAAAATCTGACAAATGTATCCTTGTGGGCTATCCAAAGGAAACAAAGGGGTATTACTTCTACAATACATCTGAGAACAAGGTGTTTGTTGCTCGAGATGGTGTCTTTTTGGAGAAAGATCACATTTCCAAAATGACAAGTGGGAGAAAAGTAGACCTCGAAGAAATTCGAGTCGAACAACAAACTCTAGAGAATGCTCAAGATGACATTCAGGATGAAACTCAGAGATCTTTAGAAGAATCTGGTGAGAATCATGGTCAAACTAGAAATGTTACCCCGCGTAGATCGCAAAGATATGGATCTCAACCGGAAAGGTACTTAGGTATTTTGACGAACGAGAGCTATGACGTTCTATTACTTGAAAGTGATGAACCTGCGACTTACAAACAAGCTATGACGAGCCCTAGCTCCAAGCAATGGCAAGAAGCCATGCAATCTGAATTAGACTCCATGTCTGAAAACCAAGTATGGGATTTGGTCGATTTGCCAGATGGCTACCAAGCCATTGGAAGCAAATGGGTTTTCAAACTGAAAAAGGACAAGGATGGGAAACTTGAAGTTTTCAAAGCTAGATTGGTTGCAAAAGGTTACAGGCAAGTCCACGGTGTGGATTACGATGAAACCTTTTCACCAGTTGCAATGCTAAAGTCTATTCGGATAATGTTAGCAATCGCTGCATATTACGATTACGAAATATGGCAGATGGATGTCAAAACTGCTTTCTTAAACGGCGCTTTAACAGAAACTGTGTTTATGACACAGCCTGAAGGTTTTGAGGATCCAAAGAATGCTAAAAAGGTATGCAAGCTAAAGAAGTCAATCTACGGATTGAAGCAGGCATCCTGGAGCTGGAATATACGTTTTGATGAAGCAGTCAGTGACTTTGGTTTCATCAAGAACGCAGACGAATCTTGTGTATACAAGAAGGTCAGTGGGAGCAAAATTGCTTTCCTAGTATTATATGTCGACGACATATTACTTATCGGAAATGACATTCCTATGTTGAACTCTGTCAAGATTTGGCTTGGGAAATGTTTTTCGATGAAAGATCTAGGAGAAGCACAGTACATATTGGGCATCAAGATTTACAGAGATAGATCTAAAAAGATGATTGGACTTAGTCAAAGCACTTATATCAATAAGGTGCTTGATAGGTTCAAGATGGCGGACTCCAAGCGAGGCTACCTACCCATGTCTCATGGAATGACTCTAAGCAAGAATCAGTGCCCAAAAACACTTGATGAGCGTAGACGAATGAATGGGATTCCATATGCATCATTGATTGGTTCAATAATGTATGCTATGATATGTACACGCCCGGATGTTGCGTACGCACTCAGTGCTACGAGCAGATACCAGTCAGACCCAGGAGAGACACATTGGACTGCTGCCAAGAATATTCTGAAGTACCTGAAAAGGCACAAAGATGACTTCCTGGTCTATGGTGGAGATGATGAATTAATTGTTAAAGGCTATACGGACGCAAGTTTCCAAACCGACAAAGATGATTTCAGATCACAGTCTGGGTTTGTCTTCTGCCTCAACGGAGGAGCAGTAAGCTGGAAAAGTGCTAAGCAAAGCACCATTGCGGATTCTACAACTGAAGCGGAGTACATTGCTGCACATGAAGCAGCAAAGGAAGCTATATGGCTAAGGAAGTTCATAGGTGAACTTGGTGTAGTCCCTTCCATTAAAGGACCAATAGCCCTGTATTGTGATAATAACGGAGCTATTGCACAGGCAAAGGAGCCTAGACACCACCAGAGAGTCAAGCATGTACTTCGTAGATTTCACCTTCTACGAGAGTTCGTTGAAAGAAAAGAAGTCGAGATAAGCAAAATTGGAACTGATGACAACATATCAGATCCATTGACTAAACCTCTGCCGCAGGCGAAGCAACACTCGCACACTGCAGCTATGGGAATCAAGCATATTGGAGAATGGCTTTGATGTCTCTGTTTAATGTTTTAAAGTTTTAGAGTTTAAATCTTTGTAAAAAATTATTGGTTAATCATTCACAATAAATGAAAAGAATTCATTTTTCCATTTAATTTGTGGTTTATTAAATGATGAGTCCCTTCAATTTGACGATATATTCAAGATAGACTGTCAGGACCAGTCCTGTGACTAAGAAATGTCTATCAAGTGAACTTGAATGTCAAAGGTTGAAAATGGTCCCTAGTCGGAGTTTTCTATAAAATTGGACGCATAGAAAACGTTAGACGACTAGAATGCAAGATGACTAGTAGTTCTGTTTCTTGAACTATGTGGACATGGCAATGTCATAATCATTTGCATAGATACTTACTTTGGGAAGACTAGTATCGGACAAGACCTATGAAACTTTACTGTAAGAGATGAAAATCTGTCATAAGTAAATTTCATTAAAATTATTAGACACTAAATCCTCAATACCTGAGTGATTTGAGATTACTTGTTTGAGAACTGGTTGCTTTGACGTTGACCAACCGTCGCACCGTAAAAGGAGGCTATAAAGGCAACGCTCAGGTAATCACCTATCAAACGAAGTCTAATCTCAAGATCGCAAGATTGGGATTGTCCTCCCATAAATCGGGATGAGATGCTTAAAAGTTGTACAAGGCCACTCGGAGAGCTAGAAACTGTGAAATGCATGGCCGTGCTCGGATGAATCATAGGCTATGATTATCTGTTTATTTGATCAGTTGAACTCTGAAACCGAGGAACACCTCTGGACATAATAAGGATGACAACTCTTACCTTATGTTCAAGAGCAAGCATCGAGCGACAAAGGAATTAGGAAATGCACACTTGTCCCTAAGGACAAGTGGGAGACTGAAGGAAATAATGCCCTTGGTCCAAGTATGCATTCAATGTTAAGTTTAATAAATGCGGTTCAGTATTAATTAACAAGTTAATAATTCAGTGAGATCAAGTGAGCTGAATGCCTAGCTAGAGGCCGCTTCAGTTCAAGTGGAATTAATGATATTAATCCACAGCTTACTCTTGACTGAACCCGTAGGGTCACACAAATAGTACGTAAACGGATCAAGTATTTAATGGCATTAAATACTCCAACTATGGATATTCGGAATCGACGGATCTTGGTTTCAGTGGGAGCTGAGATCGTCACAGGCAAGAAATGAATACTCCGGAAATGATGATATTTCCGGAAACGGAAATATGGATCGTATCGGAAATATAAATATTATCCAAGTCGTAGATGTTGCCGGAAACGGAAACATGGTACGTATCGGAAAATATTATCGGAAATAGAAATATTGCCGGAATCGGAAATATTGCCGGAAACGGAAATATTGTCTGAATCGGAAATATTATCGGAATCGGAAAATAATTCCGGAAACGGAAATATTAAATATTTGTTCGAAACGGAAATTAATTCCGGAATCGGAAATGTTAAATATTGTTCGTATCGAAAATGAATTCCGGATTCGGAATATTAATCGGAAGCGCGTCGTACGAATTAGCATCGGACGAGCTTGCTAGACGAAGGCCCAGCACGAAGCCAGGCCCACGTCCAGCAAGGGAAACGTGCGCCACAACACGCCAGCCCAAGGCTGCGCCAGGCCCACCGCAAGGCAGGCCCAGCGCGCGCCCAAGGCTGCGGCAGTCGTGGGCTGCGTTGCTCGGGCTGTGCGCGCGCATGGCGCCCCTCGTGGGCTGCTGTGCGTGCGTGTGTGTTTGTGTTCACATACGAAACCTAAAACGTACAGGATTCTTTTAATGATTAAATTCCTAATCCTAAAAGATAAATTAATTAAATAAGAGTTTCACTAGGATTCTAATTTAATTAATTCGTATCCTAGTAGGATTCCAATTCTCTTTCCATACCCCTATAAATATGTGGCCTGGGTTCACAATTTATAACGAGTTTTCAAGTATTCAAAGTGAGTTTTTGAGAGAAAAATTCAGTCACATACCTTGCCTAAAAGTGCCGAAATTATTAGTACCTTAAGGGCGATTCTAGTTGGTCAATCTTAAGGCGGATCCGGACGTGCTGTGGACTATCTACGGAGGGACGACACTTGGAGTCCTAAAGACTTGTTCTTGTTCGGTTCGGGCGCAGCTAGGGAAGGCACGCAACAAAGAGTATGCATCTAAACTATGCTATATGATTATGTGTAAATAATATGTATTCCTGGCTAAATGGTTTTTCCGCATGATTTATGAATTGTCATATGTATCATAACCTAACACGAGATTCGTTTATTTTATAGGAGATGCGTTGTCAAGTGGAGTTTTTATGCTTTCATCATCGAACCTTTCCCTTGCGGGAATCGGGACAAGAGTAGGTGTCTACAGTTAGCCCCCACTTTGACTGAGTCTTGGAGTAAGACGATGGTCAAAGTATTAGACGGAGTGCGTCACACAAGCCATGGTGTATGTGACCTGTTTTGCGAGGGTCTCACGAGCCCCCGAGTGATAACATTTGACTTAAGGGTCATCACTTGAAGTGTCGACATATCCCTCACGTGTCATTGGGATTTGTCAACTGATAGTATAGAAACTTCCTCACTTTGTCATTGGAAGGATCTAAAGATGCGTAGAAACTCCCTCACTTTGTCATTGGGAGTAACTACAGATGTTTTCGAAATTAAAGCTGTAAAGTGTAATTGGGCCTGGCCAAGCCCAATCACGAGGTAAAACGTTTTTAAAGATTCTCATTTTCAGGGCTAGCTAAACGAGAAAACCCCCTTGTTTTTATAGGACGTAAAACGAAGGAAAATCCAACAAACCAATCCTTTAATTTTTGGAAAAAGGGAAAACCAATAAAAGTTATCGCTACAGCGACTAAGGACCTGCGCTGTTAGTGACGCAGACCCCGCCCGCTGAAGGTGGGCGAGCCTGTCCGCTGAGGGTGGACCCCCCGTCCGATAGAAGTGGACGAATCTGTTTTGAAATTTTATTTTGTTTTTTTTTTTGAAAATAAGGACCTACGTGGTTTGCGCCGTAGACCCCGCCGGCTGAAGATGGCGAGCCTATTTTAAATTTGAAGACTTTATTTTTCGAAAACTGAGGACCTGCGCGGCTAGTGACGCAGACCCCGCCCGCTGAGGGTGGGCGAGCCCATTTTGAATTTCTTATTTTGCCTATGCAGAAGGGCTTTTGTGATTACAACCTGTTGGTGGGTCGTAATATTTCCTGATTAGATGTGTCCTATGAGTGAGTCCACACTGTGTATATTTTTGTTTAACAATTTTTTTTTTTTTTGAGATATCCAAACATTGTATGGTGTATGGCGCAGTCTGGGAATGTGATTTTGATCGCGCGCCCCTCGTTGGGGTTTATTTTTTCGCGAGCCCCCAAGCACTGGGGCTTGTCGGTTGTTTTTTGCATCTTGTAATCATGTTTAGGGTCATGCTCGTATGTGCGAGCGACCTTTGTAGTGGTGTGCTACTCTTAACAAAGTCGTGAGGTGCGATTTTCAGCAATTTTCAAGTCGAATGAGTATGGCAGGGCCCACTAGAAGAGGGCCTTTTTTGAGCATGGGTACATTTTTGGCGCCCAGGCCTGGGTGTTGAAATAATTCACGCCCAGGTGGGGCGTTGAAAGTGTTGTTCGGGCTGGTCTTTTGATGACACAGTTGGCCTCTTGTTCATTCGTTTATTTCACTTGGAAGTTCTATGTATTCTCTTTTCTTTTGTTTTTTTTTTCTTTGTTTTTAGAACGTGATGATTTTCTTGAGAAGCCGTAGCCGATTGGTGGACTACGGTGCTTGTCGCTTTGGGGCGATTATTTTAAGGAACTGTTGCTCTTAAGGTGTACAGTTATTGCAATAGTCGGGTGAGTCTATATGGCCCGAGGAACATACCTTGAGGTGTAAGACTTTGATCGCTCTTATATTTTTTGAACGTGTTCGTGAATGATGATATGTATGTGCGAACGCGCGTTCATAGAATGGCCGTTGTGTGCGGTCCATTAATCAGTTTGCTTGAATCATTTTTTTTTTTGAGCAATGACTGATTTTGAATAGTTTGCTTAGAAGCTTTATAGGGGCCAGGTCCATTCATGAAGTGGGCTCAAACATCGTGCCCTTTCGATTGTTCAAACATTTGCTTCGAGATTTTTTATTTTGTTACGGTTGTTTCGTAGCTTGGAGCCCCCAAGTATGTATGTTGGGATGCTTCCTTTTGGCGTACGATTTTGTAGGTTCTTTCGAGAAAGATGCCTTGGGGTTCCGCTCGTGTAAGTGCGAGCTATCCCTTTCGTGGTAGGTAATATTTTGCTACCTTTAATCCTTAATGTAGAAGTCGTGTGGTTTGCATTAGTGCAATATGCCTTACTCTTTTTTTTTAGACTTGTACCGTGGGATGGTTGAACTTGTGGTGCGACGTAGGCCTGTGTGGCCTAACAGCGTGTCTTAGAACATTCCTCCAGGTGTTGGGATATCATTATTATTTTTTGCATTGGAGTATTTCATCATGCCTTGTTCAGGTGCTCGAATAAGTGTAGCACCTTCTGTGTGGGTTTGCACGGCTTATTACTTCGTTCGATGCGAGGATTCATAGGTGTTTCTTTCTTGTTTTTATATCAGGGCAAGATTTAGCAAGCAGAGATATTCAACGCCCAGGCTGGGGCGTTAAAGATATCGACGCCCAGCTCTGGGCGTTGAAATTTATCTCAGGGTATATTTTGACAGTTTTTATCCTTGACTTTTTTCTTTCGCTTTTGCTTTGGAACGGGGTAGACTGTGTAACGGGGGCGCTTGTAGGGTGAGCGTTACGTGCAATAGTTTGATCGAAGTTTTGGTGACTCGCGATTTTCAGTTACCCTTGTTAGTGGGGTGACTTTATATATTCTAAGTAGTGCTTAGAATTTGGGAGGGGTCGTAACCGTTCTAGGGTTCGTTTTCCACGATTAAAGCTTAGGATTGAGCCCCTATGACATATGTATAGCATTAGCGTCGAGAATTTGCGATAAAATCGTCATTTCGAGCATTTTTAGAGTGTTTTTCTCAAGCCCCCAATTGTAGCTACGGGATTGGCTTGGTGTTATAATGCTTTGCATACGTCTTTATGCATTCATGGTGACATGGATCATGAATAGTTTGAACCAGACTCGTTTAGTGCGAGGTACGTTCGAGTAGTGATCTGCTACTTCTTTTGTAAATGTCGTATTGTGCGACATTGCCATGGTCAAGGTAGTCACATGTTGGAGTGTGCCTTGACCAAAAGCTAGGTGCCTTTCTTTACCTATAATTATATTTAGAAATATCTTTGACTCACTTGCAAAGCGCATATTTAGATTAAACCAACGACACTTTATCATGTTCGAAGAAGTTTTTAAAAATCATTTGAAAATTATTTAAAATCCGAGTCCTACTATGTACAATCCGAGGTGTCCTAAGTAAGTTTGACTTATAGAAGGGTTCGTACAAAATTACATGAGTGAATCAAAATACTGTTACGATTTTTAGAATGCTGTCTAAGGATTTGCTGGAAGCCAGGGTGCAGGCGTCAAGATATACTTGTGCCCGTTTGGCATATCCTTTAGGCTTTTAGGGCCATCCTTTCCAAAATTGCGGGAATATAAACCGTTTTCAAATTGACTTAGATTTACTTGGTCTATGTCTGTATAAAAGGTCGAGGTATACTTAGTTCCTTCTCTATCTCTTTCATTTCAATTTTTAGCCCCCAGTTGTTGTTATGTCTTCCCATTAATGATGTTTTTAGATTTCGATTTTAGATGCCCGTGTCATATGTCTGAGTAGGGTGAGCCTTGGTTAGGTGCCAAGTCCTATTGACAATGTTTGATTTTTTTTCAAAGGAGATTAGCAAGCATTTGAATTACCACGAACGGATACCCTGAGTTCGGAGGAACGATGGGGCGATGCCGTAGAACAATCCTCTTTATTGCAAGCTTACTGCCCTTACTATTTGTTGGTGATCATGACTGTGTCTAGTGGTGAAAGAAGGTCTTTAAGCGAACGACTATGTCTAGTGGTGAAAGAAAGTCTTTAAGTGAGTTAGTTCGCTTTTAGGTAGGGTCAAGTCGAGTACTTTAGAGGTCATGGACGCTTGCGCTAGCCCCCATTCAATTGAGGCAGAGCGATCTTTTGAGTCTTGGCTATGCGCCCTAGGAGTGTGAGTGCTCCTTCTGGCAAGGTACGTGCCTTTATTATTTTTCGATGTGTGCTCATTAATTTTGGCATCTTGGTGACTTGGATTCTTCCTTTGACTTAAATTTTTCTTTCGACTTGGGTTGCAAGTAATTAAATTTCAACAAGGGACTTCTATTTTTATTCTTGTTATTCTATAGGCTTTAATATTTTTGCAAATTGGTTGGACCGAATCATGGATTGCCTACGTATCCGCCTTAAATAATTTTAATTTGGAATCAGGTCTTGCGTAGTTCTTAGCCTAGAAAATGGTTTCTTAGAATGCCGAATTTGATAAGTATGTTCTGAGGTGGAAACATATTATTTGAAACGGTAGAATAAGTGAAGTTTATTATTATTTTAATCTACTGCTTTGCCGTAAGCCAAAAATTTGTTTTATATATTTTTTGAGTACATGTATTTTTGGTGGTACGTATGTCTGAATACGTGTTGTACCCCTCCAAGTGTTCGTTATTTTTCCGTGCATGTGCGGATAAAATGACGAGCACTTCTGGACAAAATTTGGCGAGCAGAGAGATTCAGCGCCCAGGCTGGGGCGCTAAAGATTTCGGCGCCCAGCTGTGGGCGCTGAAAATTATTTCTGGGCGGATCTTTTTTGTGCGCTAGATGCTTCTTTATTTTTATTTTTTTAGACTAACTTTAGAGGCGCTTTTCCAAAGTTTCTTTTTTATTATTCACATTTTATTATTTTTTTGCACTTTTCATTTGTTTCCTTTTTTTTTGTTTGTGACTCAAGACGGCTTGAAAGATGGGTTGAATGAGATAGGAGAATTTGTATAGGTGTTGGTCAAGCATGAGGATTATATTAGCTAGGGCTCACAATTTGCAGCCTCGAACTAGTGTCGTGAGTTTAAATTAACCAAGGTTAATGAGTAGTATGGGGACGGCTTAAGGGTATATCAACAGTATGTATCCACACAAGTTATATGGTCATTACGCTAAGGGTGGTGTAAGAACAGGTTTTGGGCTTTGGAAATAATGGGTATGACGCACGTGTCAATGGCCGTGCGTGGTTTGCGGTTGACGACAAGTTCAAGAACAAGAGTCGAGGTAATGGTTTCTTGGGTTATGGCAATGAGAACATGGATGGGTTAGATGAGCTTAACAGGGACCCCAGAGCGAATGCGTCTAAGAGCATAAGGATTGGAAAGGGTAGACATCGTAGAATTTTATGATTTGGATTGGTTGACTCAATTCTTTTCCTTCGTTTACTTGGGTAGATTTCGTACTTTGGGAGGTACGGGCTAAGTATTTCATGGCACTTTTCGCTCTCCCTTTTCTCTTTTCTTTTTTTCTTTTTGCTTGGGATTTCTCCCCAACATAAATCCTTCAATCAATTTGGGCTAAAAGGTAGATGGTTGTGGTCTTTGAGTCACGAGGCGAGACTGAGCGAGCCTCGTTTGGTAGGCCTATAGTGGACCTTTAGCTTTAGCAGGCCTAGGGTGGACTTTTAGCTTTAGTAGGCCTAGGGTGGACCTTTTGAATTGTCTTACTTTGCAAGCGTATTTAGTCGTGTGCAAATAGCGTAGATTCAAAATGTTGTTTTTACCTTATTGAAATTTAACGAAAGAATTACATCGAAAATAATTTTTTTGTTTCTTTTCAGATTCCGGTTTTACGGGATTTGATTGGAAGTTTTGATTTAGACTCGAACTTTCATTAATTTTCTGATTATAACCCGTGTAGGAATACAAGGAGGTGGCCTAGACTCAAAATAATGACGTGGCGTAAGCCTATAATACTTGACCAAGCAACTCTCAGACTTAGGCTAATTGGACCATAACTTTCGTTGGTTGACACTTTAGATTTTAACCCTTGGGTGTTCATTTGTCATGCGCCATTTTGTTTAATGTTGGCAAGGTAGTTAATTGGGGAGATTGAATTTTTATTTTTGTAAGGCTAGAATCATTAGTGCGGCTTCTCTCTTAGTGTGTATTGCTTTACCCCAATGGTAGCCTTACGGCATGCCGATTTGGGTATTTTCATGGTTGGTCATGTTGCATTCATGGAAACTCTTTTAGTCCGTACTTAGTAGTATTTCAAGGAGTGAGTGACTCGAGAGGACTATGATAGTCGTGTCTCAACGTGATCATAAGCCTTGAGGCCATTAATTTTGCCGATGGTATTGATACCTTAGGTTCACTTTGGGGGTTGTGCGACTATGGGGGAATGATTTTCAGAACGTGACTGTTTCCATTTTGCAAATACTATAATATTATTTTTATTGGTGAGAGAGAGTATTGAGGCCGTGGATTCTTAGCAAGGGATGACAATTACATATGGGTGCTTATTTATTTAAATGTTAGGAGGGGAGACTCAATATGGTTTAAACTTTTAACTTGCAGAACGACACCAAGCATTAGGACCGATTCTATGGATAAGACAACTAAGAATTAGGATTTGGATTGTACTTTGGCATAGCCTAGTCTAGACTCGGATTTATTTGAACATTTATTTTTTTCTTGAAGACTTTATTCGAACATTATTTTTTGAATATTTTGCCCATGTGACATTCAAGGTCGTTTAATTAGCATGCTCGGTTTTGGTGCCGAGCATTGTCGTCGTAGGAGGCCTAACCACGACACGAAGAGTTATTTATTTTTTTATTTTTTAGTCGCTTTTAGAGTCGAGTTCTTTTTCATACGCCCTCGCAGCAATTTTTTTTTCAAAAAGTCTTTTTTTTTGCTCGTTCATATTTTTTATGCGCGGGCACCGAGGCTGTTGTGCTTGACCAAAAGGCCAGGCAGCAACTTCAGCGCCCAGAAGTGGGCGTGAGAAATTTTGGCGCCCATCCAGGGGCGCTGAAAATGCGTCCCTGACTGGTACTCGTTTTCAGTTTGCGTATACTTTTGTTTTTGCGACTTTAGTTTTGCGTGCTTGCCTTATTACGTCCTTTACGCGTTGCAGCGTTTGTGGGATTCGTTACAGGCCATCCCGAGCGTCGCTTATTTTTGTGGCGATCATTCGGGTTTGCGGAACACGTGTTTCGGTATAACTCTTTGGCCAATTGGTTCATGAATGTTTGGGCAATTTTTAAGGTCGTTGGTTTTCTAGGATAGTTTGTCACACACAATCACATATTTCGCTACACATAACTACATTACAAACATGGATTTGAAAATTAAATATGCCACGTAGTTTATGATAGGCTTCTATGGGTAGTTTATTTGCGCCTGGCTTGGTACCGCTTCTATCGTAGATCCAACACATGCCCCGGTCGAGGTAGTGTCTTCAACAGACGAATTTCGCTCAAGAGGCCAACCCGCAAGTGCAAGCCAAGGGGGCATGCAGGCGACAGGGACCTAATGGGCGAGCGATTGGGTTCGGGATAGGTGTACTACCTGCACAAGTACCGAGTGGGAAACATGCGCGGCGTATGTGAAGGAAATAATGCCCTTGGTCCAAGTATGCATTCAATGTTAAGTCTAATAAATGCGGTTCAGTATTAATTAACAAGTTAATAATTCAGTGAGATCAAGTGAGCTGAATGCCTAGCTAGAGGCCGCTTCAGTTCAAGTGAAATTAATGATATTAATCCACAGCTTACTCTTGACTGAACCCGTAGGGTCACACAAATAGTACGTAAACGGATCAAGTATTTAATGGCATTAAATACTCCATCTATGGATATTCGGAGTCGACGGATCTTCGTTTCAGTGGGAGCTGAGATCGTCACAGGCAAGAAATGAATACTCCGGAAACGATGATATTGCCGGAAACGGAAATATGGATCGTATCGGAAATATAAATATTATCCAAGTCGTAGATGTTGCCGGAAACGGAAACATGGTACGTATCGGAAAATATTATCGGAAATGGAAATATTGCCGGAATCGGAAATATTGCCGGAAACGGAAATATTGTCAGAATCGGAAATATTATCGGAATCGGAAAATAATTCCGGAAACGGAAATATTAAATATTTGTTCGAAACGGAAATTAATTCCGGAATCGGAAATATTAAATATTGTTCGTATCGGAAATGAATTCCGGAACCGGGAATTTAATCGGAAGCGTATCGTACGAATAAGCATCGGACGAGGCCTGCCGGACGAAGGCCCAGCACGAAGCCAGGCCATCGCCCAGCAAGCCAGCGCGCCACAAACGCACCAGCCAAGGCTGCGCCAGGCCCACCGCAAGGCAGGCCCAGCGCGCGCCAAGGCTGCGGCAGCGTGTGGGCTTGCGGCAGTGGGCTGCGAGCTCATGGGCTGCGCGCGCGCGCATGACGCCCCTCGTGGGCTGCTGTGCGTGCGTGTGTGTTTGTGTGCTACTCGAATCCTAAAGCTACCGGGATTTGTCATATGATTAAATCTAATCCTAAAAGATTTAATTTATTTAATTAGAGTCCTAGTAGGATTATAATTAAATAAATTAGTATCCTAATAGGATTCCAAATCCTTTTCCATAACTCTATAAATAGGTGCCTAGGGTCACATATTTACATCGAGCATTCAAGTATTCAAAGTGAGTTTTTGAGAGCAAAATTCAGTTACACTATTGCCTATAAAGTGCCGAAAATAATAGTACCTTAAGGGCGATTCTAGTTAGTCAATCTTAAGGCGGATCCGGACGTGCTGTGGACTATCTACGGAGGGACGACACTTGGAGTCCTAAAGACTTGTTCTTGTTCGGTTCGGGCGCAACTAGGGAAGGCACGCAACAAAGAGTATGCATCTAAACTATGCTAAATGATTATGTGTAAATAATATGTTTTCCTGGCTTTATGGTTTTTCCGCATGATTTATGAATTGTCATATGTATCATAACCTAACAGTGGTATCACGAGCCTCTTATTATTTTCATAATCTAAATTGCATGAACATGGTTAAATATTACAAATTTGCAAGAATAAAAAGGGGTGATTAATTTTCGTAATTGTTAATTAATTGCAAATTGCGTTTATTTAATTATACGTACGCAGTTTTTCGGCAGTTTCTTCGTTACTCATCCAAATCGAGTGATTTTTGTGTCAATTCCGCATGTAAAAGGCATTCTAAAATTTTGACAAAAATAGTAGTTTTCTGCCGAACCCAGAATTCTCAAATTCGAAGCCTAACTATGACTTTTCGGAGGTTTTAGTTTTTCGAATGCAAAATTTCGTAAATTTAAGATGTTAAATTAAATATTTGCGATTCTTGTTGATAAATCTTGAATTTTTGATTGACCTACTGTATATGTTTAACAAGTTTGAATGCCTAACCTTGTTAATTATGCAATCTAATTTGTAATTATGATTAATTTGTTGAAAATTAGAATAATTTAGAATTAATTTTATTTTCATAATTAATTATAATTTAATTAGATACCTATGATTAAAAACCACCATAAAAATTGTAAATTTATGATAAATTTTAAATTTTTATGACCTAGGCTTGAATCC
Source organism: Spinacia oleracea (assembly GCF_020520425.1). Classification (NCBI taxonomy): domain Eukaryota; kingdom Viridiplantae; phylum Streptophyta; class Magnoliopsida; order Caryophyllales; family Amaranthaceae; genus Spinacia; species Spinacia oleracea. The sequence continues at coordinate 19,297,062 of NC_079490.1, forward strand.
ATGTTAATCGGAAATCAATTGAATAATAAATTTTCGATTTTTTCGCCCTAAAATTATGAAATTAATATTATTTATTAATTTGTCATTAATTTTAAATATAAATTTTTTAAATTTTATGCGATTCGCTCATATAACTTGCACGCACAAAGCAATGGACGCTACGTGTTACCCTTAAGGGGTGTTGTATAGTGCGGGCATGTGACGACGAGCAAGGGAGCTCGTCGCCCATGCGGCACGAATACAATGAGCAAGGCCATGGTGCACGAGCACAAGGCAGCAGCCCTGCCTTGTGTCGTGGGCTGTGTGCAATGAACGAATGGGCGACGGCGAAAGCAAGGCACAGCAGTCGCGTGTGGGCAGCAAGCGAGCTGCGCCACAGCGCGCACTGCCTCGCGCAAGCGCGCGCAGCGAGCGCTGGCTCGCACAAAGCGAGCGCTGGCAAGCGCGCGCAACGAGCGCTGGCTCGCACAAAGCGAGCGCTGGCAAGCGCGCGCAGCGAGCGCTGGCAAGCGCGCGCAGCGAGCGCTGGCAAGCGCGCGCAGCGAGCGCTGGCAAGCGCGCGCAGCGAGCGCTGGCAAGCGCGCGCAGCGAGCGCCGGCTCGCATGCAGCGAGCGCTGGCGAGTGAGCGCAGCGAGCGATGGCTCGCGTGCATCGAGCGCTGGCGCGCGCGCAGCGAGCACCAGCTCGCGTGATGCTTTGCGAAGGAAAGCAGCAGCTATGCGACGCAGCGCATGGGCTGCGCGCACATGGCCAGCGATGGCTGTGTGCGTGTGGCCCATAGGCGTATGTTGCGCGGGGTTGTTGCATTCCGATTAGATCGTTTTGAAATTTTAATTTGAAATTTTCAGTTTACGTAATTTTAATTAATTTTAAAATTAATAATTTAAATTATTTTCTTGGATTTTAATTTTGAATATTGTAATTATAATAAATTTTATTTATTCTAATTATTTTACCATAATTAAAATCATGAATTAATTTAAATACGACTGAAATTAAATTAAACTTTTTGGATTCAATTAAAATTTATATGAGCTTTAAATTTTAATTAAATTTGTATGTTTCCGGTTAGACTAGAAATACATTTTTATGTTTAAAATTAGTAAAGCATATGAATTTATTGGTTTAAGTGGGAGCCCTTTTAGTCATAAACTCTTGATTAGGTCTACAAATCCTTAAGGTTAAAACAACTTGATTAGAATTAATAAGGACTGAATAATTGGTAGATTATTGGTGCCCTTGATTAATTGCTGCAAATGTTTACGTGATGCATAATGTGTTTTACTAACCAGCTATGTGGGCCATTCATGATAATGAATGGGTGAATGGTATATATTGTATATGTACTGTTTTGCAGGTTATGAAGTGACTAGTATGGCCCAAATAGGATAGAAAATATGGTCTGCGTACCATTAATTTGAATGTAATTGGTCTAAAGTACCAAAGTTGTTTTTCAATTCAAATATGGTCTCCGTACCATCAAATAGTTGTAATTAGTTTTAATTATAGCTTATCCTATTTGAAGAAAATGGTGCCTCCCACAGAGATTTTCAAGACGGACTTTGAAGTTAAAGCTTCAAGATGAAGTCGGGCCATACTAGATCACATTTATCTTATGCATGTTTTAAGTTATTTATTGCTTTTAAATATGTCTTAAAATGCATGAGATCAAAAGCTTGATTATGTTGCATGATTAAGGATTTTAGTTCACTTAAAAACTAACCAACATAGTAAGAGCCTTAAGTTCCAAACTTAAAAATTGAGTTAAAAGGTGCCATGCCAAAATATACACTTGCTTGGATATCCTTTACATCAATCTAGTAATAGTTTTCGCTCAGCGAGGTGTTACTTATTGGTCCTAAAGGGGAAAGGTACACAAATAATTGTGAGTACATGTTAGTTTTGGTGAAACTCAACGATATAAGTAAGGAGTCCTTTTATGTCGTGGCAAAATCGATAGGTTTACCTAATAAGTTCTTAGACGTACCTATCAACCAAGAATAGTTTCTAGACTATTAGGAAAAGGCTTTTGCTTACCTAAGATGTTTTAGGATTAAGTCGACAAACTGTGCTTAGTTCTTCAATGATTTTAGGATCTTGGAATCATTTTATTCACACCTGCCGGAACACATAACTTGAATAAAATGCTTAATAAACATTGAATTTTGCATGTATGCTAGAATTTAAGTTTATTAAGAGAAACTGTGAATGGTTATTTATTTGTTTATTCTTTTCAATTGTAGTTTTAAATATGGCAAACAACAATTCATTCAACATTCGATCAATTCTCGAAAAGGAGAAGTTGAACGGGAAAAACTTCCTTGACTGGCAAAGGAACTTGCAAATAGTTCTTATGCAGGAAGAAAAGGAGTATGTCCTAGAAGAGGCGATGCCCGAAGCCGCAGGCGACGGGGTCACTCAGGCAGCCCTCAATCGTTGGATTGATGCCAACAAGGATGTGAAATGTCTAATGCTCGCCACCATGAGTGCGGATCTGCAGAAAACGTTCATCAACTCAGATGCTTTCACAATCATCAGTGAGTTGAAAACATGTTCCAAGATCTGGCTCGAGTCGAAAGATTCGAGACTCATAGGCAAATTCTTGAGACCAAGCTTAAGAAAGGCGAGCCCGTAAGTCCACATGTTCTCAAAATGATTGTACTCATTGAGAATATGAGTCGGCTGGATCAGCAATTTTCTCAGGAAATGGCTATAGACACCATCCTCCATTCTCTTCATAGCGGGTATGATCAGTTCAAACTGAACTACAGTATGAATAGTCTGGACAAAACGCTCACTGAGCTTCACGGTATGCTGAAGACCGCTGAAAAGACGCTCAAAAGTGATAAGCAGGATGTGCTTATGGTGCGTGGGGGCAAGTTCAAGAAATCTGGAAAGAAGAGGAATGCTAAGAAAGGTGGCAACAAGGCCAACCCAACTAAGCAAACTGGCGCCAAATCTGTAAAGAGGAAGGTCAGTCAACCCACTTCTGAATCCGAATGCTTCTACTGCAAGAAGAAGGGGCATTGGAAGAGAGATTGCTTGAAGCTAAAGGAAGATCAGAAGAACGGAACAGTCGTTCCATCTTCAGGTATTTTCGTTATAGACTGTATACTTGCTAATTCAACTTCTTGGGTATTAGATACAGGTTGTGGCTCACACTTATGTTCCAATCCACAGGGACTAAGAAGAAGTAGAAAGTTAAGCAAGGGTTAAGTCGACCTACGAGTGGGAAATGGAGCACGGATTGCTGCATTAGCTGTAGGAACTTACTATTTGTCGTTGCCCTCCGGGCTAGTTTAGGAACTGGAAGAATGTTTCCATGTTCCAAGTCTTACTAAAAACATCATTTCAGTTTCTTGCTTAGATGCTAAGGGATTTTCCTTTTTAATAAAAGACAATAGTTGTTCGTTTTATTTTAAAGAGATGTTTTATGGATCTGCTAGATTAGTCAATGGACTTTATTTATTAGATCACGACAAACAAGTGTATAACATAAATACCAAAAAGGCCAAAAAGGATGATTCAGATCTCACCTATCTGTGGCATTGTCGATTAGGCCATATAAACTTGAAACGCTTAGAAAGACTTCAAAAGGAAGGAATTCTAGAACCATTTGACTTAGAGGATTATGGTAAATGCGAATCATGTTTACTTGGCAAAATGACAAAGCAACCTTTCTCTAAAGTTGGAGAAAGAGCAAATGAACTATTGGGTTTAATCCATACAGATGTATGTGGACCAATGAGTACAAATGCTAGAGGTGGTTTCAGCTACTTTATCACTTTCGCTGATGACTTCAGTAGATATGGTTATGTCTACCTAATGAAGCATAAGTCTGAATCCTTTGACAAATTCAAGGAATTTCAGAGTGAAGTAGAGAATCAATTAGGCAAGAAGATTAAGGCACTGCGGTCTGATAGAGGCAGTGAATATCTGAGCTATGAATTTGATGACCATCTGAAAGAATGTGGAATTCTATCAGAATTGACTCCTCCTGGAACACCACAATGGAACGGTGTGTCGGAACGGAGGAACAGAACCTTGCTAGACATGGTCAGGTCAATGATGGGTCAGGCCAAACTTCCATTAGAATTTTGGGGACATGCACTAAATACAGCTGCACTCACTATAAATAGAGCTCCGTCTAAAGCTGTCGAAAAGACTCCATACGAATTATGGTTTGGAAAGCCTCCAAATGTGTCTTTTCTAAAGATTTGGGGATGTGAAGTATACGTCAAACGATTAATTTCAGACAAACTTCATTCAAAATCTGACAAATGTATCCTTGTGGGATATCCAAAGGAAACAAAGGGGTATTACTTCTACAATACATCTGAGAACAAGGTATTTGTTGCTCGAGATGGTGTCTTTTTGGAGAAAGATCACATTTCCAAAATGACAAGTGGGAGAAAAGTAGACCTCGAAGAAATTCGAGTCGAACAACAAACTCTAGAGAATGCTCAAGATGACATTCAGGATGAAACTCAGAGATCTTTAGAAGAATCTGGTGAGAATCATGGTCAATCTAGAAATGTTACCCCGCGTAGATCGCAAAGATATAGATCTCAACCGGAAAGGTACTTAGGTATTTTGACGAACGAGAGCTATGCCGTTCTATTACTTGAAAGTGATGAACCTGCGACTTACAAACAAGCTATGACGAGCCCTAGCTCCAAGAAATGGCAAGAAGCCATGCAATCTGAATTAGACTCCATGTCTGAAAACCAAGTATGGGATTTGGTCGATTTCCCAGATGGCTACCAAGCCATTGGAAGCAAATGGGTTTTCAAACTGAAAAAGGACAAGGATGGGAAACTTGAAGTTTTCAAAGCTAGATTGGTTGCAAAAGGTTACAGGCAAGTCCACGGTGTGGATTACGATGAAACCTTTTCACCAGTTGCAATGCTAAAGTCTATTCGGATAATGTTAGCAATCGGTGCATATTACGATTACGAAATATGGCAGATGGATGTCAAAACTGCTTTCTTAAACGGCGTTTTAAAAGAAACTGTGTTTATGACACAACCTGAAGGTTTTGAGGATCCAAAGAATGCTAAAAAGGTATGCAAGCTAAAGAAGTCAATCTACGGATTGAAGCAGGCATCCAGGAGCTGGAATATACGTTTTGATGAAGCAGTCAGTGACTTTGGTTTCATCAAGAACGCAGACGAATCTTGTGTATACAAGAAGGTCAGTGGGAGCAAAATTGCTTTCCTAGTATTATATGTCGACGACATATTACTTATCGGAAATGACATTCCTATGTTGAACTCTGTCAAGATTTGGCTTGGGAAATGTTTTTCGATGAAAGATCTAGGAGAAGCACAGTACATATTGGGCATCAAGATTTACAGAGATAGATCTAAAAGGATGATTGGACTTAGTCAAAGCACTTATATCAATAAGGTGCTTGATAGGTTCAAGATGGCGGACTCCAAGCGAGGCTACCTACCCATGTCTCATGGAATGACTCTAAGCAAGAATCAGTGCCCAAAAACACTTGATGAGCATAGACGAATGAATGGGATTCCATATGCATCATTGATTGGTTCAATAATGTATGCTATGATATGTACACGCCCGGATGTTGCGTACTCACTCAGTGCTACGAGCAGATACCAGTCAGACCCAGGAGAGGCGCATTGGACTGCTGCCAAGAATATTCTGAAGTACCTGAAAAGGCACAAAGATGACTTCCTGGTCTATGGTGGAGATAATGAATTAATTATTAAAGGCTATACGGAAGTAAGTTTCCAAACCGACAAAGATGATTTCAGATCACAGTCTGGGTTTGTCTTCTGCCTCAACGGAGGAGCAGTAAGCTGGAAAAGTGCTAAGCAAAGCACCATTGCGGATTCTACAACTGAAGCGGAGTACATTGCTGCACATGAAGCAGCAAAGGAAGCTATATGGCTAAGGAAGTTCATAGGTGAACTTGGTGTAGTCCCCTCCATTAAAGGACCAATAGCCCTGTATTGTGATAATAACGGAGCTATTGCACAGGCAAAGGAGCCTAGACACCACCAGAGAGTCAAGCATGTACTTCGTAGATTTCACCTTCTACGAGAGTTCGTTGAAAGAAAAGAAGTCGAGATAAGCAAAATTGGAACTGATGACAACATATCAGATCCATTGACTAAACCTCTGCCGCAGGCGAAGCACAACTCGCACACTGCAGCTATGGGAATCAAGCATATTGGAGAATGGCTTTGATGACCCTGTTTAATGTTTTAAAGTTTTAGAGTTTAAATCTTTGTAAAACGTTATTGGTTAATCATTCACAATAAATGAAGAGAATTCATTTTTCCATTTAATTTGTGGTTTATTAAATGATGAGTCCCTTCAATTTGACAATATATTCAAGATAGACTGTCAGGACCAGTCCTGTGACTAAGAAATGTCTATAAAGTGAACTTGAATGTCAAAGGTTGAAAATGGTCCCTAGTCGGAGTTTTCTATAAAATTGGACGCATAGAAAACGTTAGACGACTAGAATGCAAGATGACTAGTAGTTCTGTTTCTTGAACTATGTGGACATGGCAATGTCATAATCATTTGCATAGATACTTACTTTGGGAAGACTAGTATCGGACAAGACCTATGAAACTTTACTGTAAGAGATGAAAATCTGTCATAAGTAAATTTCATTAAAATTATTAGACACTAAATCCTCAATACCTGAGTGATTTGAGATTACTTGTTTGAGAACTGGTTGCTTTGACGTTGACCAACCGTCGCACCGTAAAAGGAGGCTATAAAGGCAACGCTCAGGTAATCACCTATCAAACAAAGTCTAATCTCAAGATCGCAAGATTGGGATTGTCCTCCCATAAATCGGGATGAGATGCTTAAAAGTTGTACAAGGCCACTCGGAGAGCTAGAAACTGTGAAATGCATGGCCGTGCTCGGATGAATCATAGGCTATGATTATCTGTCTATTTGATCAGTTGAACCCTGAAACCGAGGAACACCTCTGGACATAATAAGGATGACAACTCTTACCTTATGTTCAAGAGCAAGCATCGAGCGACAAAGGAATTAGGAAATGCACACTTGTCCCTAAGGACAAGTGGGAGACTGAAGGAAATAATGCCCTTGGTCCAAGTATGCATTCAATGTTAAGTCTAATAAATGCGGTTCAGTATTAATTAACAAGTTAATAATTCAGTGAGATCAAGTGAGCTGAATGCCTAGCTAGAGGCCGCTTCAGTTCAAGTGGAATTAATGATATTAATCCACAACTTACTCTTGACTGAACCCGTAGGGTCACACAAATAGTACGTAAACGGATCAAGTATTTAATGGCATTAAATACTCCATCTATGGATATTCGGAATCGACGGATCTTGGTTTCAGTGGGAGCTGAGATCGTCACAGGCAAGAAATGAATACTCCGGAAACGATGATATTGCCGGAAACGGAAATATGGATCGTATCGGAAATATAAATATTATCCAAGTCGTAGATGTTGCCGGAAACGGAAACATGGTACGTATCGGAAAATATTATCGGAAATGGAAATATTGCCGGAATCGGAAATATTGCCGGAAACGGAAATATTATCGGAATCGGAAAATAATTCCGGAAACGGAAATATTAAATATTTGTTCGAAACGGAAATTAATTCCGGAATCGGAAATATTAAATATTGTTCATATCGGAAATGAATTCCGGAACCGGGAATTTAATCGGAAGCGTATCGTACGAATAAGCATCGGACGAGGCCTGCCGGACGAAGGCCCAGCACGAAGCCAGGCCATCGCCCAGCAAGCCAGCGCGCCACAAACGCACCAGCCAAGGCTGCGCCAGGCCCACCGCAAGGCAGGCCCAGCGCGCGCCAAGGCTGCGGCAGCGTGTGGGCTTGCGGCAGTGGGCTGCGAGCTCATGGGCTGCGCGCGCGCGCGCATGGCGCCCCTCGTGGGCTGCTGTGCGTGCGTGTGTGTTTGTGTGCTACTCGAATCCTAAAGCTACCGGGATTTGTCATATGATTAAATCTAATCCTAAAAGATTTAATTTATTTAATTAGAGTCCTAGTAGGATTATAATTAAATAAATTAGTATCCTAATAGGATTCCAAATCCTTTTCCATAACTCTATAAATAGGTGCCTAGGGTCACATATTTACATCGAGCATTCAAGTATTCAAAGTGAGTTTTTGAGAGCAAAATTCAGTTACACTATTGCCTATAAAGTGCCGAAAATAATAGTACCTTAAGGGCGATTCTAGTTAGTCAATCTTAAGGCGGATCCGGACGTGCTGTGGACTATCTACGGAGGGACGAAACTTGGAGTCCTAAAGACTTGTTCTTGTTCGGTTCGGGCGCAACTAGGGAAGGCACGCAACAAAGAGTATGCATCTAAACTATGCTAAATGATTATGTGTAAATAATATGTTTTCCTGGCTTTATGGTTTTTCCGCATGATTTATGAATTGTCATATGTATCATAACCTAACAGTATGCACCCCCCTGTTGGCGAAAAAAGGTATCCTTAGTCCCAACTCCCGAGGGAGCCGAGATTCGTTATGATGTTCATCCCGTTCACATTAATATGCTGATTTTCAGGTCGTCCCAACTTGATGGGGAAATAAACGCGGGGTAGGATCGTTTCGCCCTTCGGCTATTTTGATTACCTACAAGCACGAGTATTTCCTTCACTATCCCCAGTGGAGTCGCCACTGTGAGGGGGTCGAAAAAGCGCGAGGCTAATGCGTGACCTTGTCCCTCGTGGGTGTGACGATTCTTTTTATTCAATCAAGTGTAATTGGATATCCTGTGAGTATACACCCAATTGACTAGTAATATAGGAGTCGCCATTCAGTTTTTAACGACAATGAGAAAAACTGACAAAACCCGGTTATCGTGACATAAAGGGAGTGCAATTATGTTTGACCACGACGACCGTAGGTTCCCTTGTGATCCCTGGTGTGGGGATCTCTCAATATACACCGCAAGGTAGAGATTGAGGGTTCGGGGGACTATAACTACCGAGAGGAGTAATTCGCTCGTCGATAACTCCAGAGGCAGGATATCCTTACTAGCTCAGCATAAATAATTGAAGGGACATGCGTTAACTATTAAACTAATCTGAGTTGATTTTAGCAATATGCAACATATAATACTAATTCGATCGTGATTATCTGATTTAAATAACATTAAGGGACCTAGCATGATAATCCGATTTCCCAAAAATATTATATTTGTTAGGCGTGATAGAACAATCATATTAGGTTAGTTTAACAGTTCATAAAAAGGGCGAGGAAAGCAGTTAAATCATCGAAAAGGGACACATCACGACGCACCCTTGAGAGGTGCGTCACGGTTCTCAGAAAACTAACCACTTTGACTTTGCTATTTCTCCTTTTTATTTAACGAATCTCGATTATGGGACAGGACACGTTCTGTTCGATTTATGGATCGATTGCGACAGAACGCGTGAACAGTTTCGCAGCGAGAGGCTTAGGCTAAGGGGTTTAGAGTCAATACTCCGAGTATATTATGTGTTGTTGTGTGTTGTTTCACGTCGAAACTAGGGGCCTATTTATAGGGAAGAGTTCGTGGAAAGATAGAATTGCAGAGTTCTAATCCGCAAAGAATTAGGAAAAGATGAAGGAAATAATGCCCTTGGTCCAAGTATGCATTCTATGTTAAGTCTAATAAATGCGGTTCAGTATTAATTAACAAGTTAATAATTCAGTGAGATCAAGTGAGCTGAATGCCTAGCTAGAGGCCGCTTCAGTTCAAGTGGAATTAATGATATTAATCCACAGCTTACTCTTGACTGAACCCGTAGGGTCACACAAATAGTACGTAAACGGATCAAGTATTTAATGGCATTAAATACTCCATCTATGAATATTCGGAACCGACGGATCTTGGTTTCAGTGGGAGCTAAGATCGTCACAGGCAAGAAATGAATACTCCGGAAACGATGATATTGCCGGAAACGGAAATATGGATCGTATCGGAAATATGAATATTATCCAAGTCGTAGATGTTGCCGGAAACGGAAACATGGTACGTATCGGAAAATATTATTGGAAATGGAAATATTACCAGAATCGGAAATATTGCCGGAAACGGAAATATTGTCAGAATCAGAAATATTACCGGAATCGGAAAATAATTCCGGAAACGGAAATATTAAATATTTGTTCGAATCGGAAATTAATTCCGGAATCGGAAATATTAAATATTGTTCGTATCGGAAATAGATTCCGGAAATGGAAATTTAATCGGAAGCGTATCGTACGAATTAGCATCGGACGAGGCCTGCCGGACGAAGGCCCAGCACGAAGCCGGGCCATCGCCCAGCAAGCACGCACGCCACAAGCCCAGCGCGCACCAAGGCCACGGATGCGTGGGCCGCGCTGCATGGGCTGCTGCTCGCATGCGCATGGGCAGCCCTTGTGGCTGCCGTGTGTGTGTGTGAGTTTGTGCTCATGCGTGATTCCTAAAACTGCAAGAGTTAGTGTGTGATTAAATTCCTATTCCTAATTAGATAAATTAATTAAATAGAATTCATGTAGGATTCTAATTTCAATTAATTCGTATCCTACTAGGATTGCGATTCCTTTTCCATAACTCTATAAATAAAGGCCTAGGGGTCATTATTTACACACAAGTTTTTAAGTATTCAAAACTAAGATTTTTAAGCAGAAAAATCAGCCAATATTCTTGCCTACCCAACCGAAAATATTAGAACCTTAAGGGCGATTCTAGTTGGTCAATCTTAAGGCGGATCCGGACGTGCTGTGGACTATCTACGGAAGGACGACACTTGGAGTCCTAAAGACTTGTTCTTGTTCGGTTCGGGCGCAGCTAGGGAAGGCACGCAACAAAGAGTATGCATCTAAACTATGCTAAATGATTATGTGTAAATAATATGTTTCCTGGCTTTATGGTTTTTTCCGCATGATTTATGAACTGTCATATGAATCATAACCTAACAGTGGTATCACGAGCCCCTTATTATTTTCATAATCTAAATTGCATGAACATGGTTAAATATTACAAATTTGCAAGAATTAAAAGGGGTGATTAATTTTCGTAATTGTTAATTAATTGCAAATTGCGTTTATTTAATTATACGTACGCAGTTTTTCGGCAGTTTCTTCATTACTCATCCGAATTGAGTGATTTTTGTGTCAATACCGCATGTAAAAGGCATTCTAAAATTTTGACAAAAATATTATTTTTCTGCCGAACCCAGAATTCTCAAATTCGAAGCCTAACTATGACTTTTCGAAGGTTTTAGTTTTTCGAATGCAAAATTTCGTAAATTTAAGATGTTAAATTAAATATTTGCGATTCTTGTTGATAAATCTTGAATTTTTGATTGACCTACTGCATATGTTTAACAAGTTTGAATGCCTAGTCTTGTTAATTATGCAATCTAATTTGTAATTATGATTAATTTGTTGAAAATTAGAATAATTTAGAATTAATTTGATTTTCATAATTAATTGTAATTTAATTAGAAACCTATGATTAAAAACCACCATAAAAATTGTAAATTTACGATAAATTTTAAATTTTTATGACCTAGACTTGAATCCATATCAATCGGAAATCAATTGGATAACAAATTTTCGATTTTTCGCCCTAAAATTATGAAATTAATATTATTTATTAATTTGTCATTAATTTTAAATATAAATTTTAAATTTTTATGCGATTCGTTCAAATAACTTGCACGCACGAAGCAATGGACGCTTCGTGTTACCCTTAAGGGGTGTTGTATAATGCGGGCATGCGACGACGAGCAAGGGAGCTCGTCGCCCGTGCGGCACGAATGCAATGAGCAAGGGCGTAGTGCACGAGCACAAGGCAGCAGCCCTGCCTTGTGTCGTGTGCCACGAGCAATGAACGAATGGGCATGGGCGAGGGGCGAGCCAAGGCAGTCGCGTGTGGGCAGCAAGCGAGCTGCGCCACAACGCGCGCTGCCTCGCACAAGTGCGCGCAGCCTCGCGCGCAGCGAGCGCAAGCTCGCGTGCCACGAGCGCTGCGCCCAGCACTACTCGCGCGCACAGCGCGCGATGTCGCTCGCCCAGCGAGCGATGTCGCGCCCCAGCGAGCGATGGCTCGCGCGCACAGCGCGCGATGTCGCCCGCCCAGCGAGCGATGTCGCGCCCCAGCGAGCGATGGCTCGCGCGCACAGCGAGCGAGCCAGCGCGCCCAGCGAGCGATGTCGCGCGCCCAGCGAGCGATCTCGCGCGCGCGCACTGCGAGCGATAGCTCGCGTGCGATGGGGCGCTGTGCGGAGGCTTGCGATAGGACAGCAGCAGCTATGCGACGAGCGCATGGGCTGCGCGCACATGGCCAGCAATGGCTGTGTGCGTACGGCCCATGGGCGTGCAACGCGTAGGGTGTTTGCGTTACGATTAGATCGTTTTGAATGTTTAATTTGAAAATTTCAGTTCACGTAATTTTAATTAATTTTAAAATTAATAATTTGAATTAATTTCTTGGATTTTAATTTTGAATATTATAATTATAATAAATGGAATTTATTCTAATTATTTTACTAAAATTAAAATCATGAATTAATTTAAATGCGACTGAAATTAAATTAAATTTTTGGATTCAATTATAAATTTATATGAGCTTTAAATTTTAATTAAATTTGTATGTTTCCGGTTAGACTAGAAATACAATTTTATGTTTAAAATTAGTAAAGCATATGAATTTATTGGTTTAAGTGGGAGCGCTTTTTAGTCATAAACTCTTGATTAGGTCTACAAATCCTTAAGGTTAAAACAACTTGATTAGAATTAATAAGGACTGAATAATTGGTAGATTATTGGTGCCCTTGATTAATTGCTGCAAATGTTTACGTGATGCATAATGTGTTTTACTAACCAGCTATGTGGGCCATTCATGATAATGAATGGGTGAATGGTATATATTGTATATGTACTGTTTTGCAGGTTATGAAGTGACTAGTATGGCCCAAATAGGATAGAAAATATGGTCTGCGTACCATTAATTTGAATGTAATTGGTCTAAAGCACCAAAGTTATTTTTCAATTCAAATATGGTCTGCGTACCATCAAATAGTTGTAATTAGTTATAGCTTATCCTATTTGAAGAAAATGGTGCCTCCCACGGAGATTTTCAAGACGGACTTTGAAGTCAAAGCTTCAAGATGAAGTCGGGCCATACTAGATCACAAATATCTTATGCATGTTTTAAGTTATTTATTGTTTTAAATATGTCTTAAAATGCATGAGATCAAAAGCTTGATTATGTTGCATGATTAAGGATTTTAGTTCACTTAAAATCTAACCAACATAGTAAGAGCCTTAAGTTCCAAACTTAAAAAAAATTGAGTTAAAAGGTGCCATGCCAAAATATACACTTGCTTGGATATCCTTTACATCAATCTAGTAATAGTTTTCGCTCAGCGAGGTGTTACTTATTGGTCCTAAAGGGGCAAGGTACACAAATAATTGTGAGTACATGTTAGTTTTGGTGAAACTCAACGATATAAGTAAGGAGTCCTTTTATGTCGTGGCAAATTCGATAGGTTTACCTAATAAGTTCTTAGACGTACCTATCAACCAAGAATAGTTTCTAGACTATTAGCAAAAGGCTTTTGCTTACCTAAGATGTTCTAGGATTAAGTCGACAAACTGTGCTTAGTTCTTCAATGATTTTAGGATCTTGGAATCATTTTATTCACACCTGCCGGAACACATAACTTGAATAAAATGCTTAATGAACGCTGAATTGTGCATGTATGCTAGAATTTAAGTTTATTAAGAGAAACTGTGAATGGTTATTTATTTGTTTATTCTTTTCAATTGTAGTTTTAATATGGCAAACAACAATCAAAACATCATCATGGGTTCTGAGCTTATGGTCAAGCTGAACCTGACAAATTTTCTTGAATGGGAAGCTAAGCTAGTTGAAATAGTCAAACTCAATGGACTTGAGTATGTACTGTCACATCCCATGCCAAGCTACTATGCCAGAGACATGACCCCTGAGAGATTTTACGCCTGGGATGCGGATCTCAAAAAGGTTATGAGTCTCATGCTGAACAATATCCCTGATGATTGGGCTAGAAGGTTTGTAGCCTATGAACCTTTTACGCTCATCAAGAATCTGAGGGATATCTGTCGTGGAAGTACGGAGGACAGGGACCTGAACGTCCATGAGTTGATTGAATCAATGTCTGGTCTAAAGGTTAGTTCTCCCAACAGGTGTTATAGGATGGAGGTCCAAGAAACACATGTTCAGCTCCTTCGCACTAAACAGAGGGTAGGCGTCCCACTGAGGTTCCATGTGGATCTTATGTGTTCATATTTTGATCGCCTAAGTCTACTAGGAACACCAATAAGCGAAAGGATGGCAGTCTCTGTCTTGCTCAATTCACTACACAGTGGGTTTGGTCGCTTCAAGCAACTATACCTAAGTGAACCAAGAGAAGAAACAGTTGCAGAATTTATTCACCTTGTCAGAAAGGCTGAAATAGTACTGGACTGTGAAGCCAAAGATTTACTCAAGGCTAGAAAGAGACCATTCAAGAAAGGTGGAAAGTCCAAGGGCAATGCTAAATCAAAGCAGGACAAGTCCACATCAACTGTCTTTATTGTGATGGAATAGGCCATTACAAAAGAGAATGTCCAAAGCTAAAGGAAGATCAGAAGAACGGAACAGTCGTTCCATCTTCAGGTATTTTCGTTATAGACCGTATACTTGCTAATTCAACTTCTTGGGTATTAGATACAGGTTGTGGCTCACACTTATGTTCCAATCCACAGGGACTAAGAAGAAGTAGAAAGTTAAGCAAGGGTGAAGTCGACCTACGAGTGGGAAATGGAGCACGGATTGCTGCATTAGCTGTAGGAACTTACTATTTGTCGTTGCCCTCCGGGCTAGTTTTGGAACTGGAAGAATGTTTCCATGTTCCAAGTCTTACTAAAAACATCATTTCAGTTTCTTGCTTAGATGCTAAGGGATTTTCCTTTATAATAAAAGACAATAGTTGTTCGTTTTATTTTAAAGAGATGTTTTATGGATCTGCTAGATTAGTCAATGGACTTTATTTATTAGATCACGACAAACAAGTATATAACATAAATACCAAAAAGGACAAAAAGGATGATTCAGATCTCACCTATCTGTGGCATTGTCGATTAGGCCATATAAACTTGAAACGCTTAGAAAGACTTCAAAGAGAAGGAATTCTAGAACCATTTGACTTAGAGGATTATGGTAAATGCGAATCATGTTTACTTGGCAAAATGACAAAGCAACCTTTCTCTAAAGTTGGAGAAAGAGCAAATGAACTATTGGGTTTAATCCATACAGATGTATGTGGACCAATGAGTACAAATGCTAGAGGTGGTTTCAGCTACTTTATCACTTTCACTGATGACTTCAGTAGGTATGGTTATGTCTACCTAATGAAGCATAAGTCTGAATCCTTTGTCAAATTCAAGGAATTTCAGAGTGAAGTAGAGAATCAATTAGGCAAGAAGATTAAGGCACTGCGGTCTGATAGAGGCGGTGAATATCTGAGCTATGAATTTGATGACCATCTGAAAGAATGTGGAATTCTATCAGAATTGACTCCTCCTGGAACACCACAATGGAACGGTGTGTCAGAACGGAGGAACAGAACCTTGCTAGACATGGTCAGGTCAATGATGGGTCAGGCCGAACTTCCATTAGAATTTTGGGGACATGCACTAAATACAGCTGCACTCACTATAAATAGAGCTCCGTCTAAAGCTGTCGAAAAGACTCCATACGAATTATGGTTTGGAAAGCCTCCAAATGTGTCTTTTCTTAAGATTTGGGGATGTGAAGTATACGTCAAACGATTAATTTCAGACAAACTTCATCCAAAATCTGACAAATGTATCCTTGTGGGCTATCCAAAGGAAACAAAGGGGTATTACTTCTACAATACATCTGAGAACAAAGTGTTTGTTGCTCGAGATGGTGTCTTTTTGGAGAAGGATCATATTTCCAAAATGACAAGTGGGAGAAAAGTAGACCTCGAAGAAATTCGAGTCGAACAACAAACTCTAGAGAATGCTCAAGATGACATTCAGGATGAAACTCAGAGATCTTTAGAAGAATCTGGTGAGAATCATGGTCAATCTAGAAATGTTACCCCGCGTAGATCGCAAAGATATAGATCTCAACCGGAAAGGTACTTGGGTATTTTGACGAACGAGAGCTATGACGTTCTATTACTTGAAAGTGATGAACCTGCGACTTACAAGCAAGCTATGACGAGCCCTAGCTCCAAGCAATGGCAAGAAGCCATGCAATCTGAATTAGACTCCATGTCTGAAAACCAAGTATGGGATTTGGTCGATTTGCCAGATGGCTACCAAGCCATTGGAAGCAAATGGGTTTTCAAACTGAAAAAGGACAAGGATGGGAAACTTGAAGTTTTCAAAGCTAGATTGGTTGCAAAAGGTTACAGGCAAGTCCACGGTGTGGATTACGATGAAACCTTTTCACCAGTTGCAATGCTAAAGTCTATTCGAATAATGTTAGCAATCGCTGCATATTACGATTACGAAATATGGCAGATGGATGTCAAAACTACTTTCTTAAACGGCGTTTTAACAGAAACTGTGTTTATGACACAGCCTGAAGGTTTTGAGGATCCAAAGAATGCTAAAAAGGTATGCAAGCTAAAGAAGTCAATCTACGGATTGAAGCAGGCATCCAGGAGCTGGAATATACGTTTTGATGAAGCAGTCAGTGACTTTGGTTTCATCAAAAACGCGGACGAATCTTGTGTATACAAGAAGGTCAGTGGGAGCAAAATTGCTTTCCTAGTATTATATGTCGACGACATATTGCTTATCGGAAATGACATTCCTATGTTGAACTCTGTCAAGATTTGGCTTGGGAAATGTTTTTCGATGAAGGATCTAGGAGAAGCACAGTACATATTGGGCATCAAGATTTACAGAGATAGATCTAAAAAGATGATTGGACTTAGTCAAAGCACTTATATCAATAAGGTGCTTGATAGGTTCAAGATGGCGGACTCCAAGCGAGGCTACCTACCCATGTCTCATGGAATGACTCTAAGCAAGACTCAGTGCCCAAAAACACTTGATGAGCGTAGACGAATGAATGGGATTCCATATGCATCATTGATTGGTTCAATAATGTATGCTATGATATGTACACGCCCGGATGTTGCGTACGCACTCAGTGCTACGAGCAGATACCAGTCAGACCCAGGAGAGGCGCATTGGACTGCTGCCAAGAACATTCTGAAGTACCTGAAAAGGCACAAAGATGACTTCCTGGTCTATGGTGGAGATGATGAATTAATTGTTAAAGGCTATACGGACGCAAGTTTCCAAACCGACAAAGATGATTTCAGATCACAGTCTGGGTTTGTCTTCTGCCTCAACGGAGGAGCATTAAGCTGGAAAAGTGCTAAGCAAAGCACCATTGCGGATTCTACAACTGAAGCGGAGTACATTGCTGCACATGAAGCAGCAAAGGAAGCTATATGGCTAAGGAAGTTCATAGGAGAACTTGGTGTAGTCCCCTCCATTAAAGGACCAATAGCCCTGTATTGTGATAATAACGGAGCTATTGCACAGGCAAAAGAGCCTAGACACCACCAGAGAGTCAAGCATGTACTTCGTAGATTTCACCTTCTACGAGAGTTCGTTGAAAGAAAAGAAGTCGAGATAAGCAAAATTGGAACTGATGACAACATATCAGATCCATTAACTAAACCTCTGCCGCAAGCGAAGCACAACTCGCACACTGCAGCTATGGGAATCAAGCATATTGGAGAATGGCTTTGATGTCTCTGTTTAATGTTTTAAAGTTTTAGAGTTTAAATCTTTGTAAAACATTATTGGTTAATCATTCACAATAAATGAAAGAAATTCATTTTTCCATTTAATTTGTGGTTTATTAAATGATGAGTCCCTTCAACTTGACGATATATTCAAGATAGACTGTCAGGACCAGTCCTGTGACTAAGAAATGTCTATCAAGTGAACTTGAATGTCAAAGGTTGAAAATGGTCCCTAATCGGAGTTTTCTATAAAATTGGACGCATAGAAAACGTTAGACGATTAGAATGCAAGATGACTAGTAGTTCTGTTTCTTGAACTATGTGGACATGGCAATGTCATAATCATTTGCATAGATACTTACTTTGGGAAGACTAGTATCGGACAAGACCTATGAAACTTTACTGTAAGAGATGAAAGTCTGTCATAAGTAAATTTCATTAAATTATTAGACACTAAATCCTCAATACCTGAGTGATTTGAGATTACTTGTTTGAGAACTGGTTGCTTTGACGTTGACCAACCGTCGCACCGTAAAAGGAGGCTATAAAGGCAACGCTCAGGTAATCACCTATCAAACGAAGTCTAATCTCAAGATCGCAAGATTGGGATTGTCCTCCCATAAATCGGGAAGAGATGCTTAAAAGTTGTACAAGGCCACTCGGAGAGCTAGAAACTGTGAAATGCATGGCCGTGCTCGGATGAATCATAGGCTATGATTATCTGTTTATTTGATCAGTTGAACTCTGAAACCGAGGAACACCTCTGGACATAATAAGGATGACAACTCTTACCTTATGTTCAAGAGCAAGCATCGAGCGACAAAGGAATTAGGAAATGCACACTTGTCCCTAAGGACAAGTGGGAGACTGAAGGAAATAATGCCCTTGGTCCAAGTATGCATTCTATGTTAAGTCTAATAAATGCGGTTCAGTATTAATTAACAAGTTAATAATTCAGTGAGATCAAGTGAGCTGAATGCCTAGCTAGAGGCCGCTTCAGTTCAAGTGGAATTAATGATATTAATCCACAGCTTACTCTTGACTGAACCCGTAGGGTCACACAAATAGTACGTAAACGGATCAAGTATTTAATGGCATTAAATACTCCATCTATGAATATTCGGAACCGACGGATCTTGGTTTCAGTGGGAGCTAAGATCGTCACAGGCAAGAAATGAATACTCCGGAAACGATGATATTGCCGGAAACGGAAATATGGATCGTATCGGAAATATGAATATTATCCAAGTCGTAGATGTTGCCGGAAACGGAAACATGGTACGTATCGGAAAATATTATTGGAAATGGAAATATTACCAGAATCGGAAATATTGCCGGAAACGGAAATATTGTCAGAATCGGAAATATTACCGGAATCGGAAAATAATTCCGGAAACGGAAATATTAAATATTTGTTCGAATCGGAAATTAATTCCGGAATCGGAAATATTAAATATTGTTCGTATCGGAAATAGATTCCGGAAATGGAAATTTAATCGGAAGCGTATCGTACGAATTAGCATCGGACGAGGCCTGCCGGACGAAGGCCCAGCACGAAGCCGGGCCATCGCCCAGCAAGCACGCACGCCACAAGCCCAGCGCGCACCAAGGCCACGGATGCGTGGGCCGCGCTGCATGGGCTGCTGCTCGCATGCGCATGGGCAGCCCTTGTGGCTGCCGTGTGTGTGTGTGAGTTTGTGCTCATGCGTGATTCCTAAAACTGCAAGAGTTAGTGTGTGATTAAATTCCTATTCCTAATTAGATAAATTAATTAAATAGAATTCATGTAGGATTCTAATTTCAATTAATTCGTATCCTACTAGGATTGCGATTCCTTTTCCATAACTCTATATATAAAGGCCTAGGGGTCATTATTTACACACAAGTTTTTAAGTATTCAAAACTAAGATTTTTAAGCAGAAAAATCAGCCAATATTCTTGCCTACCCAACCGAAAATATTAGAACCTTAAGGGCGATTCTAGTTGGTCAATCTTAAGGCGGATCCGGACGTGCTGTGGACTATCTACGGAGGGACGACACTTGGAGTCCTAAAGACTTGTTCTTGTTCGGTTCGGGCGCAGCTAGGGAAGGCACGCAACAAAGAGTATGCATCTAAACTATGCTAAATGATTATGTGTAAATAATATGTTTCCTGGCTTTATGGTTTTTTCCGCATGATTTATGAACTGTCATATGAATCATAACCTAACAAAAGAGACGTACCCAGGTATTTTCAGCACCCAGGCCTGGGCGCCGAAGATTTCGGCGCCCAGAGCCAGGCGTTGAAAATAGGGTCTGGGCAGTTTTGTTTAGTCAGATTCGGATTCCTAAAATCCGTAGAGTTTGAGATTAATTCGAGTCTTTTAGCGCGTATCAATTTTATGACGGAATGCGTCTGGGCCCGTTACGAACTCTAGGTTCGTTAGGATTTTAATTAATACGTAACTCCTATTTCTGAATCCTATTAAGAATAGGATTCTCGCAGTTTTTCTATCTCATTTAGGATTTATGTTGGAATGCAACACCTAATTCTGACAGGTTTCTATCTTTTATGATTTGCCACTCTTAGAAGCTACTTTTTACGGCAGTTACTATTTTAGCAGGTTTCCATAAATAGCTGGTTTCGGGTGAAATGAAATGGGGAATCGAGATTCGTTTATTTTATAGGAGATGCGTTGTCAAGTGGAGTTTTTATGCTTTCATCATCGAACCTTTCCCTTGCGGGAATGGGGACAAGAGTAGGTGTCTACAATTATCCTAATCCTAAACCTTTCTAAAAGCATAAGTTTCTCTTTTGAATAGTGACTTGACTACCTTACCCTTAAATCCTTCTTTGAAAAAAATCGAAATTCACTTAAGAATAGTATATTTATGGATTTTGCCCTTACATACTCCACCAATTAAGCCCTTTGTTTAGACACTTCTCTTGATACTTTTGTTTAGTCACCTAATTTTGTCTACCCTCCCAGTCTCCCAATAGTAAGTTTTTCCTCTATATTATAAAGAAGACAAATGCATCATCAAAATGTTTATTAATGACGTACTTGATTCTATCTACTCAAATGCTATAATTTTCATATGAATTATAATATCACCAATCTTACAAAAACATAGACTGTTCATTCATTTTGTCTAACGCCATACAAATATTATCAAGAAATTTAAAACAATAATCCAACAATTAACATAAATAAAAACTAATCTAAGTCATGTTGGCAAGATGATATCAACGACAATACCAAGGAAAAATGTCTAACAAACGACGCAAACAATAAAGCGGGGTTAAAGGGTTGATTATACAACTGATGAGTCCATATAAAACATTTCTAAGCACGCTCATACGAATTTGCTATTGCTTTTCTCGGCTAAGTAGAATATGAAATGAGCCATATGTTGAATATTACTATCAAGCTCTTACTAATTTGGTAGATAGACTCCACATAACTCCAAAATTAATTAAATTGTTTAGGAATAGGGGGCGACAATTAGAAGTAAAATAAGGGGAGAGCTCAACAGAAAAAGCCAATGTTGGAGGATGTGATTTACGTCATGTTGTTATCGCCGTTGCTAAACTCGATATTCGTGTCTGCTAGAAATTATGGACTTTCCGTTGCGGTATCGATGGAGAAGTAGTGAGTGGATTTACCAGAGACTTTGAGAATGTGGAGTTTGGGGAGGAGGACGCGACACATATAGAAGATTGGGAATGAGGGGTTGGGTTTAGAATTGTTGTTGTTTTTTCCTTATAAACTTAAAGTCTATTATTGGTTGTGTTATACTCTGTAATTCATAAAGGTATTAGGTGCTATTATTAGGATGATAATGCGTGTTCCTATGCAAAAAAAGGCCAAATAAAAGGAAAATTTGGTAATATTAATCCAACCTTTGGGCGATTTTCTTTTATTAATCTCACCTACGACATATTTTTTTAATAATCCCACCTTTACTACCAACGACTTTTATTGGGCTTAAGTGACCGAAAACCGGTGAAAAAGTCAACGAGATTGTGATGAATTGATGATGATGACTGGATATATCGAGAGAGAGTACTACTACGTAGGGATATATTACCGCTTACAACAGGTTTATGACCTTTTAGGCCCAATAAAAATCGCCGGGTAGCAAAAGTGGGATTATTAAAAAATATGTCATAGGTAGGCTTAATAAAAGAAAATCGGCCAAAGGTTGGATTAATATTACCAAATATTCCCAAATAAAATTGTCTTTTATGATTACACTATATTTTTAGATCCAAAAAATTACTAACTTGCAAAACCAAAGCAACACTAGTTTATTAAGGTTTAATTACCTTATTTTCTTCCCTAAGTAGTGGGGACACAAGTGGTTGTAAGTTAAAAGTGTTACCAAATAGGTATGTGTCAAACAAATAAGGACATCCGTTTTTAGTAAACGAGACAACCTTTTAGAAATGAGGGGAGTAATTGACGATCAAAATTACCGGATGTTTGTAATTTGGTTTCTCTCTGGAGTACGGATTACAAAAGTACACTTGACTTTGAATGGTCAAACTCGACAATTTTCCAATTGTATCTGGTACGAGAGTAAAACAACAATAAATGGTGGTTTTATACTTTACCATCCTACTGGTTGAATTGTAATACCCTCAAGGTTATGAGATGGACCCCTGGATTGGTCCCATTGAACTTTTTTAACCTTTTTTTCAATCTTTGTTTATTTTCTTTTACTAATGTTGTTTGGCCTCGCGAAACGCGCGGGGCCTCCCATTGTATAAAAAGTTTAGCAAAAATAAATATGCTAGCAATTTGCATAATAGGTTTGGGGAGGAAATGAAATACTTTGTATATCTACTAATGCATAGATATGGATATATAGTAGATGAAATATTCCCAATTTAGAGTGTCCACTTTCCTTTTTCACCAGTCTCAATTTAGTATGCCCCTTTCAATTTTTAGCAAACATCACTATTACTTTATTACTTATCTCTTTCCACTACTAAAATCTAGAGTCATATACCCTCTCTCGTTGAGTAAACTATACTGGAGGTCCCTAAACTTTGGCAAAAGGAGCAGTTAAGTCCCTCAAGTTTCAAAAGGAGCATTTTAGTCCCTCAAAATGGATGGAATCAGCTACTTTTGTTAACACCGTTTCATTTTCTGTTAAGTTCAATAAAATAATAATAAAACCGCTTTAAAGAAAAGGAAAATTAATTTACACGTGTATAAATAAATGAAAACAGCTGATTTTAATTATGACTTAGCCTTTTCAACTTACTTAGCTTTTTCATATGGCTTTTTCTCCATTTACACGTTTCACCCTTTATGTTCCCCTTTTCTAGGTTTTTCCACAACTCTTCCTAATCAAATCGAATTTAGTGAGTAACCCAAGCAAATTTACTCTAAATTTTCAGCAATTATCGCCATAAACTTCAGCTAATTGTTGTTCTTCCACAACTCTAAAGTTTCAAATTTTCTTCTCCCAGATGTTTGCTACTACCACTAGTTCTTCTTCTACCTTTTTCTCTCTCTTTCTCTCTCCTCTTTTATTATGGATTCTCTTCAATCTGCTTCTCTTTCTTAATTCCCGGATTTCTCCAACAATTCCATTGTAATTTCACATTTTCACTGATTTTCCCCTTTTTTTGTTCCCCTATTTTTTATTTATTTTGGGTTGGTTTCGATTTTTTTTTCTTATTTATTCTGGGTTGGTTTCAATTAAAGAGATTCTGGGTGGGTTTCGTTACCACATGGTGACCCACACCCCTGCTCCCCCATTTTCTCTCTCCTCCCTTTCTGAAAAAAATTGATCTCCATCTCATTTGGGGAAACCACTTTCTTCTTCATAATCCTATTCAATAATTCTGAGAAAAATAGTTATTTCAATATTTCAAAACTTCCTCCGTATTTCAAAAGATTGTTACCAAGAAAAATAGAACGATGATGATTGATGGTGATCATGATGAGGATCAACAATGATTGATGGTGATCATGACGAGGATCTCACGCTCAAGTTGATAGATGATTATTGTGATCTTTGAAGGTGCACGATTATTGTGATCTCAAGCTCAAGTTGATAGATGATTGATGGTGATCATGATGAGGATTATAGTGGAATTTTACACTTAGACCCGCATTGTTGTTTGATCCACAAAGTTATGTTAGCTAGCTAGGCTGTTGATAAGAATATAATTGAAAGAGTATGGTTGAGCAGAGTACTAGTAGTCGTAGGCTCGTTAGATTTCATGTATGAGTTGCTGACTTGCTGATTAAACATGAGATTGAAGATGATGATGATGCATGGAGTTTATGGGTTTGAGCTCGGATGAATTTTATCGGAAATGTAAGTTACTTGGGTGTGCACACAAGGTGTTTGATAAATTGTCTCTGAGAAATGTTGTTGATTAACCTATGCTTGTTGGGTGTGTTAATTTGGGGGATTTGATTAGTAGGAAGCGTTGATCCTTTATTTTATTTTATTAAGTGTTGAATAATTTGGGTACAAATGGCCTTGTTAAATACTTTAAACTGCTAGTTTTTTGTAAAAAGCTAACTTAAAAGGGTTTCCCTTTATTTAATTATTGTTAATATGTAAAAGTAACTGTTATTTTGTCCTTTTCTGCCTTTTATATTAATTCGCCTTTATTTTTAATTCATTTAACAGACGTTAGTAACAGAAGTCAAAAAGCAGCGGTTTCCATCCATTTTGAGGGACCTAAATGCTCCTTTTGAAACTTGAGGGACCTAACTGCTCCTTTTGGCAAAGTTTAGGGACCTCCAAACCTATTTACTCCTCTCTCGTTCAATTAAGAAAATACCTCATTGTCATTTACTCTACCTATATTTTAAATAAAATAATATTTGATAACTACACTATAAAACTTTACCAAAAACTATGTGACATGATAAATAAACACTCTTACACTCTAATGAGATGGAGAGAGTATACAATATAATTCAGGAACATTTATCATTTTGTATTAGACCGAAATTAAACAATACCCAAATCAATGAAAATGTGTAATACACACTTTTAACATATCTATAAAATATGATTGCGATAATCATATACGAAGTACAAGTATATTTGAAGTTCGTCGGTGACATTGACATAATTGTAAAGACATACTACATACGAAGTAATTGTAAAGGAGAGAGCTATATTTTCAACCCTTCCTCGACCCCCTTCGTTTTTTTTTCTAGGGATACTCGACTGCTTAATTTCCTTAAGAAATACTTCATATGCGTGTGTAACCTTGTACGAAGTTACAATCTCATCATGCGTGTGTAAGAGAGGTGATAAATTCAAAGAAATTTTTACTTCGTCCAAGGAAATCCACACTTTTTCAAAGTTGATTTCCTTGGAAGAAGTAAATTATTCCTTGGATTTATCATTTCCCGTGTGTAATCTTGTACGAAATTGACTGTACTTCATGTACTCATTAGGTACAAGCACGTAACTAATAGATTCAATTTAATCTCATCATAATTTATATGCGTGTACCTTATGAGCACATGAGATACAATCAACTTGGTACAAGGTTACACACGCATGATGAGATTAAATCGAATCTATTAATTAAAAAAATAAAATTCCACCTATCAAGATTGTTCCTATGGATTTAAGACCGCTTTGATTGCTTAATTAAGTGGTTTAATTAGTTTAAGTGCTTAATTAATTAATTTTAGTGTTTAATTAATTAGTTATAATGCTCAACTCATTGGTTACATTGCTTAACTAGCTTATTTCATTGTTTAACTTATATGACACTAAAAGAATCTTTTATGTAAGACCAACTTATATGAAAGTTTGTAATAAATAATCACTGGCACTACAAAAAAAAGCTCATATAGCGACGGACCAAATCCGTCTCTAAATTGGTCAAATCCGTCGCTATGTGTGCTTAGGGACGGATAACGTCCGTTACTAAAAACCTTGTCGCTAATTCAATTTAGGGACCGATTCCATAAAATCCGTATCTAATATTTAGAGACGGATTTATAAATCCGTCCCTAAATTTAGGAACGGATTCAAAAATCCGTATCTAATATTTAGAGACGGATTTTTGAATCCGTCCCTAAATTTAGAGACGGATTTAAAAATCCGTCTCTAAAATTTAGGGACCGATTCAAAAATCCGTCTCTAAAATTTAGGGACGGAATTTGAATCCGTCTCTAAATTTACAAGTAAAAATAATTGCAACCTATTGTTAGATGTTCGGTTCAACTCGGTCCCATTACCGGTTCGAAATCTCGCTTAGGTCAACCCGGTCCAGCTTTGCAAGGGGAAGGGATAAGGGGAATCGAACTTGTGACCTCAAAGTCACGAGGAGAAACTCTAACCAACCACACCAAATACAACTTGTATTCTTCTATGTGTGAAATTGATAATAAGTAAAAGAAATATTAGAAACGGATCTAGAAAATCCGTCTCTAAACTAGGGACGGATTTAACATTCCGTCTCTAAATTAGGGACGGATTTAAAATTCTATCTCTAATTTAGAGAATTTGCTAAAACACATTAGGGACAGATTTTAAAATTCGCTCTCTAATTTAGATCTAACTTTCTACGAAGAGTCTATGAGAAATTGCTAGTGGATTTTACGTTTTGAAATTGCTAAAACACATTAGGGACGAATTTTGAAATCCGTCCCTAACTTAGAGACGGATTTTGGAATCCGTCCCTAACTTAGAGACGGATTTTGGAATCCGTCCCTAACGTAGAGACGGATTTTGGAATCCGTCCCTAACGTAGAGACGGATTTCAAAATCCGTCCCTAACCTAGAGACGGATTTGAAATCCGTCCCTACCTTAGAAACGGATTTGAAATTCGTCCCTAAATTAGAGACGGATTTTGAAATCCGTCCCTAAATTAGAGACGGATTTATAAATCCCTCGATAAAAGTATCGACGGATTTCCAAAATCCGCCTCTAAATAAATTTAGAAACAGATGTTGAATATTCCGTCTCTAAATTAGAAACGGATATAAATCCGTCTCTATATATCCGTTGCTATACGAGATTTTTTTTGTAGTGTGGTGAGATTTTAGGGTATGTCTTTTGAAAGGAGACATATAGTATAAGAAGAGTCATAATCTAGGTTTTACCGTTTAAGGTAGTGTTCTCTTCACCTGAATTTCACTTATCTTATTTTATCTTATTGACCCTTATCTTATCTTATCTTATCTTATCTGAATTTATTGACTCTTATCTTATCTTATCTTATCTTATCTGAATTTATTGACTCTTATCTTATCTTATCTTATCTTATCTTATTGACCCTTATCTTATTGACCCTTATCTTATCTTATTAACCCTTATCTTATCTTATCTTATTGAAACTTATAGTATTACCTTATGTAATATTTACTTCACCTTATCTTATCTTATCTTATCTTGCCCTGAATTTATCTTATCTTATCTTATTGACCCTGAACTTATCTTATTTTATCTTATCTTATCTTATCTTGTCTTGTCTTATTGGCCCTAAACTTATCTTACAAAAGGTCTTGCGCGCACTAGGTGTACAATAAATTTATTGTACAACAAGATAACTTTTACCTATTTTTTTTGTAATTTTAACCTAGTTTTGATTAACTTTTATATTAGTAAAAAAAACGTTGATAGATAAACATTTTAAAGAGTTAAATGATTAATTTTATACATTATTAGTGATTCTGAAAAAACAAATTTTATTAAAATGAAAAAATTTATCATTAAAAATTGGATAACTTTTACATATATAAGTTTAACTTTTAAACATCTTGAATTAACTTTTAATTTGGTGTACAATATTTATTGTACAACCATTATAAATAAGAATTAGTGCTTATCTTATCTTATTGACCCTTATTTTATCTTATTTTATCTTATCTTATCAGACCTGAAATAAGTGAAAATAAGGTGAAAAGAACAGAGCCAAGTTAAGTTTGCTCTTAGACAATGCAAAGGGGTACACCTCCTTAACAAATAGGAGCAAATCCAGACAAGATCACTATATGTCCTTGAAATATAGGTGCATCATGAGTGAATAAGTAGCACCCCAATACATAGTAATTTGACAACAATAATTTTTTAATTAATTTTCAGTACTTTCGCCATTGTTGACGAGCCAGGCGTCGAATTAAGCAAATGAACCAATCAAGATTGATGCCAGGATATGCCCTAAATCCATTGAAATGGCTCAGTTTCTTCCTTCAAGGAATGTAAACCATTACCATAATAACAATTAACAATGCATTACTCTGTATATAATATGCATATTAATTAATAATTACTCATATATTATGAACTTATAGTACAATTTGCATCGGTAAATATACAAATAAATTGTATAAATATGCATCTAATTTCATCATAATTAATTGCTTGGTAGCTCATGCATGACATATGCTTTTTATTCTCTTTGTACTTCCAAAGCATGCTTTGTCACAAAAAGAAAATAGAAGTTAAATATTTTCCATGAAAAGGAGTTATTTCACATCTTTGTTTTAGAGCAAAAGAAAAATTAATTAAAGGCAGCAGTGCGAAAAGTAAATATATGCCTTGCCAAGTACAAATTTAACTAAAATTTAATTAAAATACAGATGATAAAAATTTTGGAGAAATTAAAAAGAGATCCGATATGGAGAAACCCTAGATTAAAAGACCTAATTGAAAATCCTCATCTCAATTACATGAGTATTTATTTAGATTTGGTTTCAAATTGTTCTCCTTATTTTAACTTGTTTCAAGACTTAAAAGTTCAAATAAGAGTTGATAAGGGTTATCCAAATATAAAGAATAGATGAAGTCAAAGCACTCTTTATGGTTGTCTGACTTAAGAAGCAATATTGTTATGTGGAGGTTAGAGCACACACAACATTGACATGTTGTTTGAGTCAAGTGATAATTGACAGGACAAAATGACTACAATGTTGATAGTGTGCAAGAGTTAAAATTTTATTAACTTGACTCGGGTCTTATATGTGACCCAAGGTCAAGTTAATTAAAAAGGATGTGGGCCAAATAAAGCGCAACTTGCATGGAGCCTGGGCAATAACTGTTACTTGTTTGCATACGGAGTATTATTTTAGGTTAATATTGGCTAAAATCATCTTTTACTGTATGCATGCATGCAATGCATATTTATTTTTTTGGGCTCATGTGCCGCCACGCATGCAATGCATCTTATTTTTTTTTTAGAAAATTTTCATGATAAGTTTTTTACAATGCCACGTGTGTACAAATTTCGGGATAAATTTTTTACAATGCCACATATGTTAATTTAATTTCAAAATTATTTGTTTGTTAAAATTAATAATTGTATTTGAAGGTGAATTTAAAGTGGAGTATATGTAAAAGTAAAAAAGTAGTAAGAAAAATTAATGAGCTTGAGTCAAGATTGTAGAGGATAAAAGAGGGATTTAAGTAAGTGGTATGTCAAGTTAGTGGAAGATGAGGTGGAAGAAGGAGAAAGATGAGAGAGAATTATTTTCCATTTGACCAAAGGTCAAGGATGCACATGGTCTTAGTTTCGATTCACATTTCCATGTGCCTATCAGTCGCCTTTCGAAAGCTGTAGTTTATTTGAAAAAAGCTTATGATTCAATACATTAAGATTTTTGAAGGAGGTGTTTGTTACACACGGATTATTAATTTTCCATCTCAGTTCATTCATTGGATTATTTTTTGTGTGTTTTATTTCTCTGGTTTTTTATAATGTGCTAGAAGATATATACTTTCTCTGTTCTTTTTTAAATGACACAATTATTTAGGCACGTTTGTCAATGCATGATTTCAAATGTTAATAACTCCAATTATGGATAAAAAATATATAAAAATTTGATATTTAAAAAATATTTATTGAGACGAATCTGATAAGCCCCCACACCACTATATTTTTTCTTAAGTATAAATCACAAAATAAAGTCAAAGGAACTTGTGTGAATAGTGTCATAAACCCAATTGTGTCATGTAAATAAGAACGGAGAAAGTATTTATTTCCAATGAGCAGGGATTTTAATTCCATCTTGTGGTTGATCTCATATTAAAAAGGATAACAATTTTTTTTTGTGCAAATTGGGAATACTTCACTAATTAGAAAACAAAGAGTTTAGATAACAATTATGTTGTTCGTTGTTCATCACCTAGCCGGCTAGCTAAGCTAGCTAGTGTTATTTGGTGTCTAATCAGTAACAAGTGTTGTTGAATCACTGTCCAATTGTCCTATAAAGATATCTCCTTATGTACTCTAATATAATTTGTCCCTTGATTAACACATTAGCTCAACATTTTTTTCCAAACGGAAAAAAACTACCCACTTTAAATCTGTGACTAAAACAGGTTCTAAGCAAAAAGATTATTCAGTTGTTAGTTTGGTCGTAATTAGGGATGATGGGCAACTTTGTTTCGGTATATGAAGACTAATAACCATAAGTAAATGGGGAAATGAGAACATATTTGCTGATATGATGGGTGAAACTTTCGCAGTAAATCATGTTTTTTTCTCTAAAATAGATGGAAAAAAATGGTCCCATAATTCTTTTGGCATAGGGTTAATAATACATAAGTCTCCCTTATTAGAAGCACTAATTTTAATTAAGATCCCATTTTGACTTATTTTGTCTGATTTTATATTATTTGAATTCATCTTAATTTAATTATCTAAACTTAACTTAATTGGACTTGGACTTATTGTATCTGGAAAAAAAAAAAACCCTATTAGTATGTAAAAATATATGAATTTTTTTATTTTTTCTGAATTTATCTTCACTTAACTTATACTTTGTATGGACTTATTTTACTTTAAGTAAGTCAAATAGAACATAACCTATTTTTATTTGATTAAAATTAAAAAGATCGGTAGATCACATGCATCATGGTTCTTTTGATCTATGGACCACAAACCCACAAGGGTAAACCCCATAACTCAAAAGGCTGCTTAGATTGTACTTTCAAGTAAGTTTATTTGTTTCTTTCGATTTTCTTGTTACACTTTCCAAAAATTAAAAGGATCAGCTTTTGATCTTCTTCCACACATCACCAAGAATGAAAACATGATTTCGATCGAGTTTGGTGCAAAGTGGGGAAATCACTAATCATACATAACATGTACTCCCCTGTCCTTAAAAATAAATGAGGTTGATTTGGATATATACGACATAGCTAGGTTGCACGTACCGTTACTATATGTGTGGTTACGGTATTACGCCCATGTTTGATAAAAGGTACGATATGATCATTTGGATATATTGGTTGCACCTTGCACCGTTACACTATATTTATGTGGTTACCCCCATGTTTGATAAAAGGTACCATCGTAGGCTCGTAGTTGATTGCTAGCTAATTACAATATGGAGTAGGGATGACAATGAATCGGAGATATCCATCATTCGACCTATTCATCACTCGATTTATATCCTTCACCCACATCTGACCCATTCATCATCAATCGATGAATCGGGTAGGTCAGGTGTTTATTGGATGAAATTAAATGCATTAATGGCTTTATTTATAATATTAACTAGTGGGTGACTCTGACGATTCTCCGATTGGTACATTAAATAGTAAAAATATTAACAAATAAAATATTAATCAAAGACGTTGATACTACATTTTTAAGGTAGTTATAGGGAGAAACCAAAGGGAGAATCTGAAAGGAAAAAAAAAACTCATTTTTTAAAGTCACGTGTCACGCACGCACGGGTCAACGCTGGAGAAATTGAGTTGACCACCGGAAAATGAGTGCTGGTCCCAATTCACAACAAAAAATTGATTTGAGGTCCTATGTCACAACTTTTTTTTTAAAAGGTCATTTGTCACAATTTTTGTGTTTTAAAAGGTCATTTTTGACAAATTTTCCTAACATTTATTTATAAATTAATGTGAAGAGATAAACCACAATTGATGGTTGGTTAATTTTGTAATGGTGATGGTGCTCTCTACACTCAAGCCATAGACCCATGGTTGCCTAATTGGTGACATTGAGTCCAATTGCTGTCATAATTATAACATTTATTTACGAGAACTATACAACGTTAGAATAACGATTAATTTAATTTTAAATCTTATTATTAGATTCTTACCATTTTTGTTGTTTTTCACAGGGGCGAAGCCAGACTCGGTTATTAAGGGGGGCCGAACACTAATTAAGCAAGTAGGCTTAGCCGCTTAGGGGGACCAGTTCAATATAAAACTATCTAATGGTAACTCGTTAGTCTTTTATTTAATAGGTGTGATTGGGCCTTCAGGGGGGGCCATGGCCTACCTAGGCCCTCACTATGCTTCGCCCCTGGTTTTTCATACTTCCTCCGTTCTTATTTACATGACACAATTCGATTTATGACATTATTCACACAATCTCATTTGATTTCACTTTGTGATTTATATTTGAGAAAAAATATAGCCGCACTACAAGAAATTGTACTATTAACGACGGAAAATCCCGTCGCGAAAGGCCAATAATCGTTGATTAACGACGGGATTTCCTGTCGCGAACCCGTCATAAAAGGGGGCCGTCGTTAATAGAAATCCCGTCGTAAATCCATCGTAAACCCGTCGTAAAAGACATTTGCGACGGTTATTCCCGTCATTGTTTGGTTGTTTGCCCCGTCGCAAAAGGCTTTTGCGACGGGATTTTTGACCCGTCGTAATTAGGTTGTCGTTAAAGATACAAATTCTTGTAGTGCCGTTTGGGTTCTTATTAGATTCGTCTCAATAAATATTTTTTAAATATCAACTTTTTTATAATTTTTTTTCTTATCCATAATTAGAGATATTAACATTTGAAATCTTGCATTGGCAAACGTGCCTAAATAATTGTGTCATTTAAAAAAGAATAGAGGAAGTATTTTTGAAAGAATTACGTAAAAAGACTCCCATAATCCAGAAATTCACTCATCATAATGAAAAAAAAGGCTAAAATAGTTCCTCCTTTTAAAAAAGGGGTTTTCTATGTTGTAGCCCTGTGTTTGTTTGATTTCTACGTTGTATCCGTTTATTTAATTTTTTTTCACATTTACCCATATACTTGTACTATATAGTCGACCTTATGACCTTATCCTTGTTGTTAATCTAACGTTTATAATTCCGTTACTTTTTAAACAAACTAAGGTTTTTCCATATTATAATCAACCTTATATTTGTTGTTAACCAACGTTAATATAGAAATTTTTTGATTTTTTTTCAAAAATACATAAGAAATTATTAACATTGGATTGGCGACAAGGATACAAACGATTAAGTTTTACAAGTACGAGGGTACAATGTGTAAAACTTAAAATATTTAGGTACACCGTAAAAATCAATGAATTATAGAATTATAGGGGTACAATGTAGAAAAAAAAAAAACAAAAAAAAACCTAAAGTAGCCCCTAAAAAAAAGGCCAAATTAGATCCAACGTTCCAGAAAACCAGGACTACGACTTAATTGTCTTTTGACTTTCTGTCAAATTACAAAAGACCAATTTAATCTAAGTTGAATGTAGTGATCGAAAACATCATCAAATCTTTATGAAAGAAGACATGCATTAGTTTGAGTATGTTACTATTCCAGCCAGTGGCGGTGCCAGGAATTTTTCGTTAAGGGTTCAATTTTTTTTTTTTTAAAGAAAAATACTTAATTGATATCAATAATAATCATAAAAACATATTTCAAATATCATTGTCCTAATTGCTTACAGTCATAATATCGGTTGCCAATGTGATGTTAGTGCAAATATACAGTTATAATTTATTAGGAGAGAAACCTAAGCGTTTTTTAGATAACACTTGCTTTTATTTATTTTTGACTATAAATAAGAGTATGGATGCAATCTCAAAGCCTTAACTCGTCAGTCCGTCACCACAATCCATTAATTAATAGGTAAACTAGAGAGAAGAAAAAATTTAAAATACTAATAAGTAAATTGAAGAAAAGATAAACTTGAAAATAGACAACGGAAAGTAAACTAAAGTAAAAATGAACTTAAAATACAAAAGGAAAGGAGTTATGGCAGGGATAGAAAAAATAAACTTAAAAATACAGAAAGGCTTGAGTTAAACAGAGAATTGATTCCGCGCCCATTAGGAGATATAACGCAGTTAGAACCACTGCCTCCTACCACCCATTTGAGTTAATTATGCTGCAATAATTACTAATAGTTTCTTTCTTTTATAAACGAATAACATTTTTCAAAATTCAGTAGGGGTTCAGTTGAACCCACTGAACCCCTACTGGTGCCGCCACTGATTCCAGCACATGGAGAAAATCGGAGGACTAAGCATAAAACACTAACAGTGTTAATTTTTTTGATA
Organism: Spinacia oleracea; assembly: GCF_020520425.1. Lineage (NCBI taxonomy): Eukaryota > Viridiplantae > Streptophyta > Magnoliopsida > Caryophyllales > Amaranthaceae > Spinacia > Spinacia oleracea. The sequence goes on from NC_079490.1 coordinate 19,331,118, forward strand.
GTCGGTAATAAATTATGTAAATGTGAATAAATTTGTATATGAATTTGCAATTACTTGAAATTATCTGTTTTCTCTTCATAATTTCATTACCATCCAGTGGTATTGGGTGAAAATGCAAATTTATGAACAAAAATACCAATTTTGAGATAAAGTTTCATTATTATATGATGTTATTTTTCTTGCCAAAGAACATTTGGAGTGTGTTATGTCAACCCGATTTTCACTTATCTGAACTTATATAAACCGATCTAAAATTAACTTTTCCGAAATAAGATGCACAAAACGATGCCTTATAATATTCGAGCTGAGTACATTATTTATCTTAAACAATTACTTCATACGGAGTACGTAGTAAGGCTCAATTCTTTTGGGATGAAATTTCTTGAAATTAAATTAACTGAAATTAAATTAAATTATCTGAAATAAATTAACTAAACTGAAATTAAATTAAATTAACTGAAATTAAGTTAATTGGACTGAACTACAATAATAATAGTGACAATAATAATAATAATAATAATAAGAGTAATAATAACTAATAATAATAATAAATTATTAATACATTAATAACAAAAATAAATAAATAAAAATAATAGTAATAATTATTATTTTTAATAATAGTTATTAATAACAATAAAAATAATAATTTAATAATATAATAAAAATAGTATATTATTATTGTTATTATCATAATAATTATAATTAATTAATAATAATGATAGTAAAAGTACTAATAATAAAATAACAATAATAATAATTACAATAGTAAAAATAAATAATTTATATTGAACTGAAATTATATTAAATGAACACTTCTGAACTGAAACTAAATTAACATAATTGAAATTAAAAATCATGAAAACAATACTTTCTAAGCTCAAAAGTACCGAGTCTAAATAGCAACACTGAACTAATAAGAGCTCGTCCTACATCACTATCAATTTTTAAATTAGTTTTATTTATTTATTTTTGTTTTATGATTACGAAGTCATATGAATTTTGGTTGAATTATAACTTGAAACTAGTCATATCTACAATAATCATATTAATATAGAAATATGGAAACTTTTTTTTTTTTTACGGATTTTGTATATTTTTTTTAATACGGAGTAATCTTCTGAAATTTATAAAAAATAGAAAAAAGAACGATAACACACGAGAAGCTTTCTGATTTTAGATATATTTTTTTTTCTAATGAACCTATTTTTTTTGTCTTGGAAAAAATAGGAGAAATGTTTGGAAGCTTGTGAGTTGTGAAAGGGTGTGTTTAAAATTCAGAACTACTCCTACCTTATAAATTTATCCTTTTTAGTCTCCGTTTTATAGGACTTAGTTTGAATAAACTTATATTATCTAAACTTATCTGAACTTAACTGAATTTATTTTATCTGGAAAAAAAATTATTTTGTCTGAAAATGTCTGGGAAAAACTTATTTTTGTTGAACTTATATTATCTGAACTTAACTGAACTTATCTGAACTTAACTGAACTTATCTAAACTTTTTTTATCTGAAATAAGTCAAAATAAGTCGAACAAAACAGAGCATTCTCTATAGTTGGCTTATTTTGTATGATTTTACATTATCATAATATTTTATGTGAATTGATTTTATCTTAATAAACTTAGTTGGATATGATTTTTTTTGAAAAAAAAACTTATTTAATTTCTCCAAAATCACTCTAAAAGCATTTTGTTTAACATATTTAAACTTATTTAAATGTATCTTAACATCAATATTTTAGCTGTAATGAGTCAAAATAAGTTGAGCATCACAAATCATTCATGATTCATCTAGCAATGTTGTTAAAGTAACTATTTTTTTTTGTTTTTAGAAAATTGATTCACATAACTTTTACTTTATCCTATTACACCCTATTTTTTCACCTTATTTCCACACTTCCAGGAAAATTAGTTTAGATAAATACATTTAAACTCATATAAGATAAGTTTCATAAATATAAGGACTTATTAAGTGACAATAGAAGGTTCACTGGGCGTCATGAGGCATGTTTCAAAGTTCGAGTTCATCTCTTTTTACTACTGCTTACGGGGAGGCAAATTAATTGGCAGATTTTACGGCTAGTCACACTCATAATTATCATTCCACTAGGTTAGGTCCCGTGCAACACACGGTTATTACTAAAATATTTTATTATTTCAATATAAATAAAACATTTGTGATATTAGGAAAACGTCAAAGTAAAAAGAATATATGCAAGAGTATGAATTCATAGTGTATAAAATAAATATCCAAATAAGCTAAATATGCATATTAGTACAATACGGAGTACAAAGTTAAGGATTATATAGTTGTATACTTACCACTTATGATTATTTTAATTATCATTCGTACTCACCGTGTATTGTTATTAGACTAACATTAGAAATCAATTCTTCAATATTATATAAATTAATTAAAAAGTTATAACAATACATAAATAAATCAAATTGTAAAGGAGAAAATAATATTGATTCATCTTTCCTCCAATAATATATCATGTACTACGTAGTTACATTTATGGCTGTGAGAAATAATTCCCCTAACTTTCATTGATTGTGTATTGTCAGTATATATACAAACTACCTGTTGTACAATAGCGTGATATGGGGCTATTAATTAGGAATTTAATTAATACATAATATTTACAAAATAACTGCATATTCTATCACACCCCATAGTCGAAGCGGGAGATTGTAGTACATTGAGACTGTCCCAAAAATCATTAAAAACTACGCGTGGAAGACCTTTTGTAAAAATATCAGCAATCTGATGGCGGGACGGTACATGAAGGATATCAGTATATATACAAATTATCTGTTGTTCAATAGCGTGACATGAGGCTATTAATTAGGAATCTAATTAATACATAATATTTACAAAATAATTGCATATTCTTTCAATGGTAATTCAATTATATTTTATTTTATTTCATTTTTATCTTAGTTTCCTAAAAAAATGCAAAGTAAAATTTTTTAAAAAAAAGTTAAAAAAAAATATTTTTTTTGGCGGGAAAAAACCGCACCAGGAAATGACACGTGTCATTCCTGGTGTCTCTTTTAGTATATAGTAATAGATGCTTTCTTGGTTTAACTCCTATAATAATTTGTTAGATCATCAATCAGGAAAAATGATGAGTTAGGCTGGTCCTATTTTAGGAGTTAATATAGATTTTATTTCCTTATATATATAAAAAAAGATACAGAATATATAGGACTTCCCATACACATTTTTTAACTAAATTAAGTTATGATAATTTCTATATGTTCATGCTTGTATAAATTTAATTAAATTCAGATATCAGTTTAAGAAATAGAAGAAGTGAAAATCAGGTGAATAAAATGCAAAATTCATCGGTTTACCTAAATTATTGGTTTCTAGTTCTATTACTCTCTTTTTTTAAAAAGGCACAAATAGATCAAAGAGGAATATAAATTCCATGACTTAGAATCATTTAAGTATTTATAATCAAAACTAAAACTAAGATAGATTATACTCCCCGTATCAGATTTTCTTAAGAAAATCCCTAGTCATATACCAAAAATCTTGCTATTTTGATCAATTTTCCGTGTACTAAAATAAAGTTAAATGATGAGCAAAAAAGCAACAAGTTTAGACTTTTGATATAGAAATAGTAGTGTTTAAGTTCAAGTATGCAAAATTAAGATGAGTTTCTAAAAGGGGTTTTACCCTTGGGATCTATGATTCTAAACTCCAAGGGAAAAACCGAAGATTCGACATCGAGTCGTGGTTGTTGTTGTTGTTGTTGTTGTTGTTGTTGTTGTTGTTGTTGTTGTTGTTGTTGTTGTTGATTCCCAAACATTATTGTTGTAGCTTCTTCTTCTTCATGATGATGATGATGATATGTTTCTTCATTGCTACTGCTACTCCCACCGGCCGCCGCTCCTCCGACTACTCGGCCACCGTCATCGGCTTTTCCTTGGCAAGCTTTCTCCCTTTCAAACTCCCTATACTTGTGTAAGTATTGTGTTATTGCCTCCCCGTAGTTGTCAAACCCTAGTGTGGTTAGAGCCCAACAAATGTCGTCTCCATTTACCGTCTTTCGGTTCTCCTTGTGACACTTATCGGACGCCTCCCCGGTCACGAAGCTTATGAACTCCGTCACACACTCTTGCATTGTTTCTTTACCCCCTTTGGAGATCTTTGCCGATGGTGGGAGTATTTGCTTCATGATTCTACCAACGTTGGCTATTGGTAGTAGTCTATCTGTCTCATCTACCATCTTGATAGATCAATTAACTATCTTAATTAGCTAGATCTCTAATCGATCTAGCTACTAATAATATAATCGATGTTTTCAAGACTGGTTTAAAAAATTAAACCATCTCTTTTATAGTTGTATTACTGTATCAGCTCTTACCTAATCTCTACATGAGATATATCGATATATGTATATAGATTTACGCATATAAAGAATGATATATAGTACAGAATGTTCATCCACTACGTTGTACAAGTGGATGATAAATTATTCAAGTTGGGCCCTATGTTTATTAAAACTTTTGAGCGTATAAATTCCTTGGTAAAAATAATAAGTAAAAGGCGAAAAACCTGCATAAATTCTTAGTCGCCAACAGCCCACAACACTTTGTAATTAGAAGTACATAGATGCATCTAAACTTGATAGATCTATGTAACTCAAAGCTCACCTTTGTTTGGATGGATTGTTGAATAGATGTATAAGCCAAAACCATGATTCTTTCTCTGAAGGATCAAATTTTGAATGAATGGGGAAAGAGAAATTAATCACCTCTGGGCATTATGCACTCTAAACTTAGCTTAACATTTATATATACTTAGATAATTTTTAGGGTTTTCTTTCTAAATGATCTAATCGTACGCCAAAAATATAAATAAATACATTTAAATTCACTTACTTTAATTAATTACACATGAAATTAAGTACTACCATTAATTAAAAAAATTAATTGGCTAATTAAAAAAAGTTGAGTTCCGACATTTGTACTGCACAAATGCTCATCTACCGTTACAAAAAAAATGGTCCCCTCACCCCCTTCAAATCATCCTTCAATTATAATAATATTAGTGTCAAGTACTCGAATGAGCGGTCGACATTTGTCCATGTTAGCATGTATAGCAAATGGTTTAAGTAAAGATTAAAAATTAAATTAAACCATACCTAAAAAGTCCCTTAATTAAGTGGGAAACCCTAGTGTCTGATTACCTTACATAAATTAACCCAATTGAATAGTGATTTTTGTCACTCTATTTGGGGGCAAAGCATTTCCTTTTTTTGAAGTTTAAGTTGTGCTAAAGTTAGTAAGTGGTCCCTTAAACTTTGTAATTAATTCCATTATTAGTACTAATTATAGTACTAATCTTTGTTTAGCCAATTGTATTTAGACGCATGGCTTCGTGTGCAACTATGCAATTCCTTTCATGGCATATATACATGGCCACATGGGGTTTTGTCAACTTTGATTAGCTTTTCTAATTAACACCAAATTACTAATCATCATAGCAACATTTGAGATATATGCTTTTGAGTACGTGGTTAAGTACTATTCGAAGATTATTAGTAGTGAACGAATTATTCGTCTGCTTTTATATCGGACATTTAAAAAAAAAAGGTAGGTACATTTGAACTTCTTTTCTCGTAACTGGAATAGTAACCAATTATTTCATTTACATTCCATATTAGTGTCAAACTGTCAATGATATCTTCTTTCATACACGCTCCTTATATAAATATAATATAAATAATCTAATATAAATAATCCCTTAAAAAAAGTTATACTTTAAATAATCTAATCTATCTAATATACATATATAAAGGAGGCATATTTGCTGAAAGATTAGAGCGCCACCTAGGATTACTAATGGTTTCGGCCAATAAAAAATAAGATTTTTAATTTCTTTTTGAATTAAAAAAATCAAGTGACACGTAGATAATTAATAGGTGTCACGTAGATATTTTAATTGATTAATTACTAATATATACAACTCCATCGAAAATCAAACACTCTAATAATTAAAAAGTAATCGATTTCCAGGTAGATAATTAATCAGGCGCCACGTAGATATTTTAATTAATTAATTAATCTATATACTATACTAAAAGAGAGGAAATCAATGTGGTGATGACAAATGTCACTCATTGATATATTTTTTTACTTAAAACTTCTAATTATTTATGGTAATAAACCAATTACATTACGAAATACGTATTTACTTAATTATGGCAATAAATTTCTTAATTTAAATAAACTACTAAAATAACACGTTGAAATATATTGTGTATACATCAACACATTGACTAAAAAAGCCTATACAGAAAATCCACTTCAATATCACAATATTAGAGTAGGTCCTATGCACTCAAGTATCTATAAAATTATCATTTGACCATTTTATTAAATTTTTAGTCAAATATACTGAACCTTTTCCGTAAAAAGTTATTTAAAAAGAAAGTTTTGGAGGAAATATTTTCACCAGAAAGTGACACGTGTCATTCTTGTTGCCTGTTTTATTATACCGTATAATGTAATAGATTTACAATGTGATAATAAAATAAAAATAACAAGGTCGTCTAATACATCTTTTTATTTTTTTAAAAAAATTAACGTACATCTATTAGCATGTATTAATAAAAATATTTAACTTAAATTTACGAATGACTAATTGTATGTATTGTCAATTGTTATATAAAATATGCGTCTTATATTGACTGCGGATATGTATAATGAATATTTACCTTTGCTTTAATATTCGAAGTACGGAGTAGTAAAACATGTTTATTGAAAAAAAATCATATCAAGATTGTGTAAAACATGCTTATTGGAAGAAAAAAAAACTGTTTAATAACTTTGTATCTTTTCTTTCTCGAATTTATAATTTCTACTTATCCTTTTATTTTTTTTTATTTTTCTTTAGGGGACTTATCCTTTTATTTAATAGTTCCTTAATCTTTTAAATGAAAAATAATATTAAGAGCTTTTTAATTTCATTTTATATTATTAGTTTCTTTGATTTGATCGTTTGATGGGTAGTATATTTGAATTTATTTTACATTGTAATCTAATAAAAAATCCTTGCGCATAAATTCAGATAATGGAAATCAATGTGGAGCGATATGTGGAAATCAATTGATTCTATATAAAAAAAATCCCACTATCTCCCAACATACTTATTTTTATATTAAATTATACCTCATCCGTTCTTTTTTAAAAGACACAATTATTTAGGCACGTTTGCCAATGCACGATTTCAAACATATATATCTTCAATTATACATAAGAAAAAATTATAAAAAGTTAATATTTAAAAAAAATTTGTTGAGACGAATCTAATAAGATCCCGCACGACTATGTTTTTTTTCGTAAGTATAAATCACAAAAGGAAGTCAAATGAGCTTGTGTGAATTGAATAGTGTCAAAAATCCAACTGTGTCATGTAAATAAGAACGGATGAAGTAATTATATATAAGCTTATTATAACTTATCGTATACATTTCCGTGAAAAGAATCTTGCAACGATTAAATTTTGACGGAAAGTGTTCATATTATAATGTTTTGCTTATTTACTCAATTATGCTAATAAGACATTGGAATTGTGGAAGACTTTGTAGTAGAATTTTAAAATTCAAAACTCTCTTACCAATAAAAAAAATGTTGAGTATAGGGGTGGGTTTGAGGCGAGTGCGGATACATGGGTGGGTGATAGATCCGAGATGAGTTTTATTTTTTACCCATTAAGAAGGAATGGGAGGGGTGAATACATTTCCTATTGTGGGTGACGGGGATAGGGATGAGATAAGTTTAGACGAGTACGAGTTTGGAGAACCCCACCAGCCTGAAAGTCACGACTAGCTGAATAAAGTAAATAGCGGGGGAGGTGTTAAGTGGTCGGGTAATGATGTAAATATAAAATACTTAAGTAGGTATGACTATCAAAGTGAAGGGTGGAGGAGAATAATATTATGAGTGACACATGTGATGAATGGATATGAAAATAATTTTGTGTATATATGTACACTTATTTGTTTTTTTTAATAAATAAGACATCAAACGGGGCAATAACAAATTTATCCATCATTAATTTTAATTAGGATAATGTATATGAGTTATGTGTGTCCAAAGTATAAAGTAATCAGATAACCAAATTGTCAAATACTCTTAGAGTTTTAAAATTCAAAACTATGTCAGTCTCAGCCGTCTAGGGCTTGGTTTGAGGTGGGTACGTGTGGATACACGGACGAATGATGAAGGAGGTTAATTTTATTTTCCACCCGTGAGGCGGGGATTAGGACGGGGATAAGTATCGTACATATCGTGGTGACATGCATGGGGATGCGAATTTTAGGCAGTTACAGGTGTTGAGTGACCAACCTCACCCCGCTTCGAAGTTATTTCTAGATGAATAAAGTATATGGTGGGGGGTAGGTGTTAAATGATCAGGTAATGATATACTGTAGATGATACTCATGATATGGAAGTATTAAATGTGTATGACTATCGAATTAAAGAATGGGTGAGAATAAAATTATGTTTGACATGGGTTTTGAAAGGGAAGAAGTAAATTTACCTATGTACCCTTATTTTTATTTTTTCAATTTGTTAAATAAATAAGACACATAATGGAGACAATAACAGATCTATCCATCGTTAGGTTCAATAAGAAGATTATTTAATCTCTATTTGATGATAATTTTTTATAGCTATAGTTTAGATATGCAAATTTAATTTTCGATCATGTGATAAATCGTGCATCGCACGGGTACTATACTAGTAAATATATAAAGGAGAGTATTTTCAAGAGTTTTCGGAGGGCCATGCACGTAGGATTTCCACGTCATCGAGTATAGTTAAATTATTAATTAATTAAATAAATATATAATCTAAGAGTCTTTATATGATAAAAACGTCAAGCAATAGATAAACATGGTCAGATAATCGTAGGAGAATAATATGTTAAGACTTCGTAGCTTGAAACTAATATAAACCAAAGACTTCCCAAATTTTATCTTAGGATGTAAACATGGAAAGATAATCGTAGGAGAATAATATGTTAAGACTTCGTAGCTTGAAACTAATATAAACCCCAAGATTTCCCAAATTTTATCTTAGGTTGCATTGGTACCATATACTACGGATATGATAAAAAATAGACCCCAACAAATTAATATAATTTTATTTACATTAGAATTCTATTTGCATTGAACTATATTTCTTTCCGGTTATAAATATATGACTTTGTATGTTCAACCCATATCTAACTATCAACATAATAATTTCCAAAAAATTATCATGTTTTGTGATCATGGCTGGGTAAATTATAAAACTATACTCCTCTTTTATAAACAAATACAAATGCTTTCCTTTTACCCATAGTTATTATGATTTAAGTACTCCGTATGTTTATTTTTCAAAAATACTTCAATTCGTTGATTCGAGCAATTAATTCAAGCAGAAACGATTGAAAAATAAAAGTACGTTGTTTCAATGCTTTTTGATGTGCTAAACTTCCGTAAACAAAATAGTGTGATTAGTCTGGATATGGTCTTAATTGACGAAGAGGTAGGTAATTGATCTTACTATGTAATTGTGGCTTCATATTTTTTTCCCTTTTTTTAAACTTTTAATAATAATTTTATAATTGTAGGGTGATTATGTACATGCTTCAATCAAAGAAAAATTAGTGCAACAATTTCGCCCAAGATTGGCCGAAGGCAAAGTCTACACAATAAGATATTTTTCTGTCTTCCCTAATAATGATTTATATCTGTTGTCCATGACAACAAGATAGTGGTACAATTTTTTCATAATACGATTGTCAGAGTTGTTGCAGATGTTGATAACATCCCATTGTATAGATTTGATTTTATACAATTATAGTTTTTGGACAAATTCCGTAGTAATGCAGTACTCCCTGGTATATATTTCTCCCTTTTTTATATTTTTATTTATTCCAACTCATGCACATGAAATTATAATTGACTCACCCGTGTTGTTTACCTTTTCTTATGAGATGTAGTTGGTCTGATTGTGAACGAAGTCGGAGACTCAATCGAAATAGAAGACAAGTGGTACATACAATTTTAGTTTTTTTAATAGCATTAATAATAATAATAATAATATGCTTAATTGAATTATCAAATATGTTCAGGGGACAACGCATCCAAATCAATTTATGGAACGATTGCTTTGTTGAGTACTCAAAACAAAAAGACTTACTTAGTGACTCTACTAAGCCTTTTTTTTATCAGCCCCGGTCCTGACATTTTTAGGGCCCTAGGCGAAATAAGGGATCATGGCCCATTCCGAAATATTACGTCTTTAACTGAAATAATATCATAATTTTTTTTTGTTAAATCCATTATATTTTTGAATTCAAATCAATAAAAAATTACTATATCCCCTTTGCATGATCCTAGAACTTAAAAATCCTTCTCTAGTCGATCCCTAAAAATATTTCAATAAAATAAATCCTTACTTAATTACAAGATAATTAATGTGCACAAATAGTTTTTTTTTGTTTAAATAAAGGTTCATTTTGAGCATATAAAAGTATCAATTAATTTTGTCTTCATTAAATTTGATATCTATTTTAAAAGTTATAAACCCATAGTCCATCAAATAAGCATTTTTTTCGCCCACGTATAGTTACATCAATTAGAAATGAGTACTAAAAGTCAAATGCTATGCACATAAACTTAATGTAAAACTTAATTATCTTGTAAAGGATTAAAGGACGGAGCTAATACAAATAAGGGGCCGGGTTTAACACTACTACAAAATACCTTTTCGAGTCGCCTCTAAATTGCCTTTAGTGTCGCCTATGGGGCGACTCTAAAGCTAGAGACTCTAAAAGTATTTGGCGTTTTAGAGTCGCCCCTTTGAGGTGACACGAATACAAGTCGCCTATTATTGAAGAGGCGACACTAAAGATATTTTTTTTTTAAAACTAACTCATTAATTAATCATTCCGAGTCGCCTATTATTCTAAGAGGCGACACGAAAGGTACTTTTTAATTATTTTGAAAAAAAAAATTACCCCTTTAAAGTCCCCTCTGATCTTTATAGGCGACACAAAAAAAATCCGGATTTATTTTTATTAAATTTATTAATAATACGAGTCGCTTAATATATTAAGAGGCGACACGAAAGATATTTTGTACAATTATTTTTATTAAACTAATTACCTTTAAAGTCGCCTCTAAAGTATACAGGCGACGCGAAATATATTTTCCGAATTATTTTTTAAACCATTTTACCCATTTTGAGTCGCCTATTATACTAAAAGGCGACACGAAAAGTATTCTTTAAAAAAAAATATTAATTAATCATTCGGAGTCTCATGTAATTATAGGAGGCGACACCTAAAGTGTGTGTTATGTCTTTCGTTTTTTTTTTGTCCTCGGTAATTATTTCTACGTACGTAATAAAATAAATAATAAATTCACAAAAATACATAAATAGAGAGTTATAAAATTGTAAAAGATTTTTCTATTAATTGATACAAGAAAGTTGGTTGAAAAAGTATAAATAATGATTCCAAAAAATTAACCAACTAATTTTGTAGTTTTCTATCTCTGAAAACTAGAAAATGACTAAAAACAACTACTAATAAAATATTTGCTCCATTTTTCTCGAACATCATCGATCTCCTTGAATTTCTTTCCGGCTTAGAGGCTTTCGAGATACTTTGTTGTTGGCTTGCCAAGTAGGATAATTCCTAAACATAAGAACGATTAATTTGTCACCAACAGGAGGTAATTAAACATAAGAAAAATTTGTCACCAACAGGAGGATAAACACAAATGATTACCAGTCCTGAAAGTGGTAGAATATAGATAACTGAAAATGTAACAAGTCTTCATGAGCTCATCCAATTGTGGTTGAGTTCATCTGCGGAATATTAATGCCAAGGAGAGAGAGATCCTGACGCAACTCATCTACACCTTTAAATTGCAAGCCAACCATTCTAACACTCACTGCTCCCAAAAACCACTATCACAACAATGACATGGAGATATTCAAATACCATCAGAAAACATAGGTCCCAGATATGTAACGCTCATAGTAGTAACCGACATGACCAGGTCAAACTTTAGCAAGATTTTCCATGTATTTTGAAGAACTATACGTCTATACCCAAGCATCCTGTGTAAACTGTTAAGTGTCTGTGAAGGGGTCGAAAAAGCACGAGGCTAATGCATGACCTCGTCCCTCGTGGGCGTGACGTCGTCAGATCAAGTGTAGTTAGATTTCCTGTGAGTTTACACCCAATTGACTAGTAATATAGGAGTCGCCATTCAGTTTTTAACGACAATGAGAAAAACTGACAAAACCCGGTTATCGTGACATAAAGGGAGTGCAATTATGTTCGACCACGACGGCCATAGGTTCCCTTGTGATCCCTGGTGTGGGGATCGCTCAACGTACACCTGCAGGGCAGAGATTGAGAGTTCGAGGGACTGTAACTACCGAGAGGAGTGCTCATCGATAACTCCAGAGGCAGGTTATCCTTACTAGCTCATCATAAATAATTGAAGGGACATGCGTTTAAACTATTAAACTATTCTGAATTGATTTTAGCAATATGCAACACATAATACTAAATCGATCGTGATTATCTTATTTAGATTGATTTAAGGTACCTAGCATGATAATTCAATTGTCCAGGGTATTATCTTATTAGGCGTGATAGATCAATCAAGTTAATAGTTTGACAATTTTATAAAAGGGCGATGAAAGCGATTAAATCATATGAGGGACACATTACGACGCACCCTTGAGAGGTGCGTCACGGTTCTCAGAAAACTAACCACTTGGCTTTGCTATTTCTCCTTTTATTTAACGAATCTCGGGTTTCTAAGAAGTGTTCCAGTATTTAGGCTTAATTCATCAGCTACAAGGGACAGGATGCGTTCTGTTCGACTTTTGGGTCGATTGCGACAGAACGCCGGATCAATTTCGCAGCGTGAGGCTAGGCTTAAGGCTAGAGTCAATACTCAGATTATGGAATTGTGTGTTGTGTTCACGTCGGTTTTTAGGCTGTATTTATAGGGAAAGAGTTTGTGGAAAGATAGATCTTTAGAATACGAATCCAAAAAGAATTCGGAGAGGACACGACCCCAGGTATTTTCAGCGCCCAGGGCTGGGCGCCGAAGATATCGGCGCCCAGACCCAGGCGTTGAAAATAGGATCTGGGCCGAGCCTTTTCGTCAGATTTGGATTCTTAAACACGGAGCTTTTGAGACTTATCCGAGTTTCTTAGTGCGTATTAACTTATGACGGAATGCGTCTGGGCCCATTACGAACTCTAGGTTCGTTAGGAATTTAATTAATACGTAACTCTTATTTCCGAATTATAGCAGGAATAGAATTCTTTTTGCCAATTCTATCTCTTTTAGGACTTATGTTGGAGTGCAACACCTAATTCTGACAGATTTCTATCTTTTATGACTTTGCCACTTTTAACAACTACTTCTTATGGCAGTTACTATTCTTAGCAGGTTTCTATAAATAACAGTTTTGGCTGAAATGAAAGGGTGATTTGAGATTCGTTATTTTATAGGAGATGCGTTGCCAAATGGAGATTTATGTTCTCGTCATCGAACCTTCCCTTTCGGGAATGGGGACAAAAGTAGGTGTCTACAGTTAGCCCCCACTTTGACTGAGTCTTGGAGTAAGACGATGGTCAAAGTATCAGACGGAGTGCGTCATACAAGCCATGGTGTATGTGACCTGTTTTGCGAGGGTCTCACGAGCCCCCGAGTGATAACATTTGACTTAAGGGTCATCACTTGAAGTGTTAACACATTCCTCACGTGTCATTGGAATTTATTAAGTATAGAAACTCCCTCACTTTGTCATTGGAAGTATCTACAGATGTATAGAAACTCCCTCACTTTGTCATTGGAAGTATCTACAGACGTTTTCGAAATCAAAGCTATAAAGTGTAACCAGGCCTGGCCAAGCCCGATCACGAAGTAAAAATGTTTTTAAAGATTCTCATTTTCAGGGTTAGACAAACGAGAAAACCCCCTTGTTTTTATAGGACGTAAAACGAAGGAAAATCCAGTACATCGCTCTTTTTTGGAAAAGAGGAAAACCAATCCTTTGATTTTTGGAAAAGGGAAACCATCTTTTGATTTTTGGAAAAAGATAAACCATCCTTTGATTTTTGGAAAAAGATAAACCATCTTTTGATTTTTGGAAAAACATAAAGCATCCTTTGATTTTTGGAAAAGGGAAACCAGGAAAAGTTATTGCTGCAACGACTAAGGACCTGAGCGGTTAGTGACGCAGACCCCGCCCGCTGAAGGTGGGCGAGCCTGTCCTGCTGAGGGTGGACGCCCCGTCCGATAGAAGTGGACGAATATGTTTTGATGTTTTGAAAATAAGGACCTACGCGGTTTGTGACGTAGACCCCGCCGGCTGAAGATGGCGAGTCTGTTTTTTGAAGATTTCATTTTATTATTATTTTTTTTGTTTTCGAAAACTGAGGACCTGCGCGTTTTAGTGACACAGACCCCGCCCGCTGAAGGTGGGCGAACCTGAATTCGTTTTTTTTGATTTGGGACTCCCATGGTTCTGACGCGATCCTGCCTGATCGAGGTGGGCGAGAACCTATTTCATTTATCCTTGGGATTTTTTTTGAGAATTTTTCATTCATTCTTGTAAGAGCGAGTTCTCTCGAGAAATGCTCGGGTTTAGTTGTAACCTGAATGTGGGTTGGCAACGTGTCTGAACGGACCATCGTTTCGTGGTCGTCTGCCTTTCATGGTTTTGAACAAGTCTTTGCGGCCCATAGGATGTATGTCACCGTTTAGAACTGGCCTAGTTATGCCATTACTTGGGTCCTTGCGGAATGACTGGTAGGACCATATGCGAATGTTAACGGAGACCTTTGCTTTGAGGTCGAGTCCGTTTTTTTGAATTTGTCCAAGCATGGAACGCAGCCTGAAAGTGTTGTTTCAACTTGCATCGTATATTTTCTTTCTTTCAAGCCCCCAAGCATTCGTACTTGGTGGTCTTTCTTTGCCAAGAAAAGTGCGTATTTTATAACGTCCTTGATCGTGTTTGAGATCGTGCTCGTAAGTGCGAGCGACCTTTGTAGTGGTATGCTACTTTGATGAAATCGTGGAGTGCGACTTCATTTTTCGGGCGACAAAGTTTGCTTCATTTTTTCAATGATTAATACAGCGAGCTTACTTTGGCCCGGATTGATCTTTTTTTTTTCTTTTTGACAAATAAACGCTTTTAATTACAGAAACCAACGATGTAATGATTTTTTTGTTTCGAAGAATGACCTTGATTGTTATACGTTTTTTTTCTTTATATTGCTTTGAAAAACGGACATATATTTTTTGAGACGAGTCTAAGTTTCGACATTTGCTTTCACTATTTGGGCTCTAAAAGTGCTTTGGGCTTGACCTTGATTACAACAGGGCCCCGTGTCTACTAACACGGTTTTAGGCATTTTCTTGATTCGCGTTTTGAAAGGTTTGGGCCTTGGGCTGCATTTTCATCGCCCCAGGACAGGCGTTAGATATTTCGGCGCCCAGCCTCGGGCGCTGAAAATGCTACCTTAGCAGCCTTTTTAATTTTTCCAGATTTCTCAACGCGTTTCCGAATGGGATCAGGATGATTTCGTGTATATATAGGGGGTTAAGTACGTCTTTCTTTTTCACCACTGCCAACTTCTTCTCTCCTACAATCATCTAGCTTTATTTTTTCTACTCTTGCCATGTCGATTCCTCCTTTCTCCCTCCAACGAGTTGTTAGGCGCTGGCTTAGAGCCCTTAATTCCACAGAAAAGGTTTTGTTGAAAGGATACCACTTAGAGGCACTTTTAGGCTTACAAAAAATTAACATTGATTATAACTTTCTGTATGCCGCCCTAAACTTTTGGGATTCTGATCACCATGTTTTTGTTTTTTGGGGCAATGAGGTATGCCCTTTACCAGATGAATTTGCCGCAATCCTGGGTTATCCTACCAATGCTACTCCGGCTACCCCTGGCACTGTTGAAGAGGGTAAAACAACTATATGGGCTTTCCTAGGACTAGATGATGACACGCTTGCTGAGATCATCGTGGGTGATAAGGTTAATTTGGCGAAGCTTGCAAAACATCACTTTAGGCCTAGTAAAAATATGACTGAACAAAAATTGAATATCCGGACACTTGTATTCTGCTTGTTGAACCACTATTTACTGTCGAATAACAATGGTGAGTTTGATGACATAAGGTTGATTCCCCTGATCAGTCAGATGGAGAGTTGCTATTCCATTATGCCGTTGATTGTTGCCGAGACCTTGTTGGTGCGGATGAGTTAAAGAAGGATGCCAAGTCTGAAATTTTTAAGGGGAGCCCCCTATTGCTGCAGGTAATTGATCATTTATTTGCGCGCATATAATTATTTTTTTCTTTTCGTTTGCCTATGCCTGGAGCTGATTTTCAGCGCCCAGGGCTGGGCGTCGAATTTTCTGGCGCCTGGCCCTGGGCGTTGAAAATGCATCCCAGGCCTTATTATTTTTCTGATCGTACCCGTTTTTTTTCGCAGACTTGGCTCATGGAACGACTTAGGCTTCTAGATGCTCTTACCGATCCTAAACATTATCGCCCTATAGCCTTAGGCAACCGAAAGTATTTGCACCAAGGCCAGGACGAGGCCGGATGGGCCTCCTATTTTACTCATGGCATATGCTCTATTAAGTGGGTGGTACCGTGGTGGGGTTTGACTAATATGACGGGGGGTTCCGAGAAGTTAGTTCATATTTCTTTGTTGGGATTATCTCGGCCTGTTTACATCTTTCCTTACCTAGTCATGCGACAATACGGCTTAAGGAAGACTATCCCATTTGCTGATACGGTACCACCTAAAGTAGTGGTCTTTTCATGAGCACGGGTTCAAGCGTGGGCTAAGTATTATGGTGGCCTCCCGCGTTGGACCGTGACTACAGATGGCTTTGTGGGTCTTTCCGAGAATTATAAGTTGTGGATGAGTTCCGATGATAAGGCTGTGAGAACTAAGGCTCGAAATGAAGAACCGGCTGAACTTTTGATACCTCGAGGTAGGGCTAAGTATGAAAACCGTAATCCTGCTAACCCTCGCGAAAATGGCATTAAGACTGTGAAAGCTCGTCCTGATCGAAAGCGAAAGGAAATTTCTCCTCGTTCCAGTTCTAGGCCTAAAAAGGTACCTAACGTGAAGGGGCCTGCTGTTCCCAAAAGAAATGCAAGCTCTCGCGGAGATCGTCGCCGGAATAATGTATGTGTTAGGAAAGTTCAGCCCCCAGTAGAACCAGTGGCTGATCGAATTGATGTCGATAATTCTTCCCCTACTATTGTTTGTGCCCTTGAGGCTGAGCGGGCTATAGCTGTTCAGACTAAAGATGTTTATGAGGCCTTGGCATCCTTGGAAGTTAGTGTCAAGGAGCCTGCTCTTATGGAGATCGACATAGGGGCAGCGCAGAAGCCCGTGGGGGTGGACCCTGCGAACATTTCCCTCTACAAAACTTTATTTGATGATCCGGAAGAACTCGAGTAGTGTAGTTCTTGCTAGGGTGTAGGTGCCCTTTATTTATTTCAGTTGTGTTTGTTTTTCATTCCTTAGCACTTTGGTTTTCCTTCTTATTATTTTTAAATATTAATAAAGGCGTAATTTTATTTTTCTGGTTTCTTTGCTTTCTTGTTCTCGCTGTGCTTCTCTTTTTTATTCGCTCATTTCCAACACTTATGCACATTATATTTTTTTGATTGGACCGAATCCATAAATAGGATTGCCTACGTATCCTTGTTAAATAACTTTAACTTAGAATCAGGTCGTGCGTAGTTCTAGCTAGAATGAATTCTAGGATGCCGAATTTGATAAGTATGTTCTGAGATGGAAACATATTATTTGAAACGGTAGAATAAGCGAAGTTTATTTTAATCTGCTGCTTTGCCGTAAGTCGAAATTTGCTTTATGATTTTTTTTGAGTACATGTATTTTGCGCATTGTTTTTTCGTGTTTTGTTTTTCTTTTTGGTATGTATATATCTGAATACGTGAATACGTGCTGTACCCCCTAAGTGTTTGTTATTTTTCCGTGTATGTGCGGATAAAATGACGAGCACTTCTGGGTAAACTTCGGCAAGCAGAGAGTTTCAACGCCCAGACTGGGGCGTTAATGATTTCGGCGCCCAGCTCTGGGCGCTGAAAATGATTTCTGGGGTGATTTTTGGGCGTGTTGCTTCTTTTTTTTCACATGTTTCTTGCTTTTATTTCTTTTTCTTTTTATTCGTCAGAAATCAATTTTGACACTATTTCGGAAGCTTTTTGGACTGTTAGCATGAGATGCATTTTCGTCCGGATTAATTTTATCTATTCGTGACTCAAAACGGCTTTGAAAATGGAGTTAGGGTGCGAAAGATGTGAAGATCTTTGTGTAGGGCTTTTGGGTGGGTTGAGGTGCGTGTTGTTAATGAAGGGTATGGTGGGGTTACGTTTTATTAATTTTCTTTTTAAGAAACATTTGCACTTGTTTTGGATTTGATTTCCTTTGGTTTCTTTGGGTTGCACGGGTTGACTTTTATGATTGCACGGGTTGACCTTTATGTCTTGGAGGTAGGTTTATTTTGTGGATTTCGAGAATTGGTTTTGATGTCACGATTCAAGACCGAGTGGGTCTTGCTATTGGGCCTAAAGTGGGCCGCTTCCTTATATTTTGATTTTATTTTTGCAAATATGATTAGTGCTTGTTTAGTGTTAGAGCAAATTTTTTAGGAGAAATCTTACACCTTTATTAATTTGGAAAGTAAGGAAAACACACTGAAATAAATTAGCCTATATTTTAAGGGGTCTTAGGACTATCTCTAGAGCTTTATTTTTTCTATCATCTAAAGAACTACTACGCGTTTTGCTAAAGTGCTCTCTATGGCTCAAGCCTTGGGTTTAGTCTCGTAGAACTTTGGTCCTTCGCCTGTACTCATCTTGAATTCTATTCCCTTTGCATTGACCCACTGATATGTCTTCACCCATCCGTTCTCGGTCTCTTCTGGTGTTGATGTAGGAGTGATTAACCGGGTAGGATTGAAACCTTCGTCTTGCAGGGCTAGGGTGGTTATTACAGTCTCGTCCTCCATAGGCCTCGATTCGTTAAACAATGTCCATAGAGCTTGGTTGTCTAATATTTCAGCTATTTCAGTCTTGGTGAGGTGGGGTGCCTCATCCATAGTATGACAGTCATGGAAAATCTCAAATCCGGGTTTTAGCAGGCCATTCCGAACAAAGGGTTCAGGGAAGTCGCAGCATGGGTGTTCTTCTCCTTCTCGGACAAACATACCGTTAAGGGTTCTTTGGTATGGGGGAAGAAGGGTGGTTTGTTTTGTCTTGGCTGGCTTAAGGCGTAGCCTAGACAAGTGGTCAGCAATATCTTCCTCCGTTGGTGTATAGCCTAGACCAAAGGGAGTAGTTTTGTTGGGTGGGGGATGGAACATGTTGTTCTTCTTCCTTATGCCCAATGGAGTTCCCGGGAAATAGCCTTGAGCTAGCAACATTTTAGGGATGACCCGGGACGCTCGCGGATCTAGAAATGCTAAATTGTAGTCCTCAATGACTTGGATGACTTCATCCACTTGAAAACCGTAAAGGTATTCTGCAGCATCGGTCGTTCCGACCATAGTACAACTAACGTCGAGAGGAGGGGCGCGTATTTCCAGAATTACCCTGTTATGGTTAAGTTTAACCATCTGGTGCAAGGTAGAAGCCACACCTCCTAAGTCATGGAGCCAAGGGCGCCCTAAGAGGAGGTTGAAAGTGGGCTTGATGTCAATTATCTGAAACTACGTGGTGCGTGCCACAGGTCCAGTTTGTATTGTGAGGTTGATTTTTCCCAACACAGGCCTTCGAGAGTTATCATAGGCTCGCACCCCTTGCGTGGAGGTTTGGAAGTCATCATTTCCTAGCCCCAAGCAATGGGCGGTTCGCAATGGGCAAACATTTACCGCTGAACCGTTATCTACGAGTGCTAGGGGGATGTTTTGTCCTTTGCATCCAACCACTAGATAGAGAGCCTTATTGTGGGCGCCTCCTTCTTTAGGTAAGTCTTTGTCAGTAAAAACTATTGCTTTTTCCTCAACATCTCTCGTGACGTGGTTAACCAACGAGTCGGGTGTGATGTCCGTAGGGACTGAGATGAGGTCAAGTGAGCGAATAAGTTTTTCACGATGTTCCTTTGAAGTGCACATGAGATTCCAGATGGTAATCTCGGCTTTGGTTCCTTTTAATTGCGTCAAGAGAGGATTTTCGATGACTTCTGCGACGGTGGTGTGCCGCATGTTTTCAGGAGTCTGTCTGACTGGTATGTCGTCCACGGGAGGTGGGCGAATATCCTGGTTGTATACCCTTCCGGACCGAGTGAGATTGTCAACTTCGGGCTCTTGAGGGGTGGTGTCAATGGGAGCATGCCCGGGCCAAGTTTAAGTAAAGAGGTCTTGGCCCGATACTTGGAACAGGTAGATATCTTCAGCATCATCATCCCACACACCGCACACTTCTCTCTCGATTTGATCCGTAGGGACCCTGGCGAGCGGTGCACCTTGGGGCGTAATATACACCGTAGGGTCAAAGTTCATATTTTCCGGTTGATCGAGAGAGATGTGACAAGAGCCGAGTGGGCTCTTGTTGTTGTTGGGTTTGCCAACGTTAGGGAGGGGTATTATTTCATCCTCTATCATATCCTGGATCGTGTTTTTTAGATTCCAGCAGTTTTCAGTATCATGCCCATTTCCTTGATGGAACTCGCAGCGGGCGCCCTCGACCCAGTATTTATTTTTGAATGGAGGGTCGGGTGTGGGGCCTATGGGCCTTAGTTTTCCTTGTTTGGTTAGTCTTTGGAAGGCTTGTACTAGAGTCGACCCCAGTGGGGCAAACTTTCGGTCTCGGGTCCACCTTCCGGGGCTCCTTCGGGTTGGGGTTTCTTCTACGGCGTGGACCTCTTGGGCTTGAGGCGTGTGGCCCCTATTGTAGGTATTACTTTTGTATGCAGGCTTGCTTTGTACTGTTTTTGTGAGGTCGTCCTCGATCTTTATTCCTACATCGTAAACCCTCTTGAAGGTGTCAAGGCCCAAGTATCTAAGATGTTGTTTATAAGCTGGGTCTAGGTTGTCAATGAATTTTTGGACCAATTCCGTTTTAGGAGGCCTATTGATTAGGTGGGCCGCTTGGTCCCTCCATCTAGCGAAGTAGGTCGTGAAACCTTCATTTTTCTTTTGGAAGAGGACTTCCAGCTCGCGCATGGTGACTTGAAAATCCATGTTCGACGAGTATTGATTGATGAAGACATTGACAAAGTCCTCCCAAGTGGGGAAGAGCTTAGGGTCCTGGTGGTAGTACCATTTGAGTGGCACGGGTTCCAAGGACAAAGGAAAGGCAGGCAGATACATGGACTTGTCCACACCTTTCAAGTTCATGGCATTCACAAAGCTCAAGAGATGATCACGGGGATTGTCCGTGGCTTTGAACTTTGGTAAGTCGGATGAACTAAACTTTTCCGGTAGTTTGCCGGGAAAAGGTTCAGGATCGAGGGAGAAATATTTGCTCCCCATAGTTTGCTGCAGAACCATTTTTTCGATCTTCTTCTCGTTATCGAGGTCATGTTTGGCTTGCGCAGCCGCTAAGGATTCATTTTCCATTTTCAGTTGATTCATAAGTAGGGTCATTTGGGCCATTTGGTCCCGCAGCTCTTCCATAGACATGTTTGAGGGTGCGAATCGAGGTTGGGGAATCGGAGATCCTTGAAAGGGGGAGTGACGGATGGAGCTTGGAGTTGCTAAACCTTGTGTTGGTAATGTATCTTCGAGATGTACTAACCTTTGATTTTCAGATCGACGCCAAGTGGCAGAACCCGCCCTATGCATAAGACAAGCTAAAGTTTAGGCCCAAAGTTAAGCATTACTTAGTCTAGACTTTTGACTCTTCCTATCGGTTTTCTATTCTTACTCTCATTGGTACATTTTGGCTTTTCTTTTGGTCATTCTTTAGGTTTTCGAAACACTTGCCCGCGTGACATTCAAAGTTATATTAACTGGCATGCTTGGTTTCGGTGCCGAACATTGTCGTCATAGGAGGCCTAATGACGACGCAAAGAGTTATTTGTTTTAGAAGTCGTTTTTAGAATTGAGTGCCTTTTTCATACGTCCTCGTAGCAAATTTGTTATGAATTTTTTATTGCTACGTATATTTTGTGCGCGGGCACCGAGGCTGCGGTGCCTGGCCAAAAGGCCAAGCAGCAACTTCAACGCCCAGCAAGGGCGATGAAATAATTGGCGCCCAGCCAGGGGCGCTGAAAATGCGTCCCTGACTGGTACTCGTATTCTGTTCGTCTACTTTTTTTTGTACATACAACTTAATTTTGCGTGCTTGCCCAATAACGTCCTTTGCGCGTTATGCAGCGTCGTGGGATCCGTTACAGGTCGTCCTGGGCGTCGCTTATTTTTGTGGCAATCGCCTGGGACTGCCGGACACGTATTTAGGTATAACTCTTTGGCCAATAGGTGTTTATGAATGTTTGGGCAATTTTTAGGGTCGTTAGTTTTCTAGCGTTATTTGTCACACACAATCACAACACAATCACGTAATTCGCTACACATAACTAACATTACAACATGAAGCAAAAATAATATGTCACGTAGTTTATGATAGGCTTCTATGGGTAATATTTGCGCCGGCTTGGTACCGCTTCTATCGTAGATCCAACACATGCCCCGGTCGAGGTAGTGCATTCAACAGACGAATTTCGTCCCAAGAGGCCAATCACAATGTAAGCCAAGGGGGCATGCACCAATGAGAGGGACCTTAGTGGGCGAGCGATTGGGTTTGGGACGGGTGTACTACTAGAGAAAAGTGCCGAGTGGACAACATTCGAAGCGTATGCACCCCCCGGTTGGCGATGGGTATCCTTAGTCCCAACTCCCGAGATGAAACATGCTAAGGGAGCCGAGATTCGTTATGCGGTTCTGTCTGTTCACATTAATATGCTGATTTTCAGGTCGTCCCAACTTGATAAGGAAATAAACGCGGAGTAGGATCGTTTCACCCTTCGGCTATTTTTATTACCTACAAGCACGAGTATTTCATTAACGTTCCCAAGCAGAGTCGCCACTGTGAGGGGGTCGAAAAAGCACGAGGCTAATGCATGACCTCGTCCCTCGTGGGCGTGACGTCGTCAGATCAAGTGTAGTTAGATTTCCTGTGAGTTTACACCCAATCGACTAGTAATATAGGAGTCGCCATTCAGTTTTTAACGACAATGAGAAAAACTGACAAAACCCGGTTATCGTGACATAAAGGGAGTGAAATTATGTTCGACCACGACGGCCATAGGTTCCCTTGTGATCCCTGGTGTGGGGATCGCTCAACGTACACCTGCGCGGCAGAGATTGAGAGTTCGGGGGACTGTAACTACCGAGAGGAGTGCTCATCGATAACTCCAGAGGCAGGTTATCCTTACTAGCTCAGCATAAATAATTGAAGGGACATGCGTTTAAACTATTAAACTATTCTGAATTGATTTTAGCAATATGCAACACATAATACTAAATCGATCGTGATTATCTTATTTAGATTGATTTAAGGTACCTAGCATGATAATTCAATTGTCCAGGGTATTATCTTATTAGGCGTGATAGATCAATCAAGTTAATAGTTTGACAATTTTATAAAAGGGCGATGAAAGCGATTAAATCATATGAGGGACACATTACGACGCACCCTTGAGAGGTGCGTCACGGTTCTGAGAAAACTAACCACTTAGCTTTGCTATTTCTCCTTTTATTTAAAGAATCTCGGGTTTCTAAGCAGTGTTCCAGTATTTATGCTTAATTCATCAGCTACAAGGGACAGGATGCGTTATGTTCGACTTTTGGGTCGATTGCGATAGAACGCCGGATCAATTTCGCAGCGTGAGGCTAGGCTTAAGGCTAGAGTCAATACTCAGGTTATGGAATTGTGTGTTGTGTTCACGTCGGTTTTTAGGCTGTATTTATAGGGAAAGAGTTTGTGGAAAGATAGATCTTTAGAATACGAATCCAAAAAGAATTCGGAGACGACACGGCCCCAGGTATTTTCAGCGCCCATGGCTGGGCGCCGAAGATATTGGCGCCCAGACCCAGGCGTTGAAAATAGGATCTGGGCCGAGCCTTTTCGTCAGATTTGGATTCTTAAACACGGAGCTTTTGAGACTTATCCGAGTTTCTTAGTGCGTATTAACTTATGAAGGAATGCGTCTAGGCCCGTTACGAACTCTAGGTTCGTTAGGAATTTAATTAATACGTAACTCTTATTTCCGAATTATAGCAGGAATAGAATTCCTTTTGCCAATTCTATCTCTTTTAGGACTTATGTTGGAGTGCAACACCTAATTCTGACAGATTTCCATCTTTTATGACTTTGCCACTTTTAATAACTACTTCTTAGGGCAGTTACTATTCTTAGCAGGTTTATATAAATAGCAGTTTTGGCTGAAATGAAAGGGTGATTTGAGATTTGTTATTTTATAGGAGATGCGTTGCCCAATGGAGATTTATGTTCTCATCATCGAACCTTCCCTTTCGGGAATGGGGACAAAAGTAGGTGTCTACAGTGTCAAATACATGTCCAACACAAATACAACTTAAGGAAAATACCACCATTACCAGTTATCTGTACTGCCACTTTCAGGACTGATAATCATTAAACACAAATGATTGACAGTGTTACAATCGACAATCAACTTTATTAAGCTAAGCTTTTCTCCAACTTTGAGATGTTAAACACAAATGATTGCCAGTGTTTAATGTGTGAGAGAGAGAGAGAGAGAGAGAGAGAGAGAGAGAGAGAGATTGATTCATGACTAATTATACACAGTGGTGTAAAGAATGGCACACTAAATAAGTAGAGGAATTAGAAGAAGTCAGCAAGCAATTATTACTAACACGAGATATCTTTGCACCATTTGACAGGGAGATGTTGGTTATACAAACAAGAGTAAAATGATTTCGAACTGTAAACAAAATTATGGATATGTTATAACATGATAAGAATCCCTGGATTTTACCTAAAAAGCACATTCTGCGCCATCTTGAAGTTTACTATAAAATCATAAGATTCCGACCATTATTGACAAAACTGCCGAAAAATCCTGCAAACATATAATCAAATAATTGCACGAATTTGCAATTAATTACATACACGAAATTAATCACCCCTTTAATTCATTGCAAATTTATAAAATTTAATCCATGTTAACTATAATTGAGCATGGAATTAATTACAGGCTCGTGATACCACTGTTACGTTATGACAAATATAAACAATATATTTCATGCGGAAAAACCATAAAGCCGGGAATCCAAATTAATTACCACATAGTCAATTAGCATAATTAGGATACATACAATGTGATGTGTGCCTTCCTTAGATGCTCCCGAACCGAACAAGAACAAGTTTAGGACTCCAAATGTCGCCCCTCCGTAGATAGTCCACATCACGTTCGGATCCGCCTCAGATTCAATTAACTAGAATATTATCTAAGGTTTTATGTTCATGCGGAAAGCTTATTATTAATTTAGGCAAATTATTAAATTCTCTCTTGAACTTAATGTATGTGAATACTTATTGAATTGCATTATAAATTGTGATCATGAACCACATATTTATAGGGTGGAAATAACGGAGTTTGAACTCTACTAGGAATCGAATAACTAAATCCATTAGGATTCTAGTTAAATAATATCATTAGAATTTTACGTTTAACCAAATACCTAAGTATTTCAGATTTAACTAAAATATACAATTTGAGTAGATTTAGGAAAACACGATTACTTGACAATGAAGTAATCCTAACCGGCCAAGGTAATGGCCGTGTAGCACGCACAGCGCGAAGCCACGCGCAGCCCGCAGCCCGCAGGCCTACGAGTGGCGCTGCTGCTTGCTAGCTGGCCCAAGGGCGCTGGCAGCATGCACGCGGCCCACTTGGGCGCTGCTGCTGCTCGGCATGCTTTGCTCGGCCTGCTTGCCTCGCTGCTTTGGCACGCGGGCTTGCTGGGCGCTGGGCCTTGCGTCTTGCAAGCTCGTTCGTCGATCGTTCGCACGACGCGCTTCCGTTTCGTTTTCCGATTCCGGAATTCATTTCTGATTCGAACAAATATTTAATATTTCCGATTTCGGAATTCATTTCCGATTCGAACAAATATTTAATATTTCCGTTTTCGGAATTTATTTCCGATTCCGACAATATTTCTATTTCCGATAATATTTTCAGATACGTACCATGTTTCCGTTTCCGGCAACATCTACGACTTGGATAATATTTATATTTTCGTCATGATCCATATTTCCGTTTCCGGCAATATCATCATTTCCGGAGCATTCTATATTTTTCCTTTTAACGATTTCAGCTCCCACTAGAATTGAGATCCGTAGTTTCCGAATGTTCATAAATAGAGTATTGAATGAATAATATATTCACTTAAATACTTGATTCGTTTACGTACTATTTGTGTGATCCTACGGGTCAGTCAAGAGTAAGCTGTGGATTAATATTAATTCCACTTGAACTGAAGCGGCCTCTAGCTAGGCATTCAGCTCACTTGATCTCACTGAATTATTAACTTGTTTAATTAATTAATGCTGAACCACATTTATTAGAATTAGAATTGAATGCATACTTGGACCAAGGGCATTATTTCCTTCATAAGGTACCCGTTCTATCAGACCTGGGCATAAACAACAGACAAGAAAACGCAGTGAAATTTGCCTCAATTGGAACTAAAATTTCGAATGAGACAATGGAAACAGTTCAAATAATCAAACTAAAACTAATAGAATCTAGCCGTCTCCCCGGCAATGGCGCCAAAAGCTTGATGAATTAAAAAGTGATACCGCAAGTGCACGACGTCTGTTGTTAGCAGATACTTAGCAAATATGGGTCGATCCCACAGGGAGACAAGTTTTGTTAGTTTTTGCCCAATTATATAAACTATTTCAATAAACTAAATGTAGAATTTTGGTTTTTAAACTAATGAAACTAAGCAATAATATAAATGTTGAATTTAACAATGAATTAAAGGTCTATGGCGTCTGTTCGGTTCACCATGCTTATACCAATCCAAGAAAACAAATCAATTCGACAATGAATAGGCTAGGTCGAGTAATTAAAGTACATGTTAATCCTACGGTCGGGTCTTAACACTTTTAATCCAATATATGCAGTATGGTCGCTAACATAATCCGAATTTCCAATTGCACCAAGCCTCTAAGAATATGATGTTTCGATTCTAATTCCTATTAGCTAGATAATCAATCCACGATATTGGCCAATTACATGAATCAACAATTAAGAACAAATCAATTGGAATTACTCAAACATAATCTAGAAACTCACAAACTTTAATGCATAATGATCATGGTATAAACGTGGCTTCCCTTACTTAGCCCTAGAAAATAACTACTCACTCATAATTGAATTAACAAACATGATAGAAATAATAAACATGAATTTCATAATCAAAGGACAAATCAAACTAAGGAACGAAAATAATAAGAAAGAATTAAAGCAAAAACAATTCTTGAATTATCTCTAGATTGATGATTTAAAATAATGTAAAGCTAGGGTTCAACAATGGAAAAGGGAAGAAATAATAGAAAATGACGCGAAAAAGAGTTCTAGGAATTCTAAGGGAATTAAAACATAAGGGAAAATAAAAGCATAAGGGAAATAAATTAATTCCCTTGAAGTATTTATATGCTTCCTAAATTCTAAACAAAATAGGAAATAGCAATAAGGAAATTTTGTCAAAAAGGACCTTTTATAATCCAAAAATTGTGACAAAGGACCTTTTAAAAAAAAAGTTGTGAAATAGGACCCAATTTATATTTTTTGTTGTGAATAGAGACCAAGACCAAATTTCCGGTGATCAATACCAGTTTTCCGGCGTGCACGTGACTCATTTTAACGATTTTTTTTAAAAAAAAATATTTCCCCTCCAATAATTTCCCCTTCTTCCCCCTAAATAACCCAGTGACCTAAAAAAAACAAAAAAGCTTTGTTTTCTCTGTGTTATGAGAAAACAGGATTGCATTTCTTTTTCTTTACAAAATTTATTTCCGAAACAAAAATAAGATAGCCAGTACAAAGCTATGACACTAGCATCATCTTCGCAATATCAGAGAGGTAATGGGAGGTCAAAGACTCAAATGTACTTAGCCTCATCTCAACAAGGTCAAAGAATTTTTTCTTTGCCAAACTTTTCTTCTGAACCAGTTCGTCAACCACAGCATCCACGAGCTTCCGGTTTTGGTGCAAGATCTGATGGCAGAAAACCGTTATACAATAGAAGAGAAAACAGAGAACAACGACCATATTATTGAAAACAATATACCTTTTTTACATGCTCATAACACAACTAGCTTATGAACCTTAAATTTCAAGAGTTCAAAAATTGGAGAAATTGGAGCAAAAAAAATTAGGGCTTTCCCTGTTACCTTCTATGAAATTCCGAGATAATCAAAGGGGTTGTCCGAATTTTATTCTTTTAAACTACGAGAACGAATTTGAGAAAAAATGGAGGAAGAAAATGGGGAAGAACACAAAGGATCTCCAGAAAAAACGTGATTTTTTTTAAAAAAAAGTTTACAGGGAAATAAGGGGAGAATTCTTGGAAGGGAAATAAGGGGAGAATTCTTGGAGGGGAATTTTTTTAATTTTTAAAATCGTTAAAATGAGTCACGTGCCGTGCACGTGCCAGTCAACGCCGGGAAACTGGCATTGACCATCGGAAATTGGGCCTTGGTCCTTATTCACAACAAAATACATGAATTGGGTCCTATCTTACAACTTTTTTTTTAAAAGGTCCTTCGTATCGGAAATGAATTCCGGAATCGGAAAATTAATCGGAAGCGCGACGTACGAAATAAACATCGGACGGGCTTGTTAGACGCAAGGCCTAGCACGAAGCTAGGCCCAACGCCTAGCGAAGCCCGGGCGACCAAGCAAGCAAGCCCAACCAAGCGATGAGCAAGGCCAGGCCCGCGAAGCAAGGCTACCGAGCTGCGCGCCCCTCGTGGGCTGCGAGCAGTTGCTGGGCCAAGGCTCAGCGCGTGCGCGCGCACGACGCCCTTCGTGGGATGCTGTGCGTGTGTGTGTTTGTGCTTGTGTACGAAACCTTGATCGATTAGGATTCGTTTAAGATTAAATTCCTAAATCTACTAGAGTTTAATTAATTGAATTTAAGTTAAATTCAGATTAGTTAAATAGTTTCCTAGTAGGATTCTAATATCCGATTCCCATACCCTATAAATAGGTGATCATAGTTCACAATTTAAAACGAGTAATTCAAGTATTCATTCAAGTTTTAGGCTTAAAACTCAGACTTTTATTTGTCATAAAAACCAAAAATTTCATAGTACCCTTGGCGCAATTCTAGTTAATTAAACCTAAGGCGGATCCTAGCATGCTGTGACTATCTACGGAGGGACGAAATTTGGAGTCATAGACTTGTTCTTGTTCGGTTCGGGCGCAGCTAGGGAGGGCACGCTACAAAGAGTATGCATCCTAAATTATGCTAATTGTTATGTGGCAATTAATTTGGAATCCTGGCTTTTATGGTTTTTCCGCATGATTTATATTCAATTATATGTATCATAACCTAACAGTGGTATCAGAAGTATAAAATCCACTTGGCAAGAAATCATAAAGATCTAGGTTAGATCATGTTGATGATTACTTAAGTAAAGAATGATCATCAATGATTTTGTGTTGTAATTTCACGATCTAGCTCCATAAGATATGGCATATCTACGTTGGAATAATCGAAGTCAATTAGTACTTGATTCGATCAATGATGAATCATAAAGACTTTTCCTATAATTTCTAAAACAAAATGCTCAACTACCACCAAACTAAACCAAATTCGTCAAAGCTATTGAAAAGTAATATCAGAATATGTTTTCAATAAAATATATCTAAAGTGTTGCTAAACTCAGTGGGAGCTTAGTGTTTATTATTTGACAAACTAAGGCCCAAGTATAGATATATGTTTCATTGTGATTTATTCAAATGAGACACTAGGGTATTGTTTCTACCACGAATTTTTGAGAACATAATGTTTGTTGTCTCGAAATAATGTCCTTTTGCAGATTCGTTTCCAAAATGACAAGTGGGAGAAAATAGACCTCGAAAGTATTCGAGGCAAACAACAAACATAAACGGACATTCCGGAGGCTTTTCGAAGTTCTTTAGAAAATCCGAACACGTGGACTTTAGAAGTGGCTTCAAAGAATAGACATCTCTTAGAAGACTTTACAAGTGCTTCAAGGAGAACAAAATATTCAAAGGACTCTCAAAGTGCTTGTTGATATTCTATTGTTTGATGTTCTATACCCAAGTAGGCATAGAGTTCAAGTCACTGAAACTATGAGATTCTTCTATTAGATAGTGAAGAAACATAGAGTTCAGGTCACTGAAACTATGAGATTCTTCTATTAGATAGTGAAGAAACCTACAAATTGTAGTCAAACTATTATCATGTAGATTAATGAGTTTGTGACTTGTAAGAAAGCTATGAAGAAACCCAGATTCCCTAAAATGGTTAGAGGCCATATATAGACTTAATGTTTAATTGGTTAAAAGCCATAAAAACATACTCAATGTTCTGATGACAAAATTGAAATTTTGTTGATTTGCAAGAATGATTTACACCTATTGGTTGCAAATTGGTTTTAAGGATAAAAACCATCAAACATAGAATTGTGTTCACACACAAGGCTAGATTAGTTGCTAAAAGTTACAAGCAAATTCAGGACGTGGATTGTGTTGAAACCTCATGCATAATCGTAATGCTCAAGTCTATAAATCAAGCAATGATTGCATATTGGTACATATGGAAATTGGATGACAAAACATCTTCCTCAATCAAATGTTGGAAGAAACTATGTACATGGCATGTCATAGGATTTGTGGATCCAAATAAAATACTTGAAAAGGAAAGCTAGCTTATAAAATCTAAGTACAGATTTAAGCAAGAAATTGGGAATTGGAACTTTATTTTAGTGAAGCTAATAAGTATTTTAGTTTCATAAAATGTACACGATTCTTATAGATATATAAGAAGTTTAGTGGGAGTACGTAAAACTTAATTGGTCCTATGTGTATCGCACACATATCTCTCTATTGTGAAATAACATTCAAATACTAATGACTTAGATTTGAAATTATTCATCAATGATGGACCAAGGCGAAACTTAGTACTTATTGGGTATTATGATCTAATTATAAAGATCTTAAAATATTGTTTTAGATTAAGTAATGGCATTTACTAAATCAAACATGAAAGACTCCATTGGAGATATTCGACCCATGTGAATAAATCTAAGTAATGAATGTTTGAACTATGTATAAGCATTTACCAAGTTAAACATCAAAGAGTCTAGATGAGATTTTTAACATATATTATATGTTAAAGAATTTAGTTGGATTCAGTATCTACTGAAACTGAATGAGCTAAAGTTACATGAATAGAATTCAATTGGGAATTATTCTGCAAAAGAACTTATCATGTGTGATATAATATGAGGATCGCCAAAAATGTATCGTATGACTTTAGGCATGACGAACATATACCAATCTCTATTGATCTAAGTAAAGATCAACTAGATTGAGATCAAGAAAAACTTATGGTACTTGAAAAGGTACATAAGAATAGTTCTTGATTCAAGGAAATAAAGATATGCTAAATATTGATGCTACACGCATAAACACTGGCAAAGGATCAAGCAAGATTCATTTGGAGTTAACCATTGGCAAGAACGAGCTATATGCATCGTGTTTTGAAATGGCAACATGGATTGGAGACCATGAGTTGTTGCGTGGGAAATTAAATATTAATTTCTATGTTCTAAGATACAGCTGGAAAAGTCTTCCACATATCTATAAACTGCTTGGATAGGTAAATCCAAACAAAGCATCACTAGAAACCTATACAGTTGAAGTAAAAGTACTTATTTCCTAAGAAGCAATAAAACAGGGTTGTTTACGTTAAAGAGTTGTTCTCTGAACTTGGGTGGATCACATGTCTGCTGGCTTAACGGTTTTTCATTGCAAAATGCGTAGAACCACTATTGTAGCAAGAAAGACTAGATCACAAAATAAACATACTCAAAAGATCTTATCATCTATCTCGAAGAACATTCGATGAAAAGGATATTAAGATTGGCAAAGCATGATAACTAAACCTATGCAACAAGTGAGAAGCAACACTCACATTGTAGCACTGGAAATCAAGCATAGCTTTGAATTCCATGAACTGTTTTAAAAGATGGGTTAGAGGCCCATGGTTGTAAAACATTGGGGTTGAACATTTATCATATATGAAATGTATTTTCATATTCCATTTAATCTTGGTTTAGTATTAAATGATGAGTCCCTTCAATTTGACGATATATTCAAGATAGACTGTCAGGACCAGTCCTGTGACTAAGAAATGTCTATCAAGTGAACTTGAATGTCAAAAGTTGAAAATGGTCCCTGGTCGGAGTTTTCTATAAAGATGGACGCATAGAAAACGTTAGACGACTAGAATGCAAGATGACTAGTAGTTCTGTTTCTTGAACTATGTGGACATGGCAATGTCGCAATCATTTGCATAGATACTTACTTTGGGAAGATTAGTATCGGACAGACCTATGAAACTTTACTATAAGAGATGAACTGTCATAAGTAAATTTCATTAAAATTATTAGACACTAATCCTCAATACCTGAGTGATTTGAGATTACTTGTTTGAAAACTGCTTACTTTGACGTTGTCAACCGTCGCACCGTAAAAGGAGGGTATAAAGGCAACGCTCGGGGTAATCACCTATCAAACGATGTCTAATCTCAAGATCCCAAGATTGGGATTGTCGTCCCATAAATCAGGATGAGATGCTGAAAGTTGTACAAGGCCACTCGGAGAGCTAGAAACTATAAAATGCATGGCCGTGCTCAGATGAATCATAGGCTATGATTATCTGTTTATTTGATCAGTTGAACTCTGAAACCGAGAAACACCTCTGGATATAATAAGGATGACAACTCTTACCTTATGTTCAAGAGCAAGCATCGAGTGACAAAGGAATTAGGAAATGCACACTTGTCCCTAAGGACAAGTATGAGACTGAAGGAAATAATTCCCTTGGTCCAAGTATGCATTTAATGGTAAGTCTAATAAATGCGGTTCAGTATTATACAAGTTAATTATTCAGTGAGATCAAGTGAACTGTATGCCTAGCTAGAGGCCGCTTCAGTTCAAGTGGATTAATGATATTAATCCACAGCTCACTCTTGACTGACCAGTAGGGTTACACAAATAGTACGTAAACGGATCAAGTATTTAATGGTATTAAATACTCCATCTATGGATATTCGGAATCGACGGATCTTGGTTCCAGAGGGAGCTGAGATCGTCAAAGGCAAATTATGAATACTCCGGAAACGAAAATATTACCGAAAACGGAAATATGGATCGTATCGGAAATAAAAATATTATCCAAGTCGTAGATGTTGCCGGAAACGGAAACATGGTACGTGTCGGAAAATATTATCGGGAATGGAAATATTGCCGGAATCTGAAATATTGCCGGAAACGGAAATATTGTCGGAATTGGAAATATTATCGGAATCGGAAAATAATTCCGGAAACGGAAATATTAAATATTTGTTCGAAACGGAAATTTATTCCGAAATCGGAAATATTAAATATTGTTCGTATCTCAAATGAATTCCGGAATCGGAAAATTAATCAGAAGCGCGACGTACGAAATAAACATCGGACGAGCTTGCTAGACGCAAGGCCTAGCACGAAGCTAGGCCCAACGCCTAGCGAAGCCCGCGCGACCAAGCAAGCAAGCCCAGCCAAGCGATGAGCAAGGCCAGGCCAGCGAAGCAAGGCCAGCGAGCTGCACGCCCCTCGTGGGCTGCGAGCAGTTGCTGGGCCAAGGCTCAGCGCGCGCACGCGCACGACGCCCTTCGTGGGCTGCTGTCCGTGTGTGTGTTTGTGCTTGTGTACGAAACCTTGATCGATTAGGATTCGTTTAAGATTAAATTCCTAAATCTACTAGAATTTAATTAATTGAATTTAAGTTAAATTCAGATTAGTTAAATAGTTTCCTAGTAGGATTCTAATATCCGATTCCCATACCTTACAAATAGGTGATCATAGTTCACAATTTAAAACGAGTAATTCAAGTATTCATTCAAGTTTTAGGCTTAAAACTCAGACTTTTATTTGTCATAAAAACCGAAAATTTCATAGTACATTTGGCGCAATTCTAGTTAATTAAACCTAAGGCGGATCCGAGCGTGCTGTGGACTATCTACGGAGGGACGACATTGGGAGTCCTAGACTTGTTCTTGTTCGGTTCGGGCGCAGCTAGGGAGGGCACGCTACAAAGAGTATGCATCCTAAATTATGCTAATTGTTATGTGGCAATTAATTTGGAATCCTGGCTTTTATGGTTTTTCCGCATGATTTATATTCAATTATATGTATCATAACCTAACAGTGTGTTGTCAACAACTTATGTACGATTTAAACACATCCATGTGCAATGGCACATTGCTCTACCATTTGAGCTAATAGGATTTAACAAAATATTCAAGAAAATAATGCATGTTGTACTATCTATAGAAAATAAAATAATTAGAACATATGCAATAATAATTAGAACATAAGCAACGGGTTACGATGCCAAATAAAATGGGAGAATCATCATTTACCCATGACATCATTAAACTAGACTGTTGGCGAGAATTTAAGGGAGACAAGTCGAGAAGATTATAATTTGGGAGACCACACACTGGGGTGGATCTTAACTGGGGCGGGAAGGGCCTGGCCCCCCTCAGATCTCGGCCCAAACCAAAACTGTCAAGCAAAAATAGTAAAAACATCCTAAGCAATATATTTTTGGCCCCCCTAGACTTTGCCCACACCATGTACACTGTGATTTGTTTGGAATAACAATGTTTTTAATTGCAACAACAATTTTGGGGACAGTTGTCAGTGGGGTAGCAGTAGAGAGAATTGAACGAATGTGAAAGAACAAGAGAAGAGAGAGAAAGAATAAAAAGCCACATGAGCATATTAAAAGATAAAAAAATGAAGCTTGATGAAGTTTTTGCATTTTTACCAGTATGACTATGAGGAAGTATTTTTGGATATCTGATATGTACTTGCAAATGCATTTCATAGTAAAAGACAAAATAGGAAAAAAGAGAAAAAATAAATGGATATTTCATGAAATACCCCCGAGTTTTGAAGTAATTCACCAAATGCCCATCAAGTTCCAATAATTTACCAAATACCCCTGACAATTGACTTAATGCCCAAAATACCCTTACTGATAACGGTCCGTTAGTCCGCCGTTAGTCTAGTTTCATAATTCCCCAATGCCCCTTTTTTAAAATTTATTTCACCAAATACCCCTATTATTAAACTTATTTCACCAAATGCCCTAAACTTAAAAATAGTTATTATGATGTTCCAACGGCTAGTTTTTTCGTTTGAAAATTAGTCGTTGCTTATTGTTTGCTTATGCCTTCTTGATCCACTAAAGTCGTGATAATATCTAAAGGCTAATTATGAACAAACGTAGTAATAAGAGAAAATAATAATGGTGATTGTGTGTTCCACTCAATACAAAGCTACGCAATTTATAGGTGTCAAAATAACAAACTAAGCCTTACAATAAGGGAGAAAGATACTTATGAAAAGAATCCAAGCACCAAAGAAAAT
The DNA here is from genome assembly GCF_020520425.1 of Spinacia oleracea. Lineage (NCBI taxonomy): Eukaryota > Viridiplantae > Streptophyta > Magnoliopsida > Caryophyllales > Amaranthaceae > Spinacia > Spinacia oleracea. Next base: position 19,366,897 of record NC_079490.1, read on the forward strand.
CAATGTTCTGATTAACGAGTGGGATATCTTGAAATGACAATTTGTACATTAAACCCAAGGCATAATCCAAAGAGAAGCTAGTAGGAAAACTTATTCCTGATTTACAGCTACGATGCCAATTATGAGCTTTGGATCTATTGATGTCACAAGGAAATTTGACAAACATCGAATGGTACTTTTTTTAAAAAATGGTACTTTTTTTTTTACAGAATGGTACTTTTTTAACATGAATGGTACTTCCTTTTTTGTCTTTTTGTCTTTTGTCTTTTAGCTGATATGTGTGTTGCCACACATATTTGATATCCGAAAAAACGACCCCGTACGACTATTGGTGTTAGACTGTTAGCAAGTGACTCGACTCGCGTAGTAAAGCAAGTTTTTTTTAATATAATAGAAGTCCTTTTTTTTTAATTTTAGTAATAGGTTAATTAATTATTGAATAGAAAATCCATGAAACTATGATGATATACTAACCATAGTTTGTAATATGATAGAGATGCAATTAAATAAAATAGAATGTCCTTCTGTACGGTTTGGAGGAAGATCTTTCATATCTTTCGAGAGCGATTACGACATCCGCCTAGCTCGGAATATGCGCATTGGAGCTCTTCGCTCGTTGTCCAGGGCGAAGGACGATTCTATAGTCATTTATGTAATACGGTCATGATATACCGGGTATTAAAAAATTTCAATTGGCTTCAATTCGGCTTGAATTTTATGAAATACATTAATTGTTAGTATACTTAAGAAAAATATACTTTATAGTCATGTGAGGTCTTGTTATAATCGTCTAATTCTATATATTTACAATATCATATTTTTATAATTTTTACCCGTTGATAATTAAAGATATATTTTTTTCTGACATTGAGGATAATTATAGATATTAATGATTGAAATATTACGTTAACAAATATGATAAAATAAATGTGTCAAAAAAAATCAAAGAAAGTACTATTTTATACGGTAATTCGGCCCTCCTAATAAAAGTGGTCAAGATCCGCCACTGATACTAGTCTGTATGTAGATGTACATCATATGAGGAAGAGTTTATTATTTTAAGAACTCTAATTATTAAAAGCATCTTATCAAAGGACATTTAGCTTTAAAATATTTTTTTTACACATTGTTTATGCCAAATTTCGTCTAGGGGCGTGTAATACCCCGAAATTTTTAAACTTGATTTATTAAAATTAAAAATATTTATTAACTTGATTTCGTTTTAAATAATTACGAATAATCGAATTTCGTTAATTTAAACGTTTTTACGATTTATTTTAAACGATAAATTTATAAACGAAAATTTATTTGTTTTTTGTTAACGATATTTTTATTAAGAATTATTTTAACTAAACATTTCCATTTTTAGTAGCTTCCAAAAATAGCAACAAATTTCAGAAATTTTAGCCTAATCTTGTGAAATGACCGAAATGCCCTAAAGAACAAAACTCCATTTTTCTTTCTCCTTTTTCCTGTTTTTCACGTGAACCAGAAGAGGGAGAAGTTAATTAACTTCTCCTCTCCTTCTTCCTCTCCCTGAAATTGAGCCACGTAAATGGCAAACTTCAAGTTCTCTTTCTCTTCTTCTTCCTTTACAAAACCAACAACCAGAACACCAATTTCCCACCAACCAAAATCAAAATCAAAAATCAAACCAAATTTCAATTCCCCTTGTTCCTGTGAACCAAACCACCACAACGAACGCCGCAGCGAACCACCTTCGACCACCACCACCACAGCAATCACCTTCGACCACCACACCTCCCTCATCCTCTCCCTTCCCCGCACGCGTCCCCCACCCCCTCCCCTGTTTCGTCGCCTCTCAGCGCCTCGCCGCACCACCCCCATCACACTCCACCACCGCACACTATCACCACCCTGCACCCTAATCTCCGCCGCGCACTTTCAACGGTGATCCATCCTCTCCTCTGCCCAGAACCACCCACGAAACCACCCCAAAACTCCCCTGTTTTTCTCGCCTCCTTCGCACGCCCTCCTCCTTCTCTCGCCTGCTCCGCCGCCGCTCAACCGCCGTCACCATCTCCGTTGAAATCACCGGCGAAGCCCAGCCCAGCCGCCACCTTTCCCTCCTCCCTCCTCCCTTTCCTCCTCCTCGTGCGTCCCTTCTTCCCCTCCCCTGTTCGTGCCCTCCTCCCATAAAACCAAAACTAATTTTTGGTTCTTATTTGCTTTCCTTAAAACCCACAAAGTAATTGGGCCATTTTACAATTTGGGCTTATTGGGTGAGTTGAGCCTAATTTCCAATTTTCAGATTCTAATTTATCAATATTTATGATTTAATAATTTTATAATGCATATTTACTAATAAAATTGTGTATTATTTCTCAGGTTTTATTACCAATTTTACGAGAATAAGATTTTAGTATCAAAATGAAATTTATATATTATTTACATGAAAAATCGAGTTATGAAATATATATGTATTTTGATTAAAAATTCGATTAATTATAATATTTTCTTTAAAAACTCGAAATTATATTTTATTAAATTTCATATATATAAAATTTATAATTTATAAAATATTGATTTTAAAATTATTTACCGATTTAATACTAATTTAATGATTTACTATTTTGAAGAAATTGGACTCGGAGCTCAGGACGAACGAACCAACGAAAATCCCTTAGCAAAATCGCGGAATCAAGGTAACGGCTATTGCTAGTACCCGCAGTTCCCTTATAAATACGTTTATGAAATTACAATGTTATGATTTATTTATGAATTGAATGTTTTGACATGTTTTATGAATTGCGGGATATGAAATATGATTTTATTGAATTATTTATTATAATATGATTTGATGGATTTATTTCTTATATTATAATTGATTGGATTTTCTTGTAAAATGATATTATGATTGAGTGAATTTCTTATAAAATAGTATTTATAAGAAACCATGAAAGAATTGATGATTTATGTTGATCACAAGGAATTATGTTATTTCAATTAAAGTAAAAAGGCTAAAATGTAAAATTAAACGAAACATGATAAATGAAAGTGAAATACCTAGTCCGTTTGGCAGTATAAGTTCACAGGTTACGATTCTCGGTCATGCATGTACCCATGGGGCATCCGCCCATTGAGCCAAGGCTCTCATGTTTATTTTCGGGCCAAGGCCCCATGTCTATGGACAGCGGTCCATCGTGGAAGACGTTCCACCATGTCATACTTGCCACGGCTAGCATGTGCACCCTAAATCTATAAATGAATTAAATAAAGGACTTTATAAAATGTTTTACTATATTCTATTCTCCCTGTGTTATTAAATAAATTGAATTGAAATGAATTTACGCTGCTAGGATAGTCGTTACTGAGTCTTCGGCTCACCGTTTTGTTTTCTGTTTTAGGTACCGCGGGGAACGATGGAAACGATTAGTGGCGAGGAATTTACTATAATAATGTTCACTTAGTTTATGCTTAATATTGTAATAGTTTAATTAAAGACTTTTAGTAAGTAATGTACTTTTATTTTGAGGACTACTATGTTATTTTGGGAGTTCTAATGGAATATGATTGATTGTTGCCTTGTAATTCCCAAGAGGGATTTACGGCGTGTAACGACCCGACCGAATTAGGTTAATTCCGCTGCTAAGTATGCTTTAATGCTTGAATTAGAGGTCGGGGCGTTACAGTTTGGTATCCGAGCGAAGGTTCTGGACCATTAGTGCTAAACCTCACGGGTTATGGCACGTAATTAGATCATTAGGCTTTAAGCAAAGAGTTTTAAGGAATTAAGTAGAAAGAATTTTCTAAAAATCATGATTAAGTTAAGTTAAAATGAATATGAGTGTGAGTGTAGGAACGGGTTAAAGGGCTTATTTTCTATTGATTATCCGCTTCAACCTGATAAGATATGTTATGCAGAATGTCGACCATCGATGCTATCAATGATGTTACCAACGGAGCTCACAACGAGCACCATGTTCATGATGATAACGACACGATTCATAAGGAATATGTCCATGTCGACGGCCATGAGGAAAGAATGGAGCGATTGGAAAATGTGAGTGCGATGTTGGCCGAGTTAGTCTAAGATTCCCGGAAAAAGAAAGATGTTAGTGGGAACGAGAGCGCAACGATGTTCAAGAGCTTTTCAACGCTCAACCCACCATCCTACGATGGCAAGCCCGATCCAGTTGAATTCGAGGATTGGATAAGTCGCATCGATCAGTTGTTTGAAACCCCGCAATGTCCGGGGAAATGGAGAGTTGACTTTGCCGTGTTCTATTTAACGGGCCAAGAAGGATTATGGTGGAAAGTCAACAAGGAACGAAAGAATGTGCCGGGATTTGGTTGGAACCAACTCCAGAAGTTAATGAGAGATAAGTTTTATCCACCATCATTAAGGAAGCAAAAGGAAGATGAATTTCTGCACTTGCAGCAAGGAACAATGAGTGTTCTAGAGTATGCAAATAAGTTCATGGAGTTGTCAAGATTCGCACCAGACCTGGTGTCGACAGAGCAGTCCAGGATGAACCGTTTCGAGCGAGGTCTGCACCTTAAGTACCAAGATAGGTTGTCCACTCAAAGGTTTACTTCCTATCAAGATATGGTTGATATTGCAGCTAATGTAGAGCGAGTGGTACTGCTTCGGGAAGCGAAGAATGTTGGGTATAAAAGGAGAAATGATAACCAAGGTCCAGGAGGAGCAAAGAAGCCTAACCAAGGATATCAAGGAATTCAAAGGAGAAATGATGGTAGTCAAGGAAATAATAGGGGACAAGGAATCCAAGGAAAGAACAATCGGTCGCAAGGATGTGCCAAATGTGGAAAAAGGAGTCATGTTGAGAGTGAATGTCGTGTTGGCACGAATGCTTGCTATCGTTGTGGAAGCCATGATCATTACGTCAGAGATTGCCCAAATCAAGTGACGCCAACCATGAGAGGACCAGTTCCAACTAACAACGATCGTGGTCGGAACAACAATGCAGGAGGTTCGAACCGCAATCCACCACGACCCCCGCCAACTGGGAGAGTGTTTGTGATGAGACAAGATGAAGCAGATGAGGATGATAATGTTATCACTGGTACCTTTTCTATCCATTCTTCACCTGCCCATGTTCTTTTTGATTCCGGTGCTTCACATTCCTTTATTTCTCCATTGTTTGCTAAATGTTTAAGTTTGAAACCATGTTGTAACTTTCATGCTATGAGTGTTTCCCTTCCTAGTGGAGAAATAGTGAAATGTAGAACCATGTATAGAGATTGTCCCATTGTAATAGAAAAAGTAGAGTTTCTAGCAGACTTAGTAGCTTTTGACCTATCTGAATTTGATGTAATCTTGGGAATGAATTGGTTGACTAAGTATGAAGCTAACCTTAATTGTTCGAGGCAAAGTGTGACCCTTAGAACACCAAATGGAGAGAGAGTTTCATTCCATAAGTTAGTAAGGAAACCAACGATTCAAATTGTCCATGCTTTGAGAGCACGTAAAATGATTGAGAGTAGTGTTGCTGGTTATCTGTGTAGTATTATTGACCTAAATACCCCTGGATCTTCCATTACCGACATACCCGTTGTTTGTGAGTACCCACATGTTTTTCCCGAAGAAATACCTAGTATGCCCCCACCTAGAGAATTAGACTTTAGCATTGAGTTAATTCCAGGATCCACCCCCATCTCTAAGGCACCATATAGAATGGCACCAGCTGAGTTACAAGAATTAAAGAAACAATTAGATGAGTTACTTGAAAAAGGATATATTCGACCTAGTGTTTCGCCTTGGGGAGCCCCTGTTTTATTTGTGAAGAAAAAGGATGGAACTATGAGGTTATGCATAGACTATAAAGAGCTAAACAAAATCACCATTAAGAATAAGTATCCCTTACCACGTATTGATGATTTGTTTGACCAGCTTCGAGGTGCAAAAGTATTTTCTAAAATTGATTTGAGGTCCGGATACCATCAACTCCGAATTAAACCTGAGGATATTCCAAAGACAGCCTTTAGAACTAGATATGGTCACTATGAGTTTGTTGTCATGCCGTTTGGGTTGACCAATGCCCCAGCTGTATTTATGGATTTAATGAACCGTATTTTTAAACCCTACCTTGATAAGTTTGTGGTTGTTTTTATTGATGATATTTTGGTATATTCCGAGAGTAATGAGGAACATGAGGTTCATTTGAGAAAAGTGTTAGAAACATTGATTGAAAACCAATTGTATGCCAAGTTATCAAAGTGTGAGTTCTGGCTTAAGGAAATCTCATTTTTAGGTCATATTATTTCTGAGAAAGGTATATCTGTTGACCCTGAGAAAATAAAAGCAATTGTGGAATGGCCTAGACCAACTAATATCCCTGAAGTAAGGAGTTTTATGGGTTTAGCTGGATACTATAGAAGGTTCGTTCGAGACTTTTCTAAGGTTGCCTTACCTATAACCCGATTAGTTAGGAAGAATACCAAATTTGCGTGGAATATTGATTGTGAATGTGCATTTCAAGAACTTAAGAAACGACTTACCACTGCCCCTATTCTTACCCTTCCATCTGGAACTGAGGGATTTGTTATTTATAGTGATGCTTCTAAGAATGGGTTAGGATGTGTCTTAATGCAAAATGGAAAAGTCATAGCTTATGCTTCACGCCAACTCAAAGTCCATGAACAGAACTACCCTACCCATGACCTTGAACTTGCAGCTGTTGTTTTCGCCCTTAAGATTTGGAGACATTATTTGTATGGAGTTTCGTGTCAAATTTTCACTGATCATAAAAGCCTTAAGTATATTTTCACCCAAAAAGAACTCAACATGAGACAACGTAGGTGGTTAGAACTCCTTAAATATTATGATCTTGATATTCAATACCATCCCGGAAAGGCTAACGTGGTTGCCGATGCATTAAGTCGAAAATCTCACCTAAGCTCAATCCTAACTTTTTCTCGAGCCAACCAAGATGATCTGCAAAAGATGGAAATTGAGTTCATTAAGAAAGGAAGTGCATGTTTGTATACGTTGGTAATGAAGCCAACTTTGATTGATGAGATTAAGGAAGCACAATGTCGGGACTTGCAATTAGAAAGAATAAGAAACGAAGTGCAAAATGGGAAGTCACCTGGTTTTGTGGTGCAAGAAGATGGCACGTTGAGATTTCAAGGGAGATTATGCGTACCAAACGACGAAAAGTTGAAAAAGAGAATCTTAGAGGAAGCTCACAGTTCGCCATACTCGATCCACCCTGGAGGAAATAAGATGTATAAGGATTTGAGACAAGTGTATTGGTGGAGCAACATGAAGCAAGAAGTGGCAGAATATGTGGCTAAATGTTTGACGTGTCAAAGAATTAAGATAGAGCATCAAAGACCAGCAGGGTTGCTGCAACCTCTGGATGTGCCAGAGTGGAAATGGGACTCAGTTTCAATGGATTTTATCGTAGGGTTGCCAAGGTCAACCAAGGGAATGAATGCTATTTGGGTCATTGTTGATCGATTAACGAAGTCAGCACATTTCTTAGCAATGAAGAACAATTCAAGTTTGGATCAACTTGCTGAACTGTATGTGAACACTATTGTGCAATTGCATGGAGTGCCTAGTTCGATTGTTTCTGATCGTGATACGAGGTATCAATCAACCTATTGGAAAGAATTGCAGAAAGCCCTTGGGACGAAACTTAACTTTAGTACTGCATTTCATCCAACGACTGATGGACAAACGGAACGTACCAATCAAATTGTCGAGGATATGTTGAGAGCATGTATTTTGGATTTTCAAGGAACCTGGGAGAAGTTTCTACCTATGGTTGAATTTTCGTACAATAACAGTTATCAGGCCACCATTGGTATGGCACCGTATGAAGCTCTTTATGGAAGAAAATGTCGAACACCATTATGTTGGAGTGATATCGATGAAGCACGTGTCATAGGACCAGAATTGATTCAACTACCGACAAGATTCGTTTAATCCAATCGAGAATGAAAGCAGCGCAAAGTAGGCAAAAGAGTTATGCAGACCGACGAAGAAGACCGTTAGAATTTGAAGTTGGTGATCACGTGTTCTTGAAAATTTCACCCACAAAAGGAATAATGAGGTTTGGTCAGGCTGGAAAGTTGAGCCCAAGGTACATCGTGTTAGGTTATGATACATATGATATTACATAAATCATGCGGAAACAACCATTAACCCAGGAATACATATTATTTACACATAATCATATAGCATAATTTAGATGCATACTCTTTGTTGCGTGCCCTCCCTAGCTGCGCCCGAACCGAGCAAGAACAAGTCTTTAGGACTCCAAGTGTCGTCCCTCCGTAGATAGTCCACAGCACGTCCGGATCCGCCTTAAGATTGACCAACTAGAATCGCCCTTAAGGTACTAGAATTTTCGGCACTTTTGAGCAAGATGTGTGACTGAATTTTTCTCTCAAAAACTCACTTTGAATACTTTAAAACTCGTTATAAATTGTGAACCCAGGCCACATATTTATAGGGGTATGGAAAGAGAATTGGAATCCTATTAGGATACGAATTAATTAAACTTAGAATCCTACAAGAACTCTAATTAATTTATCAAATAGAATTAGGAATTTAATCATTAACCGAACTCTGCACGTTTTAGGAATCGTGCATGAACACAAACTCACACACACACACACGGCAGCCACGATGGGCCGCCCATGCGCGTGCGTGCGAGCAGCAGCCCACGCAGCGAGGCCCACGCAGCCGCGGCCTTGGCGCGCGCTGGGCCTGCCTTGCGGTAGGCCTGGGCGCTGCCTTGCGGTAGGCCTGGGCGCTGCCTTGGCAGGGCTTGTGGCGCGCGTTTGGCTTGCTGGGCGATGGCCTGGCTTCGAGCTGGGCCCTCATCCGGCAGGCCTCGTCCGATGCTTATTCGTACGATACGCTTCCGATTAAATTTCCGATTCCGGAATTCATTTCCGATACGAACAATATTTAACATTTCCGATTCCGGAATTAATTTCCGTTTCGAACAAATATTTAATATTTCCGTTTCCGGAATTATTTTCCGATTCCGATAATATTTCCGATTCTGAGAATATTTCCGTTTCCGGCAATATTTCCGATTCTGGCAATATTTCCATTTCCGATAATATTTTCCGATACGTACCATGTTTCCGTTTCCGGCAACATCTACGACTTGGATAATATTTATATTTCCGATACGGTCCATATTTCCGTTTCCGGCAATATCATCGTTTCCGGAGTATTCATTTCTTGCCTGTGACGATCTCAGCTCCCACTGAAACCAAGATCCGTCGATTCCGAATATTCATAGATGGAGTATTTAATGCCATTAAATACTTGATCCGTTTACGTACTATTTGTGTGACCCTACGGGTTCAGTCAAGAGTAAGCTGTGGATTAATATCATTAATTCCACTTGAACTGAAGCGGCCTCTAGCTAGGCATTCAGCTCACTTGATCCCACTGAATTATTAACTTGTTAATTAATACTGAACCGCATTTATTAGACTTATCATAGAATGCATACTTGGACCAAGGGCATTATTTCCTTCAGTCTCCCACTTGTCCTTAGGGACAAGTGTGCATTTCCTAATTCCTTTGTCGCTCGATGCTTGCTCTTGAACATAAGGTAAGAGTTGTCATCCTTATTATGTCCAGAGGTGTTCCTCGGTTTCAGAGTTCAACTGATCAAATAAACAGATAATCATAGCCTATGATTCATCCGAGCACGGCCATGCATTTCACAGTTTCTAGCTCTCCGAGTGGCCTTGTACACCTTTTAAGCATCTCATCCCGATTTATGGGAGGACAATCCCAATCTTGTGATCTTGAGATTAGACTTCGTTTGATAGGTGATTACCTGAGCGTTGCCTTTATAGCCTCCTTTTACGGTGCGACGGTTGGTCAACGTCAAAGCAACCAGTTCTCAAACAAGTAATCTCAAATCACTCAGGTATTGAGGATTTAGTGTCTAATAATTTAATGAAATTTACTTATGACGGATTTTCATCTCTTACAGTAAAGTTTCATAGGTCTTGTCCGATACTAATCTTCCCAAAGTAAGTATCTATGCAAATGATTATGACATTGCCATGTCCACATAGTTCAAGAAACAGAACTACTAGTCATCTTGCATTCTAATCGTCTAACGTTTTCTATGCGTCCAATTTTATAGAAAACTCCGATTAGGGACCATTTTCAACCTTTGACATTCAAGTTCACTTGATAGACATTTCTTAGTCACAGGACTGGTCCTGACAGTCTATCTTGAATATATCGTCAAGTTGAAGGGACTCATCATTTAATAAACCACAAATTAAATGGAAAAATGAATTCTTTTCATTTATTGTGAATGATTAACCAATAATGTTTTACAAAGATTTAAACTTTAAAACTTTAAAACATTAAACAGAGACATCAAAGCCATTCTCCAATATGCTTGATTCCCATAGCTGCAGTGTGCGAGTTGTGCTTCGCTTGCGGCAGAGGTTTAGTTAATGGATCTGATATGTTGTCATCAGTTCCAATGTTGCTTTTCTCGACTTCTTTTCTTTCAACGAACTCTCGTAGAAGGTGAAATCTACGAAGTACATGCTTGACTCTCTGGTGGTGTCTAGGCTCTTTTGCCTGTGCAATAGCTCCGTTATTGTCACAATACAGGGCTATTGGTCCTTTAATGGAGGGGACTACACCAAGTTCACCTATGAACTTCCTTAGCCATATAGCTTCCTTTGCTGCTTCATGTGCAGCAATGTACTCCGCTTCAGTTGTAGAATCCGCAATGGTGCTTTGCTTAGCACTTTTCCAGCTTACTGCTCCTCCGTTGAGGCAGAAGACAAACCCAGACTGTGATCTGAAATCATCTTTGTCGGTTTGGAAACTTGCGTCCGTATAGCCTTTAACAATTAATTCATCATCTCCACCATAGACCAGGAAGTCATCTTTGTGCCTTTTTAGGTACTTCAGAATGTTCTTGGCAGCAGTCCAATGCGCCTCTCCTGGGTCTGACTGGTATCTGCTCGTAGCACTGAGTGCGTAGGCAACATCCGGGCGTGTACATATCATAGCATACATTATTGAACCAATCAATGATGCATATGGAATCCCATTCATTCGTCTACGCTCATCAAGTGTTTTTGGGCACTGAGTCTTGCTTAGAGTCATTCCATGAGACATGGGTAGGTAGCCTCGCTTGGAGTCCGCCATCTTGAACCTATCAAGCACCTTATTGATATAAGTGCTTTGACTAAGTCCAATCATCCTTTTAGATCTATCTCTGTAAATCTTGATGCCCAATATGTACTGTGCTTCTCCTAGATCCTTCATCGAAAAACATTTCCCAAGCCAAATCTTGACAGAGTTCAACATAGGAATGTCATTTCCGATAAGTAATATGTCGTCGACATATAATACTAGGAAAGCAATTTTGCTCCCACTGACCTTCTTGTATACACAAGATTCATCTGCGTTCTTGATGAAACCAAAGTCACTGACTGCTTCATCAAAACGTATATTCCAGCTCCTGGATGCCTGCTTCAATCCGTAGATTGACTTCTTTAGCTTGCATACCTTTTTAGCATTCTTTGGATCCTCAAAACCTTCAGGCTGTGTCATAAACACAGTTTCTGTTAAAACGCCGTTTAAGAAAGCAGTTTTGACATCCATTTGCCATATTTCGTAGTCGTAATATGCAGCGATTGCTAACATTATCCGAATAGACTTCAGCATTGCAACTGGTGAAAAGGTTTCATCGTAATCCACACCGTGGACTTGCCTGTAACCTTTTGCAACCAATCTAGCTTTGAAAACTTCAAGTTTCCCATCCTTGTCCTTTTTCAGTTTGAAAACCCATTTGCTTCCAATGGCTTGATAGCCATCTGGCAAATCGACCAAATCCCATACTTGGTTTTCAGACATGGAGTCCAATTCAGATTGCATGGCTTCTTGCCATTGCTTGGAGCTAGGGCTTGTCATAGCTTGTTTGTAAGTCGCAGGTTCATCACTTTCAAGTAATAGAACGTCATAGCTCTCGTTCGTCAAAATACCTAAGTACCTTTCCGGTTGAGATCTATATCTTTGCGATCTACGCGGGGTAACATTTCTAGATTGACCATGATTCTCACCAGATTCTTCTAAAGATCTCTGAGTTTCATCCTGAATGTCATCTTGAGCATTCTCTAGAGTTTGTTGTTCGACTCGAATTTCTTCGAGGTCTACTTTTCTCCCACTTGTCATTTTGGAAATGTGATCTTTCTCCAAAAAGACACCATCTCGAGCAACAAACACCTTGTTCTCAGATGTATTGTAGAAGTAATACCCCTTTGTTTCCTTTGGATAGCCCACAAGGATACATTTGTCAGATTTTGGATGAAGTTTGTCTGAAATTAATCGTTTGACGTATACTTCACATCCCCAAATCTTAAGAAAAGACACATATGGAGGCTTTCCAAACCATAATTCGTATGGAGTCTTTTCGACAGCTTTAGACGGAGCTCTATTTATAGTGAGTGCAGCTGTATTTAGTGCATGTCCCCAAAATTCTAATGGAAGTTCGGCCTGACCCATCATTGACCTGACCATGTCTAGCAAGGTTCTGTTCCTCCGTTCCGACACACCGTTCCATTGTGGTGTTCCAGGAGGAGTCAATTCTGATAGAATTCCACATTCTTTCAGATGGTCATCAAATTCATAGCTCAGATATTCACCGCCTCTATCAGACCGCAGTGCCTTAATCTTCTTGCCTAATTGATTCTCTACTTCACTCTGAAATTCCTTGAATTTGTCAAAGGATTCAGACTTATGCTTCATTAGGTAGACATAACCATATCTACTGAAGTCATCAGTGAAAGTGATAAAGTAGCTGAAACCACCTCTAGCATTTGTACTCATTGGTCCACATACATCTGTATGGATTAAACCCAATAGTTCATTTGCTCTTTCTCCAACTTTAGAGAAAGGTTGCTTTGTCATTTTGCCAAGTAAACATGATTCGCATTTACCATAATCCTCTAAGTCAAATGGTTCTAGAATTCCTTCCTTTTGAAGTCTTTCTAAGCGTTTCAAGTTTATATGGCCTAATCGACAATGCCAGAGATAGGTGAGATCTGAATCATCCTTTTGGCCTTTTTGGTATTTATGTTATATACTTGTTTGTCATGATCTAATAAATAAAGTCCATTGACTAATCTAGCAGATCCATAAAACATCTCTTTAAAATAAAACGAACAACTATTGTCTTTTATTAAAAAGGAAAATCCCTTAGCATCTAAGCAAGAAACTGAAATGATGTTTTTAGTAAGACTTGGAACATGGAAACATTCTTCCAGTTCCAAAACTAGCCCGGAGGGCAACGACAAATAGTAAGTTCCTACAGCTAATGCAGCAATCCGTGCTCCATTTCCCACTCGTAGGTCGACTTCACCCTTGCTTAACTTTCTACTTCTTCTTAGTCCCTGTGGATTGGAACATAAGTGTGAGCCACAACCTGTATCTAATACCCAAGAAGTTGAATTAGCAAGTATACAGTCTATAACGAAAATACCTGAAGATGGAACGACTGTTCCGTTCTTCTGATCTTCCTTTAGCTTCAAGCAATCTCTCTTCCAATGCCCCTTCTTCTTGCAGTAGAAGCATTCGGATTCAGAAGTGGGTTGACTGACCTTCCTCTTTACAGATTTGGCGCCAGTTTGCTTAGTTGGGCTGGCCTTGTTGCCACCTTTCTTAGCATTCCTCTTCTTTCAGATTTCTTGAACTTGCCCCCACGCACCATAAGCACATCCTGCTTATCACTTTTGAGCGTCTTTTCAGCGGTCTTCAGCATACCGTGAAGCTCAGTGAGCGTTTTGTCCAGACTATTCATACTGTAGTTCAGTTTGAACTGATCATACCCGCTATGAAGAGAATGGAGGATGGTGTCTATAGCCATTTCCTGAGAAAATTGCTGATCCAGCCGACTCATATTCTCAATGAGTCCAATCATTTTGAGAACATGTGGACTTACGGGCTCGCCTTTCTTAAGCTTGGTCTCAAGAATTTGCCTATGAGTCTCGAATCTTTCGACTCGAGCCAGATCTTGGAACATGTTCTTCAACTCACTGATGATTGTGAAAGCATCTGAGTTGATGAACGTTTTCTGCAGATCCGCACTCATGGTGGCGAGCATTAGACATTTCACATCCTTGTTGGCATCAATCCAACGATTGAGGGCTGCCTGAGTGACCCCGTCGCCTGCAGCTTCGGGCATCGCCTCATCTAGGACATACTCCTTTTCTTCCTGCATAAGAACTATTTGCAAGTTCCTTTGCTAGTCAAGGAAGTTTTTCCCGTTCAACTTCTCCTTTTCGAGAATTGATCGAATGTTGAATGAATTGTTGTTTGCCATATTAAAAACTACAATTGAAAAGAATAAACAAATAAATAACCATTCACAGTTTCTCTTAATAAACTTAAATTCTAGCATACATGCATAATTCAATGTTTATTAAGCATTTTATTCAAGTTATGTGTTCCGGCAGGTGTGAATAAAATGATTCCAAGATCCTAAAATCATTGAAGAACTAAGCACAGTTTGTCGACTTAATCCTAGAACATCTTAGGTAAGCAAAAGCCTTTTGCTAATAGTCTAGAAACTATTCTTGGTTGATAGGTACGTCTAAGAACTTATTAGGTAAACCTATCGATTTTGCCACGACATAAAAGGACTCCTTACTTATATCGTTGAGTTTCACCAAAACCAACATGTACTCACAATTGTTTGTGTACCTTGCCCCTTTAGGACCAATAAGTAACACCTCGCTGAGCGAAAACTATTACTAGATTGATGTAAAGGATATCCAAGCAAGTGTATATTTTGGCATGGCACCTTTTAACTCAATTTTTTAAGTTTGGAACTTAAGGCTCTTACTATGTTGGTTAGATTTTAAGTGAACTAAAATCCTTAATCATGCAACATAATCAAGCTTTTGATCTCATGCATTTTAAGACATATTTAAAAGCAATAAATAACTTAAAACATGCATAAGATAAATGTGATCTAGTATGGCCCGACTTCATCTTGAAGCTTTAACTTCAAAGTCCGTCTTGAAAATCTCCGTGGGAGGCACCATTTTCTTCAAATAGGATAAGCTATAACTAATTACAACTATTTGATGGTTCGCAGACCATATTTGAATTGAAAAATAACTTTGGTACTTTAGACCAATTACATTCAAATTAATGGTACGCAGACCATATTTTCTATCCTATTTGGGCCATACTAGTCACTTCATAACCTGCAAAACAGTACATATACAATATATATACCATTCACCCATTCATTATCATGAATGGCCCACATAGCTGGTTAGTAAAACACATTATGCATCACGTAAACATTTGCAGCAATTAATCAAGGGCACCAATAATCTACCAATTATTCAGTCCTTATTAATTCTAATCAAGTTGTTTTAACCTTAAGGATTTGTAGACCTAATCAAGAGTTTATGACTAAAAAGCGCTCCCACTTAAACCAATAAATTCATATGCTTTACTAATTTTAAACATAAAAATGTATTTCTAGTCTAACCGGAAACATACAAATTTAATTAAAATTTAAAGCTCATATAAATTTATAATTGAATCCAAAAAGTTTAATTTAATTTCAGTCTTTATTTAAATTAATTCATGATTTTAATTTTAGTAAAATAATTAGAATAAATAACATTTATTATAATTACAATATTCAAAATTAAAATCCAAGAAAATAATTTAAATTATTAATTTTAAAATTAATTAAAATTACGTGAACTGAAATTTTCAAATTAAACATTCAAAACGATCTAATCGTAACGCAAACACCCTACGCATTGCACGCCCATGGGCCGCACGCACACAGCCATTGCTGGCCATGTGCGCGCAGCCCATGCGCTCGTCGCATAGCTGCTGCATCTCCCATCGCAAGCCATCGCACGCTGTGGTGCTCGCTGCGCGCGCCAGCGCTCATCGCACACGAGCCATCGCTCGCAGTGCGCGCTCGCTGCGCGCGCTCCATAGCTCGCTGTGCGCGCGAGCCATCGCTCGCTGTGCGCGCGAGCCATCGCTCGCTGTGCGCGCGAGCCATCGCTCGCTGTGCGCGCGAGCCATCGCTCGCTGTGCGCGCGAGCCATCGCTCGCTGTGCGCGGGACATCGCTCGCTGGGCGCGCGACATCGCTCGCTGTGCGCGCGAGCAACGCTGGGCGCAGCGCTCGTGGCACGCGAGCTTGCGCTCGCTGCGCGCGAGGCTGCACGCTCTTGCGCGAGGCAGTGCGCGTTGTGGCGCAGCTCGCTTGCTGCCCACACGCGACTGCCTTGGCTTGCCTTTCGCCCATGCCCATTTGTTCATAGCTCGTGGCCCACGACACAAGGCAGGGCTGCTGCCTTGTGCTCGTGCACCATGCCTTGCTCATTGCATTGGTGCCGCACGGGCGACGAGCTCCCTTGCTCGTCGTCGTATGCCCGCACTATACAACACCCCTTAAGGGTAACACGAAGCGTCCATTGCTTTGTGCGTGCAAGTTATATGAACGAATCGCATAAAAATTTAAAATTTATATTTAAAATTAATGACAAATTAATAAATAATATTAATTTCATAATTTTAGGGCGAAAAAATCGAAAATTTATTATTCAATTGATTTCCGATTGTTATGGATTCAAGTCTAGGTCATAAAAATTTAAAATTTATCATAAATTTACAATTTTTTATGGTGGTTTTTAATCATAGGTTTCTAATTAAATTATAATTAATTATGAAAATCAAATTAATTCTAAAGTATTCTAATTTTCAACAAATTAATCATAATTACAAATTAGATTGCATAATTAACAAGGCTAGGCATTCAAACTTGTTAAACATATACAGTAGGTCAATCAAAAATTCAAGATTTATCAACAAGAATCGCAAATATTTAATTTAACATCTTAAATTTACGAAATTTTGCATTCGAAAAACTAAAACCTTCGAAAAGTCAAAGTTAGGCTTCGAATTTGAGAATTCTGGGTTCGGCAGAAAAATAGTTTTTTTGTCAAAATTTTAGAATGCCTTTTACATGCGGAATTGACACAAAAATCACTCCATTTGGATGAGTAACGAAGAAACTGCCGAAAAACTGCGTACGTATAATTAAATAAACGCAATTTGCAATTAATTAACAATTACGAAAATTAATCACCCCTTTTAATTCTTGCAAATTTGTAATATTTAACCATGTTCATGCAAATTAGATTATGAAAATAATAAGGGGCTCGTGATACCACTGTTAGGTTATGATACATATGATATTACATAAATCATGCGGAAACAACCATTAACCCAGGAATACATATTATTTACACATAATCATATAGCATAATTTAGATGCATACTCTTTGTTGCGTGCCCTCCCTAGCTGCGCCCGAACCGAGCAAGAACAAGTCTTTAGGACTCCAAGTGTCGTCCCTCCGTAGATAGTCCACAGCACGTCCGGATCCGCCTTAAGATTGACCAACTAGAATCGCCCTTAAGGTACTAGAATTTTCTGCACTTTTGAGCAAGATGTGTGACTGAATTTTTCTCTCAAAAACTCACTTTGAATACTTTAAAACTCGTTATAAATTGTGAACCCAGGCCACATATTTATAGGGGTATGGAAAGAGAATTGGAATCCTATTAGGATACGAATTAATTAAACTTAGAATCCTACAAGAACTCTAATTAATTTATCAAATAGAATTAGGAATTTAATCATTAACCGAACTCTGCACGTTTTAGGAATCGTGCATGAACACAAACTCACACACACACACACGGCAGCCACGATGGGCCGCCCATGCGCGTGCGTGCGAGCAGCAGCCCACGCAGCGAGGCCCACGCCCAGCCGCGGCCTTGGCGCGCGCTGGGCCTGCCTTGCGGTAGGCCTGGGCGCTGCCTTGGTTGGGCTTGTGGCGCGCGTTTGGCTTGCTGGGCGATGGCCTGGCTTCGAGCTGGGCCCTCGTCCGGCAGGCCTCGTCCGATGCTTATTCGTACGATACGCTTCCGATTAAATTTCCGATTCCGGAATTCATTTCCGATACGAACAATATTTAACATTTCTGATTCCGGAATTAATTTCCGTTTCGAACAAATATTTAATATTTCCGTTTCCGGAATTATTTTCCGATTCCGATAATATTTCCGATTCTGACAATATTTCCGTTTCCGGCAATATTTCCGATTCTGGCAATATTTCCATTTCCGATAATATTTTCCGATACGTACCATGTTTCCGTTTCCGGCAACATCTACGACTTGGATAATATTTATATTTCCGATACGATCCATATTTCCGTTTCCGGCAATATCATCGTTTCCGGAGTATTCATTTCTTGCCTGTGACGATCTCAGCTCCCACTGAAACCAAGATCCGTCGATTCCGAATATTCATAGATGGAGTATTTAATGCCATTAAATACTTGATCCGTTTACGTACTATTTGTGTGACCCTACGGGTTCAGTCAAGAGTAAGCTGTGGATTAATATCATTAATTCCACTTGAACTGAAGCGGCCTCTAGCTAGGCATTCAGCTCACTTGATCCCACTGAATTATTAACTTGTTAATTAATACTGAACCGCATTTATTAGACTTATCATAGAATGCATACTTGGACCAAGGGCATTATTTCCTTCACATCGGGCCATATGAGATATTAGAAAGAATAGGAGAAGTAGCATACTGACTTGCCTTACCGACCGACTTGGAAAAGGTGCATAATGTGTTCCACGTATCCATGTTAAGGAAATATGTTCCTGATCCTAGCCATGTGATTGTTCACGAACCCTTGATGTTGCGAAACGATCTGACCTACGAGGAGAAACCAATCGAAATTCTTGAACGAAGAGAGAAACGACTTAGAAACAAAGTAATTCCAATGGTTAAAGTCTTGTGGGCCAATCACTTGACATCCGAAGCCACCTGGGAAGTCGAAGCACAAATGAGATCGAAATACCCCCAATTATTCATTTAGAAGCAATAAAATGTATGAATTTTAATATGTTATTTCAATATTTATGTTATAATGTTATTTCATCATGTTTGTGCAACAAATAGAATGATTAAGTGCGAATTGTATAATTTCTATGGATGGCTAGTTCGACTGAGCCCCAGTTTCGAGGACGAAACTTTTTCTAAGGGGGTAAGGGTGTAATACCCCGAAATTTTTAAACTTGATTTATTAAAATTAAAAATATTTATTAACTTGATTTCGTTTTTAATAATTACGAATAATCGAATTTCGTTAATTTAAACGTTTTTACGATTTATTTTAAACGATAAATTTATAAACGAAAATTTATTTGTTTTTCGTTAACGATATTTTTATTAAGAATTATTTTAACTAAACATTTCCATTTTTAGTAGCTTCCAAAAATAGCAACAAATTTCAGAAATTTTAGCCTAATCTTGTGAAATGACCGAAATGCCCTAAAGAACAAAACTCCATTTTTCTTTCTCATTTTTCCTGTTTTTCACGTGAACCAGAAGAGGGAGAAGTTAACTTCTCCTCTCCTTCTTCCTCTCCCTGAAATTGAGCCACGTAAATGGTAAACTTCAAGTTCTCTTTCTCTTCTTCTTCCTTTACAAAACCAACAACCAGAACACCAATTTTCCACCAACCAAAATCAAAATCAAAAATCAAACCAAATTTCAATTCCCCTTGTTCCTGTGAACCGAACCACCACAACGAACGCCGCAGCGAACCACCTTCGACCACCACCACCACAGCAATCACCTTCGACCACCACACCTCCCTCATCCTCTCCCTTCCCCGCACGCGTCCCCCACCCCCTCCCCTGTTTCGTCCCCTCTCAGCGCCTCGCCGCACCACCCCCATCACACTCCACCACCGCACACTATCACCACCCTGCACCCTAATCTCCGCCGCCCACTTTCACCGGTGATCCATCCTCTCCTCTGCCCAGAACCACCCACGAAACCACCCCAAAACTCCCCTGTTTTTCTCGCCTCCTTCGCACGCCCTCCTCCTTCTCTCGCCTGCTCCGCCGCCGCTCAACCGCCGTCACCATCTCCGTTGAAATCACCGGCGAAGCCCAGCCCAGCCGCCACCTTTCCCTCCTCCCTCCTCCCTTTCCTCCTCCTCGTGCGTCCCTTCTTCCCCTCCCCTGTTCGTGCCCTGCTCCCATAAAACCAAAACTAATTTTTGGTTCTTATTTTCTTTCCTTAAAACCCACAAAGTAATTGGGCCATTTTACAATTTGGGCTTATTGGGTGAGTTGAGCCTAATTTCCAATTTTCAGATTCTAATTTATCAATATTTATGATTTAATAATTTTATAAATGCATATTTACTAATAAAATTGTGTATTATTTCTCAGGTTTTATTACCAATTTTACGAGAATAAGATTTTAGTATCAAAATGAAATTTATATATTATTTACATGAAAAATCGAGTTATGAAATATATATGTATTTTGATTAAAAATTCGATTAATTATAATATTTTCTTTAAAAACTCGAAATTATATTTTATTAAACTTCATATATATAAAATTTATAATTTATAAAATATTGATTTTAAAATTATTTACCGATTTAATACTAATTTAATGATTTACTATTTTGAAAGAAATTGGACTCGGAGCTCAGGACGAACGAACCAACGAAAATCCCTTAGCAAAATCGCGGAATCAAGGTAACGACTATTGCTAGTACCCGCAGTTCCCTTATAAATACGTTTATGAAATTACAATGTTATGATTTATTTATGAATTGAATGTTTTGACATGTTTTATGAATTGCGGGAAATGAAATATGATTTTATTAAATTATTTATTATAATATGATTTGATGGATTTATTTCTTATATTATAATTGATTGGATTTTCTTGTAAAATGATATTATGATTGAGTGAATTTCTTATAAAATAGTATTTATAAGAAACCATGAAAGAATTGATGATTTATGTTGATCACAAGGAATTATGTTATTTCAATTAAAGTAAAAAGGCTAAAATGTAAAATTAAACGAAACATGATAAATGAAAGTGAAATACCTAGTCCGTTTGGCAGTATAAGTTCACAGGTTACGATTCTCGGTCATGCATGTACCCATGGGGCATCCGCCCATTGAGCCAAGGCTCTCATGTTTATTTTCGGGCCAAGGCCCCATGTCTATGGACAGCGGTCCATCGTGGAAGACGTTCCACCATGTCATACTTGCCACGGCTAGCATGTGCACCCTAAATCTATAAATGAATTAAATAAAGGACTTTATAAAATGTTTTACTATATTCTATTCTCCCTGTGTTATTAAATAAATTGAATTGAAATGAATTTACGCTGCTAGGATAGTCGTTACTGAGTCTTCGGCTCACCGTTTTGTTTTCTGTTTTAGGTACCGCGGGGAACGATGGAAACGATTAGTGGCGAGGAATTTACTATAATAATGTTCACTTAGTTTATTCTTAATATTGTAATAGTTTAATTAAAGACTTTTAGTAAGTAATGTACTTTTATTTTGAGGACTACTATGTTATTTTGGGAGTTCTAATGGAATATGATTGATTGTTGCCTTGTAATTCCCAAGAGGGATTTACGGCGTGTAACGACCCGATCGAATTAGGTTAATTCCGCTGCTATGTATGCTTTAATGCTTGAATTAGAGGTCGGGGCGTTACAGGGCGACTCTTGGCTTGGGTCGACACTAACTAAGTAATTTAATACGATAAAGCAAATAAAGAATAAGACACGACACAAGGAGATGTTGACGCGGAAAACCCAAGAATAAGGTAAAAAACCGCGGATAGCTATGAGGCTATCAATCCACTATGAATCCTAAATTGTTTATCTCTGCTTATGCTTTGTAGAATAAAAATAACTAATACAATGGGTATTTCTGAGTACGAGAATATAATAATCGCTTGAATGCTAGAGAGCTTTTGTTAACTTGTGTCCTCTAATGTTGTTGCCCCTCTCTTTTATACATAAATTCCAACGGCATCATTGGTTGGAAGGATCCCTCGAAACCCGAGATCTTCTACTGGTCGTTGCCCATGTTATTCTCCAGTCTTCAACTACTTCCGCAGTATTTGGTAACTCCTTGGACTCGTTCTACTCACGTGACGGCGCAGCATGGAGTGGGCTTTGGGCTTGGATCTTGACCTATCTTTGATTATCTACGTGTCGGTCGTCGCTTGTCCTTTGTCGCCAATGGCTCATTGCTGGCCTGCTGTCGCTTATGCCCTGTCGTTTGACGTCATACTCGACACCTTCACTTGACACGACGTTACCTGGGACATGACAATACCTGGTCGACACGACATGATCAAACGTTAAGGCAGTTATGTCGTTAGTCCAAAAAGTGGGATAACAGTTTGCCCCCAATTTTGAATTTGCGGGGTCATACGGAGCAAAAGAAACAATTTAAATTCGAAAAATAAACCGTTCACAACTGCCTCGATCGTGGGATAAAACCGCCTGAAATTCTAAAGCAATAAATACAGATCTGCGACATGCAATAAGTTCCTCACATAGCGATTTTCGAAAAGGCTTTTCAGATCTAAGAACAAGAGAGAGAAAGGAAAAAAAAGGGGAGGAAGAGAAATCATTTTTCGTTCTGAGTTCGCCCGAATTCAGTTAAATTTTGCTCGATTCTTTCATTTTTCCTGTAGAATTTCATAGACATAATGGTTAGGTCCAAATCAATTGCGGTTAAGGAGAAGGAGGGGACCGGATCTGGCCGGGTTAAATCGCTTAACCCGATTTACTCTACTGTTGAAAATCCGGCGGCTTTTATTAAGCTTGCCAGCTTACCGCCGTCGGCGGAGGTGAAGATTCCTGGCCAAGAGGAGGAAGCTCTTAACTTCCCTGAAGGATACGTTGTTATGTACGAGTATTCGTTTACGACCGGCTTTAAGTTTCCCTTCACGCCTTTAGCTAGGTCGTTCATTGAGGTATTTCACTTGATCCCAGGCCAGATAATGCCTCAGATCTGGCGAATTTTCGCCGTGGTGCAAGGGGTCACTTCCGACTGGAAAGTTACGTTCGATCTGGCGGATCTTATGTACTCCTATGACCTGACGATGAAGGAACACTGTCGTTACACTTTGGTCACGAAAAAGGGGAAGAAGAACTTGGGTGTTGGTTTAGCTGTAAATGACAGAGGGTGGCAAAGTCGTTTCGTCTATGTAAACAAGGACTCACTGGGTGAAATGGGAAAATTTCTGGTCGAGGGGTGGACGTCGGAAGGTAAATTTGGTTTGCTTTTTAGTTTTTGCTGTTTTACTGAATGTTGCCTTACTTGGCTTTGTTTTGCAGTTGTCAAGTCGTCGCTGGCCGAGTTGAACACGGACTCTCACGACAGGTACGTCAAGTTTTTAGGCTATTCCCTCGAGGACAGATCGTTCAGTCGTGACAGCGGTCGTTTGGAGGTTCAGGAGGCGAGTCAATCAGGTGACGTCGATGAGGAGGAAGTAGAAGAAGAGTCGGGTCAGTTAACTCGTCGACGAAAGAGATTGGACTTGCTCGAGGAGGTAGTGGCAAATTCGTCGTCTACCGAAGGGGAGGCAGGTGATATGGCTGATACTTCAGGTATTTATTGTTTGTTCATTTTTGGTTTTTGCTTTGGTTTTGGGTGGTATTTGAATGGGGTTTTTGTTTCGTTGTTTTTTGGGTGAAGAGCACACTTTGTCGTCTAAGCCGGTGTCAAGGATGTCGCAAAGTGAGATACAGGAGCGTGCGAGGAAGCGATTGAGGTCGTCTTCGACTTCTGGTGGGCAAAGTTTGACGATTGTCCCTTGGTTTTCTAAGATAGGTGCGTCGCCTGAGACGCCCGTGATCATTGGGGTCGAAGGTCACCATCCCATCGCCTCGTCGTCGCCTCCTAAGCCATTCAAAGCGCCGTCGACCGTTGTTATTCAGCGTAGTGCTCCCGCTGCGTCGGCCAAGAAGTGTCCTGCTGAGAAGGATGCCACTGCTGAGAATATAAATATCTTGTTGCCCCCGAACTTCTTGGGTGACGATGACGCTGCTGTCGTTTGGCCTTATGGCGATCGTTTGATTTTGCCTTTGACGTACCGTCGTTATCGCGACGCGGCACCGATGTCTGTTGCATCGGACACTGCTGAACTTAGCTTGCGGGTAAGTTTTTATTTTCATTTTATTTATGTTCATCTTTTGGCTCGTCGTTCGTTTATTTATGTTGTGACACCTCTGTGTGCAGGCGTTTCAAGCCTCGATGGCTGCTCGAAAGTTCAGCGCGCAGTTGTGCGATGAGTTAGCCGACGCTGGCAAGACAATAGCAACGACCAAGAAAGTGTCGTTGTCCTGGGAGTCTAAGTGTCAAGTCGCGGAGAAGAAAGTGACGGACTTGTCTGCTGTCGTGAAAGCGAAGGACGGTTTATTGAAGGCTAAGGATGAGCGGATTGCTCAGGCAACAAAAGAAGTTAAGGAGGTGCGTGAAGAGTTGGCTGCGAAGGTGGTGGAGTTGGGAGGTTTGCAGAGTCTGTACGACGCCTTGCAGGAGGAAATCAAGGACGTTGAGGTGTTGGCTATATAGAGGACTAGGGCACAAATGATGTACTCTTGTTTGATTGAGGAGACTAGCATCTGGCCATGTCAAAGGGAGGTAGATGAGTTCTTGGCCAGTGGTGGGACCATGGCGGAGTTGGAGGTGCCGGTGGTGGACGTGGATGAGTTGGCAAGGATGGCTGCCACCGCCAGCACTGGTACGACTGAGGCTGACGCCGCTCAGTTGGTCGAGTATGTCCCCGTTATGGAGGAGCAGGAAGAGGTTCCAGCTGCGCAACATGAGGGAGATTCCCCCATCTCGCTCATCAGGAGGAGACGTTGGAGAAGGTTTCGACGGAGACAACGGTCGTTGCTGACGTTGACGTGCCCCCAAAGCAGGAGCAGGAGCAGGAGACCTTGGCCTCCACCCAAGAGGAAGTGTAATAGCTGGTAGTTTGGATATTTTATGTTTTTATGTTTTTTCTGGATGTTTTTACTCGTCGTCGATGGCGACGACGAGGTATTTTGGACAACTTGTTGTGTGTTTGTGTTTGAACCTGTGTTTAAAAGTCGTGGCCTTAGGGGTTGCGCAATTTGTGTTATGTAAGGTAAGTATGTTTGTTTTTCAATCGTGTTTCTCTTGTTTACTTGGCGATTTTCTGCCGTGTTTCGGATTTTCGTCGCGCGTAGCATATTATATGTTTACAAAGAACAGATTTTTGAACGCTGGAATTATGTATATGTAAAGTAATACCTGTGTCGCTTGTTTACTCGTCGTTGTTTGGGATTTGCTTTGCCTAAGTATCGTTGCTTCAGCGGGGGGTAAGTCGTTATCTGTCGTGCATTCTGCAAAAAGGAACATGGGCTACCAGGAGGATTGGCCGTTGGGGTTGCCAACGACCCTCCGATGCTTAAGTCAGTAATGGTTCTAGATGGAAATAAAGCGATAAAAAGTAAAATAGAAATAGGAATGAAAATACGGCGACTGATAAAATTGGCCACGACGAGTCTTCAAAAATGATAAAGTTTAAGGTGGGTGGCGTTCTATCTTCGGGGGACCGACTTGCCGTCTTTGGTGACGAGTCTGTATGCCCCCTTTCCGATGATCTTATCGATCAAGTACGGTCCTTCCCAAGCTGGTGTGAGTTTACCTGCGTTCAGCTCCCTCGTGTTTTGGAATACTTTGCGTAGCACCCAATCGCCTTTCTTGAACATTTTTACTTTGACGTTTTTGTTGAAACATTTTGCCACGATCTGCTGTTGCGACGCCATCCTTATCAATGCTGCTTCCCTGAGGTCTTCCGTGTTGTCGAGGTTCTCACCCAGTTCCACATCGTTTTGTTCTAGCGTCATGAGTCCATATCGTGCACTGGGCAATGCCACTTCAGGGGGCAGTACTGCTTCGCACCCGTAAACGAGTGAAAAAGGAGTTTGCCACGTCGCCGTCCTAGGCGTCGTCCTGTTGGCCCACAGGATGGATGGCAACTCTTCTGCCCATCGTCCTTTCTTGTCGTCTAGACGCTTTTTTAGTGATGCGATGATCGTCTTGTTGCTGGACTCCGCCTGTCCGTTGGCCTGGGATAATTTTGGTGTGGACGTCTTTCGCTCGATATTCCATGTCTTGCAGAAAGCTCTGGTCTTGTCGCTGATGAACTGCGATCCGTTGTCGCATATGATTTCATACGGTATTCCGAACCTGCATATTATGTTAGTCCATATAAATGAGCATACTTCTTTGTCCCTCACTTGTTGGAACGCTGCCTCTATCCACTTAGAGAAATAATCCGTTAGAGCTAACATAAAGACCTTCTGTCCTAGGGCGACGGGTAGTTTACCGACGATGTCCATCCCCCATTTCATGAAAGGCCACGGTGTCAAAGTGGGGTGTAGAAACTCAGATGGTTTATGTGTCATACCTGCGTGTCGTTGGCACTTGTCGCACTTAGCTACGTACCTCATGGCATCTTTGAGCATTGTTGGCCAATAGTATCCATTCCTTTTGATCCTTGTTGATAAGCTTCGTCCGCCTCCGTGTCCGCCGCATTCTCCTTCGTGGTATTGCTTTAGTAACCCTTCCCATTCTGCTTTTTCTGCACATCTCATCAACATTCCATTGGCCGATCGTTTAAATAACACGTCCTGCAAAATAACATATCGTGAAGCTTTGAAAAGTATCTTTCTGGCTTCGAGCTTGTCGACGGGTAGGGTTTCGTGCGTTAGGTAATCGAGAATGGGTTTGGTCCAGCTGTCCGTGTTTGTGGTTGATAAGACGAGGCTAGCATTTCGTGGGATGTCTTTTTCTACGACGGGTGACAGCAGGTGCACTAATGGTATGGTCGAGAATGGTGATTTTCTGAGTGCGGATCCTAGGTTGGCGAGGGCGTCGGCTTCTGTGTTTAGGTCTCGTGGTACTTGTTTGATGGAGAAGGGTTTAAATTTGGAGGTTAACTTTTTGGCTTTTTCGAGGTATAAGGTCATTTTCAGGTCTTTAGCTTCGTAGTCGCCGTTGATTTGGTTGACAATTAATTGTGAGTTGTAGACACCTACTTTTGTCCCCATTCTCGAAAGGGAAGGTTCGATGATGAAAGCGTAAATCTCCACTTGACAACGCATCTCCTATAAAATAACGAATCTCAAATTTCCCTTTTCATTTCACCGAACCTGCTATTTATAGAAACCTGCTATTTATGGAAACCTGCTAAAAATAGTAACTGCTGTAATGGGTAGTTGTTAAAAGTGGCAAGTCATAAAAGATAGAAACCTGTCAGAATTAGGTGTTGCACTCCAACATAAATCCTAAATGAGATAGAAATTGCGAGAGAATCCTATTCCTAATATGGTTCGAAAGTAAGAGTCACGTATTAATTAAAATCCTAACGAGCCTAGAGTTCGTAACGGGCCCAGACGCATCCCGTCACAAGGTTAATACGCACTAAAAGACTCAATTAAATCTCAAATACTCCGGATTCTAGGAATCCAAATCTGACTAAGATAAACAGCCCAGATCCTATTTTCAACGCCTGGCTCTGGGCGCTGAAAATACCTGGTACGTGTTTTTTCCTAATTCCTCGTGGATTAGAGTTCTGCAATTCTATCTTTCCACGAACTCTTTTCTATAAATAGGGCCTTAAGTTCGACGTGAAAAAGAACAACAACAGACAATTATTATTCTGAGTATTGACTCTAAACCCCTAAGCCTAAGCCTCACGCTGCAAAACTGATCACGCGTTCTGTCGCAATCGATCCATAAATCGAACAGAATGTATCCCGTCCCATAATTTGAGATTCGTTAAATAAAAGGAGAAATAGCAAAGTCAAAGTGGTTAGTTTTCTAAGAACTGTGACGCACCTCTCAAGGGTGCGTCGTAATGTGTCCCTTTTCTATGATTTAATTGCTTTCCTCGCCCTTTTATGAACTGTTAAACTAACTAAATCTGATTGTTCGATCACGTTTAATAAATATGATATTTTTGGGAAATTGGATTATCATGCTAGGTCCCTTAAAACAATCTAAATCAGATAATCGCGTTCGATCTAGTACTATATGTTGCATATTGTTAAAATCAACTCAGATTAGTTTAATAGTTAACGCATGTCCCTTCAATTATTTATGTTGAGCTAGTAAGGATATCCTGCCTCTGGAGTTATCGAAGAGCGAATACTCCTCTCGGTTGTTACAGTCCCCCGAACCCTCAATCTCTACCATGCGGGTATACGTTGAGCGATCCCCACCACCAGGGATCACAAGGGAACCTACGGCCGTCGTGGTCAAACATAATTGCACTCCCTTTATGTCACGATAACCGGGTTTTGTCAGTTTTTCTCATTATCGTTAAAAACTGAATGGCGACTCCTATATTACTAGTCAATTGGGTGTAAACACAGGAAATCCAATTACACTTGATTTGACAAAAAGAAGCGTCACACCCACGAGGGACGAGGTCACGCATTAGCCTCGTGCTTTTTCGACCCCCTCACAGTGGCGACTCTGCTGGGGAAAGTGAAGGAAATACTCGTGCTCGTAGGTAATCAAAATAGCCGAAGGGTGAAACGATTCTACCCCGCGTTTATTTCCCCATCAAGTTGGGACGACCTGAAAATCAGCATATTAATGTGAACGGGCAGAACCGCATAACGAATCTTGGCTCCCTTGGTGTTTCATCTCGGGAGTTGGGACTAAGGATACCCATCGCCAACCGGGGGGTGCATACGCTTCGAATGTTGTCCACTCGGCACTTTCGCTAGTAGTACACCCGTCCCAAACCCAATCGCTCGCCTATTAGGTCCCTCTCGCCTGCATGCCCCCTTGGCTTGCACTTGCGGGTTGGCCTCTTGAGCGAAATTCATCTGTTGAAGACACTACCTCGACCGGGGCATGTGTTGGATCTACGATAGAAGCGGTACCAAGCCAGGCGCAAATAACTACCCATAGAAGCCTATCATAAACTACATGACATATTATTATTGCCTCATGATGGAATGTTAGTTATGTGTAGCGAAATATATGATTGTGTGTGACAAACTATCCTAGAAAAACCGACGACCTTAAAAATTGCCCAAACATTCATAAACCAATTTGCCAAAGAGTTATACCGAAACACGTGTTCCGCAAACCCGAACGATCGCCACAAAAATAAGCGACGCTCGGGATGGCCTGTAACGAATCCCACAAACGCTGCACAACGCGTAAAGGACGTTATTAGGCAAGCACGCAAAATCGAAGTCGCATAAACAAAAGTAGACGCAAACAGAAAACGAGAACCAGCCAGGGACGCATTTTTAACGCCCCTGGCTGGGCGCCAGAATTTCTCACGCCCCACGCTGGGCGCTGAAGTTGCTGCTTGGCCTTCTGGTCAGGCGCAGCAGCCTCGGTGCCCGCACAAAAGGAAAATACGTAGCACAAAAAACCGTTCGTAAAAAGAATTGCTACGAGGGCGTAAGAAAAGCACTCGATTCTAAAAGCGACTCATAAAAAAGAATAACTCTTTGCGTCGTTGTTAGGCCTCCTACGACGACAATGCTCGGCACCAAAACCGAACATGCTAATAATTATGAATGTCACACGGACAAGTGTTTCGAAAATCCAAAGAATGACCGAAAGAAAGAACTAAAAGTGTACCAACAAAAGAAAGAGTGAAAAACCAATAGAGAGAGTCGAAGTCTAGACTAAGTAATACTTGAAGCTTTGGGGCCTGAACTTTAGCTTATCTTATGCATAGGACTGGTCCTGCCACTTGGTGCCGATCAGGAAATCAACGGTTAGTGCGCCTCGAAGATACAGCGCCAACACCAGGTTTAGTGACTCCAAGCTCCGTCCGTCATCCCTCATTTCAAGGATCTCCGCTTCCCAACCTCGATTCGCACCCTCAAACATGTCCATCGAAGAATTGCAAGAGCAGATGGCTCAAATGACCCGGCTCATGGGCTAACTGAAAATGGAAAACAAAGCCTTAGCGGCTGCACAAGCCAAAAATGACCTCGATAACGAGAAGAGGATTAAAAAAATGGTCCTACAGCAAACCATGGGGAGCAAGTACTTCTCCCTCGATCCTGAACCTTTTCCTGGAAAACTACCAGAAAAGTTTAGTTCATCTGACTTACCAAAGTTTAAAGCCACGGACAATCCCCGTGATCATCTATTGAGCTTTGTGAATGCTATGAACTTGAAAGGCGTGGACAAGTCCATGTATTTACCTGCCTTTCCTTTGTCCTTGGAACCTGTGCCGCTCAAATGGTACTATCACCAGGACCCTAAGCTCTTCCCCACTTGGGAAGACTTTGTCAATGTCTTCATCAAGCAATACTCGTCAAACATGGATTTTCAAGTCACCATGCGCGAGCTGGAAGTTCTCTTCCAAAAGAAAAATGAGGGTTTCACAACCTACTTCGCTAGATGGAGGGATCAGGCGGCCCAGCTAATCAATAGGCCTCCCGAAACAGAATTGGTCCAAAAATTCATTGATAACCTGGACCCAGCCTACAGACAGCACCTTAGGTACCTGGGACTTGACACTTTCAAAAGAGTTTATGATGTGGGAATAAAGATCGAGGATGATCTCGCAAAAACAATACAAAGTAAACCCGCATACAAAAGCAACACCTACAACAGGGGCAACACGTCCCAAGCCCAAGAAGTCCATGCCGTAGAGGAGACTCCCGCCCGAAGAAGCCCTGGAAGATGGGTCCGAGACCGAAAGTTCGCCCCACTCGGGTCAACTTTGGTACAAGCCTTCGAAAGACTAACCAATCAAGGAAAGTTGAGACCTATAGGCCCCACCCGTGACCCTCTTGTCAAGGGCAAATATTGGGTCGAAGGTACTTACTGCAAATTCCATCAAGGAAATGGGCATGACACTGAAAACTGCTGGAATCTAAAACATACGATCCAGGACATGATAGAGGATGAAGTGATACCTCTCCCTAACGTTGGCAAACCCAACAACAACAAGAGCCCACTCGGCTCTTGTCACATCTCTCTCGACCTACCAGAGAACTTCGACCCCACGGTGTACATTACGCCTCAAGGTGCACCACTCGCTGTGGTCCCTATGGATCGAATCGAGAGAGAAGTGTGCGGTGTGTGGGATGATGATGCTGAAGATATTTACCTATCTCAAGTGTCGGGCCAGGACCTCTTTACTGAAACTTGGCCCGGGTACGCTCTCATTGACACCACCCCTCAGGAGCCCGAGGTCGACAACCTCACCCGATCCGGAAGAATATACCAACCGGATATTCGCCCACCTCCTATGGACGACATCCCAGTTAGGCAAACTCCTGAGAATGGACGGCACGCCACCGTCGCGGAAGTCATTGAAAATCCTCTCTTGAAACAACTAAAAAGAACCAAGGCCGAGATTACCATCTGGGATCTCATGTGTACTTCAAAGGAACATCGCGAAAAGCTTATTCGCTCACTCGACCTCATCTCAGTACCTACAGATATCACACCTGACTCACTGGTTAGCCATGTTACGAGAGATGCCGGAGAAAAAGCCATAGTTTTCACTGACAAAGACTTGCCCAAAGAAGGGGGTGCTCACAACAAAGCCCTTTATCTAGTGGTTGGATGCAAAGGACAAAACATCCCCCTAGCGCTCGTAGATAACGGTTCGGCGGTTAACGTTTGCCCATTGCGAACCGCCCATTGCTTGGGGCTAGGAAACGATGACTTCCAAACCTCCACGCAAGGGGTACGAGCTTATGATAACTCCCGAAGGCATGTGTTGGGAAAAATCAACCTTACCATACAAACCGGGCCTGTGGCACGCACCACGGAGTTTCAAATAATTGACATCAAGCCCACTTTCAACCTCCTCTTGGGGCGACCTTGGCTCCATGACTTAGGAGGTGTGGCTTCTACCTTGCACCAAATGGTTAAACTTAACCATAACGGGGTAATACTAGAAATCCGCGCCCCTCCTCTCGACGTCAGTTGTACTATGGTTGGAACGGCCGAAACTGCAGACGACCTTTAAGGGTTTCAAATGGAAGAAACAATCCAATTCATCAAAGATTACGATCCAGCATTCCTAGACCCAACAAATCTACTCCCTTTGGCTTAGGCTATGAACCAACGGAGGAAGATATTGATGACCGCCTGTCTAGGCTACGCCTTAACAAGGCCAAACAAACCACCCTCCTTCCCCCATATCAAAGAACCCTTAACGGGATGTTCGTTCGGGAAGGAGAAGGACACCCATGATGTGATTTCCCTGAACCCTTCGTTCAGGATGGCTTGCTAAAACCAGGATTTGAAATCTTCCATGACTGCCACACCTTGGATGAGGCACCCAACCTCACCAAGACTAAAACAGCTGAAATATTGGACGACCAAGCTCTATGGACATTGTTTAACGAATCGAGGCATATGGAGGACGAGACTGTGATGACTACCCTAGCTTTACAAGATGAAGGTTTCGATCCAACCCGGTTAATCGCTCCTGCATCAACACTAGAAGAGATCGAGAACGGATGGGTGAAGACATATCAGTGGGTCAATGCAAAAGGAATAGAATTCAAGATGAGTACCGTTGAAGGACCAAATTTTTACGAGACTAAACCCAAGGCTTGAGCCACATAGAGCACCATAGTAAAAAGCGCCTAGCAGTTCTTTAGATTGGTAGAAAAATAATAAAGACTTTAGATGGTCCTAAGACCCCTTAGAATATAGGTCAAGTTTATTTCAGTGTGTTTTCCTTACTTTCCAAATTAATAAAGGCGTAATATTTCTCCAAAAAATTCTAACACTAAGTAAACACCAAACGTACTTGCAAAATACAAGAGGCGGCCCACTCTAGGTCCAACAAACGAGGCCCACTCGGTCTTGAAATAGTGCCATGGGAACCAATTCCCGAAACCCACAAAATAAATCGTACTCTCCCCTTCACATCCCCAAAACATAAAAGTCAACCAGTGTCATCATTAAAGTCAATCCATGCAACCCAAAGAAATCAAAGGAAATCAAAATCCAAAACAATGCAAATGTTACCAAAAAAACAGATTCATAAAACATAATTCCATCATACCCTTCACTAACGACACGCACCTCAACCCACCCAAAAGCCTACACAAAGATCTTCATATCTTTCACACCCTAACTCCATTTTTAAAGCCGTTTCGAGTCACGGATAGAAAAAAATAATCCGGACAAAAATGCATCTCACGCTAACAGTCAAAACAGCCTCCGAAATAGCCTCAAAATCAATTTTTATACAATTAAAAAAGGCATAGCACTAAAACGAAAAAAAGAAATAAATGCAAGAACACGTGAAGCAAAGCGTCAAAAACGACCGCCAGAAATCATTTTCAGCGCCCAGGGCTGGGCGCCGAAATCTTTTGACGCCCCAGCCTGGGCGTTGAAACTCTCTGCCTGCCTAATTTTTTTTAGAAGTGCTCGTCATTTTATCCTCACGTAACGGAAAAATAACGAACACTTGGGGGGTACAACACGTATCCAAATAGGCTCACCAAAAATATAGCCATACAAAAAGTAGTCGAATTTCATTTTTTACGCGACTTACGGCAAACAAAAAACGGCAGACGAAAATAATGATAAAACTTCTCTCATTTGACCGATTAAGTAATATGCTACCACCTCAGGGCATATCTATTAAAATCTGGCATCCTAGAACTTATTCTAGCTAGAACTACGCGCGACCTGATTCTGACAAGATACGTAGGCAATCCTTACCAAGGATTCGGTCCAATAAAAAAAAATATATATAAATTGTGCAAAAAGTCTTAGACATATAAAAATATAAAAAAAAAGGAGAAACAAAAAAATGAAAAAACAAAATACGTCTTTATTGAAAAATAATAAGAAGGAAAACAAAGTGCTAAGGAATGAAAAAAAAAACAAACACAACTAAAATAAATAAAGGGCACCTACACCCTAGCAAGAACTACATTACTCTAGTTCTTCCGGATCATCAAATAAAGGGTCTTATAGAGGGCAATGTTCGCAGGATCCACCACCACAGTCTTCTGCGCTGCCCCAATATCATTCTCCATAAGAACCGGCTCCTGGACACTAACTTCCAAAGATGCCAAGGCTTCAGAAACATTCTCAGTTATAGCCCGCTCAGCCTCAAGGGCACAGACAATGGTGGGAGAAGGATTATTATCATCAACTAGACTAGTCACCGTTTCTACAGGCGGCTGAGCCTTCCTAACCCATACATTGTTCCGGCGACGATCTTCGCGAGAGCTTGCGTTTCTTTTAACAACAGCAGGCCCCTTCATGTTAGACATTTTTTTAGGCCTGAAACTGGAACGGGGAGGAACTTCCTTTCGCTTTCGATCAGGACGAGCTTTCACAGTCTTAATACCATGGGTACGAGGTTTGGCAGAATCAGGAGCCTCATACTTAACACGAATACGAGGTATCAAAAGCTCAGCCGGCTCCCCATTTCGAGCCTCGGTCCTCACAGCTTTATCATCGGAGCTCATCCACAACTTGTAGTTTTCAGAAAGACCCACAAAGCCATTTGTAGCTACGGCCCAACGCGGGAGACCATCATAATACTTAGCCCACGCTAGAACCCGTGCTTGTGAAAAGGCCGCTACTTTAGCTGGTACCGTATCAGAAAAGGGGACAGTCTGCCTTAAATCGTATTGACGCATGACTCGCTAAGGGAAAATATAAATGGGCCGAGATAGCCCCAACAAAGAAACATAAACCGATACATCAGAACCCCCCGTCATAGTAGTCAAACCCCACCATGGTACCACCCGCTTAATAGAACAGATGCCATAAGTAAAAAAGGAGGCCCATTCGGCCTCGTCCTGGCCTTGGTGCAAATATTTCCGGTTACCCAAGGCTATAGGGCGATAATGTTTAGGATCGGCAGGAGCTTCCAAAAGCCTAAGCCGTTCCACGAGCCAAATCTGCAAAAAACGGGTACGATCAAAAAATTATAATAAAAAGAAAACGGTTCCTG
Source organism: Spinacia oleracea (assembly GCF_020520425.1). Classification (NCBI taxonomy): domain Eukaryota; kingdom Viridiplantae; phylum Streptophyta; class Magnoliopsida; order Caryophyllales; family Amaranthaceae; genus Spinacia; species Spinacia oleracea. Next base: position 19,401,777 of record NC_079490.1, read on the forward strand.
GGGCGCAGTTTCAACGCCCAGGACCAGGCGCCGAAAATTCTAGCGCCCAGCCCTGGGCGTTGAAACTCAGCCCCAAGGCAGGACGAATGGAAAATATATATGCAAAAAAAAACGTTTACGTGCGCAAAAAAAATCGATTACCTGCAGTAATAGGGGGCTTCCCTTAAAATATTCAGATTTGGCATCCTTCTTCAGCTCGTCCGCACTCAGCAAAGTCTCGGCAACAACCAACGGCATAATAGAATAGCAACTTTCCATCTGGCTAATCAAGGGGATCAACCTTATGTCACCGAACTCACCATTGTTATTCGACAGCAAATAATGATTCAACAAGCAAAATACAAGGGCTCGAATATTCAATTTCTGTTCGGTCATATTCTTACTAGGCCTAAAGTGGTGTTTTACAAGTTTTGCCAGATTAACCTCATCACCTACAACAACTTCAGCAAGCATGTTAGCATCTAGTCCTAGGAAAGCCCCTATGGTTGTTTTACTCTCTTCAATAGTGCCAGGAGTGGCAGGGGTAGCATTAGTAGGATAACCAAGGATCGCAGCAAATTCATCTGGCAAAGGACATATTTCGTTGCCCCGAAAGACAAAAACATGATGATCGGAATCCCAAAAGCTATCTGGCAAAGTCAATGTTAATTTGTTGTAAGCCTAAAAGTGCCTCTAAGTGGTATTCTTTCAACAAAGCCTTTTTCTGTAGGATTAAGGGCCCGTAGCCAACGCCTAACAGCCCGTTGGAGTGAGAAAGTGGGAATCGACATGACGAAAGCAAGGAGTAATTAAAACACAGCAAAGAAAGAAGGATATTGAGAGTGATGGAAAATAGGGACGTATCTAGCCCCTATATATAGCTGAACGCATCAAGTGACATCCTGATCCCATTCGGAAACAGGTTAAGCAATCCGAAAGTCAAAATTCGCCAGGAAAGGACTTTCAGCGCCCGAAGCTGGGCGCCGAAATATTTAACGCCCAGCCTTGGGCGCCGAAAATGCAGCCCAAGGCCCAGATTTCACAAAACACGGAGCAGGAAAAGACTTGAAACCGTGTTGCTAGACACGAGGCCCTATGTACAATTAAGATCAAGCCCAAAAGCACCTTTAAGCTCCCAAATAGCAAAAGTGAATGGTAAAACTTGTTCGAAACTTAGACTTGTCTCAAGAAACATATATGTACACTTTTCAAAACAAAAAAATATCAAGGTCATTCTTCGAAACACCCAAAAACGTTATTAAGTCGTTGGTTTCTTAAATAAAAAAATGTTTGTTTGTCAAAAGATTAATCCGGGCCAAGATAAATCGGATGATATTAAACCTTGTCGCCCGAAGACTGAAGTCGCACCCCATGACTTCGCCAAAGTAGCACACCACTATGAAAGGTCGCTCGCACATACGAGCTCGACCCCAAACATGATTAAAAGACGTTATGAAGTATGCGAAAAATGACCACCAAAGCCCGAGTACTTGGGGGCTCGCGAAAAATATACTCCAACAGAGAGCGCGCAATCAAAATCACATTCCCGGGCTACGCTATACGCCGTCCCATGTTTGGATGATCTCAAAGAACAGGTTCGACCGCAGAAAAGGGTCGTCACGGACACTTGTATATGGTCTTCTGATCAAAGACCAAATGGTGGCAAAAATCGAGCCATAAAGACTAGCTCAAAACCACGAAAGCAGACGGTCGCAAGACAAAGGTCCGTCTAAACCCGTTGTCAACCCACGTTCAGGTTACAACTAAATCTGAGCATCCCTCGGAAGAATTCGCTACTACGAAGAATGGATAAAGAGGAAATCTCAAAAGAAATCACAATGAACAAAAAAAGAGACTTGCCCACCTCGATCAGGCAAGATCGTGTCACGAACCACGCGAGTTCCAAATCAAGAAAAACAAATTCAGGGATGTCCACCCTTAGCGGACAGGGCTCGCCCTCCTTCAGCGGGCGGGGTCTGCGTCACTAACCGCGCAGATCCTCAGTTTTCGAAAAATAGAATCTTCAAAAAACAAAATGAAACAGGCTCGCCATCTTTAGCCGGCGAGGTCTACGTCACAAGCCGCGTAGGTCCTTATTTCAAAAATAGATTCGTCCACTTCTATTGGACGGGGTGTCCACCCTTAGCGGACAGGTTCGCCATCTTTAGCCGGCGGGGTCTACGTCACAAGCCGCGTAGGTCCTTATTTTCAAAATTTCAAAAATAGATTCGTCCACTTCTATCGGACGGGGTGTCTACCCTTAGCGGACAGGCTCGCCATCTTTAGCCGGCGGGGTCTGCGTCACAAGTCGCGCAGGTCCTTAGTCGCTGCAGCGATAACTTTTTCTGGTTTTCCCTTTTCCAAAAATTAAAAGGATTGGTTTTCCATTTTTTCCAAAAAAAGAGCGATGTGCTGGATTTTCCTTCGTTTTACGTCCCATAAAAACAAGGGGGTTTTCTCGTTTAGCTAACCCTGAAAATGAGAATCTTTAAAAACATTTTTACCTCGTGATTGGGCTTGGCCAGGCTCAATTACACTTTATAGCTTTGATTTCGAAAACATCTGTAGTTACTCCCAATGCCAAAGTGAGGGAGTTTCTGCGCACCTTTAGATCCTTCCAATGACAAAGTGAGGAAGTTTCTATATTATCCGTTGACAAATCCCAATGACACGTGAGGGATATGTCGACACTTCAAGTGATGACCCTTAAGTCAAATGTTATCACTCGGGGGCTTGTGAGACCCTCGCCAAAACAGGTCACCATGGCTTGTGCGACGCACTCCGTCGAATACTTTGACCATCGTCTTACTCCAACACTCAGTCAAAGTGGGGGCTAACTGTAGACACCTACTTTTGTCCCCATTCCCGAAAGGGAAGGTTCGATGATGAAAGCGTAAATCTCCACTTGACAACGCATCTCCTATAAAATAACGAATCTCAAATTCCCCTTTCCATTTCACTGAAACCTGCTATTTATAGAAACCTGCTATTTATGGAAACCTGCTAAAAATAGTAAGTGCTGTAATGGGTAGTTGTTAAAAGTGGCAAGTCATAAAAGATAGAAACCTGTCAGAATTAGGTGTTGCACTCCAACATAAATCCTAAATGAGATAGAAATTGCGAGAGAATCCTATTCCTAATATGGTTCGAAAGTAAGAGTCACGTATTAATTAAAATCCTAACGAGCCTAGAGTTCGTAACGGGCCCAGACGCATCCCGTCACAAGGTTAATACGCACTAAAAGACTCAATTAAATCTCAAATACTCCGGATTCTAGGAATCCGAATCTGACTAAGAAAAACAACCCAGATCCTATTTTCAACGCCTAGCTCTTGGCACCGAAATCTTCGGCGCCCAGGCCTGGGCGCTGAAAATACCTGGTACGTGTTTTTTCCTAATTCCTCGTGGATTAGAGTTATGCAATTCTATCTTTGCACGAACTCTTTTCTATAAATAGGGCCTTAAGTTCGACGTGAAAAAGAACAACAACAGACAATTATTATTCTGAGTATTGACTCTAAACCACTAAGCCTAAGCCTCACGCTGCAAAACTGATCACGCGTTCTGTCGCAATCGATCCATAAATCGAACAGAACGTATCCCGTCCCATAATTTGAGATTCGTTAAATAAAAGGAGAAATAGCAAAGTCAAAGTGGTTAGTTTTCTGAGAACTGTGACGCACCTCTCAAGGGTGCGTCGTAATGTGTCCCTTTTCTATGATTTAATTGCTTTCCTCGCCCTTTTATGAACTGTTAAACTAACTAAATCTGATTGTTCGATCATGTTTAATAAATATGATATTTTTGGGAAATTGGATTATCATGCTAGGTCCCTTAAAACAATCTAAATCAGATAATCGCGTTCGATCTAGTACTATATGTTGCATATTGTTAAAATCAACTCAGATTAGTTTAATAGTTAACGCATGTCCCTTCAATTATTTATGATGAGCTAGTAAGGATATCTTGCCTCTGGAGTTATCGAAGAGCGAGTACTCCTCTCGGTAGTTACAGTCCCCCGAACCCTCAATCTCTACCCTGCGGGTGTACGTTGAGCGATCCCCACCACCAGGGATCACAAGGGAACCTACGGCCGTCGTGGTCAAACATAATTGCACTCCATTTATGTCACGATAACCGGGTTTTGTCAGTTTTTCTCATTGTCGTTAAAAACTGAATGGCGACTCCTATATTACTAGTCAATTGGGTGTATACTCACAGGAAATCCAATTACACCTGATTTGACAAAAAGAAGCGTCACACCCACGAGGGACGAGGTCACGCATTAGCCTCGTTCTTTTTCGACCCCCTCACATGAGTCGCTGAAGACATTAAGTCCGCTTGCTCCCAGTTTTTCAGCTAACGTCATTCCGGCTCCCATCACCCTTTTCTTTCCTTTTGAGGGTACCTTACTTTACCCGTTCGAAGCTACTTTTTATTAAACTGTGAGTCAAGAGTCGTGTCTCATGTCGAGTCTTGTCTCCATGTTTACTTGTTTATTTTATGGCTTTTGCATGTGGATTATTTAATTGTCGAGTGAAGCATGTTAGGATAGAATGTTATTCTAGCTTGTTCGTACTCAGCTTTTGCTGACTTCGTGCTTCATGTCTTCTGGTCATGGCCTTCGCCTTAATGACCCTATGATGATCCATCAATTGCATTTGCGTTGTTGGGGAGTAGATTTTCAATAAAGCAAGTTTGTAGAGATAACTTGCGGGAGAAGTTATCATGGGATTCGTGTTGAGAGTTAATCTTCCGTAATTTATAAACTCTATTTATTTTTATTTATAGTCATGACTAATACTACTATTTTCAGTTAATGGATTTCAACGGTTTGTTTTAGTTTGGGCCTCAACGGTTCCAACTTGTTTTAATGACCATTAACTATTGATTTAATATGTTTGAAAGTTAGTTAATTCCGCTGCGTAATTCTGGTAAATAGCCTTAGCCGTTATCACGGTGGCGGTAATATCTTAGTAATTCATATGTTTTAAGTTGGAAAATGTTTTATAAAAAGCAAGGAATTATTAGGGTGTTACACGAATCCTCCGAGTGCCATCGTCCATTTTTCCATTCGACCTGTCAGTTTTAGCCTACGCATTACAGACTTGATTGGATAGTTAGTCATCACCACTATTTGGTGAGTTTCAAAGTAATGCCTTAGTTTTTTGGCGGCAGTGACGAGTGCTAAAATGAGTTTTTCGAGGGAGGAATATCTGGTTTCTGCCTCTAATAAGGACTTACTGATGTAGTAGATGGGTAGTTGTTGCTTTTCTTCTTCTCGAGCTAACACCGCGCAGACTGCTGCTGTGCTGACGGCGATGTAAAGTTGCAAGACTTCGCCTTCTTTGGGTTTGGACAGGAGGGGTGGTGTCATCAAGTATTTCTTAAGGTTTTGCAAAGCTGTTTCATGGTTGTCGGTCCAACTGAAACCTTTGGTTTTGCGCAAAACATCGTAAAATAGACAACACTTGTCCGATGACCGGGATATAAAACGGTTTAATGCCGCCACCCGTCCTGTCAGACGTTGTACCTCTTTTGTGTTTCTGGGAGATTAGATGTTGATGATTGCTCGTATTTGGTCGGGGCTGGCCTCGATTCCTCGTTGAGTGACGATGTAACCTAAGAATTTACCTGCCGACACTCCAAAAGAACATTTAGTTGGGTTAAGTTTCATACCGTATTTTCTTAAGATTTCGAAGGATTGTCGCAGGTGTTCTACGTGGTCATCTTCTTTCTTTGATTTCACCAGCATGTCGTCGATGTATACTTCCATCGTGTCTCCAATTTGATCTTTGAACATCCTGTTGACCAGTCGTTGGTATGTCGCACCTGCATTTTTAAGACCAAAAGGCATAACTTTATAACAATAAATTCCTCTATCTGTTACAAAAGAAGATTTTTCTTGATCCTCCGGATGCATAAGGATCTGGTTGTATCCCGAATAGGCGTCCATGAAAGTGAGTAGCTCGTGGCCGGCGGTGGCGTCGACCATGGCATCTATGTGTGGCAGGGGGGAATGGATCCTTAGGGCATGCTTTGTTGATGTCGGTGAAGTCGATGCACACTCTCCATTTGCCATTCTTTTTTCCGACGACGACGACATTTGCTAACCAATTTGGATACTTGACCTCTCTGATCTTCCCCGAGTCTATCAACTTTTGAAATTCCTCGTCTATGATTTTATTCCTTTCTGGTGCGAACTTTCGTCGCTTCTGTTTTACGGGTTTGAAGTTGGGGTCGACGTTGAGCTTGTGGGTGATGATTGCTAGATGGATGATTTTGATGCTTTTAGTGCGGTTTCGTAGCATTTCTTTGCGTCTCTTTGCTGTTCCTTGATCTCCATGACGCCCCATTTGGTTGGGAATTTGATTGACTGGTGGTACGTCGACGGTACTGCTTTCATTTTGTGGATCCATGGTCGTCCCAAGATGACGTTGTATGCTGACGAACAATCGACAACGTTGAACTTTGTCATGATGTTGACTCCTTCTGCATAGGTGGGCAATGATATTTCTCCGACTGTTCGCAACGATTCTCCACTGAATCCTACCAAGACTGTTGATCTCCTGATGATGTTTTTTTCTTCGAGTCCCATTTCCTGTAGAGCCTCCAAGAACAGTACGTTTGCCGAACTTCCGTTGTCGATCAATATCCTTTTGATCAGAGCTTGCCTATTGGGAGTGATATTACCAGTCCGTCGTGGTGTTACTGCTGCGTGTCTACTGAATCTGAGTCGTCGAAGGTGATAGTCATTGCTGTTAAGGATTTGTCCAGTGCGATCTCTGAAGGAAATAATTCCCTTGGTCCAAGTATGCATTTAATGTTAAGTCTAATAAATGCGGTTCAGTATTAATTTACAATTTAATAATTCAGTGAGATCAAGTGAGCTGAATACCTAGCTAGAGGCCGCTTCAGTTCAAGTGGAATTAATGATATTAATCCACAGCTTACTCTTGACTGAACCCGTAGGGTCACACAAATAGTACGTAAACGGATCAAGTATTTAATGGCATTAAATACTCTATCTATGGACATTCGGAATCGACGGATCTTGGTTTCAGTGGGAGCTAAGATCGTCAAAGGCAAGTAAATGAATACTCCGGAAACGATGATATTGCCGGAAACGGAAATATGGATCGTATCGAAAATTTAAATATTATCCAAGGCGTAGATGTTGCCAGAAACGGAAACATGGTACGAATCCTAAAGCTATTGGAATTCGTTCTATGATTAAATCCTAATCCTAGTAGATAGAATTTATTTAATAGAGTCCTAAAGGGATTCTAATTAAACTAATTGGTATTCTAATAGGATTCTAAATCCTTTTCCATACTCTATAAATATGTGCCTAGGGTCACAAATTGATACACGAGATTTCAAGTATTCAAAGCTAGGATTTTTAAGCAGAAAAATCAGTCAAAACTCTTGCCTTATTTAGCCGAAAATAATAGTACCTTAAGGGCGATTCTAGTTGGTCAATCTTAAGGCGGATCCGGACGTGCTGTGGACTTTCTACGGAGGGACGACACTTGGAGTCCTAAAGAGTTGTTCTTGTTCGGTTCGGGCGCAGCTAGGGAGGGCACGCTACAAAGTGTATGCATCCTAGACTAATTATATGATTATGTGCAATTAATATGTTTCCTGACATTAAGGTTTTTCCGCATGATTTATGTTGTTCATATGTATCATAACCTAACAGTGGTATCACGAGCCCCTTATTAATTGCATGATCTATAATTGCTTAAACATGGTTAAATTTTACAGATTTGCAAAGAATTAAAAGGGGTGATTAATTTTCGTAATTGTTAATTAATTACAAATTGCGTTTATTTAATTATATGTACGCAGTTTTTCGGCAGTTTATTCATTACTCATCCAAATCGAGTGATTTTTGTGTCAATTTTGCGTGTAAAAGGCATTCTAAAATTTTGACAAAATTCGAAGCCTAACTATGACTTTTCGGAGGTTTTAGTTTTTCGAACGCAAAAGTTTGTAAATTTAAGATGTTAAATTGAATATTTGCGATTCTTGTTGATAAATCTTGAATTTTTTATTGACCTACTGTATATGTTTAACAAATTTGAATGCCTAGACTTGTTAATTATACAACCTAATTTGTACTTATGATTAATTTGTTGAAATTCGAATAATTTAGAATTAATTTATTTTCATAATTAATTAATAATTTAATCAGGTATCCATGATTAAAAACCACCATAAAAATTGTTAATTTGTGATAAATTTTAAATTTTTATGACCTAGATTTGAATCCATGTTAATCGGAAATTAATTGATTAATAAATTTTTGAATTTTCGCCCTAAAATTATGAAATTAATATGATTTATTAATTTGTCATTAATTTTGAATTAAAAATTTAATTTTTTTTTGAAAAACGCTCATAAATGTTGCACGCACAAAGCAAAGGACGCTACGTGTTACCCTTAAGGGGTGTTGTATAGTGCGGGCACGCGACGACCAGCAAGGGAGCTCGTCGCCCGTGCGGTACGAATGCAGCAAGCAACATAGCACGGTGCGCGCGCGAGGCAGAGGTGCTGGCCGTGTGTGCTATGCGATGGACGATGGTCAAGGCACTGCGAGCAGTCGCCTGTGGGCAATAAGCGTGCTGCGCCACAGCGCGCACTGCCTCGCGCCAGCGAGCGCTGGCTCGCGCAGCGAGCGATGCCTCGCGTGCAGCGAGCGATGCCTCGCGAGAGAGAGCTGCTGCGATGCGATGCGGGCGAGCAGGCAGGCTGCGCGCAAGCGTGGCTTGGCTTGCTGCGTTTGCGCGTGGCTGCTGCTACTCGTGCCTTGTGCAACGGTTAGTCGAGGGGCGATGCGGCCTCGTGGCTCGATGGGGCTTGGGCGCAAGCCCAAGTGCCTCGTCTTGCGACGATTGACACGTTTTAGTTTTAATTTTGAATTTTCAGTTCGGAAATAAATTTTAAAATTAATAATTTAAATTGTTTTCTCGGGATTTAATTTTGATTATTATAATTATTATAAATTTTAATTTATACTAATTATTTTACTAAAATTAAACCTTGAATTAATTTAAATTCAATTCTAATTTTATATGAGCTTTAAATTTTAATTAAACTTGTATGTTTCCGGTTAGACTAGAAATAATTATGTTTAAAATTAGTAAAGCATATAAAGTTATTGGTTTAAGTGGGAGCATTTTTAGTCATAAACTCTTGATTAGGTCTACAAATCCTTTAAGGTTAAAACAACTTGATTAGAATTAATAAGGACTGAATAATTGGTAGATTATTGGTGCTCTTGATTAATTGCTGCAAATATTTATGTGATGCATAACAATGTGTTTTACTAACCAGCTATGTGGGCCATTCATGATAATGAATGGGTGAATGGTATATATTGTATATGTACTGTTTTGCAGGTTATGAAGTGACTAGTATGGCCCAAATAGGATAGAAAATATGGTCTGCGTACCATTAATTTGAATGTAATTGGTCTAATGCACCAAAGTTTGTTTTTTCAATTCAAATATGGTCTGCGTACCATCAAATAGTTGTAATTAGTTTATTATAGCTTATTCTATTTGAAGAAAATGGCGCCTCCCATGGTGAAATTCAAGACGGAGTTTCCAATCCATTTTCAAGACGGACTTTGATGTTGAAGCTTCAAGATGAAGTCGGGCCATACTAGATCACATTTATCTTATGCATGCTTTAAGTTATTTATTGCTTTAAATATGTCTTAATTATGCATGAGATTATGGCTTGATTATGTTGCATGATTAAGGATTTTAGTTCACTTAAAATCTAACCAACATAGTAAGAGCTTTAAGTTCCAAAGTTTAAAAATTGAGTTAAAAGGTGTCATGCCAAAATAACACTTACTTGGATAACCTTTACATCAATCTAGTAATAGTTTTACGCTCAGCGAGGTGTTACTTATTGATCCTAAAGGGGTAAGGTACACAAATAATTGTGAGTACATGTTAGTTTTGGTGAAACTCAACGATATAAGTAAGGAGTCCTTTTATGTCGTGGCAAAATCGATAGGTTTACCTAATAAGTTCTTAGACGTACCTATCAACCAAGAGTAGTTTCTAGACTATTAGCAAAAGGCTTTTGCTTACCTAAAATATTTTAGAATTGAGTCAAAATACATAATGTGCTTAATTCTTCAATGATTTAAGGATCTTGGAATCATTCTATTCAAACCTGCCGGAACAATAAATTCGAATAAAATGCCAATAACTTGTTCAAATTGCATGATTGCTTTAATTTTCAAGTTATTACTCATGATAAATGTTTAGATTTTGCATGCTTCAATGTATGTTTTAATTATTGTTTATAATTACATATCTTGCACTGCAGTAAATCCTTTTAGAAAGGTAACAGTAAATTTCCTTGATTGGTAATGAATCCAAGAACGATTCACGGAAATGAGAGAAAATGAGCAATTTAAATGTACGTTTCTTTTAGCGACTTTTATGGTTGTTTTTCGAGTATCAAAGTCGAAGGGCAGACCGATTGGTGCTTGTGAATTCAAAATACAATGTAGTTTTGAGATCATAAAGCATTGACTTTAAACGCTCAGCTTTACCAATGGTTAACAACCTAATATCTTTGTCCATTTATTTCTCGAATGAGTTTAGTCCCTAGATATTCGAATAGATCGATGCTTAGAGAACTTTAGAAGCTTCTGGTAAGATCATCTAGTTGAAGCAAATATTCAACATAAATAAAATGGTAAGAACTTTGTCGGAGTGACATTGGACATGTCTTACAAAGTATAAAAGTCAACACCAAAGAAGACAATTCTTAAGATTATAAGAAAGGGTACAAGAAATAGGAAAACAAGGAACAAATGAAAGGAATTTACAATTCCGTTTCTACCTATAAGTTTATGTTTAAAGAGAAGTGACCTAGCAATCAAACTTCCTTGGTATCATATACCGCTTGAGGTTCTTACTTCGGTAATAACTCAAACAATGGAAGCTAGGCTACACCAATGACCTACAAGTGGGAAATGAAGCATGGCAATGCTACATTAGTTGTAGGGTCATCTGGTTTGTTTTAAGTCCTTTCAAAGGCTGGAACTTAATGGCTATTTTGTTCCATAATCACATACCTAAATTTATGTTTTCAAACACAGAAAGACTCACATTCAAGAAAAACAAAAACAATGTTTGTTTGTTTATTTGAATGAAATGGTCAATTACGAGTTGAGTCAATATGCTTGATTAAAACAAACAACTCTTTAACAATAAAAACTTTACTGGGTTCAAATCAATCTCTTGATTTGAGTTCCACTAATCTTTGGCATTGTTGCTTAGACCATATCGACAAAGTTAACATTCACAAGCTCTATTTCGATGGACTTTTGAAAGTTGATTGATTTCTAGATCATTCAAGACAAGCTAGTCTTACTTGTTGAAAGTAACAAAAGATATGAACTATTGTTAGAACGCCTAGACAATAGAGTTCAAAGCTAAAGAAAGATTTTATGACTTTATTATTTCACCTGGATTTGAGTTAATATGGATTTATTTACTCAAAGTGATATAAATTTGAATCTGTTTGGTTAATTCAAAGATTCAGAAGTATAAAATCACCACTTGGTAAGAAATCATAAAGATCTATATTAGATCATGTTGATGATTACTTTAAGACCAAATATGATCATCTATGATTGTGTGTTGTAATTTCACGATCTAGCTCCATAAGATATGGCATATCTAAGTTGGAATGATCGAAGTCAATTAGTACTTGATTCGACCAATGATGAATCATAAAGACTTTCCCTATAATTTCTAAAACAAAATGCTCAACTCACTAGTGGAAAAAGGGTCATTTGCATCGCACTTTTAAGCACATTTGCGTCGCACATCGTGCGTGGCAAAAGCTCTCGACGCAAATGACTAAAAGTTATTTGCGTCGCACATTTGTGCGACGCAAATGAACCTTATTTGCGTCGCACATTTAGCTAATGTGCGACGCAAATAACTTTTCAGGCATGGTGCTGAAAGTCATTTGCAACGCACATTAGCTAAATGTGCGACGCAAATAAGGTTCATTTGCAACGCACATTTAGCTAATGTGCGTTGCAAATGACTTTTCAGCACCATGCCTGAAAAGTTATTTGCGTCGCACATTAGCTAAATGTGCGACGCAAATAACTTTTTAGGCATGGTGCTGAAAAGTCATTTGCAACGCACATTAGCTAAATGTGCGTTGCAAATGACAATTTTAGCGCCAAAAAATTAAGTCATTTGCCTCGCACATTGAGCTAACGTGCGTTGCAAATGACTTATTTTTTTTAAAAAAATATTCGTTTTTTAATATTTTAGTTGGAAATTCCGACATGATCGTCTTTGAAATTAGACGCTTCATTCCCAATACCGGGAATACATTTATAATTAATACCTGTCACTAAAGTTTACAACGTAATTAACGTTCCCAATAAAAGGCAATTAAATTCGTCATAGATCGATCAACCAACATGTTACAACAAACATAAAATTATTACAACAAAGGTACGTAGCTAGCTAGAGATCAAGTTCATATTACAAATTAAGCTAAAAATTCGACATTGTTCATGAAGTAATCTGCCCAAAAATCTTTCACCTCATTAATCTCCTCCGGTGAATAGGGCAATGTTCTTGAAAAATCCTAAAAAAGTGTAAATAATTCAATTTATCCACGATTGATCAATATAATAGTTTTGTGTACTTCAATTTATTATATAAAGTACGTAGTTTATGAGAACATACCTTAGTAAGATCTTGACTATTACCATGATTCATATTATGTCGTACATAAAACGCATGACGTAGTAGCCACAATCTAGTGATCCCGGTTGTTGAGCACACTAAATGCATTAAAATAAATAACACAAGTAAAATTTCTATCACATTGTATGTTATAATTTTGAAAAACTTATTTCTTAGGTAAATAATAAACTAATTATATATATATATACCTGTGCTGGAATCCATGTTAATTTAGTTCCCTTAGATTGTCCACCTAGTCTCTTGTAACTCCGAAAAGCACTACACATTCGATAAAATATGCAATTATATATACTTTGTTTACACATGTAAATGCAAAGAATATTTTACATGTAAGTGCAATTATATACTTTATTTACACATGTAAATGCAATTATATACGTAGTAGTCACATTTAAGGCTAATTGGGTCGTTCTAGGTCATTTTTAGGCAAAAATGATGTTTTCGAACCCAACTTTGAACCAAAGAACCTAAGGAATGTTTTCAAACTTATTACACGTCTCATATGCATAGTTATAACTTTCTAAGGCCCTTTACAATCTATTATTTCACATTTAAGGCTATTTGGGTCGTCCTAGGTCATTTTTAGGCAAAAATGATGTTTTCGAACCCAACTTTGAACCAAAGAACCTAAGGAATGTTTTCAAACTTATTACACGTCTCATATGCATAGTTATAACTTTCTAAGGCCCTTTACAATCTATTATTTCACATTCAAGGCTATTTGGGTCGTCCTAGGTCATTTTTAGGCAAAAATGATGTTTTCGAACCCAACTTTGAACCAAAGAACCTAAGGAATGTTTTCAAACTTATTACACGTCTCATATGCATAGTTATAACTTTCTAAGGCCCTTTACAATCTATTATTTCACATTTAAGGCTAATTGGGTCGTCCTAGGTCATTTTTAGGCAAAAATGATGTTTTCGAACCCAACTTTGAACCAAAGAACCTAAGGAATGTTTTCAAACTTATTACACGTCTCATATGCATAGTTATAACTTTCTAAGGCCCTTTACAATCTATTATTTCACATTTAAGGCTATTTGGGTCGTCCTAGGTCATTTTTAGGCAAAAATGATATTTTCGAACCCAACTTTGAACCAAAGAACGTAAGGAATGTTTTCAAACTTATTACACGTCTCATATGCATAGTTATAACTTTCTAAGGCCCTTTACAATCTATTATTTCACATTCAAGGCTATTTGGGTCGTCCTAGGTCATTTTTAGGCAAAAATGATGTTTTCGAACCCAACTTTGAACCAAAGAACCTAAGGAATGTTTTCAAACTTATTACACGTCTCATATGCATAGTTATAACTTTCTAAGGCCCTTTACAATCTATTATTTCACATTCAAGGCTATTTGGGTCGTCCTAGGTCATTTTTAGGCAAAAATGATGTTTTCGAACCCAACTTTGAACCAAAGAACCTAAGGAATGTTTTCAAACTTATTACACGTCTCATATGCATAGTTATAACTTTCTAAGGCCCTTTACAATCTATTATTTCACATTTAAGGCTAATTGGGTCGTTCTAGGTCATTTTTAGGCAAAAATGATGTTTTCGAACCCAACTTTGAACCAAAGAACCTAAGGAATGTTTTCAAACTTATTACACGTCTCATATGCATAGTTATAACTTTCTAAGGCCCTTTACAATCTATTATTTCACATTCAAGGCTATTTGGGTCGTCCTAGGTCATTTTTAGGCAAAAATGATGTTTTCGAACCCAACTTTGAACCAAAGAACCTAAGGAATGTTTTCAAACTTATTACACGTCTCATATGCATAGTTATAACTTTCTAAGGCCCTTTACAATCTATTATTTCACATTCAAGGCTATTTGGGTCGTCCTAGGTCATTTTTAGGCAAAAATGATGTTTTCGAACCCAACTTTGAACCAAAGAATCTAAGGAATGTTTTCTAACTTATTACACGTCTCATATGCATAGTTATAACTTTCTAAGGCCCTTTACAATCTATTATTTCACATTCAAGGCTATTTGGGTCGTCCTAGGTCATTTTTAGGCAAAAATGATGTTTTCGAACCCAACTTTGAACCAAAGAACCTAAGGAATGTTTTCAAACTTATTACACGTCTCATATGCATAGTTATAACTTTCTAAGGCCCTTTACAATCTATTATTTCACATTCAAGGCTATTTGGGTCGTCCTAGGTCATTTTTAGGCAAAAATGATGTTTTCGAACCCAACTTTGAACCAAAGAACCTAAGGAATGTTTTCAAACTTATTACACGTCTCATATGCATAGTTATAACTTTCTAAGGCCCTTTACAATCTATTATTTCACATTTAAGGCTAATTGGGTCGTTCTAGGTCATTTTTAGGCAAAAATGATGTTTTCGAACCCAACTTTGAACCAAAGAACCTAAGGAATGTTTTCAAACTTATTACACGTCTCATATGCATAGTTATAACTTTCTAAGGCCCTTTACAATCTATTATTTCACATTTAAGGCTATTTGGGTCGTCCTAGGTCATTTTTAGGCAAAAATGATGTTTTCGAACCCAACTTTGAACCAAAGAACCTAAGGAATGTTTTCAAACTTATTACACGTCTCATATGCATAGTTATAACTTTCTAAGTCCCTTTACAATCTATTATTTCACATTTAAGGCTAATTGGGTCGTCCTAGGTCATTTTTAGGCAAAAATGATGTTTTCGAACCCAACTTTGAACTAAAGAACCTAAGGCAAAAATTTTGGCAAAAATGGCATTTTCATATGCATACTTTACTTACTTGTTTAGTGGCTCCTTAATCATCAAATTTCTCTTCTTCTGTTGAGAATCAAATATGTAGACCTCACGTTTAGACAAGCAAAGAACTAAAAGCATCCAGTGACTCCTACATACAAACAATAAACGTATGTAGTTAGAAAAAAAAAAGTTAAATTTATAACAATCAATTAAAAACGAAGTTCAAAGTAATTTTCATACTTTTCGTAGTATGGACATAAGATGAATGTCTTAGAACTAAGTGCACTCATGGACCTCGTCATGTACAATAGAATTCGATCTGCATCGGACTTTAACATGGTGGCCGAGATCATCTCCGGGCACATGAATCCAATAATATTGGGGTGACAATCATCGTGAAAACACAACTCACTCAAAGCCCTATAATATAGAGTGTAAGAACGTTAAGACAATCATAAAAATCAAATTTAGGGGCAAAATATGAATTTAGGTAACTCACGTAGCAAAAACTTGTATTATTGATATATTGAGCCATGCTCCCGAGAGAAGTTGATCGGTGTCTTCAACGGTGACACTAATTTCAAAGTCCTTTTCCATATTGAATGTCCTTTTAGTGCAATGTACCTTAACGTGCTCCCCTTCTTTTAATCCCAACATCATAGTTTTCATCACATTGCACTTACCACTCAAATTTTGCACTTTATAATTTTCAAGGAAATAGGTTTTTGATTTAGTGTTGGACGCTTTTGTTCCACTTCCCCCAACCACTATCTCTTTCCCTTTGTTCCCTTTCCCTTTAGGCTCTTTACTTGTAGGCTTGTTTACCTGAGGTATGATTTTCAAATAACGATATACATATTAGTGAGCATACATGGTATAATAGTTCTACTTCAAATTATCATGCATATGTTAGTTACCTCCTCATTCGTAAGCGACACCAAATGTTTTGGCCACTGAGTGAAGGTACCATGAGCTTGAGCAAGTTTCTTAATATATTGAGAAGGCACGGGGACGGGAGCTTCTTTGTACGCGGGCTCAAAATCATCAACGCTCACTTTCACGTTATCGGACGTGACGTCGTTGTGGTGATCAAGGAGCAACTCTGGACATATGGTACCATAGGCAACAAAGACTTTCTCCGAGCCTATGTTCAGGTATAGATGGCACGGGACAGGTTCCTTATTATTTATTTTGAACAATAACGCAAATACAATGTAACATGTTAGAAAAGTTCAATAGAATTAACTAGAAACAAAGTACTTGAAAAACACAAATTATCATACCGTAATGTCGGCAAATGGATCTAAACCCCCGGAACGACAACTACTATGAACATTTGCGTCTATCCTCATATGGCTTGGTATTTGGACACCAAGTTCTTTAGCAAATGTGATAAATTTCTCCATGACCATGGCATCCATCTTGGAGTTCATCTCTTGTATTGTCTCATCTTTGACCCTTTTGGTCACTCTTGCTTCCATTTCCTCCATCTCCGCATCTCCATACCGTCGAAAGCTACGCCGCTCTCCGGTCCCCCACACAGCTTTGATGCCTACTCCACCACCAAATGTTAGTGGTCTCCCTTCTTTAGTCTTACCAAGTGCACGAGATAAGACATCATCTCGTGCACTTTTGGGAACAAATTCCCCTTCATCTTGTTTCCTTTTCCATTCATCCTACATGAAATCAAATGGTTTTGAGAAAAGTTCAACACTTGGTTTCATATTTAAGAACATATATGAAATTAGAGGAATCACAACATTACGCAAAATTGTTAAATGAACTTACAATATTTTCTTTGACCTTTTGTGTGCCCTCATCCGGCAAGTAAGGATTTCCTTTCTCATCTGGTTTCGATCTTGCAAGAAGCCATAAACATGTCCTACTCGGCAAACTTGAAGAAATTGTAGACGCAGAGGAACCTTCAGATGACGAAGAAACTGAGGGAATGTACCCTTTTCTCTGCCATTCACTTGTCATTTCAGCATATGATTTCTGTCCCATATGATGAGGATATATGTTGAAAGATTGACTTTGTCTTGCTTTCTCACTTATTTCCTAATTTTAGGGGGGTAAAAGAAATTATTACAACAAAATAAAACTTAGATTATAACAAGACTTTAAATAAGAATAATTTTTATACCTCAGCTTCTTCGGAGGTACGTATCTTCACAAATTCCTTCCATATATCCTTAGTTATATAACTATACAAATCATATGGCATCTTTTCATCTTTTGGCCTTTTCCTTGTACCCCGAATCCAACCAGTCGTCAATCTTGATTTGAATTCCCTCCAACGCTTATCACAACTCTTTAAGACAACTTCTTTCTTAGTTTCATCTGTGATATGAAATTCTCTCTAAATGAAAGAAAAAGAAAAGGAACAAGAAAGTCTTTTAGCACATGAAAAAGACACGTAGATATGTACAACTGAATTTCCAAAATAAAACCGGTTACCTTGACGTCTTCCCACAAAGTGTCTTTTATTCCTTGTGAAACATCTTCCCAGGTTCTGATCAATATTGAAACCTTTGCGCGACTTATCTCGCCAATGTGATTCTTGTAATCCGTTGCCCATTTCCCTGTGGGTCGGTCCAAGTGATCCCATTCAATTTTTCTTGGAACCCCGGGCATGGATTTTATTCCTTTTGTAGGGCCTCTTGGCTTCTTTTTTTGCTTTTGGGGCACTTGATTTGGTGATTTGTTAGAAGGACCTGAATTTGCGTGTTGATCTTCATCCATGCCTGACGCTACTGCATTGGAAAATCATCAAAATTACATACCTTCAAAAGCAGGATTTTAAAATAAAAATAAAGAACTGACCAGTTCTGTGCACTGATCTGCACAGCTCAGATCAGAACTGTGCAGATCAGTGCACAGAACTGGTCAGAACTGATCAGTTCTGTGCACTGATCTGCACAGCGCAGATCAGAACTGTGCAGATCAGTGCACAGAACTGATCAGAGCTGACCAGTTCTGTGCACTGATCTGCACAGCTCAGATCAGAACTGTGCAGATCAGTGCACAGAACTGATCAGAGCTGACCAGTTCTGTGCACTGATCTGCACAGCTCAGATCAGAACTGTGCAGATCAGTGCACAGAACTGGTCAGAACTGATCAGTTCTGTGCACTGATCTGCACAGCTCAGATCAGAACTGTGCAGATCAGTGCACAGAACTGATCAGAGCTGACCAGTTCTGTGCACTGATCTGCGCAGCTCAGATCAGAACTGTGCAGATCAGTGCACAGAACTGATCAGAGCTGATCAGTTCTGTGCACTGATCTGCACAGCTCAGATCAGAACTTCTGTCTCAATGTCTTTAACCCGTTCATAAACCTCACACGCACATAAGGGGGCAGGAGCTTCTCTCATCTCCAATTCTCCATTAAAAGCTTCCTTCTCTTTTCGAAATGGATGATCTTCAGGAAGATACATCCGGTAATCCATGTACACATCTTTCCCACAAAATTTTAGGCGCCTCGAGACCAAATCATCATGACAAACTGGACATGCCTTCTTTCCCTTTACAGAATACCCTGACAAATTTCCATAAGCCGGGAAATCATTTATCGTACAAAAAATCATGGCACGTAAAGTGAAATTGGTTTTGGTGTATGCATCAAACATCAACACCCCTTCATCCCACAACAATTTCAAATCTTCAATGAGTGGCTCTAGATACACATCTATGTCATTTCCGGGTTGTTTAGGCCCAGAGATTAAGAGCGACAACATGATGTATCTACGCTTCATGCATAACCAAGGAGGCAAATTGTATATGGTGAGAAGAACCGGCCAAGTGCTATATTGGGTACTAAGTGTCCCAAATGGGTTCATTCCATCCGTGCAAAGACCAAGCCTGAGATTCCGAACTTCTTCCCTAAAGACCTTGTACTTTCGATCAATGTTCCTCCATTGTGGAGAATCAGCAGGATGCCTCATTAACCCATCTTTCTTCCTCCCCTCGGCATGCCACCTCAAGAGTTTTGCAGTTTTCTCTTCTGAGAAAAGGCGCTTAAATCTTGGTATAATTGGAAGATACCAAAGCACCTTAGCCGGAGAAGGTTTCTTCTTAGTTGATGTTGCATCATTCTCCACGATCTTGTAACGGGACAATCCGCATCTTGGACACTCATGCAGATTTGCATACTGCTTTCGATACAACACGCAATCATTTGGACACGCGTGTATCTTCTCATAATCCATACCCAAAGGACACATAAGCTTCTGGGCCTCATAGTTAGACCTTGGAAGTTTGTTTCCTTCAGGAAGATTACCAGACGTGGCCTCCAAAAACTGTGAAAAACTCTTGTTGGTCCAACCGTTTTCCACCTTTAAGTTGAAATATTCGATGACGGCACCAAGTACAGTTTGTGTAGAACCAGGATATAATGGTGTTGCGGAAGCTTTGATTATACTATCATACATATGGGGACGCTCAACGAAATGATGGTCTTCCACATCATGCATCATATCATCTATCCTATCTTTCTCCTCTTCTTCCTCACTTTCAACACCAATATCATCCTCAATTTCATTATCATCACCATTATCACAATGATTATGCTGACTCGAGCTCGGCATACTAGAACTTGCCCCATGATCTATGCTCTCACCATGCCATGTCCACGTCGTGTAGTTACCCTTAAAACCGCGACGAACTATGTGATCAACAATATCATCAATATCCCGATACCCCCTTGAATTATTGCAATCACAACAAGGACACAGAATTAAACTTGATTCATGTTCTGATTGATGTTTCAAGGCAACCTTAATGAACTCTTGAATCCCTTGTAAGAACCTTGTAGAAAATCGTTTACTACCATACATCCAACTCCGATCCATTTTCAACCACTAGACCAAATTTTGTCAAAGGTTAGAATATAAACTAGGCTATTCATATCATTATAAATCCAAAATTTTGTAGCAAACCCAAAACATGATTTCATATATCACCTAAATTCATTTCATACCCAAAACTTCATTTCATAACTTTTAATTCAACAAAACCTAACAACTAAAATTCAACAAAACCTAAATCCTAAAATGTACCCAATTAAAATTCAACTAAAATTCAACAAAACCTACAACTAAAATTCAACAAAACCTAAATCCTAAAATGTACCCAATTAAAATTCAACAAATAATATCAACCATTAAAATTCAATTATAATGCATAATTAAAATTCAATTATAATGTCCACAATTAAAATTAAAATGCACAATTAAAATTCAATAAATATCAAAACTAAATTCAATACCTAAGAGAGGAGAGACGACAATGAACAAGGGCGGCTGAGTGGGCGGCGGCGTGGGCGGCTGCCGTGCCGTGGATGACTTCCTTGGCCGTGGGCGGCGACTCAAAAAAGGAAGAAGGGCAGGAATCCGTGAAGTAGTGAAGTGGCGAAGCAGTGAAGCAGTGAAGCAGCAAAGGAACGGCGCGGCAACGACGGAAGGCGGCGAAGGCAACGACGACAGTGAACAGGGTGAAGCCGCCGGTGAGAACAAAGCAGCTAGTGTTGGTGTTGGTTTCGTTTGGGAGGGAAGCAGCTAGTGTTTGTCGAGCAATATTAACCTAAGTCAGAATGTTCCTAAGCAATTAAGCTGAGCGCGAATTCGAAAAAAAAAAATCAAAACACATTTGCGTCGTAGCTTTGTTAAACTGCGACGCAAATGACTCTAGGATTCCCCCCAGAGTCATTTGCGTCGCAGATTAGTAAATCTGCGACGCACTTGATTGAGTTAATTGCGTCGCAGTTTTACTAATCTGCGACGCAAATGACTCTGGGGGGCATCCTAGAGTCATTTGCGTCGCAGTTTAACAAAGCTGCGACGCAAATGACTAAATTTTATGCTAAAATTTGTCATTTGCGTCACATGTTCAGAATGGCGTGGCAAATGCGGGGATGCAAATAAGCCTTTTTCCACTAGTGCACCAAACTAAACCAAATTCGTCAAAGCTATTGAAAAGTAATTTCAGAATATCTTTTCAATAAATTATATATCTAAAGAGTTGCTAAACTCAGTGGGAGCTTAGTGTTTGTTATTTGACAAACTAAGGCCCAAGTATAGAAATATGTTTCATTGTGATTTATTCAAATGAGACATTAGGGTATTGTTTCTACCACGAATTTTTGAGAACATAATGTTTGTTTGCTCGAAATAATGTCCTTTTGGAGATTCGTTTCCAAAATGACAAGTGGGAGAAAATAGACCTCGAAAGTCTTCGAGGCGAACAACAAACATAAACGGACATTCCGGAGGCTTTTCGAAGTTCTTCAGAAAATCCGAACACGTATTCTTTAAGGACTTTAGAAGTGGCTTTTAAGAATAGACATCTCTTAGAAGACTTTACAAGTGCTTCAAGGAGAACGGAATATTCAAAGGACTTTCAAGTGGCTATTGATATTCTATTGTTTGATGTTCTATACCCATGTAGGCATAGAGTTCAAGTCACTGAAACTATGAGATTCTTCTATTAGATAGTGAAGAAACATGGAGTTCATGTCACTGAAGCTATGCGATTCTTCTATTAGATAGTGAAGAAACCTACAACTTGCAGTCAAACTATTATCATGTAGATTAATGAGTTTGTGACTTATAAGAAAGCTATGACGAAACCTATATTCCCTAAAATGGTTAGAGGCCGTATATAGACTTAATGTTTAATTGGTTAAAGGCCATAAAAACATACTAAATGTTCTGATGACAAAATTGAAATTTTGTTGATTTGAAATAATGATTTATATCTATTGGTTGCAAATTGGTTTTAAGGATAAAAACCATCAAACATGAAATTGTGTTCACAACACAAAGCTAGATTAGTTGCTAAAGGTTACAAGAAAATTCATGGCATGGATTGTGTTGAAACCTCGTGCATAATCGTAATGCTCAAGTCTATAATTCAAGCAATGATTGCATATTGGTACAGATGGCAATTGGATGACAAAACATCTTCCTCAGTCAAATGTTGGAAGAAACTATGTACATGGCATGTCATAGGATTTGTGGATCCAAATAAATGCTTGAAAAGGAAAGCTAGCTTATGAAATCTAAGTACTGATTTAAGCAAGCAATTGGGAATTGGAACTGTATTTTAGTGAAGCTAATAAGCATTTTAGTTTCATAAAATGTACATGATTCTTATAGATGTATAAGAAGTTTAGTGGGAGTACATAAAACTTAATTGGTCCTATGTGTATCACACACA
This sequence comes from Spinacia oleracea, assembly GCF_020520425.1. Lineage (NCBI taxonomy): Eukaryota > Viridiplantae > Streptophyta > Magnoliopsida > Caryophyllales > Amaranthaceae > Spinacia > Spinacia oleracea. Next base: position 19,424,458 of record NC_079490.1, read on the forward strand.
TATCTCTCTATTGTGAAATGACATTCAAATGCTAATGACTTAGATTTGAAACTATTCATCAATGACGGACCAAGGCGAAACTTAGTGCATACTGGGTATTAAGATCTATTTACAAAGATCTTATGATATTGTTTTAGATTAAGTAATGGCATTTACTAAATCAAACACGAAAGACTCCATTGGAGATACTCGACCTATATGAATAAATCTAAGTAATGAATGTTTGAACTATGTATAAGCATTTACTAAGTTAAACATCAAAGGATCCAAGTGAGATTCTTAAACCTATATTATATATAAAAGAATTTAAGCTGGATTCAGTATCTGCTGAAATTGAATGAACTAAAGTTACATGAATAGAATTCGATTGAGAATAATTCTGCAAAAGAATTTATCATGTATGATATAATATGAGGATCGCCAAAAATGTATCGTATGGCTTTAGGCATAACGAACATATACCAATCTCTATTGATCTAAGTGAAGATCAACTAGATTGAGATCAAGAAAAACTTATGGTACTTGAAAAGGTACATAAAAATAGTTCTTGATTCAAGGAAATAAAGATATGCTAAATATTGATGCTACACGCATAAACACTGGAAAAGGATCAAGCAAGACCCTTGGAGTTAACCATTGACAAGGACGAGCTAAAGAGCATCGTGTTTTGAAATGGCAACATGAATTGTAGACCATGAGTTGTTGCATGGGAAATTAAAATAATAATTTCTATGTTCTAAGATACAGCTGGAAAGTCTTCCACATATCTATGAACTGCTTGGATAAGTAAAATCCAAACAAAGCATCACTAGCAACCTAAACAGTTGAAGTAAAAGTACTTAATGCCTAAGAAGCAATAAAACAGGGTTGTTTATGTTAAAGAGTTCTTCACTGAACTTGAGTGGATCACATGTCTGCTGACTTGATGGTTCTTCATTGCAAGATGCGTAGAACCACTATCGAAGTAAGAAAGACTAGATCACATAATAAACAAACTCAAAAGATCTTATCATCCTGTCTCGAAGAACATTCGATGATAAGGATATTAAGATTGGCAAAGCATGATAACTAAACCTATGAAACAAGTGAGAAGCAACACTCACGTTGTAGCACTGGAAATCAATCATAGCTTTGAATTCCATGAACTGTTTTAAAGATGGGTTTGAGGCCCATGGTTGTAAAACAATGGGGTTGAACATTTATCATATATGAAATGTATTTTCATATTCCATTTAATCTTGGTTTAGTATTAAATGATGAGTCCCTTCAATTTGACGATATATTCAAGATAGACTGTCAGGACCAGTCCTGTGACTAAGAAATGTCTATCAAGTGAACTTGAATGTCAAAAGTTGAAAATGGTCCCTGGTCGGAGTTTTCTATAAAGATGGACGCATAGAAAACGTTAGACGAGTAGAATGCAAGATGACTAGTAGTTCTGTTTCTTGAACTATGTGGACATGGAAATGTCATAATCATTTGCATAGATACTTACTTTGGGAAGACTAGTATCAGACAGGCCTATGAAACTTTACTGTAAGAGATGAAAATCTGTCATAAGTAAATTTCATTAAAATTATTAGACACTAAATCCTAAATACCTAAGTGATTTGAGATTACTTGTTTGAGAACTGCTTACTTTGACGTTGTCAACCGTCGCACCGTAAAAGGAGGCTATAAAGGCAACGCTCAGGTAATCACCTATCAAACGAAGTCTAATCTCAAGATCGCAAGATTGGGATTGTCCTCCCATAAATCGGGATGAGATGCTGAAAGTTGTACAAGGCCACTCGGAGAGCTAGAAACTGTAAAATGCATGGCCGTGCTCAGATGAATCATAGGCTATGATTATCTGTTTATTTGATCAGTTGAACTCTGAAACCGAGAAACACCTCTGGACATAATAAGGATGACAACTCTTACCTTATGTTCAAGAGCAAGCATCGAGCGACAAAGGAATTAGGAAATGCACACTTGTCCCTAAGGACAATTGGGAGACTGAAGGAAATAATGCCCTTGGTCCAAGTATGCATTTAATGTTAAGTCTAATAAATGCGGTTCATTATTAATTAACAAGTTAATAATTCAGTGAGATCAAGTGAGCTGAATGCCTAGCTAGAGGCCGCTTCAGTTCAAGTGGAATTAATGATATTAATCCACAACTTACTCTTGACTGAACCCGTAGGGTCACACAAATAGTACGTAAACGGATCAAGTATTTAATGGCATTAAATACTCTATCTATGGACATTCGGAATCGACGGATCTTGGTTTCAGTGGGAGCTAAGATCGTCAAAGGCAAGTAAATGAATACTCCGGAAACGATGATATTGCCGAAAACGGAAATATGGATCGTATCGGAAATATAAATATTATCCAAGTCGTAGATGTTGCCGGAAACGGAAACATGGTACGTATCGGAAAATATTATCGGAAATGGAAATATTGCCGGAATCGGAAATATTGCCGGAAACGGAAATATTGTCAGAATCGGAAATATTATCGGAATTGGAAAATAATTTCGGAAACGGAAATATTAAATATTTGTTCGAAACGGAAATTAATTCCGGAATCGGAAATGTTAAATATTGTTCGTATCGGAAATGAATTCCGGAATCTGGAATTTAATCGGAAGCGCATCGTACGAATTAGCATCAGACGAGACTTGCTAGAAGAAGGCCCAGCACGAAGCCAGGCCCGCGCCCAGCAAGCCAAGCGCCCAACACACACGCCAAAGCCTCGCCAGGCCCACCGCAAGGCCAGGCCCAGCAAAGCATGGCGCGCGCGCGAGCTATGTGGGCTGCGAGCAAATGGGCTGCGAGCTGTGCAGCTCGCGTGGGCCGCGAGGCTTGCGCGGGCTGTGCGGTGCTCGTGTTCGTGTGCGGTTGTGTGCGATGCGAATCCTAAAGCTATTGGAATTCGTTCTATGATTAAATCCTAATCCTAGTTGATAGAATTTATTTAATAGAGTCCTAAAGGGATTCTAATTAAACTAATTGGTATTCTAATAGGATTCTAAATCCTTTTCCATACTCTATAAATATGTGCCTAGGGTCACAAATTGATACACGAGATTTCAAGTATTCAAAGCTAGGATTTTTAAGCAGAAAAATCAGTCAAAACTCTTGCCTTATTTAGCCGAAAATAATAGTACCTTAAGGGCGATTCTAGTTGGTCAATCTTAAGGCGGATCCGGACGTGCTGTGGAATTTCTACGGAGGGACGACACTTGGAGTCCTAAACACTTGTTCTTGTTCGGTTCGGGCGCAGCTAGGGAGGGCATGCTACAAAGTGTATGCATCCTAGACTAATTATATGATTATGTGCAATTAATATGATTCCTGGCATTATGGTTTTTCCGCATGATTTATGTTGTTCATATGCGTCATAACCTAACAATCTCATCCTCTGTTTGCCCCTCTTTGACCGCTCCAGATTCTCCTATGTTGATCTTTTTAGCTGCAGAAGAGGTTAGTCCACAAATATCTGAACCACCAGAAATAACGTTTACCACTTTGTTGAACGTAGGCGGATCTGGTCGATCGCTGCTTGTTGTTGGGTCGGGTTGGGTGGTTTTCTCCTTGTTGAAAGTCTCCTTCCCTTTGTCGTTCAGCAACTCCTTCAAATGACCCCGTTTCAGGAGAAAGGCGACCTCCTTTTTAAAGGAGATGCATTCCTCGGTTTTATGACCGTTGTCGCGATGGAAGTCGCACCATTTGCTCATGTCTTTCATGGAATCTGGTCTGTCGCTCTTCCAGGCCATCTGACTGTTCCACCTACATTTTAAAGGGCGTTCACTACGCTCCAATGTCGACGTTGAAGCCGTATTCGGAGATGTTGAGGTGATCGACCCGTTCATTCCTGTAAACATTGTTAGTATCATCATACTGATTGACATTTTGTACCTGGTTTTGGCGATTGTACGGTTGGTGTCGCTAGTTGTTGTTCCTCGGGGTGTACGATCGTCTGTCGCTGCTGCCCCCTGTTGGTCGTTGAGATGCCGTCTGTATGATCTCGTCGTCTTCAATCCGCATCTGGGTAGTGGCTCTCGACCTGACCTCCTCGAAGGTTGCAAAGGGGTATTTGGTTATTTCTCGGTACAACTCCGAGTTGGGGATGAGACCTCTTTTGAATGCTTCGATGGCTGTCCTGACATCACAGTTTTTTATACTAATTTTTTCCCAATTAAAACGGTTAAAGTAATCGCGTACCGGACCAACCGATAGAGGTCACTCGTCCGTTTCTCCAGTTGGCGACTGCTGACGAACTGTTGATAGAAGGCGTTGATGAGGTCGGAGAGGCAGTAGATGGATCCAGGGGTGATGTTCATGAGCCATTCCAGAGCTGCTCCGTCGAGGGTTCCTCTGAACGATTTGCACATGACGGGTTCGACCAGGTCATAAGGGATGCCGATCTTCCACATCCGTTGTTTATAGACATTGACATGCCTGTATGGGTCAGACCTTCCGTCGTACAGAGTGGTCCAGACAGGGAGTCGGAGTTGATGTGGGACCGTCACTCTGGCGATTGTCTCACAAAATGGTGATGTTGCATACCCGTCGGTCGGTTTCGTCTCCACTTGGGTGGGCGCTCCTAGCAGCTTGGTCATTAGTTTCAACATCAGTGAACATTGCTTCTTCGTGTGGGTTTCCATCTTATTCAGGCGCTTGGTTACGGGGTCAGGTGTTGCTTCATCTTCCTCTCCATGGGGCTCGTCGCCGTCGGACAGGTCTTCAGATTCATCAGTCATCTCAAATATCAGCTTCTTCGGTTTTGCGCCTGGTTTGTAGCGCGACTGGGGCTTGGTGCTTTTCACGGAGTCGAGCTCTTTCTGGAGGTTTTCGACGGATGCTCTCTCTTGAGCTAGCTCCGCCTGGGCCCAGTCGTAGTCCGCCTTCATCTCTGCGAGTGTCATATCTTCAGAAGTCATTGCAGGAGAGGGGATTTTGTGTGAAACCTAGTTAATGTCCCCACAGACGGCGCCAAACTGTTTATGCCAAATTTCGTCTAGGGGCAACTCTTGGCTTGGGTCGACACTAACTAAGTAATTTAATACGATAAAGCAAATAAAGAATAAGACACGACACAAGGAGATGTTGACGCGGAAAACCCAGGAATAAGGTAAAAAACCGCGGATAGCTATGAGGCTATCAATCCACTATGAATCCTAAATTGTTTATCTCTGCTTATGCTTTGTAGAATAAAAATAACTAATACAATGGGTATTTCTGAGTACGAGAATATAATAATCTCTTGAATGCTAGAGAGCTTTTGTTAACTTGTGTCCTCTAATGTTGTTGCCCCTCTCTTTTATACATAAATTCCAACGGCATCACTTGTTGGAAGGATCCATCGAAACCCGAGATCTTCTGCTGGCCGTTGCCCATGATATTCTCCAGTCTTCAACTACTTCCGCATTATTTGGTAACTCCTTGGGCTCGTTCTACTCACGTGACGGCGCAGCATGAAATGGGCTTTGGGCTTGGATCTTGACCTATCTTTGATTATCTACCTGTCGGTCGTCGCTGGTCCTTTGTCGCCAATGGCTCATTGCTGGTCTGCTGTCGCTTATGCCCTGTCGTCTGACGTCATACTCGACACGTTCACTTGACACGACGTTACCTGGGACATGACAATACCTGGTCGACACGACATGATCAAACGTTAAGGCAGTTATGTCGTTAGTCCAAAAAGTGGGATAACACACATAAACTTTTGATATATATCTCATAGATCAATGTTACTCCTTAATATCTCTTTTTTTTTTATTACGTTTTATTAATATAGCATTTTCATTTGTTTTGTTTTTTTAGAATCCAAATTGGATAAAACCCAATTGGGTTGATAGAGTAGTACACGAAAAGAGTTATCCTAAGTCTACAATTCTTACCACCCACAATTTTTACACAAATTACAAATTTGCCATTACTCAAATAGTAACACGGGTGATATTTTGGCCGTTAGATCTGTGTGTTCTCGATGGTCTGGATTTGTTCTCGTATAAGATTTGTTCTCACCTTAAGAAGTGTTCTCACATGATCCCTTTTCTATATATATCTATATTATTAAAGTAGAGTGGTGAGAAATGAGAGGTCTTCAAAACCCTAATTCTCAAACCACAACTAATCCACGTCATCACCTTTAATTTCCTTAAATTAAGCTAAACCAAATAGGAAACTCCCAAAGTATGAAATTAATTATCAACAAGAGGAAAAAATACTAACAAAAAAGGTAAGTATTAAAAACTTACGTCAATTTAAATAATAATATGAATAAAGAAGGAAATTAAAATTAATGCATTTTTTATTAGCTTTTTAATTTTATAAATATCCCGTGCTAATACACGGATATATATATATATATATATATATATATATATATATATATATATATATATATATATATATATATATATATATATATATATATATATATATATAGTTATTCTCATTCGCTATTTTTACTGATATGACAATTGAGTTATTTAATTCTAAAATAAATTGGATAATTATTGATCAAACTTTTTTTTTTTGAGTAAAAATTATTGATCAAACTTGATGTATTTATCGAACTTTTTACGAAATGAGTTATTTGGTTAATTTTCTTATCTTATCAAAAAAGTATGTTGTTTCCTCGTTTATTATAGTTGTGATTATGTTATTAGGTCTTTAGTGTTTATAATGTAATTAGGAATCAATATTTGTGAATACACTAGTAGAAAAAACCCTTAGTGCAGCGGGCTTTTAGACCCCTGTTGCAGCGTACATCGTATGCTGCAACTGGGGGGCCTGCAACAAGACTGAACTTGTTGCAGCGTACATTGTTCGCTGCGAAAAGTGTTTTTTTGCAGCGTACATATATTTCTACGCTGCAACAAGTGTGAAAAATTTGCCAAAATCATGACTTGTTGCAGCATACAAATTGGTGTACGCTGCAAAAAACCCATCCTGTTGCAGCGAACATCTATTTGTACGCTGCAAAAGGTCATAATTTTTGCCAAATTTTACAGTCTTGTTGCAGCGTACATATACATATGTACGCTGCAACAAATCACTTTTGGTGGAAAAAATTTAATTTTATTTAGGGATAGTTAGAGTGTCTTGCACCAAATATAGAAACCTGTAACAACAATAATAATATCTCAAATTGTATAACAAATATAAAAACAATAACTGGTGTTCTGTATATATCATAAAACCAAAATATACGTACTACATTTAAATATATGTACGTCCCAATTTCAACATACGCATACATTTTAATATAAAAGATTGTTCTATAACATCTAAACCAACTCGATCAAGCGCGCTCAGGCCAATAATAAGGCGCATTCCTCGGAGTATAGACCATTGCTCACGAACCACATCAATTTCCTCATTAGCATAAGGCGCATTCCTCGGAGTATAGACCTTTACAAAAACAAAAATTTGTAGGGAGCATTAGATTAAATGCAAATGAAATGTCACATTTTAACATTCAAGCAACTAAGAAAGAAATATCCCTAAAACTCTTGTAAATAGGATAAAACACGATGTAAAATATAGAGTTCCTAGTATCTTGTCTTGTAAAGTTTCTGCTTCTGACAGAAAGAAACTGGTTGTTAACTGTCTCCTTGGGTTGTTTACTTTTAAGAAGGATATAACACTCACTTACAACCAAGAAAAAAAAGAAAGAAAAATAATGCTACATATATCTTTGAAACGAATGAACCGATTATGGGGTTAGCTATGCAAGTCACTAAACTGGTTTCTCAGGAAAAGAAAGCTCCAATTCACAATTAGTGAAGGACTTCCAAAAGTCCCTGCTATACAAAATTTTCAATGAAAATTTGAAAATTTTTAGTACCAAGTTCAAGTAAATGTGAACATGTTCCTGCTGGTGTAAAAGTAAATATAGATTCCTGATCATGTTTTTGTTCCCTCATTATAAAACTCACAATAATTCAGCTGAATTCAATTACTGCCATCTCAACAATTTTAATTCAATCATCAAAACTACTAGATTCAACCATATAAATTTAATTGGTTATTGTTTAGTTTGAGCAGAAATGTAGAATTGTGTAAGAGAGAAAGATGAAAAGAACTTTAGAGTGGTGGTACAATTTGCCTTTTGGTGAAGTTACAGGCATGATATAAACTGCTCTCATCTCAAATGATATTTATAAGAATACAAGTGACTCCACAATTACAGATTCCTCAACAGATGAATTATTAGGCCAAACTAAAATTTTAAAGACCTATCTTCACATATTGAGAAGTTATCAGATCTTATCTGATGAATTTGTGAGCAGTAGCCATGTCACACAAGAAATCTATTACAAGCAGGGTTGAGGGGAAGAAAGAGAGAGAAGAGGGGTATTAGCTCGTTGACTGAGTCCATACTCTATTCTGAAATAACAGTGTTGTTTTCTCCCGTGCTCTTATTTGTTTCTATAGGTCATATTTAGGTTGTTCATGGGTGTTGTATATAACGGCAGTACACTTTGACTCCTGTTTAAAGGGTTTTACTAGCTTTAAACTGGTTTATCTCGGGATAATGGCCTGATAAATGAGACCAGCTTTGAGGAGAGCTAACATGACCCTAGGTTTTATTGGCTTTAAACTCATTTAGGCGTTGTCTATTAACTGGTTTTTTCCAGGAGAAGGCTGCTTTGTTAGCAGGTTAGAACTTAGAAATTACGCGGGAAACTGGACTAAAAATGTTTCAGGAAAGAAGACAAACCTCGTATAACTTCTTACTTCTTCCTTTAGATTCAATTGGGAACTGTCTCAGCATTACAAACAATCTGGAGTCGTTCATAGAAAACATGACAAGTAAATACAGATACGAAGTATACTGGTATACCAAATTTGCATTGTTGTTCGGTTATAGACGATCAAACTACTCAAACATTCAAAAACTGACCTTCATCCGTAAAACAAGAAACTGATCGCAGCAACAAATGAGACAGCTGACAGAATATAAAGAAGTTTAGACAGTCTGAAAATAGTGGTCCCATAACAAAAAAAATCATCATCAATAACAGAAACGAACCTGCAATAAAGATCCGTCCTACGGTTTCCAATGCTTCATTGTTATACAACCAGAGAAAAATCCAGATACAAACCTAAAGCATAAAATATAACTATCATGGGTTCAAACCCTTTGAAAATAAACTGGTAACAAATCACTAACATGAAAGATAAAGTAAACATGAGATGTAATAAACCTGTATGAAGTAAATTTCAGCGTTTAGAAATATGTAAACAAGCCTCAGCTTATCAGTTGGTAGATATCTAGCCTGAAAAAGTAGGCACTTGTTAGGCGGAAAAGGAGCTAAGATGAAATGAATGTCGTCATTTTCAAATGTAAGCAAGGCAACATCAGATTACACTCTACCTGATGATCGATCTCTGCCCAAAAGAGGACAAGGAGAGTATATGTGGAGAAAAACAGAAGTCCAGGAAGATCCAGTAACACCAATGTTAGAACCTGTCAGAAGCAGAATATCAATGCTATTTTAATTTTCAGAACTTGCTGCGGTTTGCATCTAAAGCATAAACCTTCAAATGAAACAATAACATAAACAACTAGTTACAATTTCCACCCTATTTCCCTAAATAATCATGGGAAACTAAGAGTTATCAATGGCAGTAAGTGTACAACAGTACAAGGATACGAGTAACAGTCTTTTTCTGACATTACTAGGCATACCTGCGATCCAGCATGATGGTGACAGTGATATATCAGACCACAGAGCGAAATACCGATAATAAAAAGTGATTGTTAGCTGGTTTTTTTCCAGGAGAAGGCTGCTTTGTTAGCAGGTTAGAACATTTTTGTCTCCAATGACTTATTTGGCTCTTACTAGAACTAAGGGCAGTAGAAAACTAAAATAAGAAAGACTAAAATGACTGATGCAAAGCACAAGAACAGTTAAATACAAGTTGTGCCAAGAATATATATTCTGTATAATGTCATTAGAATATTTTAGAGTAGTATCCTAGTGTGCCATGGGGTGGGCCAAGGCCCAGGTAGCCCCCCCCCCCTTGGAACCGGCGGTGTGTATTTGTAAGGACCCGGACCCGACCCGAGACCCAAAATGTTGTTAAAACAGGTAACCTAAATTGATGACCGATTTTAACTCGTTAATGCATGGCCCGACCCTCACCCGACACCCGACCGGAATATAACCAATAACGGAACTGAGTCAACCAGACAATGACCCGAACACGGCCGGTTCAACACCCGAACGAGATGTCAACCCAAAACCGTTTATAACCCAATGAAACATGCTATTTTCCTGACTCGTGACAACACGTTACCAGATTTTACCCGACATGTTGACAACCCGACTTGTCATTGACCTAACCAAATAGTAACTTAAATCAAGTTAATATTATTTTTTGTAATTAAAATCTGGAACAAGCAAAGTGGTAAACCAAATTTAACATGAGTTTAATATTATTATTTAAATAAATAAACGCTAAGTATAACTTATTTTGTTCCTACAATGTTTTAAGTTATTTTTTGTTTAATTTAGTTAATAATAAAAACAAGATACCTTGTTTTGAACATTGTACAAGATGTGTTTCGTCTATATTTAATTAATACTCCATAGTATAGTTATACATTTACCTGGACTCGACTCGAATAACTAAGGGGAACTAAAATAACAATTGGTGACGTGGTATAACCGTCAGGAAAATATTGTTGCGAGAAGTCTTGAATTTACATTTTAGCAATAAAAAAAAAACTCTTCCTCTCTGTAGACGCCTACATTTGTGCCTAGGCCCGAAGCGGTGTGTTTGATGATGAAACTATAACCCACTTGGCAATAATGTACTCTGATTAGCCGAAGAACGACCATCGACTGACTGAAGAGATCATCCGGAGCAGAACCTGTTAAATATAGTAACTTACATAAATAGAAATCTTCCTAAAATAGACTGGACTCATACTTAGTCGCATTCGCATCCCGATACGGCTTAATATGTGGTTGCATTGATAGAAAGATAGAATACAATTGTCTGCATTACAACACACTTGTATGCTCCACAATGTTCTAGTGCTTGCCTTCAGCTGTTAGGTTATGATACATATGACAATTCATAAATCATGCGGAAAAACCATAAAGCCAGGAAAGCATATTATTTACACATAATCATTTAGCATAGTTTAGATGCATACACTTTGTTGCATGCCTTCCCTAGCTGCGCCCGAACCGAACAAGAACAAGTCTTTAGGACTCCAAGTGTCGTCCCTCCGTAGATAGTCCACAGCACGTCCGGATCCGCCTTAAGCTTGACCAACTAGGATCGCCCTTAAGGTACTTAGAATTTTCGGCTAACGCAGGCAATTATATGACTGAATTTTTGCTCTCAAAAATCACTTTGAATACTTGAATTCTCTATCCAAAATAATGACCCTAGGCCTTTATTTATAGAGGTATGGAAAGGGAATTGTAATCCTATTAGGATACGAATTAATTAAACTAGAATCCTAATAGAATTCTTATTTAATTAATTCATCCTTTTAGGTTTAGGAATTTAATCATATGTCGAAACCTGATAGCTTTAGGATTCGTATAGCACACAAACACACACACGCACGCACAGCAACCCACGAGGGGCGCCATGCGCGCGCGCGCAGCCCGCGAGCTCGCAGCCCATTGCCACGAGGCCCACACGCTGCCGCAGCATTGGCGCGCGTTGGGCCTGCCTTGCGGTGGGCCTGGCGCAGCCTTGGCTGGTGCATTGTGGCGCGCTGGCTTGCTGGGCGATGGCCCGGCTTCGTGCTGGGCCTTCGTCTGGCAGGCCTCGTCCGATGCTAATTCGTACGATACGCTTCCGATTAATTTCCCGATTCCGGAATTCATTTCCGATACGAACAATATTTAATATTTCCGATTCCGGAATTAATTTCCGTTTCGAACAAATATTTAATATTTCCGTTTCCGGAATTATTTTCCGATTCCGATAATATTTCCGATTCTGACAATATTTCCGTTTCCGGCAATATTTCCGATTCCGGCAATATTTCCATTTCCGATAATATTTTCCGATACGTACCATGTTTCCGTTTCCGGCAACATCTACGACTTGGATAATATTTATATTTCCGATACGATCCATATTTCCGTTTCCGGCAATATCATCGTTTCCGGAGCATTCATTTCTTGCCTGTGACGATCTCAGCTTCCCCTGAAACCAAGATCCGTCGATTCCAAATATCCATAGATGGAGTATTTAATGCCATTAAATACTTGATCCGTTTACGTACTATTTGTGTGACCCTACGGGTTCAGTCAAGAGTAAGCTGTGGATTAATATCATTAATTCCACTTGAACTGAAGCGGCCTCTAGCTAGGCATTCAGCTCACTTGATCTCACTGAATTATTAACTTGTTAATTAATACTGAACCGCACTTATTAGACTTAACATAGAATGCATACTTGGACCAAGGGCATTATTTCCTTCAGTCTCCCACTTGTCCTTAGGGACAAGTGTGCATTTCCTAATTCCTTTGTCGCTCGATGCTTGCTCTTGAACATAAGGTAAGAGTTGTCATCCTTATTATGTCCAGAGGTGTTCCTCGGTTTCAGAGTTCAACTGATCAAATAAACAGATAATCATAGCCTATGATTCATCCGAGCACGGCCATGCATTTCACAGTTTCTAGCTCTCCGAGTGGCCTTGTACAACTTTTAAGCATCTCATCCCGATTTATGGGAGGACAATCCCAATCTTGCGATCTTGAGATTAGACTTCGTTTGATAGGTGATTACCTGAGCGTTGCCTTTATAGCCTCCTTTTACGGTGCGACGGTTGGTCAACGTCAAAGCAACCAGTTCTCAAACAAGTAATCTCAAATCACTCAGGTATTGAGGATTTAGTGTCTAATAATTTTAATGAAATTTACTTATGACAGATTTTCATCTCTTACAGCAAAGTTTCATAGGTCTTGTCCGATACTAGTCTTCCCAAAGTAAGTATCTATGCAAATGATTATGACATTGCCATGTCCACATAGTTCAAGAAACAGAACTAATAGTCATCTTGCATTCTAATCGTCTAACGTTTTCTATGCGTCCAATTTTATAGAAAACTTCGACTAGGGACCATTTTCAACCTTTGACATTCAAGTTCACTTGATAGACATTTCTTAGTCACAGGACTGGTCCTGACAGTCTATCTTGAATATATCGTCAAATTGAAGGGACTCATCATTTAATAAACCACAAATTAAATGGAAAAATGAATTCTTTTCATTTATTGTGAATGATTAACCAATAATTTTTTACAAAGATTTAAACTCTAAAACTTTAAAACATTAAACAGGGATATCAAAGCCATTCTCCAATATGCTTGATTCCCATAGCTGCAGTGTGCGAGTTGTGCTTCGCCTGCGGCAGAGGTTTAGTCAATGGATCTGATATGTTGTCATCTGTTCCAATCTTGTCTATCAAGCTATGTAATTTATTTATGGAGAAGGGAGTGTCAATCATATTTGTGTCTGATAGACGAAGTAATTCGACCTTATATTACATATATTATATTTATCGATCATATTGTTTGAGGGATTATTGGCGATTATGTAAAAGTGAAAGTGTATTACCTTTTGAACATAAGGTTGTACTAAAAGCAACAACTAAATAAAATGGTATGCACATGCCTTTACAATATAGAGTTATTCACCAAATTTTAAGAAATTGAGCTATCAAGTGAGTAACAATCTTCTTCACAAGTAGAAATATAATGAATACTTAGTAATAACCATTGCTAAATGGTATCATATCTCTAACCTTGAGTCACTCTAGCTTATAGCATTTGGATGTTCTGTTCACCAAAATCCCCCAGACTGAATCGGATTATTGTTGAAAGAAAAAAGAACGATATCTTTCCTTCCAGTCAAGTGTACCAGCTAAAAGATTAAAAAAAAAATATTGAAAGAAAAAAATGCAACAATATGCAAGTCTCACCTGAAAGAAGAGCTTTCAAGTCTTTTGTGGCATGAAATTGTAAATGAGTGCCAAGTTGGTTTTTTCTTAAACAACTGCTCAGGAGTCTTATTCCTTGTTGTCATCTATCACGCAACCATAATAGACGACTACAAAGCCGCCTTTCCCTATTGTCATCTAACAAGCACTCAACCCACAAGACATGGCCCTTCCCCTTAAAACACAAGTCACTTTATCTTCCTTCTTACATGACAAGTTATTTCATACTACTCATCCATGAAATGGACAATTTCTTGGTGCAAATTGAAAATTACCCTAAAATGTGTAAATTACCCTAGAAAACTGTGGATAATTATTTCAGAAATGTGGGGAAGTTTTTATTTTCATTCAACCAAATAAAGGAGAGCCATGGTGTGTGAGGATGGACTTGTTCTCCGTCGAATAAGCTATCTTATATTTGATATATGTTGTCAGAAGCACCTAAACCAACTCCAATGAGATACTAATAATCTTTTAAGTTAAAATATCAAAAGATCATCAAATGAGTGAAGATGACAATTCCTCCAAAATCTTAAACATTCATAAATGGACAAAGCTAACATATTATTATAATGTTAAACAAATAGAAATAAGCTTCAAAGTGTATGAAATTATAAAAAAGGTGATATTTTGAAATCTCAAGCCACGAACCACTCTTGATCTTTAGAAAATGCAGATAAAAGGCAAGGCCTTCAATCGACTAAAATTCCATGGTCATATATCTTTATAACTCCGAGATTACAAATATAAAGGCATGTAGAAAACAAAGTTATAGGATGTCTCAAGCAGCTTAGCACCCGCAATGTGCAGAACTATTTCAGCACCCAATGCCTATCGTGTGAGTTGTTCTCTTCACTGAAGCTCAATATGCCAGCTGCATGCCACAATCTCACATCATTTCCTTCATGCCCTAGACAAATGGAAGGCTATAAAATAAATGGCATGCACCAATAGGAGAAATGATTTTTCTAGCTTAAAGGGAACATAAACCAGAAGATTGGAAAATATCATAATACAAAACAAATGTTTAATAAAGTACACAAGGTGCTCAGACAAAGTGAGACAAACCTTGCTTCATATTGTGATCACTATCCAGCTTGGTCACTTGTAATCCATTTCTTTGAATATCTTTGACATCTAGACAGATATAAATGTGTCATAAAATAGATTTGAGGCAGGCACGAGATAATCAGTTGACAACAAACAATACTACATATAACAATTTCCTAGTGTTTTCCAAACCTTTGAATAACCAATCAATCTCTGCATGGCACAAGCTGCAAAATTTAGTAGCAAATGAAATCGTTTGCTTATATCTCTGTAGTTCAAACCTAATTAGGCAGCATTTCCACTCATCTCTAGCGAATAGAAAGAGGCGTCCATGATGCCCCACCTACACAAGAAATAACATACAAAGAAAAAGATATTTAACTTTCATCATATTGCTAGGTTAAGACTGAAGAACTTAAGGTGCCCAGCTCTATGCTAGACCTGGGGTCTGGAACCCTAAAAATAAATCATGCGCAATGATTAGTGGAAAAATGCAGCCCTAACATAACTCAAAGCATATGGGGCACATCTTAGAACACTTTATCTTTTGCAGCAATATTTTCAAGTTTTCCATCTTAGAACGTTCAATTCATCGGCAGTAGAAAAACTTTTAATCTACACTTACTATTCCCAGAGTATCAGCCAAGAATTTAAATAAATCAAAAAGTTAACCCTAATGCAACCTGACCTATGTGAAATAACCCAATATGAAAATGAAAGTATAACCACGATGAATTGACGATGGCCAGAATATTACACGAGCAAATGACAAACTTTAATTTACACATACACTCATAGAGTGAGTAAGATTGAATTAGTAAGGCAGACAAAGGGATAAGAGACACAGGGATAAGACAAAGGGATTGAATTAGTTAGTAGAGTTCTTCAACACCTCGAATAACAAACAAACAAAATAGGCATTTTAGGGTGCATATGTGAAAACCCAAATCAAAGAGGAAAATATTGCAAAAGGCAAAAATTATATGTAAAAGGAAAGATGCACAAATCCAAGTGTTCTATTTTCATTACGTAACTGATCACGTACCATTAACAAAAGATATACAAGAAACAGATCTGAAGCCTTAACCCTGCATCATGGACTAAAATCATCAAAGTAGCCACTGACAAGAAGTAAAAGTCGTAAAAATCAAAAAGAAATCTTCTGAAAGAACATTTTAAGTTTTCAAGAGGTATTCACATTAAGTTACATCAATCATATGAATTCTATGGACAACATGTTAGGTTATGACAAATATAAATCATATATTTCATGCGGAAAAACCATAAAGCCAGGAATCCGAATTAATTGCCACATAGTCAATTAACATAATTTAGGATACATACATGTGATGCGTGCCTTCTCTAGCTGCTCCCGAACCGAACAAGAACAAGTTTAGGACTTCAAATGTCGCCCCTCCATAGATAGTCCACAGCAAGTTCGGATCCGCCTTAGATTCAATTAACTAGAATATTATCTAAGGTATTATGTTTTATTCGAAAGCTTGGTTATTAGTTTTAGGCAAATTATCAAATTCGTTTAAACTTAAACTATATGAATACTTGTTAATTGTGATGTATAAATTGTGATTATGAATCACCTATTTATAGGGAGGAAATATCGGACTTAGATTTCCACTAGGATTTAAATAACTAATTCTATCAGAATTCTAGTCAAATTAATCCATTAAATTTAACGTTTAATTAATCACTAAACATTTAATTCTTGTGGAATTAGGAAACACTACAAGAAAGCACTTGATTACCAACTGCATTTACCGACCGCCATAAAATTAGACAGTAAAAAAAAATTATCAACCGGAAATAAAACAATTGGTAATTTACCGACCAAAAATAGAGCGGTCGCTAAATTTTAAGTTTACCCACCACTTTTAAAGCAGTCGGTAATTTATCGATAGCTTTTTCTTGTATTCCGACTAAAGAGCGGTAATCCGACTATTTCCAAAACTCATTCAAAATTTTAATTACCGCCTATTTAATATCTCCAACCATATAAGCGGTCGTTAATTCTTTAAAGAAAAAAAAAAGCTTGAGTACAATTTGCGACCAACTTCATTCATTTCTACATTTCAAAAAAAACAAAAAAAACGACGCACCCAGCCTGCTATTTGGGCTGGGCGACGACATCGAATCTCTCCTGTCGGCGACGACGCACCTCCCACCTACCGACAACGACGCACCTCCCACCCTAACAACCCGCCGACGCCGTCTCCCTCCCAGCCGCGCAAAGTCCTTCCCAGCCCAACTACGCGTGTTGGCGCAAGCCTCCACCCATCCGGACCACCTAGCCGGACCGGACTACCTACTCAGCCGCACACCCGTCGACGAATTCCCAACCCAGGTAACCTTTGTTCTTAATTTTCATGATATAATGCTTCAATTTTTCAAACCCTAACTTTGTTGTTTATATCAAATGTAGTTTTTCTATGTGAAATCTGTGAATAACCTTTTTTCTCTTCTAATTTTGTAGAATTAATTACTTATTATGTTGGAAAATAAGTTTGTAAAAATGGGGCAATTGCTTATTATGGGTCAATTGCTTAAAAATGGGTAAAATATCTTTCTGTGTGAACTCTTAGAATGTTGAATTAATGAATTATTATGGGCTTAAAAATGGGTAAAATAATGTAAAAATGTGAATGAAATGCTTAATGTTTCAAAATTTGTTCTATATCATTATTATGTTAGTGATATTTAAAATTAGATTCCTAACCACAATGATAATTACTCTTGTTTTATTATTTATATTTGATTTTTATTCTTATTGGCTTGTGTTTAAGTAATTATTGATATTTATATAATTTATAAGTAAATTATTGATCTTTATATAATTTATAAGTGTGTTTAAGTAAATTATTGATCCTTATATCATTAATAAATTATTTAACTTTATTTCATTAATAATTATTGATTTTTATATAATTAATAATAACAATTATTCGAGTGTTTATTTAGAAAACTTCGAGCGTTAGTAACATGATTAGTGTGAGATGTGTAGAGATTGGTTAGTAACATGTTTTTTGTGAGATGTGTAGAATTTGGTATCATGAAAAGATTGGATGTATGATAGACTCGACGGGCGCAGTCTTAAGCCCAACTTTCTCAAGGGGGTTGGAGAGTTCATTGAGTTTTGCAAAGAGCATCCAATATGCAATGATGGTGACAAAATAAGATGTTCATGCCCCTTGTGTGATAACAGACGTTGCCATGATACTGAAACAGTTAGAGTATATTGGTACAAGAAGGGGTTTGTTAGTAATTACTATCAATGGATATGTCAAGGGGAAAGCTTAGTAGAGTCCTCGCACGTTCAGCCAAATCAATATCGTGATATGGTTATTGATGCTCTTGGAAATAATCAAGAGCATTTGTTGAATGAAGAGGGTAATTCAGTTGAAGAAGAACCAAATGATGAAGCTAAGAAGTTTATAGACCTTCTAAAGGCAGATGGAGATCCATTATATGAAGGGAGCAAACTCTCTGTGTTGGAGATGGCATCAAGAATTGCAAGTTTGAAATGTGAATTCAACTTAAACCACAGGTGTGTGGATGGGTTTGCATCTTTGTTGAATGATGCGATTCCAAATAACAACCAAATGGGTAGAACTTTCAATAGCACAAAGAAGGTTCTTGAGGGCTTGGAACTTCCTCATGAGAGGATCCACACATGCCCTAAAGGTTGTTTGCTCTTCTGGAAAGGCGATGCACAGTTAGATAAATGTAGAGTATGCGGAAGTGATCGGTATAAGAAGACTGCAAAGGGTAAGCTTATTCCAGCAAAAGTTCTAATCTATTTTCCAATCACACCGAGGTTGCAAAGGTTGTATTCTACCAAGAACATTTCGGAGGATATGACTTGGCATGCCAAGAATCCCCGAGTTCAAAACACCTTCGCACATCCTAGTGATAGTCAAGCGTGGAAGCACTTGGATACAACCTTTCCTAATTTCGCATCAGAGCCACGAAATGTCAGGCTTGGTTTGTGCACGGATGGATTTGCCCCCCATGGTAAATTTGGATCCCAATATTCATGTTGGCCAGTTATTCTTACACCATACAACTTGCCTCCATCGATGTGTATGAAAAGACCATTCATGTTCCTTTCTTTACTCGTTCCCGGTCCTAAAAATCCTGAAACTTGGATGTGTACATGCAACCACTCATTGAAGAGTTGAAACAGTTACGGGAGGTTGGGGCTATGACTTATGACATCTCAAGCAAGCAGAATTTCAACCTCCGCGCAACCCTTTTGTGGACTATTAGTGATTTCCCTGCATATGGCATGCTATCTGGATGGTCCACTGCTGGAAAGAAGGCTTGCCATTATTGTATGGATAAAAGCAAGGCATTTTGGCTTGAACATGGAGGTAAAGTTTCATGGTTTGATTGCCATCAACAATTCATTCCACATGATCACCCTTTTCGAAAGAATAAAACAGCTTTCTGCAAAAACAAAGTTGAACATGGCATGGGTCCGCATATAATGTGTGGAGAAGAATTGTGGCAATGTGTGAAGGACTTGCCTAAAGCAACTGATGGTCCTGAAGCTCTTAAGAAGTTGAAGAGTGCCTAAAAGGGTTGGTTCAAACAAAGTATTCTATGGGAACTCCCATATTGGAAGGATTTTCTTCTTCGTCATAACTTGGATGTCATGCACATTGAAAAGAACTTTTTTGACCAACTCATAAACACTGTGATGGATGTGAAAGGCAACACCTCGGACACCACTAGTGCAAGGAAATATATGGCTAAGTATTGCAAACGTCGGCAGTTAGAGCTTGAAAATGGAAATCAAACCATGCCCAAAGCACCTTTTGCACTTGACAAGGCTCAAAAGAAGGTGTTATGTGAATGGGTCCGAGACTTGAAATTCCCGGATGCTTATGCTTCAAACTTGAGCAGGTGTGTTAATCTTCAATCATGCAAGTTGTATGGAATGAAGAGCCACGATTGTCATGTCTTCATGGAGAGGTTACTTCCGGTTGCTTTGAAGGAGTTGCTTCCCTTGCATGTTTTGAAGGCAATTACAGAGATTAGTCAATTCTTCCGAGACTTATGCGCCCCCACTATCAAAGCGAGTGACATAGATCGCTTGGATAAGAATATAGCTGAGATCTTGTGCAAGCTAGAGAAGATTTTTCCACCTGCATTTTTCAACTCAATGGAACACTTTCCAGTTCATCTTCCACATGAGGCGAAGGTTGGTGGTCCCGTCCAGTACAGGTGGATGTACCCATTTAAAAGGTAATCAAAGTAATACAAACAAGCGTAAATAAATTATTACTTTAAATATCTTATATGTTTACTAGTAAGTATTAATCACACTTACATAATTTATAGGTTTCTTAACCATTTGAAGCGTAAGGTTGGAAATAAGGCACGTGTAGAAGGCTCCATATGCAATGCTTACCTAATGAAGGAGATTTCGAACTTTTGTTCCCACTATTTTCAACCTGAGGTTGACACCAAAGCAAGGGATCTAGGAAGAAACGTCCATTCGGTTGTTGAGAACCAACATGACGTTAATATCCCCGAGATGTTCAGGGTTGATTATGGTCGTGCACGTACTAATGGCCGTTTGCGCTTCTTGCAAGATATGGAGTATATATGATCGAGCACATCTTTATGTACTACAGTGGTATTAGTAGTAATTTAGTGACCGCCTTTGCAGTCGCTAATTTAGTGACCGTCTTGGCGGTCGCTAAATTAGCGACTGCCTTAGCGGTCACTAAATTAGTGATTGCCTTTGCGGTCGCTATTTCTGTCGCTAAATTTTAGCGACTGCCTTCCATTCGGAGTTTCCTAAATTACCGTCCAGGTGAACACTGACCGTCTTTTTGCGATCGTTGGCGGTCGCAAAATCTTTTACCAACCGTTTTAACCGTTTTACCAACTACTTTTGGCGGTCGAAAATTAATCAATTTCTTGTAGTGAAAATGATTAATCAAGCAATCCTAAACGACCAAGGATTCGTAGCATAGCACACACACACACACACACACAGCCCACGAGGGGTGTTGTGCGGGCTCGACCCAAGGCTCTTTGTGATTCATGGTGCCCTACGACAAATACACTGCATACTTCAGTTGGAGAAATGTCCATTAGCCTTTGGAACATATATGACCTTGTCGGACTTCCTATAAACGCCATTTTCTATGATGAGGTTGTCCCTTCTGCAATTGAATTGGAAGGTTCTCACGATGACGACAGTTTATACCTCCCCTACAGCTGCAGATATTTGTTCACAGCGCTGCAACACTTGTCCGCAAAACACAGAGTGGAACCATAACGTTCGAGACCTGGTGCCGATTTTGGCTTCGTGGTTCATCAAAGTACTTCTTGGCTTCTGGTAACAAAAAGTTCGTTCTTCCAGTAACTACGAAAGACTTCAGTTCATTTAGGGATCCTCGACCGTGGAGCGACAAAACTTACGAAGAATTTCGTATTTTAGGGATTCCTGAAGCGCATTGGAGACAAACATATCTGGCCGCATTTCTTTCTTGTTGGCTTTGTGCTTTTGCTTTGCCGGTGTCAGATGTGGGTTGCATTCATCCTAGTACTTTCAAACCTGCGTCATTTCTTGCAAGTGGTAAAGAGACTTCCTTGGCTATCCCTGTTTTGGCGAGCATCTACAACGGGTTGAACAAGATCTCCAATTCTCCTACTCCGGGCAAACATCGCGAGTCCTTCCCTTCACAATATGTATATGTTCGGACTGTTAAGTATTTTCGGAGTCACCACTACAACTTTGTTGGCGCTCCCTTGGTCGGAATTCAAGGCTTCGATTCTGTCATAAAGCTCTCGGATGCTAAATCATTTGTTTCTTCAGGTAAGGATGCTAACTGGCTTTCTAACTCTATATGTGATAATTCAGATGACAAGCGTGAGGATGAGAATCAACCAAGGAAATTTACAAACTTCCTCATTATCACGCGGTCCAGCTTTTTGACATTGAGATTTGATGATAACTATGTGGTCGAGCCTTATAGTCCCCATAGATTCAGTCGGCAATTCGGATTCCACCATGATGTGCCAGGTGAACTAGAAGTCCCGACAAAAAAGATCACCCTAGAGTACATGCTCCATCTCTGCACTCGATTGAATACGAATGCTATGTTTTTTATCCCTAGTTATACAGATAATGTGCAATCTCGAGTTACGCCAAACTTCACATCATGGTGAGATTCAATCCTTTCTTTAACTGCGGCTTCTACTTCAAAAACTCCCAACCCAACAAACACCAAGTCTAAAAAGAGAAAGGGTGACAGTCTTAATACTCAGTCAAAAGACAAAGCTGTCAAGTCTACAACTGGCTCTCACAAGGTTAATGTAATACCTCGTATTTTTATAACATTTATAAATATATTTAATTATATTTATAAAGCATTTTACGTTTTTTGGAATTTATTTCGCATTTAAATATTATTTAAATGTATTTTAATTAATTAGAATATTTATTATTTTAATTAAGTACGAAACGAATTTAATTTTCAAGTCGGGAAATTTAATGAGTCGCTAGTAATTTTAAAAGGTTTGGGTTTTAAATGAAAAGTCCAATTCGTTTTACTAAACGAGCCCAATCAAAAGAATTTAATTCAAGTCCTAAGCTAGCCCAGTCATTTAATTCCTTAAGCCCAATTCTAATTTCCTAAGCCTAGCCCATTAGAAATAGGGAGCCGATAAATAGGACTCCCCTCATTAAATGACCCCCCCTATTTTGTCATAAACCCTCTTTTGCTTTCTTGCCCTACACTCCTCTCCCTCTCCTCTCCTTGTCCGGCTCACCCACACGACCGCCAAGCACTTGGCGTGCTCGTGCCCGTGTACCTCGCTCGTCGCCCACTCTCACACTCGCCCACTCTCTTTCTCGCAGCCCGCCCATGTAACACCCTAATAACTCCTCATTTTCCAACTTAAAACACAGCAATTACCAAGATATTACCGCCACCGTGATAACGGCTAAGGCTATTTACCAGAATTACGCAGCGGAAATAACTAACTTTCAAAACATATTAAATAAATAGTTAATGGTCATTAAAACAAGTTGGAACCGTTGAGGCCCAAACTAAAACAAACCGTTTGAAATCCATTAACTGAAAATAGTAGTATTAGTCATGACTATAAATAGAAATAGAGTTTATAAATTACGGAAGCATAAAACTCTCAACTCGAATCCCATGATAACTTCTCCCGCAAGTTATCTCTACAAACCTGCTTTATTGAAAATCTACTCCCCAACAACGCAAATGCAATTGATGGATCATCATAGGGTCATTAAGGCGAAGGCCATGACCAGAGGACATGAAGCACGAAGTCAGCAAAAGCCGAGTACGGACAAGCTAGAATAACATTCTATCCTAACATGCTTCACTCGACAATTAAATAATCCACATGCAAAAGCCATAAAATAAACGAGTAAACACGGAGACAAGACTCGACACTTGAAACGACTCTTGACTCACAGTTTAATAAAAAGTAGCTTCGAACGGGTAAAGTAAAGTATCCTCAAAAGGAAAGAAAGGGTGATGGGAGGCAACCATACACCAAAATAAGTCGGGCTACTACCGACAGTCGGGCCATACCGACAGGAATTCCAATGCACAACGGCATAAAAGAGAATGAAACAACGTCTTGTATCATTCTAGGAGTACAAGTTTTCCGGCAAGACTCCCCCCCATTGTTCATACTCAAGGTATATACATTCCAAGAGTTTTGAAGCTCTTTGGGTTACACTTTACGTTAATTAGTATATTATGTTCAAGGCGACTCAAGACACAACATACAAACAATTGAACAATTAAACAATTCAACAATGACACTTCATTATTTTAATTCTTTAGGACTTGTGATCAAACAAGACTCAAGTGAAATTACTCCCATTGTTCCTTCTCAAAAACACTGTTTGAGATAACCCAACATTGCCTATTAACAAGCGGGGTGTGCCCTTAGCACGAATTGTCCTTAATTCAATTCACATAGACTCTCTAACATATTCTACCCCTTTGGTAGAATATATATGGCTCACTGGCAATATTCGACTGGCTCGATAATTATGCTAGACATCCTGTACTATAGCATCATAATAATAATAATAATAATAATAACTTGCATGCGCAATACTCATACATGCAAATCAACTTGAACAACATGCTTGACATAATTCAACTATTATAAAAGTCCATAACATGATAGTTCAATAGAATCTATAAGGCATAATTCAATTCATAACATGCTCGTTCATATAGATTCAATAATAATAATAACATGCTCGTTCTCAACATTAAACATGAATTCATAACAACATAATCATTCCCAATCATCAAACATGAATTCATAGCATATAAGTTCACATGATTCGCATTCAATATACTTCACGAAGTCTTCAAGGGATCGGTGGTCACCCTAGTCTTGTACGTACCTAGAATACCTAAGTACGGGGGCCACTGTGCGAATAACGACTCACTAGAAATCAACTCCTATCAAACAAAATAAGAGAACTAAATTATTATCCATGTTTACTAAATTTCCAGCAACTATTTAAGAAACTAAAACCCTTGGTTTAATTAAAATTCATTCATTAATTGGTAATTTAATAGTCTCAAATAGTCAACTCAAGTCCTAGCATAAAAACATTGACTTTTTTGCTTTAAAACCCTTAAAAACCAACTTTTTAAAGCTTATAACCAATCTGAAAATTTAGGTTGATTCCCATAATTTAAATTGTCATTAAATTATGTGAATCAATCGCTCAATCGATTTGAAACCGAAACCCTAACAATGGTCTAATCCGAAAACATGTTTTGACTTCAAAAATCAACACTTTGTAAACTTATTAAATCTGAAAATCATAATTTAAATCATCAAAACCAATCTCTTTAATTAAAACACAATACTAACCCAATACGGTGTTCATAACCGTTTTAATTAATCCAAACAATCCAATAATTAAATTTAATCACAATACTTAAATCAATTTAAAACTGAAAATTAATATTTTTGAAAACAAAATTTGATCTTTCCAATTGGCAACACACACACACACAACAATTATTCGTGTTGTGTGCATGTGCGTCGCACAAACAATGCAACAACAACACACGCAACACGCACCGCAAGCAGCAGTGGCGCGCGCGCAAGGGCGGGCGAGGGGCGACGAGGGCGCTGGGCACAGCAAGGCACACACGCGGCAAAGCGTGCGCGCAAGGGAAGGCGAGAGGTGCTGGGCACAGGCGGGACACAGCGCGCGCGCACACAGCACTGCTGTTGTGCTGCGACGCGACGCGGGACGAGGGCGAGCAAGGGACGAGCACACGAGTGCGCATAACAAGCAGCAGCAGCGGCGGCCTCGTGCACGAGTGCTGGGCGCTGCGGGGCTGCGACGCGGCGAGAGGGAGATAGAGGGGTGCGCGTGAGGCGCGGCTGGGCACGAGCACAAGGGCACGGCTCGTGCCTTGTGGCTCAAGAAAGGGCCGGACGAAGAGGAGAGGTAAGAGAGGAGAGCAAAATTCAGAATTTTTAAGTTAGGGGATCTCATGAAGGGGAGGGGTATTTATAGGTTCTCATCCCTTCATGGGTTAGGTATTAGGGTTTAAAGTTGGGCTTGCTTTTTGGGCTTAGTTGAATTTAATCCTTGCAAGCTTTTGTTGGGTTTGATTATGGCAAACGACTGGGCCTTAATTAAATTAAATTCGTTTTTGAAATACGAACCAAAAATTCCCGATTAAATAAATTCATAGAATTTATTTAATAAAAATACGATTTTTGAAATAATTAATATTTAGTTAATTAAAAATAAAAAGGGCATTTAATTCTCATTAAGTGAAATTAATTTATAAAAAAATACAACGGAATGCTTTATAAATATAATAAAATATATTTATAATTATAGAAAAATACGAGGTATTACAGCCCAGTCAGCACGCATTGCTGCTGGTGACGTGTTGTTGTGTTGTTGTTGCTGGTGCCCTGCCTTCGTCCCTTCCGACACGCACACCCCTTCCTCTCGTCTCTCTTGTTGCGCGCACAGCGCCCTCGCCCCTTGCCCCCGTGTCCCGCAGCGCTGCGCTGCGTCGCTGTGCCCCTGCCTTCGTCCCTTCGGCCGCACACGCGCACACACGATTGTGTGTGTGTGTGTGTTGTTCTTGTTTGTTGTTCAATCTTTTTCGCCCAATCACTTTAATCCGTGGTTGTTCCGTGCTATAGGCCGGATTGGTATAATCCAAATTCCCTTAAACTATTTTATTTAAATTCCGTATTTTGAATTATAATATTATTATTGTTTTGAATGATTAAAATGCTGGGAATCGGTTATGATCACCGTGCTTTGAGGATTTACGTGTTGTGATTCATTAGGCTTGTTTTAATTATTAAAGCATGAATTTTCAGATTCGTTTATTTAATAAAGAGTTGATTTTTATGATGTTAAATTGGTTTTATTGGGATTTTCAAGTTAGGGTTTTAACCTAGACCTAATAAGTCAATTGATTAGCATAATTAGGTGATGATTTTAATTATGATAATCAATTATATTTTCATATTTAAATAAAGGCTTAAAGTGTTGATTTTTATTGATTTTAAAGGCCGGAAAAAGCATGTTTTCATACTAGGGATTGGTTTTGCAAATTGAGACGATTATTTTATTGATAAACGATTGAATTCTAAAGTTTAAATAAGGTTTTAGATTTTATAAAGTTGCTGGAAATTTAATGAACCTGGAAATAATTTAAGTTTCATTATTTTGATGATAGGAGGTGATTTCTAAGTGAGTGCTCGTTATTGCAAAGTGGCCCCTACGCTTAGGTATTCAAGGTACGTACAAGTCTAGGGCGACCACACCATTTGTTAAGAGAATCGCATGATTGTATTGATGTGAATTATATTATGTGGGTTCATGTTTATTTTGTTGTACGATCATGTGAACTATGATGTTGGATGTATTGGATTATTCGTTGAGCAAGCATGTTGAGATTATTATGAGTATAGATTTCATTGTCAATCATGTTGTTCAATATTTATGCATATATGGTTTGTTTCACATGCAAGGGATGGATTATTTATTATTATGTTATTGGACGGGATGTCTAGCATACTTTGAGCCAATTATTTGTAACTCGTTATACTATTTATTTTACCACATGTGAAGGGTTAGCTCACGTAAGCCACCGCACATGTAGGGTTCAGTCGGGAATATTATATGAAATGAATTAGGATTTGTCATGCAAGGGCACAACCCTCATGTTAATGGGGCATGATGTGGAATCTCACTTTTGTGAGGAGGAACATGGTAGTAATTTCACAAGTGTCTTGCCTTGTTGATCACAAGTCCTAAAGCATTAAAATAAGATTGTTTTGGTTGTTGTTTATTAATTGTATGTATGTATGTTATTGAGTCTTGAGTTCGCCTTTAATAAAATATTAATAAACGTAAAGTGCAACCAGAACAAGCTTCAAAACTCTTGGAACGTATATACCTTGAGTATGAACAATGGGGGGAGACTTGCCGGAAAGCTTGATCTCCTACTAATGATACAAGACGTTGTTTCATTTATATTATGCGCAGGAATTCCGTCGGTATGGCCCGACACTCGGTATGGCCCGATTTTATTATTTATTATTTGATGTATGGTTGTCTCCCATCACCTTTCCGTTATGGAATACTTCTTTGGCCCGTTTGAAGCTTATTCTAATTAAATTGTGAGTCAAGAGTCGAGTCTTGTATTCATGCTTTGTTTTTTAATTATTAAATGGCTTTTGCATGATTGATTAGCACTTAGTGAGTGATGTATGTTTTCAGTCTTGTATCACTCTATTCTTGTAAGTACTCAGCTTTTGCTGACTACGTGCTTTGTGTTTTTGTTGGTCATGGCCTTTTCCGTAATGACCCTATGATGATCTATCATTTGCACTTGCATTGATGGAGAGTAGAATAATATAGCAGGTTGGTATATCGAAATCATGTGGCTTGGGATGATTGAGAGAGTTGCATGCTTTCGTATTTTGAACTATTTATTTATACTTTAATTATGTTTGAATTCGTTGAACTTTTATACTTTGGTTTTTGGGCCGTCATGGTTCCAATTTGTAGGAGGCCTCGATATTTATTAATTATGTTTTGAAAAGTTAGTTGACATTAAATTCCGCTGCGTAATTCTGGTACTAGCCTTAACCGTTATCACGGTGGCGGTAATACTTTAGTAATTCATTTATTTTAAGTTGGAAAATGATTTTATAAAAGCAAGGAATTATTAGGGTGTTACAGTTAAAGTTAGGCTACCCAAAAGTCCCACGACACTTTGTCGCCTAAGAGAAGCGTCTTCCAAAAGCACAAAGGATAAGGGTGGAAAACTTGCGAGCAAAGTTGTCAGTGATGGGTCTCCTTATGACGAGCACGCAGGTGAGAAGACAGTTTTCGATGATATTTACGACGACGGATCTGAACTTGACTTATCTCCCGAAAAGATGGAGGTCCGTATTATTATTTTTTAATAACACATGTCCGTTTTTTTTATTATTGATTTTTGTATTTGGGTACAATCTCTAATGTGTTTATCCACTGATTCAATCTCTACAATCGTAAGAACTTGTTTTTTCGGACGTCTTGAGCGAGGGCCACCGGGCTTGATCTCTTTCAATGACGTAGTATGGAGGTAGAACGGCGTTTGTGCTTGTTGTTCTTCTTCCACCGAGATTTGATATCGACTTGTGTGCTTGGAAGCAGTCTTAGGGTTTTCTGGAGAGTAGTAGTTTTTGTATAGTACGTTCAGTGTGTCTTGCAAATGACATGGAGAGAGCCTTTTATATCACTCTCCTAGGTTTAGGGTTTTCCTTTTGATTAATGGGCCTCCTTTCTTCAACCGATTTAAATAATCCACTTCTATTGAATAAACGTCACTTGGATAAGATGGGCCTACTTGATTTATAACCCAAATTAAACATATTCTCTGTCATTTAATAATAGAAGTCAACATTTGACTTTTTTCGGGACAAAAAATGATGATGTGGCATTCTTCATATTTTTAAGCCTACAATAGTATTAGTGGTTTTTATTTTTCTAGGTATTTCAAATACGTTATGTCGTTTAATATCGAGTACATTAGTATCTAAGAAACACGTAAATTGCACGTTGCATTGTGGTATCATTGATCAAATTTGATGATTTGAAAAGATATCTCCTGCATGAGTTGTATCTCATCTCAACTTCAACACCATTTACGGTGTACTAGGACTACAAGACTAGAAGTATGTCGGTATGTCCATAAGGCGTCAAAGTCTTTTATACATTAATGTCACGCTTAAATATCCTGAGGTTTTTTGGAGAAAATATAATATGTTCAGGTATTTGATAATTAATGATTTTTCTTTTATTAATTAATTAGAGATATTTTGGTAATTTTATTTTCTTGTACAAAGAAAATCTTTTCTACATTAAATAACACCACCAGAAGACAGAGGCAAAATTGGGTGCAACGAGGACCGAGGCATTTTCAGGGGAGAAGCAAATCACCGGAGAAGGAGGCGGAGGTGCACCAGGTTTTCATGGCGATTCCACAACAATATACGAGCATCTGGTCGTCGGCGCCACCAGCGACGACCACATGCAAGACATCAGCGGCGCAGCTCACCTCAATTCAGTTGGTGGAAGCGTTGTAGAGACGGGAAGAGGTGCAGAATTGAACCTTTGTGCGATTCCTCGGCCAAGGTTGGATTGGGGGATGAAGTCGACGCATGCATTAACTCATCTGACGGGGACAGGGCCGGATTTCAACCCCATAAACATGAGGCCTCATATTTCATCAATTCCTCCAAACGAGATCGTCATTCAACCTTTGCAATTCGAAACACAAAGCATAGATATGGGGCGGCTAGAACGCCGTATGGCGATGTACGTGACTCAACAAGAGGTGGTGGGGGTTCAAATTCAGGGAAACTTTTACCAAAAACTTATGAATCCCCTGAAGATTCTGGCATACGTGACTCCTATCCGAATGGAGGATCTGGGAATGATGGATGTGATGGAGTATTGGAGGGATTGGGAGATGTTTTACTACCCGGAGAACGCAGGCCGATGACTAAACCAGGGGTGACAATACAGAGACCTTTGCCAAACTTGAAGATGAAGATCTGCCTATGGAATGTAAGGGGAGCGTGTCGAAAGGATTTCTTGCCGGCTGCATGGTCCATCATTGAGGAGCAACACCCTCATGTTTTTGTTTTGTTCGAAACCAAAAGTGATGATTACAGAGCGAAAGAGGTGATGTTTCAGTTGAAGTTCAATGATTATCGAGTGATCCCCCCTAATGACAAACGTGGGGGTATTTGGTTATTTTGGAAATACGAGGTGGACTTGGTTTTATTCACGGCGGAGACAAGTCACTTCCATGTGCTCTTTAACTTCAAAAATATCCAACGGGAGGTTCTTGTTACGGGAATGCATGCACCGAGTGTTCCGGGAGTGCGTCATCAACTGTGGAGAAACTTGAGGGATAATCTTCCCCCACCGGAGACTCCGTGGTTGTTGGCTGGGGATCTTAATGAAGTCACGTCGCAGTCGGAAAAATTGGGTGGTCGTCCTTATCGTGCAAATCAAAGTCGTGATTTTACAAATTTCGTGGATGCGGCTGGATTGATTGATCTTGGATTCAGTGGTTGCCCTTTCACCTGGACCAACGCTCGTGATGGTATTGAGATGATTAAGGAGATGTTGGACAGAGCACTTGCTAATCCTAAGTTACTGGATCTTTTCCCCCAGACAAAGGTACATCACTTGCCTCGTACTAACTCTGATCATGCTCCTATTATTATTTCTTTCTTTGATTCAGTTGTTGCTGGCCCCTTCCCCTTTAGATGTAAAGAAGTGTGGATGGAACACCCTACTTTTGGTGAATTTTTCCTTAATAACTGGCGAATAGCTGATAATAACTTTTTACGAGGAAGACAGAATTTTCTTGCAAATATAAAGAATTGGAACACCAATGTTTTTGGTAATCTTAATAAACAAAAAAGACGTCTCTTAGCTAGAATTAATGGCATCCAAATTGCACTAGCAAAATATCACTCTGATTTCTTGGTTAACCTGGAACAAAGTCTTTTAAAGGACTTGAATGATATTTTTCGTAAAGAAAGGCTAATTTGGGCCCAAAAAGCAGGTCTAAACTGGCGAAAATATGGGGATTACAACACTAAATATTTTCATTTATTGGCTAAAATTAAGAAAAGTAGGGGGAAGATTCTGGCTCTTAAGAATTCTAATGGGGATTGGATTACTAAGTTAGAGGATCTTAAAAATTTGGCAACTGGGTTCTATGAAACCGTTTTGCTACTACCATGGCTTTTAGTAGTCTCAATTCAATCACTTTGAATCATAGTACCTTGTCTGATGCTGATAGTAACAGACTTTTAGAGCCCATTACCATAGAAGAGGTTAAGGCCAACCTGTTCCAAATGGACCCTATAAAGAGTCCAGGCCCAGATGGCATACAACCAATTTTTTTCCAGAAATTTTGGGCTGACTTGGGGGGGAGTTTGGCTGATTTCTGTGCTCATTGTTTTACCAACTATACCATTCCTTCTGAGATTAATAATTCTTACATCTAATTCCAAAAAACGATAATCCTGAGGTAATGGGAGATTTTCGCGCAATTGGTTTATGTAATACGATTTACAAACTCGTTACTAAGATTATTTCAAGCAGGTTACGCCCCCTTTTGAGTAAAATAATTAGCCCCCTTCAATCTAGCTTCATTCACGGAAGGGGTATTGAAGATAACGTTATAATTGTTAAAGAAATTGCTCATATGTTCCATAAATGCAGAAAAGGGAGAAATATCATGGCCCTAAAGTTAGATTTGTCCAAGGCCTATGACAGCTTGGAATGGAGCTTCATTCATGATACTCTAGTTAGTTTTAATTTCCCTTCTACTTTCATTCGTCTCATTATGTGTTGCATTACAACTCCTCGAATCTCAGTTTTGTGGAATGGGGAGGTTTGTAAGGATTTTTGTCCCACTAGGGGTATTAGGCAGGGTGATCCGTTGTCGTCTTATATTTTCGTGTTGTGTTTGGATAGATTATCTACCTTAATAGAGAGTCGTGTTCAGCAGGGTCTTTGGACCCCTTTACGCGTTACGAATAGCATTCGCTTGTCTCATGTCTTTTATGCTGATGACGTATTTTTATTTGGGGAGGCTTCAGTTAATAATATGCACAACATCATGGAAACTCTTTCCACTTTTTCTGAGATGTCAGGTTTGTGTGTCAATAGGACCAAGTCTTCAGTTATTTTTCCTATTCGTATGAATCATGTGCTTAGGGATTCTATTGCTGGCCCGTACAATTTTAAAACCACATCCTGTTTCAGTAAATATTTGGGAGTCGACATTAGACCCAATAAATTAAAATTTTCTAATTTTATGGGCCTTCTTGATAAGACTTTGGAGAGAATTAAAGGATGGCGAGCCAAGTTGCTGAACATGGCCGGTAGATGTACTCTTATTAAGTCGGTTTTGAGTTCTTACCCAATGTATTCTATGCAAACCACCTTGTTACCCCAAACCATTCTGGACAAACTTGAAAAGGGGAGTAGAAAGTTCTTATGGAATAGAGTGGATCTATCTCGTTATTTGGCTAGACTAAGTTGGGATAAGGTTACTAGGCCTTTGAATGAAGGGGGTCTAGGTATTCGGAGACTCAGGGAATGGAATTTAGCTTTTGTGGCCAAGTTATGATGGAAAATGATTACTCAGTCGGATAAGTTATGGGTTCGAATTTTTCAGGAAAAATACTTAAAACGAACAAATTTTTTTTAAGTTGTATCCCTAATTCAAGCCAATCTCCAATGTGGAGGGACATTTTGAAAGGGCGTTTGATTTTGGAAAAAGGTCTAATTATAGGAATAGGTAATGGGAGGGCTACTTCTCTTTGGTATCATCATTGGGTGGGTCCGGGTCCTCTCTATAAATATGTTATTAAGGACATTCCCGACAGGATAGCTCATTGGTTTGTGTGTGATATTATCCGAGATGGGAAATGGATGTTAGATCGAATTAAACCTTACATTCCGGATTACTTATATAATCAAATCCTAGCGACTCCCTTAGAAACTCATGTGGACTCACCTGATTTTATCAGATGGGTTCACACCTCCACGGGCGTTTTCAATGTTAAAACTGAAGGAAATAATGCCCTTGGTCCAAGTATGCATTCTATGTTAAGTCTAATAAGTGCGGTTCAGTATTAATTAACAAGTTAATAATTCAGTGAGATCAAGTGAGCTGAATGCCTAGCTAGAGGCCGCTTCAGTTCAAGTGGAATTAATGATATTAATCCACAGCTTACTCTTGACTGAACCCGTAGGGTCACACAAATAGTACGTAAACGGATCAAGTATTTAATGGCATTAAATACTCCATCTATGGATATTCGGAATCGACGGATCTTGGTTTCAGTGGGAGCTGAGATCGTCACAGGCAAGAAATGAATGCTCCGGAAACGATGATATTGCCGGAAACGGAAATATGGATCGTATCGGAAATATAAATATTATCCAAGTCGTAGATGTTGCCGGAAACGGAAACATGGTACGTATCGGAAAATATTATCGGAAATGGAAATATTGCCGGAATCGGAAATATTGCCGGAATCGGAAATATTGCCGGAAACGGAAATATTGTCAGAATCGGAAATATTATCGGAATCGGAAAATAATTCCGGAAACGGAAATATTAAATATTTGTTCGAAACGGAAATTAATTCTGGAATCGGAAATATTAAATATTGTTCGTATCGGAAATGAATTCCGGAATCGGGAAATTAATCGGAAGTGTTTCGTACGAATTAGCATCGGACGAGGCCTGCCAGACGAAGGCCCAGCACGAAGCCGGGCCATCGCCCAGCAAGCCAGCGCGCCACAACGCACCAGCCAAGGCTGCGCCAGGCCCACCGCAAGGCAGGCCCAGCGCGCGCCAACGCTGCGGCAGCGTGTGGGCCTCGTGGCAATGGGCTGCGAGCTCGCGGGCTGCGCGCGCGCGCATGGCGCCCCTCGTGGGCTGCTGTGCGTGCGTGTGTGTGTTTGTGTGCTATACGAATCCTAAAGCTATCAGGTTTCGACATATGATTAAAATCCTAAACCTAAAAGGATGAATTAATTAAATAAGAATTCTATTAGGATTCTAGTTTAATTAATTCGTATCCTAATAGGATTACAATTCCCTTTCCATACCTCTATAAAGGCCTAGGGTCATTATTTTGGATAGAGTATTCAAGTATTCAAAGTGATTTTTGAGAGCAAAAATTCAGTCATACAATTTCCTATACTAGCCGAAAATTCTAAGTACCTTAAGGGCGATCCTAGTTGGTCAAGCTTAAGGCGGATCCGGACGTGCTGTGGACTATCTACGGAGGGACGACACTTGGAGTCCTAAAGACTTGTTCTTGTTCGGTTCGGGCGCAGCTAGGGAAGGCACGCAACAAAGTGTATGCATCTAAACTATGCTAAATGATTATGTGTAAATAATATGCTTTCCTGGCTTTATTGTTTTTCCGCATGATTTATGTATTGTCATATGTATCATAACCTAACAGTGGTATCACGAGCCTCTTATTATTTTCATAATCTAAATTGCATGAACATGGTTAAATATTACAAATTTGCAAGAATTAAAAAGGGTGATTAATTTTCGTAATTGTTAATTAATTGTAAATTGCGTTTATTTAATTATACGTACGCAGTTTTTCGGCAGTTTCTTCGTTACTCATCCAAATCGAGTGATTTTTGTGTCAATTCCGCATGTAAAAGGCATTCTAAAATTTTGACAAAATTAGTATTTTTCGGCCCAACCCAGAATTCTCAAATTCGAAGCCTAACTATGACTTTTCGGAGGTTTTAGTTTTTCGAATGCAAAATTTCGTAAATTTAAGATGTTAAATTAAATATTTGCGATTCTTGTTGATAAATCTTGAATTTTTGATTGACCTACTGTATATGTTTAACAAGTTTGAATGCCTAGCCTTGTTAATTATGCAATCTAATTTGTAATTATGATTAATTTGTTGAAAATTGGAATAATTTAGAATTAATTTGATTTTCATAATTAGTTATAATTTAATTAGATACCTATGATTAAAAACCACCATAAAAATTGTAAATTTATGTTAAATTTTAAATTTTTATGACCTAGACTTGAATCCATGTTAATCGGAAATCAATTAAATAATAAATTTTCGATTTTTCGCCCTAAAATTATGAAATTAATATTATTTATTAATTTGTCATTAATTTTGAATATAAATTTTAAATTTTTATGCGATTCGCTCATATAACTTGCACGCACAAAGCAATGGACGCTACGTGTTACCCTTAAGGGGTGTTGCATAGTGCGGGCATGTGACGACAAGCAAGGGAGCTCGTGCCCATGCGGTACGAATGCAATGAGCAAGGCCATGGTGCAAGAGCACAAGGCAGCAGCCCTGCCTTGTGTCGTGGGCTGTGTGCGATGGGCGAATGGGCGAGGGCGAGAGCAAGGCACGAGCAGTCGCGTGTGGGCAGCAAGCGAGCTGCGCCACAACGCGCACTGCCTCGCGCAAGCGTGCGGAGCCTCGCGCGCAGCGAGCGCAAGCTCGCGTGCCACGAGTGCTACGCCCAGCATCGATCGCTCGCGCGCAGCGAGCGCTATCGTGCGTGCGACAAGCGCTGCGCCCAGCGATGGCGTGCAGCGTGCTTGTTGCGACGTGCGACGAGCGCTGCGCCCAGCGATGGCAAGCAGCTTGCTTGTTGCGACGTGCGACGAGCGCTGCGCCCAGCGATGGGCTGCGGCAGCATGCTTGTTGCGTCGAGCGCTGGCGCGCGCAGCGAGCACCAGCTCGCGTGATGCCTTGCGATGGTGAGCAGCAGCGATGCGACGCAGCGCATGGGCTGCGCGCACATGGCCAGCGATGGCTGTGTGCGTGTGGCCCATGGGCGTGCGTTGTGTGGGATTGTTGCGTTGCGATTAGATCGTTTTGAAATTTTAATTTGAAATTTTCAGTTTACGTAATTTTAATTAATTTTAAAATTAATAATTTAAATTATTTTCTTGGATTTTAATTTTGAATATTGTAATTATAATAAATTTTATTTATTCTAATTATTTTACTAAAATTAAAATCATGAATTAATTTAAATACGACTGAAATTAAATTAAACTTTTTGGATTCAATTATAAATTTATATGAGCTTTAAATTTTAATTAAATTTGTATGTTTCCGGTTAGACTAGAAATACATTTTTATGTTTAAAATTAGTAAAGCATATGAATTTATTGGTTTAAGTGGGAGCCCTTTTTAGTCATAAACTCTTGATTAGGTCTACAAATCCTTAAGGTTAAAACAACTTGATTACAATTAATAAGGACTGAATAATTTGTAGATTATTGGTGCCCTTTATTAATTGCTGCAAATGTTTATGTGATGCATAATGTGTTTTACTAACCAGCTATGTGGGCCATTCATAATAATGAATGGGTGAATGGTATATATTGTATATGTACTGTTTTGCAGGTTATGAAGTGACTAGTATGGCCCAAATAGGATAGAAAATATGGTCTGCGTACCATTAATTTGAATGTAATTGGTCTAAAGTACCAAAGTTGTTTTTCAATTCAAATATGGTCTGCGTACCATCAAATAGTTGTAATTAGTTTTTAATTATAGCTTATCCTATTTGAAGAAAATGGTGCCTCCCACGGAGATTTTCAAGACGGACTTTGAAGTTAAAGCTTCAAGATGAAGTCGGGCCATACTAGATCACATTTATCTTATGCATGTTTTAAGTTATTTATTGCTTTTAAATATGTCTTAAAATGCATGAGATCAAAAGCTTGATTATGTTGCATGATTAAGGATTTTAGTTCACTTAAAATCTAACCAACATAGTAAGAGCCTTAAGTTCCAAACTTAAAAATTGAGTTAAAAGGTGCCATGCCAAAATATACACTTGCTTGGATATCCTTTACATCAATCTAGTAATAGTTTTCGCTCAGCGAGGTGTTACTTATTGGTCCTAAAGGGGCAAGGTACACAAATAATTGTGAGTACATGTTAGTTTTGGTGAAACTCAACGATATAAGTAAGGAGTCCTTTTATGTCGTGGCAAAATCGATAAGTTTACCTAATAAGTTCTTAGACGTACCTATCAACCAAGAATAGTTTCTAGACTATTAGCAAAAGGCTTTTGCTTACCTAAGAAGTTTTAGGATTAAGTCGACAAACTGTGCTTAGTTCTTCAATGATTTTAGGATCTTGGAATCATTTTATTCACACCTGCCGGAACACATAATTCGAATAAAATGCTAATGACTTGTTTAAATTGCATGATTGCTTTCATTTTCAAGTTATTATTCATGATAAATGTTTAGACTTTGCATGCTTCAATGTATGTTTTAATTATTGTTTATAATTAAATATCTTGCACTGCAATAAATCCTTTTAGAAAGGTAACAGTAAATTTCCTCGATTGGTAGTGAATCCAAGAACGATTCACGGAAATGAGAGAAAGTGAGCAATTTAAAATGTACGTTTCTTATAGCGACTTTTATGGTTGTTTTCGAACATCAAAGTCGAATGGCAAACCAATTGGTGCTTCTGAATTCAAAATACACTGTAGTTTTGAGATCATAAAGCATTGAGTTTAATACGCTCAGCTTTACCAATGGTTAACAACCTAATATCTTTGTCCATTTAATTCTCGAATGAGTCTAGTCCCTAGACATTCGAATAGATCGATGCTTAGAGAACTTTAGAAGCTTCTGGTAAGATCATCTAGTTGAAACTTAATATTCAACATAAATTAAATGGTAAGAACTTTGTTGGGGTGACATTGGACATGTCTAACAAAGTATAAAAGTCAACACTAAAGAATTCAATTCTTAAGACTATAAGAAAGGGTACAAGAAATAGGAAAACGAGGAACAAATGAAAGGAATTTACGATTCCGTTTCTACCTATAAGTTTATGTTTAAAGAGAAGTGACCTAGCAATCAAACTTCCTTGGTATCATATACCGCTTGAGGTTCTTACTTCGGTAATAACTCAAACAATGGAAGCTAGGATACACTAATGACCTACAAGTGGGAAATGAAGCATGGCAATGCTACATTAGTTGTAGGGTCATCTAGTTTGTTTTAAGTCCTTTCAATGGCTGGAACTTAATGGCTATTTTGTTCCATAATCAACATACCTAAATTTCTGTTTTCAAACACAGAAAGACTCACATTCAAGAAAAACAAAAACAATGTTTGTTTGTTTATTTGAATGAAATGGTCAATTACAGGTTGAGTCAATATGCTTGATTAAAACAAACAACTCTTTAAAGAACTTTACTAGGTTCAAATCAAACCCTTGATTTGAGTTCCACTAATCTTTGGCATTATTGCTTAGACCATATCAACAAGTTAACATTCAAAAGCTCTATTTTGATGGACTTTTGAAAGTTGATTGATTTCTAGATCATTTTAAGACAACTAGTCTTACTTGTTGAAAGTAACAAAAGATATGAACTATTGTTAGAACGCCTAGACAATAGAGTTCAAAGCTAAAGAAAGATTTTATGACTTTATTATTTCACATGGATTTGAGTGAATATAGGTTTATTTACTCAAATGTGATATAAGTTGAATCTGTTTGGCTAGTTCAAAGATTCAGAAGTATAAAATCCACTTGGCAAGAAATCATAAAGATCTAGGTTAGATCATGTTGATGATTACTTGAGACCAAATATGATCATCAATGATTGTGTGTTGTAATTTCACAATCTAGGTCCATAAGATATGGCATATCTTAGTTGGAATAATCGAAGTCAATTAGTACTTGATTCGTTTAATGATGAATCATAAAGACTTTTTCTATAATTTCTAAAACAAAATGCTCAAATACCACCAAACTAAACCAAATTCGTCAAAGCTATTGAAAAGTAATTTCAGAATAACTTTTCATAAAATATATCTAGAGAGTTGCAAAACTCAGTGGGAGCTTAGTGTTTGTCATTCGACAAACTAAGGCCCAAGTATAGATATATGTTTCATTATGATGAGACACAAGGGTATTGTTTCTACCACGAATTTTTGAGAACATAATGTTTGTTTACTCGAAATAATGTCCTTTTAGAGATTCGTTTCCAAAATGACAAGTGGGAGAAAATAGACCTCGAAAGTTTTCGAGGCGAACGACAAACATAAACGGACATTCCGGAGGCTTTTCGAAGTGCTTCAGAAAATCCGAACTTATTCTTTAAAGACTTTAGAATTGCTTTAAAGAATAGACATCTCTTAGAAGACTTTACAAGTGCTTTAAGGAGAACAGAATATTCAAAGGACTTTCAAGTGGCTATTGATATTCTATTGTTTGATGTTCTATACCCAAGTAGGTATAGAGTTCAAATCACTGAAACTATGAGATTCTTCTATTAGATAGTGAAGAAACATGGAGTTCAGGTCACTGAAACTATGCAATTCTTCTATTAGATAGTAAAGAAACCTACAACTTGCAGTCAAACTATTATCATGTAGATTAATGAGTTTGTGACCTGTAAGAAAGCTATGACGAAACCCAGATTCCCTAAAATGGTTAGAGGCCATATATAGACTCAAATGTTTTAAATGGTTAGAGGCCATAAAACATACTCAATGTTTTGATGACAAAATTGAAATTTTGTTGATTTGCAAGAATAGGTTCACACCTATTGGTTGCAAGTTTGTTTTAAGGATAAAAACCATCAAACATGAAATTGTGTTCACACACAAAGCGAGATTAGTTGCTAAAGGTTACAAGCAAATTCATGGTGTGAATTGTGTTAAAACCTCATGCATAATCGTAATGCTCAAGTCTATAATTCAAGCAATGATTGCATATTGGTACATATAGCAATTGGATGACAAAACGTATTCCTCAATCAAATGTTGGAATAAACTATGTACATGGTATGTCATAGGATTTGTGGATCCAAATAAATGCTTGAAAGAGAAAGCTAGCTTATAAAATCTAAGTACAGATTTAAGCAAGCAATTGGGAATTGGAATTATATTTTAATGAAGCTAATAAGTATTTTAGTTTCATAAAATATACATGATTCTTATAGATATATAAGAAGTTTAGTGGGAGTACATAAAAACTTAATTGGTCCTATGTGTATCACACACATATCTCTCTATTGTAAAATAACATTCAAATGCTAATTACTTAGATTTGAGATTATTCATCAATGATGGACCATGGCGAAACTTAGTACATACTGGGTATTAAGATCTATTTACAAAGATCTTATGATATTGTTTTGGATTAAGTAATGGCATTTACTAAATCAAACACGAAAGTCTCCATTGGAGATATTCGACCCATGTGAATAAATCTAAGTAAAGGATGTTTGAACTATGTATAAGCATTTACTAAGTTAAACATCAAAGAGTCTAAATGAGATTCTTAACCTTTATTATATGTCAAAGAATTTAGCTGAATTTAGTATCTACTGAAACTAGATAAGCTAAATTTACATGAATAGAATTCAATTGGGAATTATTCTGCAAAAGAATTTATCATGTATGATGTAATATGAGGATCGCCAAAAACGTATCGTATGACTTTAGGCATGACGAACATATACCAATCTCTATTGATCTAAGTGAAGATCAACTAGATTGAGATCAAGAATACTTATGGTACTTGAAAAGGTACATAGGAATAGTTCTTGATTCAAGGAAATAAAGATATGCTAAATATTGATGCTACACGCATAAACACTGGCAAAGGATCAAGCAAGACCCTTTGGAGTTAACCATTGATAAGGACGAGCTATAGAGCATCGTGTTTTGAAATGGCAACATGGATTGGAGACCATGAGTTGTTGCGTGGGATATTAAAATATTAATTTCTATGTTCTAAGATACAGCTGGAAAGTATTCCACATATCTGTGAACTGCTTGGATAAGTAATTCCAAACAAAGCATCACTAGCAACCTATAAAGTTGAAGTAAAAGTACTTATTGCCTAAGAAGCAATAAAACAGGGTTGTTTATGTTAAAGAGTTCTTCACTGAACTTGGGTAGATCACATGTCTGATGGCTTGATGGTTCTTCATTGAAAAAATGCGTAGAACCACTCTTGAAGCAAGAAAAGACTAGATCACAAAATAAACATACTCAAAAGATCTTATCATCTATCTCGAAGAACATTCGATGAAAAGGATATTAAGATTGGCAAAGCATGATAACTAAACCTATGCAACAAGTGAGAAACAACACTCACATTGTAGCACTGGAAATCAAGCATAGCATTGAATTCCATGAACTGTTTTAGAAGATGGGTTTGAGGCCCATGGTGGTAAAACATTGGGGTTGAACATTTATCATATATGAAATGAATTTTCATATTCCATTTAATCTTGGTTTAGTTTTAAATGATGAGTCCCTTCAATTTGACGATATATTCAAGATAGACTGTCAGGACAAGTCCTGTGACTAAGAAATGTCTATCAAGTGAACTTGAATGTCAAAGGTTGAAAATGGTCCCTAGTCGGAGTTTTCTAAAAAATTGGACGCATAGAAAACGTTAGACGATTAGAATGCAAGATGACTAGTAGTTCTGTTTCTTGAACTATGTGGACATGGCAATGTCATAATCATTTGCATAGATACTTACTTTGGGAAGACTAGTATCGGACAAGACCTATGAAACTTTACTGTAAGAGATGAAAATCTGTCATAAGTAAATTTCATTAAAATTATTAGACACTAAATCCTCAATACCTGAGTGATTTGAGATTACTTGTTTGAGAACTGGTTGCTTTGACGTTGACCAACCGTCGCACCGTAAAAGGAGGCTATAAAGGCAACGCTCAGGTAATCACCTATCAAACGAAGTCTAATATCAAGATCGCAAGATTGGGATTGTCCTCCCACAAATCGGGATGAGATGCTTAAAAGTTGTACAAGGCCACTCGGAGAGCTAGAAACTGTGAAATGCATGGCCGTGCTCGGATGAATCATAGGCTATGATTATCTGTTTATTTGATCAGTTGAACTCTGAAACCGAGGAACACCTCTGGACATAATAAGGATGACAACTCTTACCTTATGTTCAAGAGCAAGCATCGAGCGACAAAGGAATTAGGAAATGCACACTTGTCCCTAAGGACAAGTGGGAGACTGAAGGAAATAATGCCCTTGGTCCAAGTATGCATTCTATGTTAAGTCTAATAAGTGCGGTTCAGTATTAATTAACAAGTTAATAATTCAGTGAGATCAAGTGAGCTGAATGCCTAGCTAGAGGCCGCTTCAGTTCAAGTGGAATTAATGATATTAATCCACAGCTTACTCTTGACTGAACCCGTAGGGTCACACAAATAGTACGTAAACGGATCAAGTATTTAATGGCATTAAATACTCCATCTATGGATATTCGGAATCGACGGATCTTAGTTTCAGTGGGAGCTGAGATCGTCACAGGCAAGAAATGAATGCTCCGGAAACGATGATATTGCCGGAAACGGAAATATGGATCGTATCGGAAATATAAATATTATCCAAGTCGTAGATGTTGCCGGAAACGGAAACATGGTACGTATCGGAAAATATTATCGGAAATGGAAATATTGCCGGAATCTGAAATATTGCCGGAAACGGAAATATTGTCAGAATCGGAAATATTATCGGAATCGGAAAATAATTCCGGAAACGGAAATATTAAATATTTGTTCGAAACGGAAATTAATTCCGGAATCGGAAATATTAAATATTGTTCGTATCGGAAATGAATTCCGGAATCGGGAAATTAATCGGAAGCGTATCGTACGAATTAGCATCGGACGAGGCCTGCCAGACGAAGGCCCAGCACGAAGCCGGGCCATCGCCCAGCAAGCCAGCGCGCCACAACGCACCAGCCAAGGCTGCGCCAGGCCCACCGCAAGGCAGGCCCAGCGCGCGCCAACGCTGCGGCAGCGTGTGGGCCTCGTGGCAATGGACTGCGAGCTCGCGGGCTCCGCGCGCGCATGGCGCCCCTCGTGGGCTGCTGTGCGTGCGTGTGTGTGTTTGTGTGCTATACGAATCCTAAAGCTATCAGGTTTCGACATATGATTAAAATCCTAAACCTAAAAGGATGAATTAATTAAATAAGAATTCTATTAGGATTCTAGTTTAATTAATTCGTATCCTAATAGGATTACAATTCCCTTTCCATACCTCTACAAAGGCCTAGGGTCATTATTTTGGATAGAGTATTCAAGTATTCAAAGTGATTTTTGAGAGCAAAAATTCAGTCATACAATTGCCTATACTAGCCGAAAATTCTAAGTACCTTAAGGGCGATCCTAGTTGGTCAAGCTTAAGGCGGATCCGGACGTGCTGTGGACTATCTACGGAGGGACGACACTTGGAGTCCTAAAGACTTGTTCTTGTTCGGTTCGGTTCGGGCGCAGCTAGGGAAGGCACGCAACAAAGTGTATGCATCTAAACTATGCTAAATGATTATGTGTAAATAATATGCTTTCCTGGCTTTATGGTTTTTCCGCATGATTTATGTATTGTCATATGTATCATAACCTAACAAAAACTGCTTACTTCTCCCAATTCTGCTCCTCTTCTACTGTCCCTCAATCCCTTTCTATTGCCTGGCGTTCAATTTGGAAAGTTAGGGTCCCTTTCAAATATAAAATGTTATTATGGAAGGTTTGTCATCAAATCCATCCAGTAGCTAATAAGCTCTTTCACATAATTAAGTTAATTTCCCCATTGTGCTCCAGGTGTGGAGTGTACAATGAAACTCATTTGCACCTTTTCAGGGATTGTTGGGATTCCAGTATAGTGTGGAATTTTATTTTTCAACGATTATTTACTGCAGCTCGAATTGACTTCAGCTCGTTTTTTAATTTGGCCTGGGAAGACTGGATTCGCTGGAACTTGGATCAAGATCTGAACTG
Source organism: Spinacia oleracea (assembly GCF_020520425.1). Lineage (NCBI taxonomy): Eukaryota > Viridiplantae > Streptophyta > Magnoliopsida > Caryophyllales > Amaranthaceae > Spinacia > Spinacia oleracea. The sequence continues at coordinate 19,468,441 of NC_079490.1, forward strand.
GCGAGTTGTTTTTTCCACAGCCATATGGCACATTTGGATTTCCAGAAATATAGCAGTTTTTGAGCAAAAAATGTTCAAACCATTTTCTGTATATTCTGCTTTTTTTGTTGACTACACAATTACTAACACCGTATTGCAGGGTAAAGGCAAAGAGCCATTGGTAATCAATGAATCTGTTTGGACCCCTCCATCAGTTATTTGAAATTGAATGTAGATAGAAGCTGGAAGGCTCTCAATGAAGCGGGGGGTGGTGGCGTTTTCAGGGGGGCAAATGGGAATTGGTACATGGCCTTTGCGAGCAAATTCAGTGCCATTACTCCCTTGGCTGCTGAGCTTTATACCATAAGAGAGGGCTTGATGATGGTTGTGGACTACGACATTAGGCAATTGGAGCTTGAAACAGATGCAAAAACTCTAGTGACATTGCTTAATATAGTGGACCACACCTATCATCACGATCTTTCACAAGTTATCAAGGATGTTGTTTGCTTAATGAATCGTATTCCTTCGTTGGAAATTAATCACACTTCCAGGACCAACAACCAGGTGGCACATAAACTAGAAGAATACTCCACCTCGATGGCACTTGGGTACAAACTCTTTCTCAATCCACCCCCTTTTGTAGATCAAGCTTTTCAGGCGGACTTGAAGTGTGTTCAACTCAATGGAGATCAGAGTGGCTTAGGAGATCAGGCACAAGAAAGGCAGATCATTGATTTGGAAGCTCCTCCACCACCTGAAGTTTCTTCGCAGGACACAGTTACAACGAGTATAATGTTTGGTACCATTCCAACAACGGTGACAACTTCAGTTTCAAGTTTAACAAGGAAGAAGCGTTGGGATGTTGGGCAGAATACACAGGGTGATGCCACTGATGGATAAAAGCCACTGGTTTTTGCTCTTTTTGCTTTCTATGAATGTAGAAGGAAGTAGTGGTAGTTGTAGTTTAGTTTGGGAGATGATTGCAACTGGTTCAATGCTTTACATGGTAGGATCTAGTGGTTGTAGCTCTCATTTTTGGGCAGCAAGTTTTTGGGATATGCCCTTTTTGTATAAAACATTAACTATCTAGTTTCGTTTAATATAATTCCTCGGTTATGCGTAAAAAAAAGGAAAATTATTAATAACTGTTGTGAAATAAAGAGAAGGAGATGAGAAATTGGGAGAGAACAACTGTGTATTTTATTCCATGAACAATAAGGTATATATACATACAATAGAATAGGGTTTGCTTGAGGAACAATAAACCCTAAGATCTAGAATATTCTGGAAACATACTAGGGGTATCATGGGCATCCACATAATATTCATAACACTCCCCCTTGGATGTCCATTATTGAAGGTTATGCCTCGTTAAAACCTTACTAGGAAAACCCTGTGGGATAAAAACCTAGTGAAGGAAAAAGAGTACATCATTCTTCATAATACGCTTGAGATGTTGCCTCGTTAAAAACCTTACCAGGAAAACCCAGTGGGACAAAACCTTGGTTAAGGGAAAAAGAGTGCAACGCGCATTTCTCCCCCTGATGAATACAATGTTTGAGATCTTTAAGTGCAATCAATCCAATATTGTTGAGTAGCTCTTCAAATGCAGCATCATGGAGTTCCTTGAAACTCGATTCTCCATAGTTTAACTTGAATCTTCAATTCTCTACTTGAACAGATGAAGTGAATATCTTTATCACCAAAGCTTCGAAAATAATACCTGTAAGATCATTTGTTTTTCTCTATCTCATTCGATACGTTTGTTTTCGAGTTTCTCGATGCATAATACTTTAGCTTCACCTTAGATAGATACATTTTCTTGTATGTGATATTACAAGACTTATCCATACATATTGGACATATATACCTTCTTCTGGAGGTCATAAATTGTAGTTTTTGATCAATATTGATCAAACCTTTTTTTGGTCATACTTTCATGGCAATACATGATAAATAACAATATCATCGTCCAACTTGGAGGTATAATGTAGATAATAATGTTATTTATGGTTCTTCTGGACCATGACATAATATCCACTGGAAGGACATTAATTACCTTTATCTTATATTTTAAGATGATTCATATTTGTACAAGAATTCTTTCATGAATAAATTAATATGTATATTTCAAAACTCTCAAGTACTCAAACTACTGGTTGAGACGACATTCCAAAACACTCTTTTAGAGTTTTGATAATATCTTACCAATGTTGTATATTCATTGTGCAAAACTTAAAAGGCTAGATGTTTAAGAACATCATGTATAGTTCTTCAGGAACTCTTCTTATTTGCATGATTCATAACATGCTATTAAATCAACATTATATATATATACTTCTTTCACAACTATTAAGCCAATGGAGTAAGAATCTCCACTTATAAATTTTTCATAAAGTTGCAAATCTATCTCACCATTCTTTGGATGCATATTCATATACGACATAATAAAGTTTTGAAACATGTTATATGAAATTATAACTAGCTAATTCTATATCATACCATGATAAAATATAAAACAAACTAAATGTATGATGAATGATGCATTTAACTATTAACTACACGTGTGCATGAATGTAAGACTCAAATGCAAAACACTGTACAGTGTGGATATTTCAAATCCATAACTTGTTGGACTTCAGGTCCATGAGCTCATTTGATCATTATAGTTATGTCTACATTGAAACAGACATAGATTTACGATCTCCTATTCAAAATCCATTATTTCTCGCATATGCATTATATTTCGGTTCCATCATCTACCGGTATCATCAAAATTCTTCAACATATATTCTGCATGCTATTCATCAATGATATCTGAATATTTATTCAATAGGTACCATTCATTTATTCTCACGGGCCATCTATTATTGTTCAGATATCTATACCACTTCAAGGGTTTTTCATACACTATATAATTAATAGTGTTATGTTTATTTTCAAAAATATCATCAACTGCATTATCTTGCCATCATTTTCATATAATCACTATGTTGGAACCGTATATATAATCTACACTTCAGGTGTAGAGATTTAAATAAATATTGGCAAGATATATATTTCTCAACACTTACTTTATGTAACATCGAGCACTATGACTATCATACACCTTTATGCCTTTGAACATGTAACAATTCAACAAAATCAAGTCATAGATATTTATGTCCAAACATACTTAGAGGACATAAAGCTGGCATGTACACTTACTCATATGGGGATCAATTTATTATCTTTCAATTTTGCCAACTTATTCTTGCTCGTCTCCCCCTAAGTTGGGAAAATATTTTCAATATGTTATGGGGCATAAAAAATTTCACCAACTAAATAATACACTTTTCAACGTGTATTTTGATAAATATTACATACTTTTGTTCTCTTCTGGAGATCAACATTGATTATGGGGAGTAGATATAATATGCAGTTGTTTTCTTCATATATTCTCTTTTCGTGCTGACGTATGATTGCCCCGATCAAGAGATTTATGATGCTTATTTATGATACTTAAATCAATCACAAAATACTTGCAAACTTATTGGTGATCTTCAAGTCACCTACTATCATTCTGGTGAACTTCAGGTCACTTACTATCATGGTGAACTTCAAATCACCTATCATTATACAATTTTTTCAAAATCATTAATATCTCTTGTATTTATTTTCTCAATCGATTCATTATAACTATTCGATTGAAATACAACTCTACCTCATCATTTTGTCCTGCCTTCAATATATATACAAAATATGAGGGAGTGTCAGCACCTAAAATTTTATTTGATAAGAATTTTCAAATTCTCATAACGGGTGTTCTTAAACCCGGATGGCCTGGATTATCACATCATGCGTATATAATATCATATAAAATATTTCATTCGATAACTGCTGGTTATCTTCTCAAAGTGATCACTGTAATTATAGAATACTATAATTTGAACATATTGTGATGTGATATAACGACACAAACTGGTGTCTCAATTATAACGGCAAGACAATCTAAACAAAACTTGTGGAAGATAGCTTGTACTCTTCAAGAGTATCCATTACAACTTTGGTACATATCACAAAAGTATACATCTTCAGAATGTAGTATATTACTCATGCTCATAGAGCGAGTCAATAAGACATAATCAAATATTTGTACCAAGTTTAACATATTGTATTATAATCTTGATCATATACTACTAATTTTATTATGTTGAGAGCTATTTCCCACTAATCGTTGCATGTATTCATGTATAAATTTGGTTCGGAGAGCGCTACAATGTTTACTAGACATATATTTTCATACGCCATGTGTATCTACAATTTATTCCCTTTTGATGGGTGCTAATAAAGCTCAACAAGATGCTTTGGTGTAATGGGCCAAACATTTGTTCATTTTTCCTCTACAACCAACCAAAAATATAAAATTTGTATTTTCTCATCATTAACTTTCACATGCTTTCATCATTTACAATCTCACTTCTGGTGTGTATATGTGTATTTTGAAATTACATTTGTACTCATTTATTCACCCATGATTATATTATATTTTACTTTCACATCCTCGATCATGACTATTGACATTAACTTCACTATCTTTAGTCATACAATTTCTCATTCACTTCTGGGAATGATTTACCTAATTGAACGTGATCATAATACTTTCCTTCAGGATTTCGTTATTGTCTCATCCACCAAAAATTAATATATAACTATTTAAAAACACTCTAGCTTAAATCTCTCTCAAAAATATCGTGTCTGCAGGACCACGCTAGTTTCATGAAAGAAATGTAGGGTATCTTGACAACAAGATTTAGAAACTATTATAGTTTTCTAGGCCATATTTTCTTGTACTTCTCCAAAAGGTCTGCGGGCCTTTAATGGTCAAAAGTCTAAACTGAAGTCGTGAACCTATTTTGACTTGTAAACAACAGTCAATGGTATATTCGCATTTCAACATATAACACCCTTGATAAATAATTTTCTTCAGGGAAGGGCAAGACCACATATTTAAGTTCTTCAATATTATCTAGTAAAATTCTATTATGAATTCTACTTGTTTTAGTAGACCAATACCTCTTTTTTTTTTTCTTTCTCCATAGCGGTAACATACATTGGTCAAGTATCATTTTTATCTTGTTCTTGTTTGTTGACATCTTTGTCCCACTTCTGGTGGGGATATGAGTTATTGAGAGAACTATCTCAGCCTCAAACTCGACCATATTCGTATCCATGACCACGTCCTCAACCACTTTTGTTGTGTGGTATTTTCTTTCCCATTATGGGATGTCACATTCGCTTCAGGGAATAGAGTAGAACCAGTTGGGCGTGATTCATGATTTTTCATCAATAACTCGTTATTTTGCTCAGCCACAAGAAGACATGATATCAATTTCGAATATTTCTTAAAACGTATTTCTCGATACCGTGTCTGCAGGACAACATTGTTTGCATGAAAAGTGGACTAGTGGAGTATGTTTTTTTTTTCCTATCATATCTTCATCAATAATTTTCTCTCCATATAATTTCAGTTGAGAAATAATTTTAAACATACCTGAGTTATATTCACTTACAAACTTAAAGTCTGATAGTCTTAAATGTAACCAACCATAACAAGTTTTGGGTGTAATATCACAGTTTTCTGGTGGTCATACATGCATTTCCTTTAGATTATTTTAAAGGACTTGTGGATATTTTATGGCCAACTACTCATCTTAAGACCTTAATGGAAAGGATGACGAAGAAATGTCAAGACTTTGCCTTGTTTTGACTTGTTGATTTATTTACTTCATTGATTGTATCACCACTTATCCTTGGCATCTAGGTGCATTTCACCATCTAACACCCATGACAAATATTTTTTTTTTTTTTCAGCAATATCAAGGCCGTAAATTCAAAATTGTCCGATATTCATATTTAAAAGAGAATATTGCACAATTAGGGCTTAGCTAGTGAATATATTCCTAACGAAACGTAATTATTCACAAGTATCCTACTAATCTACGAAGTATTTACGCAAACATATTACACATTCATCCCATGTATTCATACTAAGTTATGTACACGAACATATGCATATTAATTTCATCAACCAGGCATGACGCCAAAATCATTTTCACAATTAAACTAGTGTTCTTATGAAGATAAGCATAAAGGGGGGATTATGCTTTGGTGACAGTTATTGTCATTGAAGATCGACAAATAATAATAAAACAAACAAATTAATTAATTAAAACATACTTGTGATCAATAGTAATAATTATGATCAATTAGGAAACCAATTTCTAAATTGGTGTGATATGATCGAACCTATGCGCATCAAAAGATCAGAAAGTCCATTTTTTTTTTTTTTTTTAATAAAAGATGCAAATCATGAAAGATAATAATACAAAAAAACAGTTGTACATAAAATTCCTTAGATTAACGTTGTTATGTATTCAGGTATTGTTACCAAACATTGACGAATCAAGATCTAAATACGTTGTAGTTAGTTTGCTAATTAATAATACCCAAAATTGTTCGTATATGGCTATCATAAATAAAATTGACTCTAAAAATTGGTTGAACAACAAGCATAAATTATGGCAGACACTTATAATCTTGGAATACCAAAATTTAAATAATCAAATAATTAAACTTACATTGATGATGGTCCTTCGAGAACATTTTTTTTTTTTTTTTTTTTTTTCGTCCCCATTGTTTTCTTTCGCTGGTTATGAAGAAAAATAACTTTTGATTGTTTTTGAGATCTAACTCTAATCTATTGCATAGAACAATGGTGCTGATAACGTGTTGTGAAATAAAGAGAAGGAGAGGAGAAATTGGGAGAGAACAACTGTTTATTTTATTCCATGAACAATAAGGTATATATACATACAATAGAATAGGGTTTGCTTGAGGAACAATAAACCCTAAGATCTAGAATATTCTGGAAACATACTAGGGGTATAATGGGCATCCACATAATATTCATAAAAGCCACTGGTTTTTGCTCTTTTTGCTTTCTATGAATGTAGAAGGAAGTAGTGGTAGTTGTAGTTTAGTTTGGGAGATGATTGCAACTGGTTCAATGCTTTACATGGTAGGATCTAGTGGTTGTAGCTCTCGTTTTTGGGCAGCAAGTTTTTGGGATATGCCCTTTTTGTATAAAACATTAACTATCTAGTTTCGTTTAATATAATTCCTCGGTTATGCGTAAAAAAAAGGAAAATTATTAATAACCACATAATTTAAAGCACTCTGTGAAAAAGGCGGTTTACAACGCTTTTCCCCTTTCCCTTCTGTGTTTTCTCTCATCTATTTTTTCTCTCTCTTCATCCAGACGCCATTAAAGCTTGAAGCTCGACCTTTTTCTCTTCTCGGCTTGCATCCATTTCTCCTTCCCATTGTCCGTATTCGCGCTGCTTACGTCGTCTACGTTATTAACCGGTTCAGAAACCCTAATATAATTTCGGTAATTTCTCAACTTTCTTTCTCAATTAGTTTTTAATTAATTGTGTTATAGATTTGAGAATTTCGTGTTGTTAGGCCTAAAATTCATACGATATTTCCAGTAAATTGTTGTATTCCCTTTTTCTTTTTGGTGTAAAACCATTTCGGAAAATTTTGCTTTCGATCATTTGTTTAGGGTTTTGAGTTTATGAAATTGGTGATCTTTGATTACAATTGATGATGATATTATTCAATTCTCTGATTTTTAAGAATTAAAATGCTGATATAATTAGGAGAGTTAGAATCCAAGTTGTATTAGGAATATTGTAAGACTGTTTGATGATACGGATGAGAACAATTTCATACATCTGCTCTTCATCTCCGTCCTCCTTCTGATTGCCTTCTCTTAAAATCCTCCAACAAAACCAATCTTCAAGTTGTATTAACACCTCTAGACTCTAGTAGGCGGCGCCCTGCCAACTACCTCTCTTCTGCCGCTGCTAATCTCAGTGTTGACAAGAGTACATAGCTTCTTGTCTCATCTGCTTCTTCACTTTTCTATCTTGCATCGAATATTTTGGAGCTTAAAGAGTATAGTCTCATGTGGGGATGATGGATTTTGCCTGAAATGATGGTTTCAAAATTCAAATTGTTAAATTGATTCCATTGGGTTTCTCGTTGGCTTTGCTTTGATGTTATATGTCTAGTTAGTCTATACCCACTTCGTAATTATACTGGGGAATCATATCATCCTTCGTTCCCTGCTGCTCGGACTATGATAAAGTGATAATTATACTTCGGATGATAATTGCCTTTCATCATGAATCATCAATTGGGAATGACCTCCCTTTACTTCTGTGGTAATCAATTGGGAACAATTTCCCTGTCTTGGTTTTGTGAATAATATAGTGTATTAACAAATTCGAATTTAGCATACTTACTTTCTCTACTCGAATAATCGTAATTTGGGTTAGAAGAAAAATACAGAATTGAAAACATTTATACTGTGTTGGATCTGGTGATTGTGGTGTATCTCCCTCAGTCCCTTGTTGAGTTTTTATTTATTTATTATATTGTCCCATGATGAGTGATGTAGCAGAAGAAAATTGGAACTTAAATTTAGTACTCGTTCATGTTTCAATTGAAATCCTTGCAGCTCATTTATCTCTATATTCTGAATTTTTGTCTCTTGTGTTTTCTCAGAGTTGTACATTTCGGTTTCAAAATGCCGGCTACAGCAGGTCGGGTGCGTATGCCCGCAAATAACCGGGTTCACAGCAGTGCTGCCCTTCAGACTCACGGTATTTGGCAGAGTGCGATTGGTTATGATCCCTATGCTCCCACTAAAGATGATTCCAAGGCTGCTTCTCAGAGCAAGGACGAGGCAGATCCTGAGAATGCTTACGCAAATTTCCAGGGTTTGCTCGCTCTAGCTCGTATCACTGGTTCAAATAATGATGAAGCCCGTGGTGCTTGCAAGAAGTGTGGCCGTGTTGGCCATCTTACTTTCCAGTGCAGGAACTTCCTGAGTGCTAAAGAGGAGGAGAAAGACCCAGAAATGATTCAGGCCAATGTCATGGCAGGGTTAAAGAAAATTAAGGGTAGTGTTGGGAGAAGGAACGGTACTGCTGCTGAAAGATCAGAGGAGAGTTCCGATGTGGATGATGAGACTGAGAGCTCTGATTCTAGTGAAGATTCAGAGATGGAGAAGATTATTGCTGAACGATTTGGGAAGAAGAAGGCCAGCAGCAAATCGAAGTCTGCTAAAAGGAAGAAAGATATATCGGATGATGAAAATTCTGATTCTGGAAGGAGGAAGAAAAGGGGTAGGTCTAAGAAGAGGAGGAGTGGGAAAAGATTAGGGAGTGATTCAGATGGTGAAATCGATGGTAGCAGGAAAAGGAGAAAGGAAAAGAGAAGGAAAAAGGATGAGTCATCTGATGAGGAGGAGGAAAGTCGAAAGAGGAAGAGTAGAAAGGAGAAGAGGAGAAGGAGGAGCCATCGGCATGCTGATGATTCAGATGATTCTGATGAATCTCCTAGGCGGCACAAGAGAAAGAGCAGGAGGGCCAGATCACCTTCTGATTCTGATGTTAGTAACTCAGATGATGCCAGGGTTGGAAGGCACTCAAAACGTTCAGACAAGAAGAGCCGGAAACGGAATCGTGAAGATGCTGAGTAATGTTGTTATCTTCAGGTATGATCTTTTATGATGAGTTTATTACTCTGTACTAATTGTGGTTTCTATATACATTTGCAAGATCTGTCCTGCATTTAAATTCCTATGCTCTGTTGACATTTGAATTCAATTACTGATATTTTTCTATAAAGACTTTTCTTGTTATTTATTCTATAGCTCAGCTACAATTCTTATATGCTTGCTTGACTTAGGCAGTAGGCCCTTTCTCTTTTCCTTAGTTTTGCCGAACTGAAAATATTTTTAAGAAACTTAAATTATTTGTATCGATTAAAACTTTATTTGGTAGTAAGAGGAGGTGATGGAACTGGAGGATTAGGAGGAACTGGTTTTTACCACTACGAGTAATTTTACCAACCATAGCTGGTTTTTACTGGTTTCCTTTGACATTTGTTCTTTGGAGTTAATGATTAAACGTTTTTTTTTAATATTTACTGATTAAAGCTTATCCTTAGTTTTAGTAAAAGTCAGTTTACTGATTTTTTTTTTTTAAGATGAAGAGAACATGGCCTTGTGGAAAGAGAGCTGTATATTTCTTGCTGGCTATCCCATGGAAGTGAGATTTTTTCTATTTGATGTAGATGAAACCTTTTTTGGCTTGTTCTTTTGGTCTTTAATTGCACCAAGTTTTTAATTTGCCAGCGAGACTTGTTGTCTCCTTTGTGAGACCTGAAGTTGCCTTATCATTGACTTATAATGTGGAAAATGAATTTTCTGATGTATTCTTACCCCCTTTTCCATGTAGCTGTTCCTATGTTTGCTTTAAGTTAAGTGATTGTTCTTCACTTGTTTTCTTCTTGTCCTTCAATTATTCAACTTCTAATTTTGATTTTCTTTCGCACCCTTTTTCTAAAGAATCTAGAATTTAAAACCAGACCATTAACCTTATATCACACTCATGAGACAAAAAAAACTACAACAGGAATATGGAGGGGCCCTTGTCTGCAATGGTGGAGCCAATTATTTTTCATTGGAGGGGATTTACGAATTTAGTGTTAGACTCGACAAAAGGTTGAAATATCACAATAACACTGTTGAAGTTGTAGAAGTGTTTTTCCAGTAATATGATTAAGAGGAGTAGAAAATAAGTTGCCGTGCTTTTTTTTTTAATATTGTGTCTAAACCTAATGTCCATTTCCGACGGAGCCAAAGATTCATTTGTCTTTTGGCTGTGGATGTAATGAACTAAATCAAAATGGCTCTTAAAACCTCTTCTCCTTTTCATGAAGTAGAAGATGGTCGTCCCCTTGTCGTCCCGTTATCGCTTTTTGGGTCAATTGGAAACAACCTCTCTGCAATTGCAGGGGTAAGGTTGCGTACACCCGACCCCCCTTTACCCCGCTTCTTGCGGGAGCCTATTTGAGGCAATGGGGTAATGATAATGATTGTGTCTAAACCTAAAAGTTGAAATGTAAGAAGCAAATAAAAAATATTAATGGAAATAATGGGTTTAACATCGTCAATCGTGCCACATAATGGGTTCCCTCCACATGACTCAAGTTACTCAATTAATAATGTTCACTGATCCAAAGAAAATTATTCGAACTTGCTTGCAGTTTTCAATATTTATTGCAAGGGCGGGAGCCCCGAGCCCCCCTACATGCCCTACCCCCTCTCTCCGCCCCTGCTTGTAGTTGTCCACTTGCCTTGGGGATTCTCGGTTTGCATTCTAAGTTTTTTAATTTTATTGATAAGTCTTGGACTATTTACTTCTTTTAAATCCGACTTAAAGATGTGATTACTCTTCAACATGTATGGTAATGTTGCAACTTCTAAAATATTAGTAGGAAAAAGTGTTCAAGTGTTATTGAAATTGTACTTCCTCCATCATTATTATTGCCCCATTGCCTCAAAGAGGCACCCGCAAGAAGCGGGGTAAAGGGGGGTCGGGTGTACGTAACCTTACCCCTGCAATTGTAGAGAGGTTGTTTCCAATTGAGCCAAAAGCGATAACGGGACGACCATCTTCTACTTCATGGAAAGGAAGCGAAGAGGTTTTAAGAGCCATTTTGATTTAGTCCATTACATCACACAACCAAAAGAATAAGTGGATCTTTTGCTCCATCGGAAATGGACATTGAAATTGTTACCTCCTCCATTGCAACTATTTGTAATGGGCGAAGTATTTGTTTGCTAAAAGGGTGTATCTTGTTTCAGACTGTATGCTAGTAGTCGGTAAATTTGGTTTATGGCTGACGTGAGTCTTGCTTCATGTTGCCCTTTAAACCGAAGGAGTATTTACCGGGCATCATACTTGCACTTAAAACGTACTATCACCTCTCAATCTGGCTATGGTGTGGGCCAAAGAAGAATGGGAAAGGGGTTGGGGCCTTGGGGGGATAGAACCAACAAATGAAAAGAAAGGATTCAGTTGTTCCTGTTGTAGAAGTGTAATGGATTTTATCTGCATGCATAATTCCTGCCCAACTGGCATAGATGGGGAATATGTATGCAAGCTTGCTGATTATGGCGAGTTATTTAGGATTTTAACATTGGTTAGGCTATACTCTGTTTTAGGATGTGTTTTTCGTTTTCGTGTGTTGTTTATTGAGAGCAGGCTTGATGTCCCCTTCATATATTTTCTATCCAAAGTACTCTTGAAAGTAGTAAACATACTGATAACTGGTGGTTGTTATACTCTTTCAGGGAATGGGTTTCATGTACCAAGTCATCTGCGCTGGCTAATACAATGTTACATGGCTGAGCACTGTGAAATATGTCATCTATGTTCCAAGTTTCTGCGGAATGAAGATTAAATATATTAGGAGGGCTTTTGTCCTTTGTATTCTGTTGTACTAAAACTGGTTGCTTTTTATGTATGGAGCCTTCCATTCAATCTTTGCTTGTTTGTTCTATATGAACTCGACAAATTTATTTTCATCTCTAAGAAAAAAATATATAGTAATTCTGTTTTCATTATGTGTTTACAATGGACATGCACATGTTTTTGTTTGCATACACCATATTCTATATTTCCTGCATTGACCTAAAGATGGGTGTGGGTCGGGCTGGGCTTTGTGTCTAGCACATGGGCCTAAACGGGCTGGGCCCATGCTAGGCCCACTATGTATCGGCCCTGGCCCAAAAAGTTCAAAAAAGGCCCCATGTCCTTGGGCTGTCGGGTTGGGCCGTTGTGTTGTGGACTAAACCTTATTTTACTAAATTTAGCGTGTTTTGTCGTGTCGGGTAAAGTCATGCCTTATTGTGTTTCTTTTAAAAAAATTGTGGCCTAGGCCTGGCCTACGATTTAATGCTCATGCTGGGCCGTGCTTTTTCATGGCCGTGCTGAATCGGGCTTTTTTGTGCCTGGTCGAGTTGGGCCTCGACCAGAGCCATCTTTATATTGACCCATCTAATATGTAGAATGCCCAGTAAAATTGTTCGCAGTTTCCTGGTTGATCTATTCTTTTACTCTGGTGTTTAAGGTTGTGGGAAAGATTTTTGATGCATCGGCTTCAAATACGAGCAGAAAAATTGACGATTTAGCTAAACGTATATTGGAGTACTTGGATTATTTGATACCCATTGTTTTTAACGTGCTGGGTTTTTCTTTAATAAATGGAATAGTTTTTGAAGGAGAATTCTATGTTGATGTTATACTGCATTAAGAAAATCCAAAGGCCAATAAGTCAGGTCCTTTCCGAAGAAATGCAATGAAAGATTGAAAGTTCATCCCTAAATGCTTCGCGCTTTTGTAAGTTTCTTGCTCTGGTTTTAAACAAGAAATTATGATAGTGCTCTTTCGAGACGGTAATTTCTTACAAAAACATCATTGAGTGTATTGAAAGAATTGAACACATTTGCACGTCTGAAATTCTAGTAATTCCTCACTTGAATTGTTGAATGCGACATCTTAGTTTAAAAGACTGGCATTATGGAGTAAAGTGTAGATATCAAATTGAGTAAATTAAGCCAGTTTCTTCTTGTGGTACTGGAAAGTTTTTAGTGCTTATTCGGAAAATAAAAAGCAGTTTTTAGTGAATTAAACGGGTTGCTGTATTAGTATTACATCAAAAAAAAACACCTTAAATTTCTGCATACAGTTAATTGTATATGTGGAGACAAATTTGGGGAAATGAATAAGCTATATGCAGAATTTTAAAGCATACAAGACTTGTCAGCAAAGAATACATGATCTTTGGAGACAAATTCTAGTTTGTTTGCATTTTCAAACACGAAAATGACGTGATTGAGTAGTTTGGAGAATTAGTTCCGTGCAACCTTGTTAAAAACGGATACAGAAGCCATGAAAAGTTTGTGATCAATGAAAATAACCAAGAACTTGACCGCCCACATTTTGTTTGATGGCCTCTTCATGGTCCAGGACACCGTTTGGAGTTGTAATTACAACGTATCCCCACTGCAGAAACAGACATAAGAGAGATAAACATTAGACAAGGCAAAATTAAATAAAAACTACCCTTAAAAGATTATTCAAATCAGCCTATCTCGATTTTACCAAGAAGTCGGTTTAACCAACTATACTTTTCGATGGGGACTGAAAGATTGCTCTAGGATATGCACACCGCATACTCCCTCTTCCTAGCCCACCGTACCGTTACCTGGTTCGCTAGTATGCGATTGGGTACGGGTTCACAATTCACTACCTATTTTGCTGAATTAGTCCAAAATTATACCATTTTCATGTTGTAATTCACTTTTTCAGTTCGTGGGGTGATTGGAGGATTAGGTAACACTATCCTAGCCTAAATTCCTTGCTAGATCTAGTATAAAGGTTGGGCTAGTGAAGTTCCTTATTCTCTAAGAAAGAAATGTACAAACAAATGAAGAGTCCAAACTCTGGGAATGTGTAAAGCCTATTCTAACTCTTTTTCCCGATACCCCAAAATACTTGATCATAAGGAAATAGGGGGGTCAGGCATTCACCTGCCAGCCCATTGCTGGGTGCAAGCTAGGACAGGGCAAGAAAAAAAAAGGGGACAATATCTAACCACTTATTAAGTATTATAGCTCTGCAACAACGAGGTTAGAGTACACTAGAAACAAAACCGACCCTTGACGAGGGAGCTCTCATTAAATTCTTGCAATCAGGGGCACATAATCATTAGTCAGAAAATCTTTCAGAGTATGAAAATGCACACCTGTCGTGTTGGGAGAGTCTGCAATCTGTACTTGTCAACCTCCTTTGCTTTCAAGTCCTGTCTGTAAGTGAGAGCTTTGCAGTCATTCACCCGTCCTAGAAGTTCCACAGTGGCCCTCCCAACTCTATGCGGATCATGAACTTGAAAATCTTTGATATACCCTGCAAATAAGATGACCAGCTTTCTTTGTGAATCTGGAAGTACAGGTAGGCTAGCCAATGATGCCCAAATCCGTATTTATACTAGGAGTCCATGAGAATAAATTTCTCTAGTCTTAGAAGCAAAATGTTCACAATTGCCTGTAAAGCACCAAAGTTTTACTATTTGTAGTTGAGGAAGTGAGTCAGAAAAAGACGGCACTAAAGAACTTTTTTCGGGAGAAAAATACAGATCAAGCATTTGCCATAAAAAAGGTACGACGACTTTTCCAGGGCAAAGACAAACAACTGGATAAAAAGGCATTTTCACAATTTCATCACAGTTTATTCAGTACCAGCACATGCTCTCACGAGTCACGGCACTGTGGCAGCATCAAATAGTGTGAAGCTGTCAAGGCCTCAGTCCAGAGTTACCTGGTTCGTGGTTCGCTTCGGTACGGGGTACGGGTTCGGGTTCGCAGATCGCGGGTAGCTGATTTTGGGTTCGCGAGAGGGTTATGGTTTTTGTTTTTTTTGTGTGTGTTTTAGTGTCACTCAAATTGAGGCCTACATTCTTAAGTACTCGTACAACCAGAACATAGACAACATATCACCAGAACGATTGAAGAGCTGATCTTAAGTGCAGAGTGTGACTTTTAGTAATTCACTAAGGACAACTAAATAATATACGAAGAGTAACATACGAAGAGTAATAGAATTGTTAGCACTTAGAAAAGTCAATTGTCAAATAAAATAACACTTAATAAAGTAATGGGACCACACCCTTAACTCATGTCACCATGTGCAGACAAAAGGACAAAATGAAGTAAAAAATAAAACAAATTAAAAAACTCCCATCATCTTCATTCTTCGAGTTCCAGGTTCTTCGACATCCATGGTTGTTTATTTCAGTAACATGAAAAAACAACAAAAACATCTATTGACGGTGGAATTCAACGCGTATGGCCTTCTCAACCAAAAGCCCCAACATATTATATTTTGTATCGGGTTTTGGTTTGGTTCTCTAAAAATACCGAATTGGATCGCCGGCGAACCGCGAATCGGTACGGGCGAACCGGTTCGCGGTTCGTGGGGTTTAGGAGCGAACCAGGTAACGCTGCCTCAGTCAATCACTCAGGAATATGCTCTCACGAGTCACGGCACTGTGGCAGCATCAAATAGTGTGAAGCTTTCTAGGCCTCAGTCAGTCACTCAGGTATAACTACCCCTTATTGTCATTAAACTTTTAAAGTTATTTGAAAACCGAAGCGCACTTTTGGTCCAAACCAAGTAACTCAACAGTTATTTCCCCTTTGTTTAACCTGTATTTGTAGGATGTGCAGATCATGTAACACTATGCCTTTGTTGCCGAAACCACACCTACCTCCCCTACTGAGATAAATAAAGGCCATTAGGCCAGGGGATTTGTGAAGATTGTATGGTAATTGCTCACAACAATGAGAAGGGGTTGGCCAAGACAATGTCTTACATGAAGATATCAAGGAAACTGTTGAAATATTAATCTAGAAAAATCTAGATAATATGTTTGTAAAAATCTAGTAGGAAAATTTCTAGAATTATCCTAAGAAAAATCTAGATAAATGACAAGTGTAGAAAAATATAGTAAAAAAAATCTAGATAAATGACAAGTGTAGAAAAATCTAGAATGTAGAATACACCCACTATAAATATGTTTTATGCATAAGTTTGAGAGATGGGATAATCAAGAGAGCTCCCACCAAAATATGAGTAAGGGGTAGAAACAAGGGTTCTATGAGCTCTTGCAAATATTGTTGTAAAATTCTTATTAATGTAATCAATGATAAAAATGAAATTTTGTTATATAATTGAGGTCTATCAAAACTTCCGCGTGCGTCCTCAAATTTCTATCAGAAACATCATATCTTGAGCAACAATCATAACAAATAAACCTTCCCCTTTGACAATTCATGCTAATCTCTGGTAATAACCTAGCTTAACTTCTTTTCCTGAGCTTTGTTGCTGACAGTTACGTTTGGTAAAACACATCATTGTGTATCAACTCCTCAAGAGTACAAATCTATCCTAGTCCAAGATGAAATATCTACCCCACATTACCACATGTCCCATTCTCCTTAATAATGGTATATTTATCTACCATTGCTTTTTCTGAACATTGTATCAGCCCAATAAATTTAGTTCATTAACCACACGAGTCAAACACTTGGACAAATACTAATGTTACAAGCATACTCAAGCACGAATAAGATAGGTTATCACTTATCATAACGGGGTGCAATTTTTTAGATTAACATTCATGGATCAATTTGAACTGGATCACTGATATCATGCTAGTTATCTTTATGTACCATTACATGCATCACAGAGCGTATCTGTCAAATTGATACTGAGCAGTTCAGAATATGTTGGCCCCAAGAATGGAAAAAAGGTTTTCGTATGAATTTGGTCATGACTTACAGGAGAAAAATTATCTTCAAGGAGAGATTACAATGGAATCTGAGCTTAAGTTTGTATCAAAGTGTTCAAAAGGATGGTTTTTGAGGATGGAATCAGTTTATGTACATTGAACTTTAGGAAGAGAATATGTGCAGTTCAAATGAATTCCTTATGGACTTTTATCAATAAACTCATACCCATGGTTTGTTGTAACCAAGAACTGCCGGATTCATCTTTAGCATCTCAAAAGTACCGATTGTGAAAGCTCTAATTCTCAATAATGCCTAATAAATATGGTAACAAATCTCATCCCCAAACTTTCTTCGTCAACAGACGTGGTCAAGAAAGCTATTATAAAGTCAAAAGAGCTAAGACGATTCAAAAAAGAAAAACCTTTGCATGAAATCTAGTGGGCACATGATGGTCTTTCACAGAGGCACTCTTCAACACGGTGGCATGACATTGCCAGTAAGTCAGTAACATAGACAATTGAATGTTGTTTTTGAGAGCAATGAGACATGTCACTGAAGAAATGACCAGCACCTTGATCATTATCCAAAAAAAACTAAAACAGATTAATGTTGCAAGCCTATCCACACACCAGGATTCTCTTTTTTGGTTTTGACCATTGCTATTGGGTTCTTATGAGATACTCCCTCCCTTTTCTTTTGCACTTAACTGGAAGCTGTGAAATGAGATTGCTGAATTGAAATCTAAGCTACATACCTCAATCACTGACAACATTTGTTTGATGGTGCTATGCCCATTCCAAGAATTGGTTCTGATACACAGCCTATAGGTCTAAGGACACAAGAACAAAAAATGCTTACATTCGTCAGGCCAAACTGCCAATGGGACAACAGATTCAGAGCCATAGCTCAAAAAAATTGCTATGAAATACATTTATTTCCATGTGCCCTTAGGCAGTGTTAAACTAACTTTTTAAACCCAAGTGCAAATTATTACACCCCGAGCAAGTTTGCCTTAGGCACCTAAGGCTCTCTACCTTGATGAACCACGAAATCGACCTTCCGCCTCAAAAATGTCAAACAACAAATTCAGCTAGCATACAGAATTTTAAACAAATTAATAAAACAACTACTTTAATTACTTCCCTTGACAGTGTAGCAGTCTACTACTCTACTTGATATATCCTCTAGCTTTCCAAGAACTATGACCGCATACATCCTATTCTAACAATCTCATCTCATCCTATTCTAACTATGGTAGACATATTTTTGTACAGTCCCGAACCACTACTCTCAATACTCGCAACAATCAGTAAACAGTCCTGAAAACCCTAATAAGAAAATTCAGTATTCTCCCTATTGGAGAGGAAGGAGCATTACTCAGAGGATAATACAATAATTACTAGCTATGGTTGGAACTTACTGGGTTGTTTGTTGTTCTTGTTTTTGCACATAAAATGATCAACTTAAACTCTCAATCTATGCATATACACCAATACCACTAAAAATCCTAATAGTTAAAAAATCTCAAAATAACAAAAAGTACAACAGAGCCCCAATTCAATTACCTTCCTCAAAAACCCCCTAAAATCGGGGGTTTTATCATATATCTCAATAGAAGCATCGATTTTGAGCTGAAATCACTCCAAAGAAACCAGGCCATAACCAAATTAAGATGCAAGCAAAGAGGCAACTTGAAGGTCGAATTCAATTTGCAAGAATTTGAAATTAGCGATTAAATAGAAGTTTCAATCAAATTATATGCAGAAATTCAAAGAGATTAATAAAAAAAAATAAAAAAAAAAAAGACCTCGATTTTTCATGATGCGGAGAAAGGAGCACATGACAGTAGAAATGGGTTGGAGTTCAGCGGTGGCTTTGTTTCTCTTCTCTGCGTTAACAATGGTTCGAAGTGCATCGTTGAGTATTCTTCTTCCCATTTTCTCTCTCCTTCCTGGCTGGATTGCTTGCTCTCTGAAGAATGAAAATGGTGGGGTTTTAAGGAATTCAGTGTGTTTGAAGGAAAGAGGGTTTTTCACGGTCTGTTTTCAAGCTAGGGATGGGATGGGATGGGCCTCTTTGTCAAGGACCTGTAAATCTGTGATGTACGTCCTACTCCATTTGGTGTTAATAACGAGCTGGGACTGCTCGTGAACTATTTGAGATTTGGTACGGTGAAAGTTCAAATCTTGGGGTTTGACTTGAGATCTCATAGAGCCAAGTCTAAGATATAAATTTGGTTCAACTCGAAATCTCGTTATTGTGCTCGAGTTTTTGTTAATACTACTATTGAAGCCCGTGTGATGCACGGGTTTGTAAATTTTTGTATAATTTTGTCTTATTATATCATCGTATATAGATAGG
Organism: Spinacia oleracea; assembly: GCF_020520425.1. Lineage (NCBI taxonomy): Eukaryota > Viridiplantae > Streptophyta > Magnoliopsida > Caryophyllales > Amaranthaceae > Spinacia > Spinacia oleracea. The sequence continues at coordinate 19,488,038 of NC_079490.1, forward strand.
TGTTTATAAATTATACCTATAATATAATATTTTTGAATATGGTTTTATTATTTGGTTATTTATTTTAGGCAAATTTGTTAAAAAAGACCTTTTATAACCCAAAATTTGCGAGAAAGTACCTTATATAATTTTTTTTGTGAAATCACACCTTAATGTAAATTTTTTTTGCGAGAAATGACCTTTTATAATTTTGTTTTTTAAAAATCACACCTTAATGTAATTTTTTTTGCGGAAGACAAACAAAAGTAAGTTTCCGGCATTGACCCATTTCCCGGCCATTGACTTGCACGGGAGAAGCACGTGTGGCTTTATTTTGCTAACAACACCCAATTTTCCTCCAAAACTATAAGCTTCAAAATATAAAGTTGAAAAAAAAAACGAAATAAAATCAAGTTTGAAAATTCAAGACTCGGAAAAATCAACGTCTTTAGTCAACTTAAGCCACATGTGATGCTCCCCGGGCAAGTCAATGGCCGGAAAAGCTCAGTCAATGCGGGAATCTTTCCTTAGGTCCTTTCTCGCAAAAAAATTTACATTAAGGTGTGATTTCACAAAAAAAATTATATAAGATCCTTTCTCGGAAAATTTGAGTTATAAAAGGTTCTTTTTGGCAAATTTGTCTTTATAAAAGTAGGACTTACCAACTTTGAAACTTATTATGCGTAGTTATGAGTTTAAGTAGGATAAATTATTCTTTTTCTAAAATAAAAAATTTAAGATAACTCCCTATCGTTATCTTGTTCAACCCCCACTATAGTGTTTCGTTAAAATAAAATATTTTAGAAAGATCTACCCCTCATGTAACTCTTTTTGTTTCCAATTCTATCTTTTTTTTTTAAAGGTGATAAATTTTTTTTGCTCTTATTATCTTTTACTAAGTACTTATTTATCTTTTTTATTCTTAGCAAAATTTATCTCTTGTTTTTTTTTATTGGGTGCTTATTTATCTTTTTTTAAAAAAAAAAATCTGAATAATATTAGTTACATATTTATAGGATTCATTAGACCCAAAAAAAATTAAGCGATTGTTGGCTTTGTGTTCAAGCCTAGAGTGAAGTTATCTTTTGAATTTAGCAGGTTAATCTAAAGTTTTTTAGCTTAGTAGAAGTTACAGAAATCGACAACTTTTAATTAAATTTTCATTCACCCATTTAAAGATAGCTTAATGTTGAGTAGGCAAAGCCTACGGCCTACCCCCAGGCCCAACCATAATGAACTTCAAAAAGAGAAGTTGGAAATTTGCGCGACTATTGTTGAAAAATACATCTAATGCCCAAGTTTGAGCACATCAGGATATCAGATTACACAAAATATTTTAATTTACGAAGTACAATATACAAATAGCCTCTACTACGAAGAAGGGTTATATTAAGATTGGATCCTATATCTTGGACACCAACCTGAGAATCGATCCCAGGATCACCTGGAACCGGGATGGAAGCTCTAACCAACTGAGCTATCCATCACTCTCAAACCCAATATCATTAATAAGCACACATATACACCAAGTCATATAACCTTCCAACTTCCAAGTAGTCTCTTTCTTAAAAGAGACAGAGACTGAAGCTCAGCCCGTGGTGGCGGTCTTTTGATGACGCATCGCTTGTGCGCTTGCCGAAAGATCATGATCGCTCGGTCGACTTGCCTGTATTTTCCTTTTCATCCATCACAACTGAACCTTGTAGTGCTGCAAGTGCTCTTCTTTCCCTCCGAATCTGTCAACAAAATCAGCAATGTTCAATTATTCAATTATTCATTATTCATCAAATGCATAATAGATTAACCAATTTAAAGATTTATTGTAAAATATAAAAAATAAAAGATGGATATTTTAGATGAATTTAGGTCCATAAAAAAAGATGAATTTTGGATACACCCTCCTACCATGTACTATTCTACGTGGGTTTGGCGTTTCCACGCCTAATTCCCTCTTAATCTTGTAACTGTAGTTTTATTTGCATTGTTTTTTGGTTTCAACGTTCCTCTCAAAACAAATATGTATATATAAAAACGTAGAAGATATATAGGATAAAATTTTGTTGGAAGAGAAATAGGATACAATTTTATTGGAATCTATCTTTATTTATTTTGTTGGAGAGCATTTAGAACGTCCACGTAGGAGATCATTATCTACCAATTTAATGATGTCAAGACTCTAATTTTATTTATTTATTTTTTAATAAACCTAGAATATTAATTAATGATATGTGATGACGTGGAAATCCTACGTGGACGTTCTAAATGCTCTCCAAAAAAACTCCCCTTTATATATATATACTAGATTTTAGCCCGTGCGATGCACAGATTCTATTAAATTGTTATGTATATACCAATTTTATATATACTTCGTATTAGATTAAATTAGTTTTTGATTTTGTATTAAATTTCATTTTAGATTTAAAAATAAATAAATTATGAGAGTGTTTGTTTTTGGATGAAACTGTATATGCGCGCGTAATATTATTAATTAATTAATTAAAATATTTACGTGGCGTTTAATTATTTATCTACGTGGCACTCGACTTTTTTAATTCAAAATTAATTTTGAAATCTTATTTTTCATTGGCCGAAACCATTAGATTCCCTACATGGCGCTCTAATATTGGATAATGAATTTTATTTATTTTATTTTAGATTAGTTTTTGATTTTGAATGAATTTTATTTTAGATTTTTTTTAATTATTATAGTGTTTGATTTTAGATGGAGTTGTATGTATTAGTAATTAATTAATTAAAAAATCTACATGGCACCTAATTAATTACATGGCAATCGATTTTTTTAATTCAAAAATAAATTAGAAATCTTATTTTTCATTGGCCGAAACCATTAGTAATCCTGGGTGGCGCTCTAATATTTCAGCAAATATGCCTCCTTTATATATATATATATATATATATATATATATATATATATATATATATATATATATATATATATATATATATATATATATATATATATATATATATATATATATATATATATATATATATATTAGATTACTATAAAGTTGGTTTAGTCATATTACTCTTAGATTGAATGATTCCTAGAGGCTCACGGGGAGCCTCTTAAAACCGGAAAAAGAAAGTGAAACGAAATATTTTTTTATTATAATTTAATTTGAAATTATTCTGTACTAGGTTAGATCCCGAGATATGCATGGAATATTATCTTGTTTGATTCATGTGATTTAACTTTGGTGCAAATTGATCGAAATCGTGTAAAGTGCGTGCTTAATAATCGAGTGCCTGAATCTTAATGATATTTTTTTATATAAGTAAGAAGTGTGTATTTGAACAAGTTGTTAAATCCAAGCCCATGTCGATATCATATTCTGGTCTATGAGCATTTTCTGTTGAAATTAGTGTAATTTCCAATATGATTTGTATCTTAGTCACATTCATAATTTGTACTTTTTAGTCATTGAAATTGTACTATCAAACATGAGAAATACGAGTATATTAGATCCGAGATATGCATGGAATGTTGCTAAAGCGAATATTATAATTATAATCAGAAACTATTACGTACTAGGTTAGATCTATCCCGAGAAAAAGCAATTACAACCTAAGAAAGTCTCTCTCCCTTTTTCTCTCTCTTTTTAGGGTTTACAAAAATTAGGGTTTTCTAGGGCGGAAATAGCCAATTTTCTTCGGAAATTTGGTTATTTCCGCCCCTTCTCTTTCAATTTCGTTGTGTTTTTGCGTTAGATTTCAATAAAACTACATAGTTTCAGTGTGGTAAGTACCCCTATGGTGGGTTTGATTGTTTCGGTGTAGTAAGTACCCCTATGGTGGGTTTGTTTTTAGTTAAGTTTTGTGTGTTTAGTTTAGTTTAGTTCAGGTTGTTTCTTTGGTAAAGATTTATGCGGGATCGAAGAGGATGTCAATCTTTCGACTACAATCAGACGAATCAGACGGAAATCATATTTGTCATGGCTACAACTGATCTATAGACCCCCTCGTCAATGAAGGTTGTAAATCACAGCGATATAAAAGAGGGTATACAGAATGTTTGATATACTACGATCGTAGCTATGGTGAAAGAAGTTTTTATTTGATTCGATTGTTATGTATTTGTTAGATTTATATCTTTATGTAGATGTCGTATGACTTTTTATCAATGAATTAATTTGTTTATCAAAAAAAAAAAAGGTTAGATCTATCCCGAGATATGGATGGAATATTGCTAAAGCGATTTTTTTGTTTGATTTATGTGCTTTAACTTTGTTGCGAAATGTCGTAAATGGCCTATCATCAGCATCATCTACTATAAAGAAAACTCGGTCGCAAATTGCCTTGGCAGGATACCGCATCAAAGGTGGTGTAAGCAAGGCATTTTCAACAATCACGGGCTCAAGCGAGAAATTGTACTATCAAATATTACGAGTATATTAGACCGGAAGCGCGCACGGTTGATGGTAAAGTTAAATACAACATGGTAGCTCAATAATCAATACGCTAAAAACCAGTTTATTGAGTTCATTTATCTCCATTTAGTACAAAAATCTCTCAACTTGAAGCGTATACGGAATCATATTGGAAAAATGGAAATTTCTAGAGTATATTAGATGCACCCAGTATAGGGACCACCAATGGGCATAAACACCTTTAGGTGCATGATAATAATTTTAGGAAATTTCTTCTGTCACTTATACAATTCATTTCTACAATGCTGACTACTGAGAATATGAGCAGTCTGTTATATAATGGACCACCCTTGTATATGGTTTCAACTGCTAACAGAAGATGAATTTCCCCCATCTGCTTAAATTAACACGTAATCGTGGAACTCAGGTGAAACAACTTGCACAGGACAGCGCAAATTAGACCATGGACACATGATGCGTTCATCTAGATAGCAATATAGCATAGGTGACTTCAGAAAAGAAACAAACTGAAATATTAATTAAGGAAAAGGGACAACATTATACACACAAACTGTTGAATACATGACCATAATTCTTGCAAAACTACAATAGTAATATTTTACTGAACAAAATGAGAATGAAGCAATAAAGTCACAACGACCTAGGAGGCTTTTCTAGCAAAGCAGAGAGATAAACCTCGTCTTTTGACTTAGGCGTCACAACCCACTTATGCTTCTTGTACCTGAATTGCAAGAACATGTACATATAATCATCCAAATCTTTTCTATTACAGAAGAATTTATCTATCCATAACAAACCCCCGGGTCTAAGAATTCGATCCCAATCAAATAACATGAAATCCAACAGTAACAGATCGATCCACCCATCTAACAGACCAGTTGTATGAATCAAGTCCATTGTGTTTTCAAAGAACGGGAGTCGTTGATTTGGTGTTACATACAAATGAAGTAGACCTCGAAGTGCGATTGTTTCACTAAAAGGTGCACCCAAGTTTAGTGCAGTTGAAATAATGGTAACGTTTTGTTCCATCATCCTAGCAGCAAAACTACCAGTACCCACACTATAGTCAATACCTACCCGTATTTCCCCTGGCTTAACACCCAAAACATCACTGATTAGAAACTCAGCAGGAGTAAGAGAGCTTTTGTTGACCCATTTAAGCATTTCCTTTTCCATCTCAAAACATCCGGTACATTTTGTATAGCCTCGATCAGTATTGTTGTTCGATAAACACTCAAAATCCCTGCACCTGTAAAGGTTCCATCGAACATTTCTTCCTTCTGGAATCTTCCAAAGTGATTGATTAATGGGGTATGGCTTGAGGTAGATCTTCGAGGCTCGTGTCAAGCAACGTCTTCTAGGCAATGGATCACACCCGTGAAGCATAAGCTTCTGAGCTAGATTCCAATCATCCTTACAATAAGAACCCACATCATAATCCATGTAATTTTCTAAATCTTTCTTCATTAAAACACAAGCATGTCCTATAGTATTGTGAATCCGCTCCGTTTTGAAAATGTTAACTTTTCCGTTCTTGTTCTCTTTCGGGGTAATATACTTTCTGATCTCCTCAATCACGAAACTATTAATCAACGGTTCCTCCATAAAGGTCGTGTTTCCATTACCTCTCACTCTTGGTAATCTGATTTGTCTAAGTGTGATGTGAGCATCATAAAGAGGTTGAATCACTTCATCTTCCAAGTACCTCTTGAACTCTAGCCTTGACATATTACTCTTCTCCAAATCATCTTTGTCTTTCTCCATCTTTTGCACATTGGATTCGAGATTGTTTTGTAAATTTTCCATCTTTTCAAGCACTTCTTCAATGCGATTAGACAACGCCTTGACATCAAACCCCTCAAAAGCATCCTTCTCCCCATAAAAATGACGGCAAATATCTTCACTGTGAAAGAAAAATCCAGCATGATAGAATCTAACTAGGCTAGAAATGCTCACAATTACAACAAGCCCTCCTAAAAACAACTGAAGCCAACCCATTATTCGGGTTAATCTCCATCTCGGATGCTTTGCAATGCCCATTTTTATTCAAATGAACGACTAATACCTACTTTTTCCTCCTCTCTTTCTAGGATCTAACCAAAATCACAGGTCAAAATTGGATTACACCCAAAATCAACCAAATTTGAGAATTCTAATTATAAGACTAACCATATCTTCAAGATCAACCGCGACCCGGTTATGATCAAACCTAGTTTCCCTTCTCTATAAGAATCCAATTACACTCATTCTACTCAAAATTCACAAAACCCAATATGAATATTACTCAACATTTACCAAATTGATCAACTCAGACCTAAAATCATTCATAAATTAACAAAGAAAAAAAAATAGAAGAAGAAAAACACCAAAATCAATATAAAAACAAGACTAAATCATCCGAACATAACCACATACATGCAAAATTCAAACTCAAAAACAAAATACTAATACTAGATTTAATTAAAGGAGGAAGATCATAATTACCCACAAAAGCCCTCAGGATTTTGAATCTCCCCTTTTAATTGGATGCCTGCAAAATATGATAAAACTCTCACAAAATAAGAATTTAATAAGCATCATTTTGGAATTCTACCCAACTTTTGTAAGAAAATTAAAAGACCACTTTGAGTATGATGTAAATAAACCCATTTTGCTTAAACCCCACTAAAACCCTTGATTAACCCCAGAAAATTCAATTGCTTACAAATTCAACAAAATTCAGAGCTCTTTAAAGCTGGAAAAATTAAAAACCCATTAAATATCCTCTCACCACCTGAATGGGAAACATGAAATTTAAAGCTCAAACAATGGAATTTTACGGAACCAATTACGTGAATTTCAAGCTTAGATCAATCTTACCAGCTAATTTGAGTGATTTAATTACTACCCAGTTGTCCCAGTTGACTTGGGAGAGTTTTCGACTAAAGTGGGTTTGGTCTTTCTCCAAATTCTACTTCCCTCGGATCTTATTCAATTGGAAACTTGATTCTTTTTATTTCTCTTTTTAAAGAATTTTGAATTTCAATTTCTCGGTATTGTTAGGCTAGGAGTACTGCTTACAAAAATTAAGGTTTTATAGGCTGAAAATAGTCAACTTAGTCTGTACTTAGGGTTTTTAGATTTGTTTTAATAAACTTAAACTCTTTGAACGGTAATGAAGGTGTGGTGGATTGCGATTTAACCTAAATTAGAATAAACTTATCTGATTTGATGAACTGAATGAAGAATAATTGTTGTGTCGTGGACATCCATTTTGCTAAAAGACGATTTCGCGCTACATTTCGATGCAGTAGAACATAATGCGGTCGTCATCCAGTATTAGCGCAACACTGTCTTTGTATGCACTCACGAAATCGGATAGAGTCAGAACATATGTCCAAAATCGTGAGAGAGAAGATTGTGTTTTATATTTTCTAGAAAATGTGTTTGAATGTTTTTGTGTTTTGAATTGAACCGCATTCCCAAGTACAAGGCCCAAGCCCGGCACACGTGTGGTATGTGTCTACTCATACCACTCTCACACTTTCTCAAACAAGAGTTACTTCCACACCCCCGTTAATAAACAAAGGGAATTTGAAGAGTTTTTCCAATGTATGACTCTCTTATTTTACACTCTTTTTCTTTGTGTTTCCCAATGAAACTTCCAACATGGTGCACCTAAACACCTACGAGGGGTTTTGTTCGCATTCTCATGGTGTTTGGTATTACTTCGTATTAGGCAAGGAATCGGAAGATTAACGACCAAAAGGCTCAAAACATATTACTCCTTATAAGTAGAGCTGGCAATTTCAACCGAATCGATGGATATCCATCCACCCGATCCAGATTATACGGACGAAAACCTGAAAATAAGCGGATGGTTGACGGATGATGGATGGATTGGATGACGGGTGGGTCGGATATGGATGAAGGTGCATCCAACCCACCACCTGATCCATCAACCTATTACATTAGTTGTATGCTTTAATTTATCATAATTTACTTTCATAATATATTTATTATTGTAAATAAAACTATACTAGACATAAGCGTAACACAAAATATTGTGTTCCCTTACTAGGATAACACAAAGAAAAATCTAAAGCTTTGTAAAAGTTACGCAATGTTTTTTCAAAAAGAAAAATAGTCATGTGGACTATATGTAGAGTTGTAGACTAATTATTCCTAACTGCAATATGTGTCACTTTAAGTTATTTTTATATATCTTCAAATTTATTTCACCCGATTCTCACCCGACCCACCCGAATCATCCGTGGATGATGGATGGGTCGGATGTGGATGAAGAATTTAACGGATGATGGATGGGTTGGATGACGGATGAAATGTCATGGATGGATGCGGATTGAGCTTCACCCGATCCAAACCCGATCCATTGCCACCCCTACGTATAAGTGATACGGAGTAATTCCCAGTCATCTTCACAAATGGTTGACTTGTCAAGCTCTCAAAATCATGGGTGGATAATCTAATATATAACGCAAGTTCTATGATACTCCGTAGATACTTTGTACTCCGTACTTTTTTATGCTTTCGACCAAATATTAAACGGCAACTTTTGCATAAAATCGTCTTATCGAAAAAGACCAGTTTAATTGTTTAATTAATTGATTCCATTGTTTAACTAATTTGTTTCATTTTTAACTATTACCGAGTATATAAAAGTTTGTAGATATTAAAACGTGATTTGACAAGTTACTTCAACTCACTTTAGAATTAGAATCCTAGTAAGAGTTGTACTTAAAAATTATTCAGTTACCTTTATTAATAGGCACGTACTCTAAGCTAATCCTCAAATCCACTTAGTTTTAGGATTCTTAATTATAAATTATAACCCTTATAAATACAACATAAAAAACACATGTGCTCCACAGTCGTTATTATAAACTTAGGCAATCCTCCACGTACACACAACAGTGAAGGTCTCATATTGAAAATTACATATTGAGCAATGAGTTACGGAAGAGCAAGACAATCTCATAAAGAGATATGTGTGTTTTGGTTAGGGGTGGTAATGCTTTGTTTATTTAGCATTGGTCTTATTCTTTTTAATATTTCTCTAGCCCAAGTTCGTAAACAAGAACGAGTTGATAATAATAACGTTGGTTTGTCTTCTCAATCCATGATCTCCAAAAATTCTGATCACGGTAATCAGAATCCGACGCCGGTCTCGAACAACAACAAGAATTCCGGTGATGGTGTTCCGGCTTCCGAATCGATCTCTTACAACGATTTTGATGAATATGATGATTATGATGATTTTTGTTGGAAATACGAACTTTGATGTTTCGTAATAGTTTGAATTCCGTTCGATATTTGAAACCAACTTCAAGAATTTGATTATGTTACAACATTGTTCTTTTTCCCTTTGTTTATAACCTTTTTATTATTTATTTATTTATTTGGGTTTATAGGATCAATACTCATTAGTCTTGGAATATTAAGACTCTACTTAAGACGTTTAAACAGTAAATTCTATCTTAATTATTTTTTTATTTTTTTTATTTTTACAAGTCTTGAATGAGTATGAGGAGTGAAGTGACAAAATTCAGCAAGTCTGAGAGAGTCTCGACAAGAATCAAAAAAATGAAAAATTAATAAAAAGCTGATGTGGAAGTCTTAGCTCAGACTAGCACTAATCTTACTCTAATATAGACGTGATTTAATTTTCATAGATATGTTAATAAGCAATAGTACTTCAAAGGGATCACGAACTATTATAGGTAAGATATGATATTTGATGCAGAGTATTCTTGTATGGCTTCCGGTAATTTTATTATGATATCAAGGTGTTATTCGTTTGGAACTTAATTTTTTAGTATCGACCATATGTTTGATTCGATTTGGGGATGAGATGTTTTCATTATTTGACACCTAAAGGTATCGGTTTAAACTCTTAAAATTTTCAACCAAACAAATGTTATGAATTTAGACCATTCTAAACTCATACTTATAATACTCGAACTAAAAAATCACCCACATTGTTTACGTAATGGATCTTTTTGCTAGTCGCGACTTATATGTATACAACGATGTAAACAAACATATATACGTAGTACGTATGTTTGTACTTTTTACTTAAAAACTTGTACGGAGTACACTTCACGAAATAATATACAGAGTAATGATGTCCAATATTTATTTTTATTTTTATTTTTTATGACATGCTTAAACATAGCTTAAAGAGCAATTAGGGGAAATAAAAAAAAAAAAAATAAGGTCCTATTCTGTTAGACTTATTTTGACTTATTTCAGACAAAATAATTTAAGATAAGTTCACTTAGGTTCAGATAAGTTCACATAATATAAGTTCAGCAAAAATAAGTTTTTTTTTTCAGACATTTTCACGCACAAATAAGTTTATGTCAGACAAAATAAGTGTTTTTCGGATAAATTAGTTCAGATAAGTTCAGTTAAGGCTCTATTCTGTTCGACTTGTTTTGACTTATTTCAGACAAAATAAGTTCAGATAAGTTCAGTTAAGTTCAAATAAGTTCAAATAAATTTAATTAAGTTCAGATAATTTCAGATAATATAAGTTCAACAAAAATAAGTTTTTTTTCAGACATTTTCACACACAAATAAGTTTACTTCAGACAAAATAAGTTTTTTTCAGATAAAATAAGTTCAGATAAGTTCAGTTAAGTTCATATAATATAAGTTCAGTAAAAAAAAGTCCAATAGAACGGAACCTAAACTTGAAGACACTACAATAGCAAGATACTAGATTAAGTCTCGTGCATGCACGAATATTCTTAAACTATTTGACAAGTTTTAATAGTATTTGACTGAAATATTTCTCTACCCAAAAATATTGCATCATTAATAACAGGGGCGGACCTATATAGACCCCGAGGGGTTCAAAGGGACCCCGATTATTTTTGGGAAAAAACTGTAAAATTGATATAGGGTAATTAATTGTACTTGAAATATTTAAGTTATGTGTGATTAACTTACATTAATGACAATGAAATATACTTGTAACATAATGGTTGCTTGAATACTATGCTACACATGGAACTAGAGTTCGATTCCTCTTATTGGGAGGCTAAATTTGATTTTTTATCCCCCTTGTTTTTGTCTTTTTGTCTTTTACTTGTCCTTAGTTAATCATCTAAATTCTTCATGTTTACCTTTTCTCCTTTTCCTTTTACAAGTCGTTTTTCCGTCATCCCTTTTTAATTTTATTTTTTCCTATAATGATTCATGATTTTGCTTTTACAAAAAAAAAAAAAAGTATTGTTATTTTTTCTTCAAAAAGGTTTTGCAATTTCCATAACATATACTTCTAATAATGTATTTTTATACTCCACTTTTATAGACTTATAGTTCCATGTTTCTTAGACTTAGAAGCTTAATTAATTCATTCGTATATAATAGCATAATACCCCTTAAGCGTTAAGAATGATGTTCCTTTTTCTTATTAGTGTTTTTGTGTGCTATTTGTTCAGTGACAATTATTGTAATAAAGTAAATCTCTTTCAAATTATGATAAACTCGTTTTTTTCATTTTAAATTGAAATTGCGCCAAATTATTGTTGTAATTTGAACTAAGTGTTGAGTTTTATTGTTATGAAAAACTAAAAATAAAGATCATAAATCCTCCACGTATTTTATTATAACGTTTTTAATATTTCGTCTACTTACCTCTCAACTTTAACACCCTAAAAGAGCACATATGAGAAATTAGAAAGCAAATAAAAAAAAAAAAAAATTGGACCCCCATTTATAAATTCCTGGGCCCGCCCCTGATTAATAAATCTTTAACATACTCATTTAATCATCTAATACAATATTGTCCTACTAAGTATTACATATTTTAAATGTTTGAGAAGCTGATTTAATTTGAGCAAAATATTCGGTATACTATTTGATCAAAATATTAAGTAAATATATTTTTCATTATTAATATAACGATTTGACTAAAATATTACCAAAAGTTATTTTTATCAAATTATTATGTGACATATAATTATTTTCATAATTTATATTCAAATATGGTATTTTCCAATATATAAACAGTTAAAACAAAAGATATAAAATAAAATAAAATAAAGAAGAGATTTTTTAGGAAATATTTTTTGGGGAAATTTTTTTACATCGATTGGGAAGTGACACGTGCTATTTCTGATGTCTGTTTTAGTATAATGTAATAGATGAGCGTGATCCGTTGTCGGTCTTAACTTGTCGATGTTCCGGTAGCAACAATACAGTGATGTCCAAATATATTATTAATGAGATACAAAAGGCATAAAAATAATGTCATTAATTTACACAATTAGCTTTTGAACCCGGTTTAAAGAACGAACAATTATATAATGGATGTTAAACCATTTTTTTTAAGTGTTAATTTTATTGAGGGTTTGTAATTTTAGTAAAAATATATGTTCATATAGAGGGGGAATTTGAAATTTGAAAAAATATATAACTTAAATGGTAAATTAGGGAAATGGAGTAAAAGAGGTTGAATCAATATATAAATTAAATAGTAAATTGATGTTAAATGAGGGAGATGAAGTGGAATAAGTGTTGAAACTGAAAATTAAAATCTACTAGCACCGGTTTGACCAGTGTGGAGTTTAAGACACTTGAATTGACTTATTAATTTAATGGGTGGTAGTTGATAGTGAGGTATTTTTTAATATAGTTAGTGGGAAATATGTAATCCGATAGTGGGAGTGTGAAACTTTAAATGATTTTTTGTAGGGAGTGGGGTTAGTAGGTAAGTGTGAGAAATAATATAATATTGGTAAAAAAAATCCATTTATAGAAGTATTAAGGGACGACCCGAAAAGGAAAGCGGTGCGAGTATTAAGGGACGGAATGAGTATTATCTATCACTTTCTATTAAAACAGACACCAAGAATTACACATGTCATATCCTGGTAAAAAAAAATCCCGCCAAAACTTTTTTTCCTTTTTATTCATGTACTTATTTCAATAATTTTTTATGAAAATGATTCAGTGTATTTGATAAAATTTTATCATTCTCTCTTTATTTGATCTTCAATATAAACTTTCATTTGCAATTTTATTTCTCAAAAAATAATATTTGTAAAACCATAAAATACACCCTAACTTTATAAATATTTTAAAAATCCGTCAAGATACTGTTTACTCTATGCTACTTAATTATTTTTGAACAATTATTTTGTTACCAAATATTTAATAAAAATGATCAAATAATTTTAGAATATTCGTGCATACACGGGATCTAATCTAGTACTTCATATAACAAACAACAAAAGAAAAAATTGAAAGAAAAAAAAAAGATGAAAGATGGAGATCGGTGACACATGTCATATAATCATTTATGATTTTATTTTTTAAATATTAAGTATAGACTGGGTATAGATTTTAAAGAAACTCATACATTATACACGCGTAGGAACCAAGAAATTATCAAAAACATACGGAGTATTAATTTAACTTAAATTAGTATCAATGAAATCTTTGGCTAGTGGGTTAGATCGATGACTTGTGTACCATACGTCATGGGTTCAAATTCTCTATTCTATCTATAATCTATAATCTATAATCTATCTATAATATTATTAAAACTCCAAGACAAGACATGCCATACCGCCATGTGTCGCATTTTACTTAACATGATATGGTACCACATACGTGAATACGTGGCAGTGTGCTTAAAAAAATGTCTCTAACAAGATTCAAACCCATGATCTCTAATTATTAATGTGAAAGAATTACCATCTAAGCTACATATTTATTATGTTGATTTTATCATCTTTATCTTTAATATATTGCATTTCAAAGTTACAAAACAAAGACTAAAATGAATCTAAACAATTGGTAAAATATATACAAACCAAACAATAAATTAAATTAATTTTTATTTATAACAAAACTATTATATCTCCATTTTATCTAAATTGTTAATAATTCAATAATTATGTATGTTCCAAATATTAATATCATATTACCAACAATGACCAATAATCCGGGGCACCGTCCGGACCAATAACACTAGTTTATAATTTAAATTGTTCTTGTGGTCATTGAAAAAAAAAAAAAAAACCCTTAGTTACGTCGCTTCATTCACTATGCAAAATTTATTTGATATAGTGGGCAGGCAAGGGCCTAAGTCCCTATTATGTGAATGATACATAAATGCAGTATGAATTACAAATAGAACGAACATTTTAACGTATGATGCATTGTACACTAGTACTCGATCGATATAGTTATAGATTAAAATGTTTATCTCAAACACAAGAGACTTTAATTTAGGGTGCAATAATTTTATCATCCGACCCTTCAATCATGCCGGATTGATCCATGTGAATATTTGTTCTTTAGAATAATTCATTAAGAGTAGTTCTTATGAGTACTTTAATAAGAAGGTGTTCTGTTCACCAACGATATATTGGTATTGGTAAAATGGTTAAAATTGAGAGCCTACACACAATACGCCATATGTTTAACTCTCACCTCTCCCTTTTTTGTCATGTTTTGGTCATCACACTTAGTCACATCATCTTTTTATTATAATAAATAATTCACCACTATCCCACTTTCATCTTATTTTAATAAATTTAAGTCACTCTCCTAGATCTGTATGCCAGTCAAAATATATCTCTTTTTAAAATATGGAAGGAGTACCCGATAAAGGAAAGAATGAAGGTTTTAAATAGACCAGTCAAAAATCGACCCGACCCAAAAACCGACCCGTAAATACTGGGTCCTAAACAAGATTTTGTGACCCGTAACCCAATTTTATCCGAACCCGAGCAACCCAAAAATAATGGGTCAAAACCCGACCAAACCCGTTTTGGACCCGACCGATTGAAAATCATTGTATTTATACTAAAAAAATGAGATTATGAGAAAATTTAAGCATAATAAACACGTTGTTTTTACTATTACTGTGTGTAATATGATTTTAAATTGAATTATACGTCATTTTATGGTTGAATTTGACTAAATATAAACTTGTGTAGGAAAATTTGTTAATTTCTGCTCATATTTTAAATATTTATCACCTAAATTAATGAAAATACAATGCGCGTTTTAAAATCTCTCAACCCGTTGGATCGACCCGAACCCGAAAGTTCTGGGTCTTAAACAAGCATTTGTAAACCCGAAAGTGACCGTCCCGATTCAATCCGAAAATAATTTTTTACAACTCGACCCGACCGACCCGTTTAACGGGTCTAGTTTTAAATCATGTGGACTATTTTGTACTTCACAAATCGGCGGCGAGCGTAGAGGACCCCACTATGGAGATCATAGTCAATTCCTCAAGTGGGTCATGCACATTACTTGCAAAATCCGAAAAGTTGGAGACTATTCTTTCGGTTACCATTAATATTGGACTTCACCTGTTTATTTTTACGTACACATCCAAATTTTAGATCTACTTTATTTACGTACCATATTTATACCATTACTCGGATCCAGGTTACCATGTAGATCATACGAGTATGTATGTGTCCGAGTGTCTGATATTTACTTATTTAGCTATGTTATAAAAGTTAATAATTTCGATTTAATAATTAAAAAGTGTTGAGGTATCCACACTCATTTTTGAGTATCAAAGATCTGCCAATAAGCTGAGATAAAATGAAGACATTGAATAATACGTTGGATATTTGTTTTGATGGCAATAATATGCCTAACCCTTTTTAGAAGGTGCATGATGGATGAACTTTTCCCACAATAATGTTATTTATAGGAAGTCTTTGTTGGTACTTATTGAAATTATCTTTGAATTATTATCAAACACAAAAAAGTTGAAACCCTAATTTGCTTCATGAACAAACCATGCCCAAAAATCCACTATATTTAACAAAATCACAAATTGTACAATTACTAGATAAGTTCCGTTCATTTTGTGCACGTGTCATTTTTTCATGAAAGTCTCCCCCACCCCCCAAACACCCCCCTCAAAAAAATATAAATTGCAAATATTCTAATTTGTTTCCTTGTTTATATCGAATACCTTATTTATACAAACTACGTGGCGCGTATATGTACCAATTAAACTCCGACACATAAAATTACGACAACTAAATGTTGTCTCAACTCGCGACCTTTATCATCACTCATATTTTAGATTCTTTACCTTTAGAGCTTAGTAGTATCTTAGAGGAGGACGTTAGAGGCGTGACTTTACCTCACTTAGCCCCTTCCTAAAAATAAAAACTCTTTACGTTTTCAGCTTTGGGTGTCCCATTTTAATCTTTATGTACATTTGAAATATTTTATTTTTATATTTTAACGTGGTTATTATTCTGTCAAAAATCGTGCAAAATGATTAATTTATCCCATCAAATCCATTGGGTTATTTAATCACTCCCACTTTTTTACTGGGACATTAAATCTCTCTCCCTTTCACAGTGTTGGATTTTGGATTAAAGCAAAGATATTACTTTAATTATTGTACTTTGCAGTAGTAAAAAAAAATTATCCATATTAAGACTTCATTCTATTCGACGTATTTTGTCTAAACTTATCTGAATTTAATTGGACTTATCTGAACTTTTCTTGACTTATCCGTACTTAATTAATCTGGAGAAAAAAAAACTTATTTTATCTTAAATAAACTTCCTTGTGGGTGAAAATGTTTAAACTTATTTTATCTTGAGTATTTTTTCTTAACTTATGTTAACTGAATTTATCTGATTTTTATTCAATGAATATGGAAAATGGAGTAAGGAAGCCGAACATAACAGAGCCGTTAAAAATCGCGTGGATGATATCATACATAAAGAGTAAAAAGTAATAGAGAGCTTAGTTATTCAATTCTAATTTGTATTCAATGCATATCGAGTATTTTTTCTTAGGGGGGGGAGTTTATCGGACCTAATCCTAGTAAGTTTAGAATATAATTAGCCAATTATCTAACAAGTTTAGGTAAAGTTCGAGTAGTATTAGGCTTCATAACTCCAACTCTTATATATATATACACACACAGAAACGTTGATATAGTCATTATAAACTAGGCCACCCTCTAACAAAGTTAAAATTTGTTATTTACCGAGCAGTTAGAAAAGATCCGACCCGAAACAATGAGTTACCGAAGGGCAGATAAAGATTCAATGTGTGTATTTTGGTTCGGGGTCGTAATGCTTTGTTTTTTTAGCGTTGGTGTTATCCTTTTTAATTTATCTCTTGCCCAAACTCGTACGGGTAAACAACACCACCAACAACATGTTGACAAACACGGTTCGATCTCGAACAACGACGACAACAACAACAACAACAACAACAATTCCGGTGACGATATTCCGGTTCACGACGGCGACAAATATTTTGATGATGATGTTGAAAGTGAAACTGTCAAGGCGGATGAGCTCGCATGGTTACACCATCGTTGGAGTGTTCATCACAGTAACTACTACGAAGATGATTATTATTTAGATGATGAATTCTAATTTTTTATTTTTTTGTTTTTTTATTTTTAGGTTCTTTTGGCTTTTCAAAATTAAAGATTCAAAGATTTGGGGTCTAATGGTCTATCGAGAAATACGAATTTATGTAAACGGGATTAGGTTTTATTTACGTAGTTGACATATGGCATTATAAAGATAGATTATATTTATTGTCGAGTTTTAAGTCCCTTTTTAATTTTTGTGTTCAAGTAAAGCATACAGTGTTGTTATTATTATTATTATTATTATTATTATTATTATTATTATTATTATTATGGGAAACCACCAAACAATCTGGGCCCCCACTCCTCTAGCTATGGCGAACCCGATCCTGCTGAAAATGTGGGCAGCTGCCCGTGCCCCTATGTCTTAAGCCCTTGAGTACGTCTGGACCCGCTTCAGCAACGAAACAACCCCTTTCTCTAACTCCCCAAAAGAAGAGAAGGAAAAAGGAAAGAAACCGTAACCCAAAGCCCTACAACGTGCCGCATACTTAACCTGCTTCCGCTGCGCAGCAACCGCCACAACCCGACCCGGAACGAAGTCTGACAACCCAGATTGCGTCATAGGTGAAGACCCAGTCAAGTCAACACACATCTACACCGCCATCCCAAGAATAAAGCAATATATCTGCAGGACGAAGAGCTCCATCACTCTCACTAGTCAGCCCAACATCAACCTCCTTACGAGCAGAAATCCCCGACCTATAGCAAATATCCAAAAGGGTATCACGAACAACATTATGTCGATGTTTAATACCCACAATCCCAGCACAAGACACGGCATGATCCCCATAAATATCCCCATCGAAAACCCGAGAGCAAGCAGAACACGGCGTCGAATCAGAGAACAACGGAATACCCAACCGATAGCAAAGAAACGAACGATAAGTCTTACCGTTCATAGTCTGGCCTAAACCTGAGATGGAGACTGCCCGCAACCAAGCTGAGGAGTGATCCCCCTGCTGGGATTTCCAAAGGGCAACATGACGCGAAGATAAGGAGTAGGCGGATACCGCATCAGCAGTAACCTTCGTGAAATATATGTCTGCCAATTTCTTCATGAGAGCGGGGGCAGCGATTTCACTAGGGCTACTCATAAGGTCGCTCTCCACGGTCCTATTGAAACGACCAAGAGCATCATCAAAGGCCGACCCCGGACCATCAACACCTGAAAGCCGAAGAAGCGAATCCTGCAAACCAGAAGACTGCAAACGGGATGCAAGAAAAGCATAATGCCGAACATCACCAGCTGAATAAACACCCAATCCTCCATACGAATAAGGCAAGGTAGCAAGACGCCATTGCCAGTCACCGAACCCAGGTCCCGAAGTAGTCACGATACGCTCTAAAGAAGCCCGAAGAGCCACATCAAAAGATACTTGGGCCGCTTCAAAAAGATGAGGTGGACAAGTGCGCATAGCAAAGTAGAGTTTAGAAACTCCAGTGCACGCACGAAGAAGCAACAACTCACACTGGGGATCATTAAGCTTAGCTACAGCATCCATCAACACAACAGTCTTCGACACCCGTCGCGAAACCAACTCCTTACAAAAAGAGGAATCCGTACTGACTGGACCACCAAGCAACTTAACACCAAGCGCAGGACGAGCAATATCCGTAGGAAAGACACCCTCTAGACGACTGCGTGGGTCCTCCGAAGGCCAGAAAACCTCTGTCTTCTCAACATTAACATGGAGACCTAAATGAGGACCCTCCTCCAAGACCTTTCCAACCACCAAAGTGTCACCAATGATAGTGCCATCATCCAAGTACCACGCCTGCAGAGATAGATCAAAAGAGTCCCTGATTCGACACACCAATGGATGTAGAACCAAAGAAAATAGCAAAGGGCTGAGAGGATCCCCTTGCTGCACACCTTGACAAGACCACAAGGTATGCTCCCCATAATACAACCGTGCTGGAGAAGAGTAGCAGAATTCAACCCAACGCGAAAGAGCAGGACAATGTAGCCGAACCTCACGCAACAAAGCCGAACGATCAACCAAATTGAATGCATTCTGAAAATCCACCAATAACATAGAGAGGCCAACATCGGCCCCACGAGCCTCAACCAAACGATTGACAGCATGGAGAATAGCCTCACCACCTGCTGGAACCCCAACTCCAAACTGAAGCCCCCCAAAGTAGTTCCCTAAACGCGGACCAATCATAGCAGCCCCAACCTTAGAAACAAGACGCCTCCAAATAGTGACCACATCAATAGGCCGAATACCACCACCCGGCTTAACAAGTGGCGTAAGAGGAGCACTAGCAATATATCCACCAAGCTCAGCAAGACACTTTCCAGCAAGAAAGAGATTAACTACCTGAGTGATAGAGTCCACCAACTCATCAGAAACAGCTACAGCAGCACCACCCAAGCAATCCAAAAGGTGTTGAGCACGCAAGCCATCTCTACCGCACGAAGTACCACGCGGAAAGCCCCTAATCTGCTCCAACACAACAGCGGAGGAAGCAGTAAGGTGATGATCAACTGGGATATCCGGTAAGGTAGGTTCCGGAACTGAAGGGTGCTTTGCTTGCAAATCAGCAAGAGTAGCATCATTGTAAGAGGCAAGACCTGAGGACGAAAGAACTCTAACGGCAGCCGTGTAGTGACCGTCAGAAATCTTTCTCTTGCATTGCTTAATATTACGCTCCGCCAAATCATGGTCGTCGTCAACATCCAATAGAGGGGGAGACACGCTAGCCAATGTGTCCATAACAAGCTGCTCAGAACCACCAGGCACACCCCAAGAACGAATAGCAGAGGTGATACTCTCTTCCTGACGACGACGCCTAACACCGGAGGAACACTCACGATTACTCCGCGGAGAAAAAGTTGTGAGGACACAAAGAGGTAACACGAGCAACTGAACCCAACAAGCGATGTCATCTGATCTGCAAATCACCTTATCAAGCGCCCCTTTCAGAACTCGCGAAAAACCCAAACGACATTTGGGAGGGATGGATTTCACAGAACGCAACCGCTTAGACAACAAAGAGTCTAGAAGAGCAACATCAAAAGAAAAATGATGTTCCCGAGGCGCATCAGAAGAAGGCAGCTCGGAAGTAGGAGCTAGGGGTTTTTGAATACCATAGAGAATAAAACGAAGAATACCATCCCCAGAATCAGGATCCACAAAAACAATACTAGAACCACTGCCATGCCGACACCTAGTACGATGAGTATGAGTCTTGAAACAATCTCCACATAGCCAAATTCCCATACGACGAAAGGTCACCTCAGCCGAAGAAAAAACCTGCAAATTGGTAGTAAGGGAATGACGGGTAACATCCCGCACACCAAAGCAACAATGACGATCCCGTAAGTGAGTAAGCAGAGAACTCCTCACCAAACCACGCCCACCACCATCCTGGCACCAACTAAGACCCACAAAAGGGCAATGAAACTTCTCCACGGAAGCCGCCATAACAAAGCACTTCAACCTAAAAGTAACTCCAACGTCACTGCACCGGAATGAACGCACCGAATTTTGAGTCCCACGATGATATGGCAGCAGCAGAAATAATGCACCACAAACAAAACTGAAATCAACGACTGAGATAATGCACCGCAAAGAAACCACCGGAACAACCCACAGCAACACACCGGAAACCACCAGAACCAACACACCGGAACACACCGAAACACACCGGCCACACACCGGAGAAAACCCACAGCACCACACCGCAAATCCGGCACGACTGAACTCACGAAATGAAACTGAATTGCTGGTTGAACACACGAATTGCAGAAACTGACTTCCAGACTTCCCGAAACTGAATTCCAGAACCGCAAACACACCAAACGCAAACACACCAAACGCAAACGCAAGATCGAAATTCGAGAGCTCCGCCTGAATAACGTTTGAATACACACGCGTAACCGCCTAACTGACGTCCAACTGCTCCAAAAACAGTCGCAATACACACCTGTAAACCGCCTGAACCTCGCCTGAACCTCGCCTGAACACCGAATACTTCCCTGAAACTGGACAAAAAACACCCAAAAAAAACCGCTGAAACTGCACTACTTGACGACCGTGGAACCGCCTGAAATGAACCCGAGACACCTGCAACCCCCCTGAAAAAAAACCGATGCACTGGAAACCCGCCGCCGACCTGCCTGAGACCGTCCTTGAACCCGCCGGAATGATGAACAATGCTGTCGTGAAAAGCCCTAATCCCCTAATCGCCCATTTTGAGAGAAATTATTATTATTATTATTATTATTATTATTATTATTATTATTATTATTATTATTATTGGTACGTTTATTTTTAATTTTACTAATTTAGAAGTCAAAAGGGTGGCACTGAGAGAATACGTCCAAGGTGGGCAATTGCATAGGCCCTACAATTTGTATACATCACTTACTTTAATGTGTAAGGACTAAGGAGTAATTATTTGCGATGATATAATAAGGATTGTTAGGTTCAATTAATATTTCCCTCGGGATAAAAAGAGAAAAAAGGTTCAGTTAATATTGATCTAAGTAGTATGATGTACGTCGTTGTACATGGTGGTTAACTGGTTATGAGTTACGGATATAATCTTGTTTACCCACCTTTAAAAAAGACCTTCTAACAGTTAGACCACTTTGTTGTCACCTAATGAAATTGATTAGTTAAGCACTGAACCAATTAGTTAAGCAATGAAACTGATTAGTTAAGAACTGAACCAATTAGTTAAACCATGAAACTGGTTAGTTAAGCAATGAGATCAATTAGTTAAGATTTAATGAGTTTTAGTTAATAATAAGTTTGTGAAAAAATAGTAATCGTTCGACTCATAAATTTAACTATTTGTCTTTATACTTTAACTATTTTGTTATTCAATTAGTTCTGATTTTATTACTTTTAGTTATATCTATCTATATAATATACTAAAAGAGAGGAAATCAATGTGGTGATGACAAATGTCACTCATTGATTGGTCTCTCTTTTAATGTATATAAAAAAATTAAAAATATTAGTCAAAATTTATTTGTTTTATTTAAGGAAAAAGATGCACAAAGAAAATATTATTGATTGCTATTATAAATCTTTAGATTCTGTTGATAATATAAACATCCTAAAAATATAACGTAAAAATGTAACTTATCAAGATTTTCATTTTTAAAGATTCTTATATGTTATATTTCCTCAAACTACGTACAAATCTGATTACATGGTGCTGACAAGTGCCATTCTTTTATTTGATTATCTTATACTATAAAAAAAAATACTAAAATAGATGACAAACGTCACTCATTGGTCACCTCTCCATTAATATAAATAATTAAATTTAACTAAAAATTACAACAACAAATGTTTTACATCCCTATAATCTCACGCAAATAGTACACAGATACCTGAATATAGAGCTGTGAATCGTAATATCAAATGGTTTATTGCTTTTTACCAAATATTTCTTGTGTTTCAAAAAAATTGCAACACTTTGATTAGCACGTTTGCCAATATAAAAATTTTGACCATAATTATCCCTAATTATCTTTTTCTAAAAAATCTTAAAATTTTAACATTATGAATGTATATAATGAAATCTATTCAACGACATTTTACTTGATAATATTTGCTTTTAATAAATTAGTAAAAATACACTACTACAAAAGTTGGAATAAGAAACGCTGAATAGAGTACGCTTAAGTTTGCTAAGCGTTTTATAGAAGTATATAGTACGCATTTCTAATATAACAGTTGTGTGAAGAAAAGAATAGAGTACGGTTACTTACATAAACGTCTTGTATTCTTTACAATAATAATAATAATTAAATTTAAAATAGAAAGCTCTATCTCTGATAATTGATAACAGTTATGTATTCCGGGCTTAAATATGTTTAAATAAAAAAAAAAAAACCTAAACTAGTAGCGTCACTCAATTGAAACCTAATTATGCAAAAAAAAAGGGAAAAAAATCCAATTGAAACTGTACTTGTTAGGCGGCAATATATTCCAAAAAGGCAAAATAACTTCCAAAAACTTATTCATTCTCTCAATAGGGGTTTTTCTAGGTTTTAATTTGGCGAAGGTTCATCAATGGCTTTCGCAGAGACTTTCTGGTTCCAGGCAGAAATCAACCAGCTTCTTAGCCTTATCAGTTATCATCAACACTTTCTACTCTATCAAAGAGATTTTCCTTCGTGGCTTCGTGAACTCATCTCCAACTCTTGAGATGTATGTCCTGATTCTGCTATTCATTTCGGGGTTTTTTTTTTCTGTTGATATTTTATTTGTACATTTTTATTGATGATTTTTTGTTCAAATATCTTTGTAGGCGTTGGATAAGATTAGGTTTGAGAGTTTGACAGATAAGAGTAAGTTTGATGCGCAGCCAGAGTTGTTCTTTAGGCTTGTTCCAGTCAAAGCTAACAAGACCTAGTCAATTATTGACAACGGTATTGGTCGGACTAAATCAGGTAATGTATCTAATTTTCATCTATGTTTGATCAATTTATCTTCCGATTCTTGTGTTGCATGTGACTTATCATGTTTGATTGATGTTCTTCTCCGAAATTAGTTTTGATTTATATTACGATTAATTATATCATCCGAAATTGGTGTGAATTTGAGAACTATATGATCCTCAATTTGTCGGTTGTGATCCTGTATGTTTTTCCGTTGTTGTATATCTCTGGTTATTATTCGGTAATCCCCTGAGTTGCTATCTGAGTCTGAATATATTGACATTTTCATACTGTGTGCTAGTGTGCTCGGGTGGAAATGGTGAAGTTTGTTGTTGAAAATGTGAATGAAAAATGGTGAAATTAATGTCCCATTTGCAGTTTAAGATGCTGAAAATTGTAAAAAAAATAAGAGCAGGTTAATTGATGAGATCGAGAACTCCAGCGAAAGCAAAACCGCGTTTCACCGGCCTCCTCCATTTACTTGTGGTTTGGTTAGCAAACAGAGAAAACTCAATTTTAGACAAGCAATCTAGTGAGCTTAAACTTTAAAATTGTAATGTGGTCCATTTTCTATTGCATCTGTCGAGGCAGGTTAATTGCTCCCATACTTAGGATGAATGGGGTTGTGTTAATTGTCTATATTGTTTTTATTGTTGAGAGTTTGGTGTTGATTTGCCTAGTGTTTTACTGACGAACTTGAGCTGAAAGAATCACACACAGAGTGGAGAGGCTAAAAGTAGGGGTATATTTTGTTGGAAATATCTACTTTGTTTGCTTATTGTAGTTGAGGTGGTGATTCTTGGTGTTGGTGGTGTGGAGGTGGGTGCGCTATGGGGTTCTTGTTATTTTTTCTAAATTTTTCTCCTGAGCTGTATACTCTGTATTTTAATTGCATTGCTGTGAAATATAACGCATTAAATGTGCTCTCTCTCCAAGCAGGAAGATGAATCAACTGATCATATTTGGACATGAAGCAAAATTGTCGATTGGTTAAGATTATAGCCTGGTAATGGGCAATGTGGCTACATAGAAATGATGTACGAGTATTTAGGAGACAGCAAAATCATCTACCTTGGGGCGGAAAACCAGTCTCCACAAAGAAAGTGAAAGCAAGAAAGACATTCTTTAAGTACTCATGGAAAATTAAGAGGCACATACTTTGTATCCATGCCAGTGATGCCTCTTGGAAAAAATATGAGGAGATAAGTAAGAAATAATGGGTGCATCAATAGGTTGGAGTGTGGAGAGGTCTACTGTGAGTTAAATCCATGGAGGAGCTAGGGTTTATGCTCAAAATCCATCGCATGCAGAAGAAAAAGCAATTTTACATGGTGTTAAAGAAATTGGTCAATATATCATCATCAAGACAAATTGTGAGGAAGCTGTAAAGGCTTTACCCTATCCTCAACGGGCTGATTTTAGGCATGTCATAGCTGAATTTGTTTCCTAAGCTACTTAGTTAGATTATGTCATTTGTATTAAAATTTGTAGAGTAGTGAACTAGTGATCAAACTAGTTGGCGATCTACAAACTTCAGCTAAAAGGGAGCAAGGGGAAGTACTGTAATATATTGTATATTGTCAAAAGAAATAGAGAGTTAATAACAGCTTGAATTTGAAATTTGTTGATTATTTGAGAATTCTTTAACTTATTTTACTAGATCCGTATTCATAGTAAGCAAATTTCATTTAGATTCGAATAATAAAAATCAGTACGTAAGGAAACCGCTTTCTATTTTAATATTAAACGGGAAGTATATAGTACGCCTATGTACGGAAGATGTTCTGTATCTCAATATTTAACGGGTATAATAGAGGACGGTTATGTACGGAAAGCGCGCTTTATTATAGAGTATAGGAGACGGTTATGTACATTAAGCGTTCTATATTCCTTGTTCATTTTCTGATTTTAGGAAGGGAATAGAGGACGCTTATCTCTTATCACTGTACTTTATGACTAGGTATATAAAACGGTTCTTTTACCCGTTTTATAAATTTTATAGTGCGTTGAGTTGGAAAACGCCTCTAAGGCGTCCTATAAAGTGTATTTCAACAGTACTCTATGCCCTTTTTTGTAGTAGTGATATATAGTTAAAGTTGGTGTATCAATAATAGTAAAATTAAAAGTGTTGCATTTTTTATGAAACGGATGAAGTATAATATTAAAAGTCTATACATAATTATACGCTTACGAATTTATCTTAACATATATGATTCGTTATTTTGAGAAGTCATATATATTCTCTTCTTTATAGTTAGTTGTCTTAACATATATGATTTGTTATTTTGAGAAGTCATATATAATCTCTTCTTTGTAGTTAGTTGTCTTAACGAATTTGTCTTAACATATAGATTGTTATTTGGATATGATTAGGCCATCTGCTTGGAGACTTTTTAATGTATAATACAAAACCGTTATCACTACTTATCATAAGAAAATACTACACGGGTAAGTTCATGATATAGTAACATTACAGTTTAAATCTCTAAGTTCAGATCATGTATTTTATAAACTATTCCTTTAAATATCCGAAACTTGATAATGAAAGTTAAGATAAAATTATAGCAGATTTGTAAGGTTTTAGGCCAAACGTATAATCATATACTACTAGCGCTATTCGACTAATTATGTTGAAAGAAACTAGCTAAGAGATACATCGTGCATGAATTTCTTTGGAGATGCATGACCATAGGCCCCAACGGATGAAGCACGAGCTAATGCAACACTTTTAATTTCTTTGGAGAAATACGAGCTCGAATCGAGTGGATTACTGTGATGGCTGCAGATTTTCTTTTACAATAAGGGGATTAGTGGTGATGGTCTTGATGGATAGGGTTAGGGATAAAAAAAATTATAGTAGCTATGGTAAAGAGGGTGGTACAACATTTAAGGCGGTAAGAATAGACACTCCCTAACTACAACCTGCTACCGTGATATAAAAAATTAGGTTCCAATAAAAATAATCAGTGGTATTCTAAAAAAAAGTACATAGTCAAGATGCTATATTGTGATTTTCATTTAACACTAGTGCAAAAACGTTTAATTGCATCGCTGCATTTGCATCGCCAATCTAAACATGTGACGCAAATGATAAATTTTAGCATAAAATTTAGTCATTTGCGTCGCAGCTTTATTAAACAGCGAGGCAAATGACTCTAAAATGCTCCCAGAATCATTTGTGTCGCAGATTAGTAAAACAGCGACGCAATTTAATCAATCAAGTGCGTCGCAGTTTTATTAATCTGCGACGCAAATGACTCTGAGAACATCTTAGAGTCATTTGCCTCGCAGTTTAATAAAGCTGCGACGCACAGGTGTTTGTGAATTTAATTTTTTCTCAAATTCGCGCTCACCTTTTAATTGTTTTCTTCAATATTCTGACTTGCTCCAAATGACCTAAATCTATCGAAACCAGTTAAGCCCAAAACATCCGTTCTCACCGGCTTCACCCTTCCGTTTACCAGCTTCACTGCCGTCGTCTTCCCTCCTTCTGCGTCGTTCTCTCCTTCCCCTGCGCCGTTCAACTTGTTGTTCGTTCTCCTCTTCAACCTGCTGCTCGTTCTCTTCTTCCCCTGCGTCGTTCAACTCAAACTAATCAGTGTCGCTGCTCCGTGTTAACGCCGCCTTCCACGGCAGCCGCCCACGCCGCCGCCCACTCCTCCGCTCCTGGTCACTGTCTTCTCTCCTCTCCTAGGTATATTTAAAGATTGAATTTTAATTTTGATATTAAGATTGAATTTTTGTGGATATTGAATTTTAATTGTTCATTTTAATTTGAATTGTGCATTGTCTCTTGACTGTTAAGGTTTTGAGTTCGTTTGATTTTTGACGGAAAAATGCACTGATAATTCTTAGAATTTCGTTGTTTAGAATTTTACTTTTTTGGCATTGGACTACTATTCTGTAGGTTTTAGGCACGGAATTGCTATTATTTTGTGAGATTTGGATGTATTTGGGAGAAATGTGTTATGATTTTGATTGTTGTTTAAATTAATTTTCAGCTTTACCCTTATATCCTTGTAGTATTGGTCTTCTGACTTGTATTGGTCTGGTTTCCTGAAAAAATCAAAATGTTGAGAGTGAAGTGCAATTTCTCTTGCTGCAATATATTTTTTATATCATCAAATGTATGGATAATATTAATGCAATTTGCCAAATTCGGTTGCTCTCATTTTTGTACTCCATGTTTTAATTGGGAACTTGTGAAGAAACCCTTTCGTTGGCAACTTGGCATTATTTTCTTTATTTTTCTTTCAGGTAAAGAGCTTCACTATTATTTTCTGTTATGTTAAATACTAGATGTTGTTAAGGTCCCGTAAGGATTTTCATGTGGTTGCCACAGAAGCTGTTTGGTAATATGTGCTTGAATATTACGTATACTACCTCCGTAGATGCTGAAGATAACATACAAGAGTTGTTTGTGTTAGGTGTAGAAGCAATCCCGGATTGACAGAGGTTTCCTCTAGTTCTGTTGGCTTCTCCTTTTTGTGTTCTTGTTTTATTTATTTTCTTCAAATTTTGTGAAGACTTAACAAAAGATAGTTGTCGAACACTTGCATATCATTGCATTGAACATGATCGAACACTGTAATTTTCAATTGTTGTTGGTAATTAGATCACGAAACTGGTGATTTGGCAATTAGACATGTAACCAATGTATAAATTTCGTAGTTATGAAGTGGACTCGGAGCAGTTGTCTTGGCATATGCTCCTTTTGGTGATTAAAGTTTCTACACGACCTTTCTTTCTGTGGCAATTTGGAATTACTTATTAGTTACAATCGTTGTCAGAAACTCTGTGGAGTTGGATGTTTTAATAGTGATTTATCGCTTTTTAAATTGGAGTTCACTCTTTGAATAATCTATAATATGTAGACAGGGCACTGACGTGTCTCTGAAGGATCTTGACTACCTTTTGTCTCTACTTGAGGAAAAGAAGAGAAAGATGGCCGGAGCAAGAAGAAGCTAGGGTTTGAAGCCAGTAAACTCGCTCAGAATACAAGGAAATGGTTAAGATTGAAGCCAGTAAACTCGCTAAGAAGCATCCACGTGTCTTGCAGATGGAATGAGCTACTAGGACGGTGGTTGACTGGTACTTTCATTCCGGCAGAAATATTAAAAGTACAAGAGGTTGTGTCAATGAGATCAATCAGTATATTTCGCAACATAATCAGCTTTTGTTGGATCACATAACTGACCTTTGGAGCTCTCTGATGCCCAGTTTGTGTTCTGTGATGTTTACCAAGGCTTCATGCGTATCTTGTCCAACCCTAAACACTATGGTAAGCACTTTCATTACATTACATTGGTGGAACTGTTTTTAACCTATGATCTTGTAACAATGCTGGTTATAATGTTGTACAATACTTAGTGTTACTTATGCAGTTATATATGCATAATTATGTCTCTAAGCTGATTCTGTTGTGATGTTGGTAGTGATGGTATGTGAATTTTTGGGTGGTAGGCATCAAGGAAACAAGAGGAGCATGTTGTGGAATAGGGTGGCATGGAGCAGCATCGGGGTGCGACACCATGGAGATGGTTTGCAACCAAAGTACAGCTCATGTAATCCTTCTAAGGCCGTCAATTATCTGCTGGCCGACTCTGCCTGGTTCGGTCATCCATTGGGTGACATCTTTCATCCCTTGAGCGTCCGAGCACTGGTGAACATAGCTTCAGCAGCAGCAGCAGCAGCAGCAGGTGTTCTGGCAACAACAGTTATCGATTACAAGCTAGAAGCAGCAGCAGCAGTTCTGGCAGAAGTAGAAAGCAGCAATTCTGGCAGCAGCCAGTTGAAACAAGAACAAAACCAAGCCAGCCTAAAGAGTGTTTATTTTCACCAGTTGCTGGACTTTCTTGAAGTTCTCTGCCTTAACTGTGACTATCACCGTTGGTAATGCATCCCATCTTTGTATTGAAAGTCATATCTTGATTTGTCATAGATTTGATTTCTAACATCTTCCATTTTTATATCCAGGATAGAGATATTTACTTAAACTTTTATGTTTAAAGTGTAGTTAGGTTATCAACATGTTGGTTGATCTATGGTGAATTTGCCTTTTATTGGGTTGTAAACTGTTTTGACAGGTATATATTAATGTATTATAACATTCCCGGTATTGGGGAGGGTCAAATTACAAAGGAAATATTGTCAAAATTTTCACCTAGTTTACTTTTATTTTTATGCTCTGAATATACTAGTACTGAAAGCTGCTTATTTTATTTAATCTATGGATTAAATAAAATCAGCAGCTCATTTTTTTTAGAATATCCAAAAGTCATTTGCGTCGCACTTTAGCTAATCTGCGACGCAAATGACATTTTTTTTAACATATTGAAAAGTCATTTGCGTCGCACATTTAGCTAATGTGCGTTGCAAATGACATTTTTTTAACATATTGAAAAGTCATTTGCGTCGCACATTTAGCTAATGTGCGTTGCAAATGACATTTTTTTTAACATATTGAAAAGTCATTTGCGTCGCACATTTAGCTAATGTGCGTTGCAAATGACTTTTCAGCACCATGCCTGAAAAGTTATTTGCGTCGCACATTAGCTAATTGTGCGACGCAAATAAGGTTCATTTGCGTCGCACAAATGTGCGACGCAAATGACTTTTAGTCATTTGCGTCGAGAGCTTTTGCCACGCACGATGTGCGACGCAAATGTGCTTAAAAGTGCGATGCAAATGACCCTTTTTCCACTAGTGTAATTAGCATACAAAACTATATGGTGTGAAATGATAAAATATGAATAAACCGTGTATTGCACGAGTCTACAATTAAGCTTTAAAAGGTTTACTTTGTAATATAACTTTTTCTACAATGTTTAGACTTCGATCATGGTATTGAAGAAACCTGGACAAGAGCTTCTTGGTGCGTGCGACACATTATAACCGGGAAAAAGATAGATATCTTATATGTTAATAAATGTGTTAAGATATTTATCTGTTTAGTGTATCAGATCATATCATTAGAAGAATTTCTAATACGTTGTATGATGGAAGCTAAAGTAACTTTTTATAATATGATGTTCATAACCTTTCATTTTTAATAGATTATACGTATAATTTGCATACATTTGCTTCATCTGAAATCAAAGTAGAGTATCTGGATTGCTCTGTTTCATACTATAGATCTTGGTATGTATTCTACGTATGTAAAACGATATGCCACTCTATATATGTCAGTGGTTCAATTATATAATGGATTGTACAATCAAACGGGGTGAATTTAAAATATAAGATGGGATGTGGTATGAGATTTTAGTATGTTGAAATGGATTTAGAAACCCCTTAGCATGATATTCCATACATAAAAGGCCCAACTAAATATTAGACTTGAATGAACTTTATTCCAACATGTTCAACCAAATAACAATATTATTTTTCTCGCCACGAGTGATGGGAAATAATATGCATACTTCTCTTATACTCCCTCCAACGAATCTCTATAAACTTGCATCATCCCTTTTGTACACAAGGTATTAGGAACAAACATTATGTATACCTAATTTCTTTGACAAGGGGTTTATAAATCTGTTGTAGTCGTGATAGATATGATTTAATACGCAATAATATTTTTCTAATGGTGTACAATATGTCACGAAAACAAATACGTTTTAATAATGAATTCCGTAGTTTAAATTATACGGAACGAGTAAAGTAAATTTATGATGTGAAATTTTGTATTGTGACGACTGACAAGTAGGTCAATACTAAATTATTATCACCTCTATTTCATATATTTTTTTAACTATAGATTGAGAAGTTAATATCATCACTCTTAATATTTAGATTAGTATAAGATTAGTATGTGAATTTTATAAACCGTGCATCGCACGAGTATTATACTAGTTTTACACTAATGTTAGTATCAAAAAAATGGTCTAACCGTCTTACACAAAATCTTTTGGGAATCTTGTTTGCCATCGAAAATCGAAACCTTGTTTCAGACCATAATATATATAATCAGATTAGCTAATTAGTGACCGAGTATGATTTATGAATTAGGTTTTTTTGTGTATATTATTATTATATTCATGTTACTTTGAATTAGTTATAGTCATATAGACTACTCACAAGAACTTAAAATTATATCGGTCCATAAATGGTTGTTGCATTGAAGAACGGTAATTTTATAGTGTACACTGTACAGGACTACAGGAGTACAGGGTACCAGTCTACCGGATTATTAGTAAAAGTTTAATACTTCCTCTGTTTCTTTTTGCTCTTTAGGGTTGGTCTTTTGTAAGTCTATTAACGTTTAATTAATGTGTATTGAGATTTTTTTTTTTTATTATTATTTTTTTTATTTAAACAAGAAAAATTACGTTAATTTATAATGCTTTCACTTTTATGATATTAGGAATATGAGAAAATTTTAATGTCCCAATTGAAAAGTGTGAGAGATTAAATGACCCAATGAATTTATTTGGTTAAAATAATCATTAGGCACAAATTTTGATAGAATATTAAAGCATTTATGTGATAATATAAAAAGAAATGTATTCCGTAAATAACATTTTGAAACACCCAAAAAGTAAAACGTAAAGAACAAAAAGAAACGGAGGGAGTATTTCAATTTAATTACTCCTTCGTGCCTTTTAATTTTTTAAAAGAACACTAGGGGCATTTATATTAGAGGTATTTAGGAATAGTGCAAACTTCATCAAGGTTTATTTCTATGCCACATCATCATTTTACAAAATTCATTTTTAACAAACTTTGTGCTAACAATAGACAAATCTATTTAAAAATTTATGTATAGGCCCACCCATATATCATTCAACTCTTTTTTAACGCAAAACCGACGAAATATATATATTAATTAATTAGGGTTTGAAGCCCTAATTCTGCCAAAATTCTTCATGATCTAGACAAAAGTTAGATCTGTGCAAATCATCCTAATCACACTAACTATCCTTCTGAAGTCCCCAAAAAGTGAATCATACCAAAATGAGGATGATAAGCATCGCCTATCATAGCACCGTAACCGGTAAGACTAACATACTTAAACAATAATTCTAGAGATATATACATCCAAAAAGACGCCATGGAAGTAACCCTGTGAAATATGCGCCACTCCAAAAGGTAAGAGTCCGAATTAGTTGTTGGTAACAGTACCATTCTCCTCATCATCTTTAACTTCAACAATTTCTATGTCTTTTGGAATTGTTGAACTACCAACAACGAATGGAACAAAAGCCTTTCCTTTTCCTTTGTTTGTGCTGCTGACCTCTTTTGCTGAATTCTTATCCTGCATCACTTGTTTAATTGTAGACACAATAGAGCCAAAGACAATTTCTGACGCTGAAGAACTCTGGGCTATAGTGTTGAGCCTTGCTGCATTCTCTTTTCTTGTATTACACATGGCCAAGACTTGATCACGAGCATTTCTTCTCATCTCCTCTGCATATGCTGGATTTGCTTTTTCAAAATCTCCCTCATACTCCTCTTTTGCACAAGATGGAATAATGTAATGGAGCTTATGTTGCACCATCATAATCAAAGAGTGAGATGCCAAGGCATGAGCTACTCTGTTATAGGTCTTGGGAATGTGAGAGAAGCTAATAATCCAGCTCTCTCCCAGAAGTTGAGTAACCTCCCTAAGAACAGGACCCAACTCATGATGTGGATGATCTTTCACTTTATCAAGCAGGAGCTTAAGGTTCAAAGCATCTGTTTCCACTTCCAACTTATCAATTAAGAAATTTTTCGCAATTTTTAGACCCTCTCTCAAAGCATAGAGTTCAGAAGCCAAGGGAGAATGAACCCTAAATTTTGTAGAGAATCCAACAAACCATGAACCAGTGTGCCTTCTAAAGACTCCTCCTCCTCCTGCTACATTTCCTGATTTTCAGGCACCATCAATATTGAGCTTCATATATCCTTCCATAGGTGGCATCCACTGCTTCCTAATAGGAGGTAGGTCCGTTTTGGTAGCTGTATTCTTACCCTGCAAAGCCAAGTTAGTAGAATTCCAGTCTATAAAGAAAGAGTTGTAAAGAGAAAAAGCACTTCTCATTTTGAGGTCAAAAACAGATTTGTTTCTAGAGATCCAAATATGCCAAATGGCAACAGTGAAAATGACTTTCCAAGAAGCAGAATTATGAAGATTAAATTGGATCCAATTCTTCCAACTTGAATTATAAAAGCCATTGTATTGGAATTTGTCATTTTTTCAAACCCTTTGAAATATGAAGGACCACAGAACACTAGATTGAGGGCAGTCCCTAAAAAGATGAAGGTGATCCTCTCTTTGTTGTTGGCATCTAGAGCAGACAGGACTAATGCCCTGAATTCTTTGATTTAAACTAGCAGCTACTGGCAAGATTTCATGACAGCAACTCCATAGGAGCATTTTGTATTTAAAAGGGAATTTTATTTTCCAAATTGCTTTCCATGAAAAATTCGAAGAAGAAGTGGGAGATGGGTCCTGTAATTGAATATGATAAGCTGATTTTATTTCAAAATCACCAGTTTTTGAGTATTTCCATCTGATAAAAACTTCTTCATCCATATTATTTGAAAGAGGATAGGCTAAAATGAGATTTTTAATATGAGTAGGAAGGAGATGTTGAATTTCCTCAAGATGCCACTTTCCATTTCTAATGATCCTATTAACAAACCAATGAGCTTTCAACTCTGGAATTTTAATTTCCTCAAGAGTATAAAGAGGAGCATCCCCTATCCAATGATGATACCAAATGGAAGTGCTTTTTCCATTGCCAATTCCTATCATTAACCCCTTTTGAAGAATATGATTTCCCTTAAGAATATCCCTCCATAAGGGAGATTGATTATAATTAGGCACAGAATTGAAAAGGTTCGAATTCTTAAGGTACTTTTCTTTTAAAATTCTTACCCACAATTTGTCTGGTTTATCAAGGATATTCCACCCTAGTTTTGCCATAAAAGCCAAATTCCATTCCTTCAATCTTCTTATTCCTAACCCTCCAGCATTAGTTGGGAGTGTCACTTTATCCCAAGCTATTCTTTTCATATATCTACTTCTGTCTACCTTATTCCATAAAAATTTTCTACAGCATTTTTCAATAGCATAGGTAATGGAGGTAGGAATTAGATTAGTTTGCATGGCATAAAGAGGAAAAGAATTAAGAACTGATCTAATTAGAGTACAACGTCCTGCCATATTCAAAAGCTTAGCTTGCCAACCTCTTATCCTTTCCATCGTTTTATCCAAAAGCCCCCTATAGTTATTAATTTTTAGCTTATGAGGTCTAATGTCTACACCCAGATATTTTCCAAAAGAAGAAGAGGTTTTAAGGCCATAATTTCCAGCTATGTTTCTTCTTACATTATGATTAAGGGAATCTGGAAAAATTAAGGTTGATTTAGTTAAACTTAATTTTAAACCTGACATATTTCCAAACTGATTCAAAGAGTTCATAATAACATTCATATTATCCACCGAGGCAGTACTAAAGAGGAAAACGTCATCCGCATAAAAGATATGAGAAATTTTAATATTCTTAGTCAAAGATATAGGCTTCCAATGGCCTTGATGGACTAAATCTTCAATCATAGTAGAGAGTCTATCCAAACAAAGGACAAAAATATATGAAGAAAGAGGGTCCCCTTGTCTAATTCCTCTAGACGGACAAAAGGAATCACAAATCTCCCCATTCCAGAGAACAGAAATGGAAGACGAAGTAATACAAGACATGATCAAATTAATCAAGTGCATAGGGAAATCAAAAAACAAGAGAGTTTTTCTTATAAAATCCCATTCCAGGCTATCATACGCTTTCGTAATATCCAACTTTAAAGCCATAATTTTATTCCTCTTTTTTGCCTTGTGAAAGTGATGTGCCATTTCTTTAACCAAAATGACATTATCCTCAATTCCTCGACCCTTGATAAAACTAGATTGTAACGGACTAATAATCCGATTTAAGATAGTCTTAATTCTAGAAGAAATAATCTTGGTAATTAGTTTATAAATAGTGTTACAAAGACCTATTGGCCTAAATTCAGTAATGAGGGAGGGATTAGCAATTTTCGGAATTAGGGCTATATAGGACTTATTAATCTCCTTAGGAATTAAACCACTTCTAAAACAGGATACGCAAAAATCATAAATGGTATTTCCCAGATCATTCCAGTGTAACCTCTCTTGAAAAAGCTTAGGCCAACAATAGTAAACTTTGTATACAAACCTCAAAAACATGAAACAAACCTCACGAAAAACCTCTTATTGCGATTGTCCTTCTATTTTAATCAACCAAATTCAATCAACCAAATTCATTGGGCTATTAAATTTGACACACTTTCCCATTTAGGCATTAAATCTCTCTCACTTTTTCAATGCCAAATTTTGGATAAAAAGGAAAATATTACTCCATTAATAAATGTAGTTTATCTTGTTTAAATACAAAAAAAAAGGAATCTTTGTCCACCTTAATTAGTTGTTAAATAGCGTTCATGATACTAAACCTAAAAATTAAAAACGGATAGAGGATGTCCCAAAATGTTCTTTACATTTCCTTTTATATTATCACATAAATGCTTTAATATTCTATCAAAATTTATTTTCAATTATTGTTTTAACCAATCAAATTCATTGGGTCATTTAATCTATCACATTTTCCCATTGAGATATTAAATTTTTCCCATTTCCTAATATCAGAATTTTGATAAAAGTAAAAACATTATAAATAAACGTAATTTGCCTTGTTTAAATAAAAAACAGAGGAATCTCAATGCACATTAATAAGTCGTTAAAACGCGTACAAAATACCATACATAAAGAACAAAAAGAGACGGAGGGAGTAGGTGTTAAACTATTTCATGCGTTGTCCGGGTCGATTGCATTGCACAAATTTGTAAAATAGTCGCGGTCCTGAATCCTGATCCATGTTAGCTTGTTTGTTTGTGTAAACAACAATCTTAAATCTTAATCATATTAATTAGGACTATAAAGCATACTCTTTTCGGTTTTTTTTTCCATTGTCGAGTTATCTAACTTTCTCGGTTCATTTTTTTATTGTCGCTTTTAGATTACCGATACAACATGCA
Organism: Spinacia oleracea; assembly: GCF_020520425.1. Lineage (NCBI taxonomy): Eukaryota > Viridiplantae > Streptophyta > Magnoliopsida > Caryophyllales > Amaranthaceae > Spinacia > Spinacia oleracea. Next base: position 19,525,269 of record NC_079490.1, read on the forward strand.
CATTAAATTGCACATCATTATTACGAAATCGTGTAAAAAATAAAAATAAAATGCACATGAAATTTAATATGAAGTTAGATAGTTCATATAGAATCCTAATTAATGGTTTCAGTTAAATATTTTTGGAACAAGGGAATATCCGGCTACTTCCTAAATTGTTGTGATTTTGCAAAAGTGACAAATAAAAACGATAGGAGGGGATATGAAACCTAAATATTGTAATAACCCGAAATTTTTAAACTCAATTTATTAAAATTAATAATATTTTATTAACGTAATTTCGTTTTAATTATTAGAAATAATTTAAAAATTTCGTTATTTTAAACGTTTTTACGATTTATTTTAAACGATAAATTTATAAACGAAAATTTATTTATTTTTCGTTAACGATATATTTTACGAGACTTTGGTTTAATTAAACATTTCTATTTTTAGTAGTTTCCTAAAATAGCAATTAAAAATTCAGAAATTTGGCCTAATTACTAAAATGCCCCTAAAGGACAAAATTTTCAATTAGCTTCTTCCTCCCTTGCCTTCCACGTAGAAAGAAGAAGGAACCCATTCCTTCCTTCCTCTCCTTGCCTCAATTCAGTCTTGATTCATTGCCTTGCTCCCCAAGGATTTCAGCTTCTCACTCACTCTACTTGTCAATATAATTGCCTCAATTCAGTCTTGATTCATTGCCTTGCTCCCCAAGGATTTCAGCTTCTCACTCACTCTACTTGTCAATATAATCAGCCATTCTCTTTCCACTTTTCTCAACCAAAAATCAGTTAACAAAATTGAAAATCACCCCTTGTTCCCTTCCTGTTCGAAACACAGTCACCACTAACCACCACCGTCAACCACCGCATCCACCACACCCAGCCACCCCGTCGCAGACTCAACCCAATTCCCTCCACCCTCACCACCTAGTCGTCTTGTCCACCGCCCAGAACCAACCGAGAAACACCACCCAACCTCCCCTGTTTTCCCTGCTCGAACCCCTTTCCCCTTCCCTCGTGTTCCTCCGCCATGAAACCACCAGCATCGTCAAAATTCCGGCTCGTTTTCGCGTCTCGGTGCCGCCCAAACCCAGGCTCCGGCCACCTCACCTCCCTTCGCCGCACGCACAACCTCCCCTGCCATCCTCCTCACTCGACCCCCCTGTTCTCTCTCCTAATCGCGCAACCACTGCGCCTCCGTGCTGCGATTACCGCCGGCTTTCTGCCTCCACCCAGTCCGCCCAGAACCTCCGCCCAGACCTCCGGTCACCATCACCCCTCTCCTCCCCTGATTTCTCCCCTGTTCGCGCCCCTCTCCCCTTTCCCTCGCCTGTTTCTGCCGCCTCAAACCACCATCACCGTCGCCTCTCGGCGCGGTTTCGCCGCCCAGGCTGAGCCCCCAGCTTCCCTCCCCTCTTCCTCCTCCTCATGTTTCTCCTGTTCGTGTTCCCCCTGCTGCTCGTGCCCTTCAATTTCAGAAACAAAGTTTCTGAAATTGAAACTTTGTTTTATTCCTCCTTATTCAAGTTGGGCCAAATCAATTGGGCTTTGGGTAAGACAAACCTGAATTTCAGATTATCAATTCCTTAATATTCATGTTTTAATAAATTTATGATATAATTATTTACTAATGAATTGTTATTATTTTCAGGAAATAAATAAATTTGATTATCGAGTTTAAGAAAAATAAATTACCGTACTAAATTTATCAAGGACATAAATTAAATAAATCTTGTGTAATTGATTTAGAATATATATATATATATATATATATATATATATATATATATATATATATATATATATATATATATATATATATATATATATATATATATATATATATATATATATATATATATATATATATATATATATATATATATATATATATATATATATATATATATATATACTTCGATTGAAATTTCCATAAATTATATTTATCACTAAAATTGGTGTTTAATTATATTTTCATTAAAACTATGAATTTATATATTTCTAACATTATTATTAGAAAATTCGTTATTTATAATAATTCGAAATTTCTAAGTTAAATTATTACCATATTAATAACTAATTCAATTATTTAATATTTTGAAAGAAATTGGACTCGGAGTTCAGGAAGAACGATCCATCGAACAGGGAATATAAACTACGGTTGAGGTAACATCTATTGCTAACACCCACAATCCCTTTATGAAATGTGTTTTATGAGATTATGAAATGTGTTTATAATGATATGTTTTTATTGGATTGTGGGATATGAAATGTATTTATAAACTTTGTTTTATGCATGATGATATTCAAATATGTTATGAATGATTTTATAAGAATGATGTTTATGAGTTACGAATAAGATAAGAAACATGATAAATAAAAGTGTAACCGGTTCTGGCAGTTAGTGGGGTTACTATTTCTAGGTCGTGCACGTACCGCCGTACCGCGGGACACCCAACAAGGGAGAGTGCTCTTTGAGGGTTACCACAAGCTAAAAGAGAAACTATTTAGGTACGGGCGTATGTCCAACAAGGGAGAGTGTTCCTTGAGGACTATCGCAAGGTGGGAGACGTCCCGCAAGGCTAACTTGTCAGTTACCAAGTAAAATGAAGGTTTTATGAAAGATAATGGGAACTACTAAAGTTTCAAGCTATAAATGATGTTTTATTATGATATTTTTGTGAAAGTGATTTACTATATTCTATTCTCCCTGTTTGCAAATTAAATAAAATGAATTGAAATGAATTTACGTTGTTAGGGTAGTATGTTACTGGGCCTCGGCTCACGATGTTGCTTTTGTTTTAGGTACGAAGAAGATCATGGGATGCCTTAGAGTGAGGATGCAACCATCAAATTCACGATCGATGTTTAATAAAGATAATTATGTATCACTAGTAAAAATGGATGAACTAATTAAACTCTAAGTCAAATTTCAATTATTGAGATGGATTTTAATATTTATGTTTAATCAATGTTAGGAATATTTATTAAAGTTCATTTAGATTTCGATGTAAATATTAAAGAATTAATCGAAGTAAAGTATAATTACTGTTACTCAACAGTAGTCAGTAAATATAAAAAGGTTATGTCGCCTTGTATTTCCCACTAGGGAGATACGGCAGTGACGCTCCGACTATATTAGGGTTTCCGCTGATAATTAAAGATAATTAACCTAATTAATGGTGTTTAGAAGTCGGGGTGTTACAAATATACACAAATATAATCTTACACCTATATTCTTTATCAAATTGTGGATGCCATCTAGCTTAGTTGGTAAAGTCTTGAGGGGATGGTACCCAAGATCTGAGATCGCATCCCGTCTACATCAGTTTTCACCTTGCCCTTTATGACTCTCTACACTAAAAAAAGAAATATTACTATTTTATTCTTAGAAAACATTCCCCTTGCATAGTTAAAATTCAATTAAACTTTTTTGCTCGAATTGGATAAAAATAAAATGTTTAATCATTAAACTTGTATAACATATAAATTGGATCTTGTTTTAAATAAATTTTCAAACATTTCCAATGGTATGAAATTAATTTGTTAACTTATTTATTTTGTATATAGAAAGTTATGTTCAACTTAAATATTTGTAGTGGTTTATTCATAATCAAACTTTCTAATGTTATTTTTAACATGAAAAACTCATTTTATATCTTACTAATTTATTTCTTTGTAAATAATATTTTCTTACATGACCCTTTTTATACTCTTGAAAAGTTTCTCTTTTATACCGTATCAACTAGCTAGGGGCACTTTTTTTTTGAGTCTCAAGGGTTGGGGTAGGAGCGCGTGCTTGATTCAGAATGGGCACTCTTGCCTATTTGCGACAAGAGCGAGGGTCGATGGTCGATCGGGGCGCTTGTGTGCGCACAACAAGCACAAGCGAGACCAACGACGAGAATATATCTGCTTTGAGAAGATTTTGTCGTGTCTTGAAAAGCTCAAAAACATGTGACAATAATATCTATAAAGACTAGTAACAACACAAGTGATTAAGAAAAGACAACTTTTGATGAAAGGTATTGGACCATACTCCTCATAAAAGGTTTATTTTGAATTAGCTATAAACTCCCAGTGAACCCTTGATTGATAGAAACATAATAATTCTATCTATGGCCTAGAAAATGTACTATTAGAAAGATCCTAAAAAACAACAGATAAACAAAATACACGTAAAGAAATATTGAATTCTAACAATGAGGGAGGCGACTTGTGCAACAACATTGGCGTAAGGTTAGGGTTCAAGAAATGATAATGTTAGGTCACACGTATAAACTCAAATGCTATAAATGCTGACATAAAATAACCTAAAATTAGGGTTTTTTGAGTGGTACAACATAAACTACGACTCCGTAGAAAATAGTCATACTTATATGAATTTTGGAACTTATTTGAAATTGGATATCTGAAATTATTGGACGAGGTTGGATCTAGCCAAACTTTATGATGATAATCACTTTTGTTGAGAACAACATCTTATGATGATACCAAACATCAATTCCTAAAAATAGTAAGAGCAATTTGGAAATCATATAACTTATAAACGTGAATGGTAACCTAGTATCTTGAAACGTCCTTAAAAAAAAGTGTCCTAATGAAGTGGTTAGAGGCTAGCAAATCACTCCCAAATAAAGATGATAGGTTTCTCAATTCTGCTTAGGACAATGATCTTCCATTTTCTAAGTACTGATCAAGTTTTAATAAATTTCCGCCCATCTTTTAAACGATTTTTTTTTAAATGTAAAATCAATTCATTAATAGAAAGATATACGACATTTACAATAGAAATCGAATTTAACAAATACATAACAAATTGAATAAAAAAAAATGTATTCCTTCATCAAAACTACCATCGTTGGGAAGATCTTGCATTGTGGGACATCTCTCACACATATCGCTGGAACATACAACTTTTTCGGAGAGACGGTCTAACGATTTGTTGTAGCCGCGAGGACGGTTTCCATCCGATTCATCTACGTCAATTTGAAATTTTGATAACTGGTTCAATCTCTTATCTCGTATAATTCTTTATCAACGAACCGAATTCACGACGATACTCCACCGAAACTATACTAATACTAAGACCCAAATACTCAACTAATTCAACCATAGGGGAACTTACTACACTCACTAATGTTAGTAAAACGATCATTTTTATCACACTAGCTCAAACCAGTTAATGTTAATCAAACGGATTCAATACACCTTTGATCGAAAATACGAAACAATTTAATTCGAGTTCACTTAAAACCTTCTTACAAGAACCACAATTAGTTTACTTAACAAACTTTCAACAACGTACTCATTTGCACTCCTAAGATTAACATCAAAAAGCTTGTAGTTTGAAACACAAAAGCCCATTGTATTTAATCTCTCTCCTATCTTTTGTCTTGAAATGTCGAAACTACCCCTAAAGGGCAATTGGTTGGCCGTAATATCATTAGTAAAAGATGACAATTTGACAAGTAACATACAGGATTAGTTCGACATTTCACTTTCATTTCTCCAAAAATAACAAAAAATTAATTTTTTTAAAAAGTAAAATAACCCCAAAATAAAAATAAAAAATTAAATTAATAAATACCCCCCTTGAAAAAAAAAACTTGTAAACACAAGACAATACATCTCTCATTCTCTCTCCTCACAGTTTCTCTCTCCTGTTATGCAAAGAAGAGGACGACTTTGGCTCCCTTATTCTTCCTCGACCCACCCCTTCAAAAATCTCAAACAAACACGGCCTTAGCAAAAGCTTACAAATACAACTCTGAACTGTCGTCTATGGTAAACTATTTTCCTCTCTCCTTTGTAGTTTTTGCTTTCTGGGTACTCTTTATTTTTAAGGTGTTGTTTGGTTTTGGTTTTATTATTATTATTATTATTTTTGCCTACAACAACAAAACTTTGAATAATAAACAATAATAATAATCAAAGAAAAATAAAAACCCAAAATACCCATTTGTTCAAATTTGGTTCTTCACGTTTTTGTTGATGTTTGTAAGCTTCTTGTATAATTTGTTATAGTCAATGCAAATGTTCATACCTTTTCTGTATGATTTTTGGTTGTATAAAGTGTTAAATGTAAGTGTTGTTTCTAACTATTTCTTGGCTATTTTTTTTTGTTAAGGTATGATAAAACTTGGATCACGTGTTATTTTTACATTTTTTTGTAGGATTATTTGTTAATTTTGGTGCTATTATTTGCTTGTTTTTGTGCAGGTTTTGTTAGATAAATTTGTAAGGATTACTAATTTTATGTTTATTGATATGTTTGTTTTTACGTGTTGGGTGGTTTTTGTGCAAATTCATGGAGTATTGGATCTAAAAAATGCTGGGTTTTTTATGTATGTTTTGGTTGGTGATATCGAAGTGTTTTAATGGGTTTTGGTGGAATTTGGTTTCTGGGTTTTCGGTTTTCATGTAGGTGTTGTTATAACTGGTTTTTGTTGTCAAATTTGTGCTTGTTAGAGCAGAGAATTTCTCTGTTCGAGTGAGTTACTGGAGAGTTGGTTGAGAGGGTGAAGGAGGAGAGAGAAAGTTTGGAACTTCTCGACTTCTCGGCCGAGTTGTTCATACTGGCCACTGGGGTTTACCATTCAGTATTGTAAGGATGGGTTTTGATTGATAAACAGATTTGATAATACTAGAGAATCTGTGGGTAGCAATTAGGTTTTTGCTACATGAACTTATATTTTGGAAATTCAATATCAAGAAATCCTGAATTTGTTGGGTGCTTTTTATTATTTTGATTTTGTGTTTACACAAAGTACTTCAGTATAACATTATCTAGTTCTAGGATTGTATCCTCGTCGATTTCACACCATTAGGTACATATCTTGATCAATCAGATGTCAGATCAGAATTCACAGCTTCCAGTAGTTCATAATGTGAAATGTATATTACTATACTTATGCATTTAGGTGTTGAACTTGTTCATATTACGTCAGATTTGTTTTAATTAATCAGTGAAATAAGAGAACATACTAGATCGAGTTCAGTGAAGGCGTACTTATGGTTGTGTATCCGATAATCAGAGATCAATAGGTTAAAGGAGTCTCATTTACATTTTAAATTTCCATTTGTCACATTATATCTCAATGCTGACAATGTGGGTTGGAATAAAGAGTTGGAGCAGTATACATTATAATCTTCATTTGGTACCTAAGCTGTGAAAAGCGTTGGTTCATATACTGATAGAATTGTTAGGATATTCATGCACTCCCCTCTTTTTAGTTTTTGGTTGATGTGAAATCATTGGTCATTGGCAAATTACAAAGTTCATTGAAGTTCCTGAACACAGTGTTGAAAATATTATGTGTTTCTTGATTTTGTGAAACAGTCTTTGTGAGGCCGTAACCTCTAACACTGTATCCCCCCAAACTCCTGTTGCAGATGGACTCTAGTCACCTGGATGAAGCAGACAAAGGTTCACCAGAAACGTTTTCTGATTCCTCTCTTTCCTCAGATCCACCTGATTCAAATGAAATATTTGGAGAACCGTTGGTTCATCCACGGGTTGGTGATGAGTTCCAGGTGGGCATCCCATCTATACGGAACAAGTGTGAACTCTTTCAGCTGATGACAAATCCAGCTGATTCAGCAGGCATTTTTTACTCTTCCCATTCTCTAATGGGACTCCCCTTACCAGTTATGTGGATTTGTAATCAGGCAAATGTAGTCAACCCTCTCTCAAATGGGTTCGTGGAATCTAAAAAGAATGCAGGGATGAGCCAGATTTCTCCACAAAAAGAACCAAATGTCAAAGTTGATGTTCCGAATCAAACATACTATCTCGTCCCTGGTCAATCAAGGGCTTCGTGGAGTGATTTTGAAGCTGATTGCTTCCTTCTTGGATTGTATATTTTTGGAAAGAATCTTCTTCAAGTGATGAGTTTTATGGAGAGCAAGGGTCTGGGACAAATCTTAGCGTATTATTATGGCCGGTTTTACGGGTCTAAAGGATATCATAGATGGGCAGAGTGCCGAAAGATGAGAAACAAGAAGTGTATTCTCGGACATAGATTTTTTACAGGATATAGGCAGCAAGAACTCTTTGCTCGTTTAGCCCCTAGTCTCTCTGAAGAATCCAAAACTAATTTGTTGGAGGTATTCCACTAGTTTACTGCTATTTTTCACTTTTACTTGAAACTTGAAAGTATAAAGCGTGTACATGCATGGATTCTTTATCATATTGTTCTATTTCACCTTCAAAGGGGAAAAGGCAGTGTATTCAGAATTAGAGAAAGATACAGAAGGAAAAAGACATCGGAATTCAGCCTTATAGTAGAAGAGATTGAAATATTGAACATTATGCATCTCAGCATCATAGTATCTTCATTTAACATCTCTTTTTAGCAATTTTCTTCTTAGCAAAAACATAAAGAGAATGTAGTACCTATTTAACCTTCAAAAATCACAAGGCAATGATTAGTTACATGTTTGTTCACATTTTATCTAATGTTTTCTGCTGTTGCTGCTGTTAACAAGGATCCATATGAACTATTGTCAGGTTTCAAGGGCGTTTGCTGAGGGAAGGACTACATTAGATGAATATGTCTCCTCACTCAAAGCCTTGGTTGGCATTCATGGTTTAGTAGAAGCTGTTGGAATAGGGAAGGGAAAGGATGATCTCACGACATTCATCTTGGATAGCTCAAAAAATAACCAGATTCGGCCTGAAATTCCTTCTGGCAAGGCCTGTTCTTCTCTTACCTGTGCTGAGATAGTTAAGTTTTTAACAGGAGATTTCCGTCTTAGCAAAGCTCGATCAAATGATCTGTTTTGGGAAGCTGTTTGGCCTCGTTTATTAGCAAGAGGATGGCATTCTGAGCAGCCTAGGGGTGATGGTTATGTAGGCTCGAAAAACTGTTTAGTTTTCCTTATGCCCGGGATTAAGAAATTTTCACGAAGGAAGCTTTCAAAAGGAGACCACTATTTTGATTCTATCAGTGATGTCTTAGGAAAAGTTTCCGGTGAACCAGAGCTGATTGAGCTGGAGTCTGATGAAATTAAACCTAGCAGCTCCAAGGTAGAAAATGGGTGGGCCATAGCAGTGAAATCAGAGGATGATGATCAAGATTCTTTTGACCATGAACGTCGTTGTTACCTAAAGCCTCGAGTTTCCTCAGAAGTTTCAAATCTTTTCAAGTTTACTGTAGTTGACACCAGTCTGGCTAATGAAGAAAACCCATCCAAGGTGAGAGAACTGAGGAGTTTACCTCTTGGAGCTAAAACTAAAAGATGTTCCTTTAGAAAAACTGAAATAGGAGCAGAGGTAAATACTGATACTATGAGAAATGGTGTTCAAACCCCAAATCTTTTCGCTCAATCAAAAGAATTAACGAGTGCTGAACCTACGGGAAAACCAGCTGATGCGAATCTACCAACAGACCACAAATCGAGAACCATTAAACATCAATTCAGTCGTCGTATAAAAGCAGGCCCCACAGGCTGCACAGTGACAAAAAAGCGGAGGTTAGCTTCTTGTGTTGAGGCGGAGTTGACTTGTGTTTTGAGCTTACCAGCTAGAAGAAAGAAAAAGATTGCTGCTGCTGCTTCTTCTAAACCTTTGATGACAAACAATGGTGTTACTTCTGGAGTGAGTCACTCTGACAGTGTGAAAGTAATGTCTACAGAATCATTAGTTGCAGGAACTCAGATTGAAAAGAGTATCCAGGATAAATGTTTGACCCATGTTAGTAGTTGTGATGTAATTTCCCAGGAAAATGAAAAAATGGCTATAAAACAGATGGTTATTGACTTGAACTTGCCTCAGGTTCATTCTGAACCTGATAGAGAAGTTATTCCCTTATTGAGTTCAGCTGCTGTTGTGGCGCCTGTTAACTCATTAGAGCAACAGCCAAGAAGGCAAAGCACTAGAAGTCGTCCACTTACAACCAAAGCACTTGAAGCTCTTGAAATTGGGTTTCTGGACTCAGTAAGGTACAGTCGAAAGCGTTCTTCATCTACAACACTAGATCAAAAGTCAAAGCGCCCTCGTCAACCACGCAGCAAAAGCTCCATGTTTCCTCCTGTTATGGATTTTGAGGTCAGGGAAGCAGCAGCTGGTGAGAATGGTAATGGGAATGGTATCCCAACTGTTAAGGCAGCTATGACTTGTGAATTGCTAGGGCTTCCAGAAACATCCTTTATGTGAAATCTGATGACTTTTTGTGATACTATCGTAAAACCCACCTCTGTGGAAACAGTGTTATCTGCTGGTATGTAGAAATCATGGGAAAAGAGTTAGAAGAAGTGTGATTTCAGGACTCGTGAAGTCGTATGACCAAACATACCATAAGTCATAGCTCTGCTTGATACTGTATATACAAACACACAAAGCAAGGAATGTGGTAGGCTGAAATTAGAGAAGTCAGTCATGAGTTTGCAGAAGCGAAGGGAAGGGAAGGGAAGGGAAGGGAAGGGAAGGTGCAGTGGAAATTAATCTGGGAAGAAATTGTCCGTTGCTATTGGTTGATATAATGTCAGCACAGATAAAAGGAAAGAAGGAATTTCTATTTCTTTCATACATTCTGATTGACATTTCCTTTTGTTTCAGTCTCTTACATTTGAAAAGTGTAGTGAGTATTACTTTTGTCACAAAGTTTTCTTATTCTTTTCTTTCAACATTGTTGGTGGAGGACTGTGTTTAAATATAATTGATTGAAGCTCCCATTGCCTTGGAGCTGTGCGTAGCTTACAACCTCACGTTCGTATGGTGTCGGTGATTTAAGAATTTTAGCTTATAATGATTCTCCAAAGTATCCGGTGGTAAGGGTGTTAGTACACTCTATTGTTGGATTATATGCTTCTTTGTTAGCTTAAGATTAGGGGTATTTGCTTCCTCTGTTTTGAAATTTGATCAACGAACTTTCAACGTCTAGCTACTGTACAATAGTCTTGGAATGAAATCTCATGTACTTTTTTAGGGAGTTGGGGTTGGGGTTGGGGTTGGGGTTGGGGTTGGGGTTGGGGGTTGAAGACTTAAGATGATTATTAGGTGCTCAAATGTATGAAAGGCCGGCGAAGAATGGTTAAGCTTGGTTGTTGTACATTGTACATTAGTTGGACAGGTTGGTGTTCACACTTGACAGTACTTGAAAATCATTGCTCGCATGGTTATTAAAATCGCGATTATAATCGTAGAATTCTACGATTCAATTATGGTCTTACAATTCGATTTATGATTCTACACTCTGTCTTGACTAGCAAAATTTCGTAAATTTAAATCATATTGAGAAAGTTATTAATAGATAAATAAATGTTGTTAATTATTGCTTATTATTTAACTAGTAAACAACTATGTACAAAACTAAAAACCAAAATATGAAAATCACAAACAACTATGTACAAAACTAAAAACCAAAATATGAAAATCACAAAAAGTAGTTTCCGGTTTTTTGTTGTCAGTTTTCAAAATCAACCTAATTACTCTAGGTATGACTACTTTTTGTTTCATGATTCAATCTAAATCATATGACTTTCAAAACCAAAAAATGAAAACTGGCAATGATACCAAACGAGCCCTAAGTTTTTCACCTATAATATAAGCTCTTTCAATTATATTTGAGAATAAAATCTTGATTATATTCTAAACATCCCTTCCGATTCAAAATAAATAAATAAATTGCTCTCCTTACAAGTTACAAAACGTGTCATGTGAATAGAATACAGTTATTTTGTAATGTACTACAGAAGTACAGAGTAGGGTACGAGCAGGAAAACGAACTCTTGGTCACATTTAACTTCAGATACTCCTTCTCAATAAACGTTCTCAAGAGAAATTGAAAAGCAAAAGAATTGTGTGTGAAAATGTCGGCAGATCCATTCACCAGTTATTCCTCTCTCTATTTTTTTTTAATTATTATTGATTATCTTAAAGAATTTGATTAAGATGTTTAAAGTTTGCGTAGCGTAGGGAAGGAAATCAAATGAGCATCTTCTACAATTTGTTCAAATAACTCACTTGCGTTATTTTTTTTAATTAATTAATTAGATTTTTGCCCACGTGTGTTTTATAAATATGATATTCAACATTGCAAAAAATGTTGATGAAAAAGTTCAAGAGAGGGAAATCATAAGAGTTTGATATTCGAACATCAATTTAATCAGCACTTGTTGAAAAGTGATCTGATCCAAGGCAGAAAAAAGAAAATAATAATAGTGTATTTTTACATGGTTGGAGTAACAACAATGTTGATGAAAATAATAATAGAAGTTATAAATATTTAACTAAACTTAATTGAGACGAGCCAATTAATATATTTATTTTAAAAAATAAAAAAGAAATTAAAATAATGTAAACTTTTGGAAAAGTGACAAGTGTATATAAGTTTTTGTGTTTTAAAACATCTATACTACTAAACTTGTCAAGGATCAAAAGTAAAATTTTGAATATCATGGAAGATAACAGGAGATCGAAGAAGGTGAACATGGGGGTAGGGTTAGGGTCTCAAAAAAAAAAAGGGGCAAAAGGATACTATACCACGTAAGGGTATAAATTGGATGGACTGGATTGGACTTTGTCAAATCCAAAATTGTATATTAATACTAGAAATGCGAATGTTTAAATAGCTCACTTACATAACAAATTATAATACGAGGATAAGGACGTAAGGTACTAGAGTGTCAAGATTCAAGAAGGGATATGAGAGAGTTAGGTAAAGAGTGAAAGATCTTATATCAGTACGCATGTATATCACAATATATATAATGACAAAAGATTAATAGAGTTGAGCACAAGATCGAGACCAATTTAAATCAGCAAAAAAAAACCTAGGTATGTTGTTGGGTTTTTTAAAAACTACAAATGGTCACTTGTGGGTATTGCATAAGCAGTTTTAGGATATGTTGCATAATAAGTTAGATAGGATGTGTGTTATTTTAGCTCTAGAAGACGTGGGTTTGATGGTTAAGTCCCACCATGCAACATCGTCATCTTATCGTATCATTCATATGGAATGGGCGTCTTTAATTGATTTGTCTTAATTTACATATGGGATCAAACTATCAGAGTATCGGACAAGTTTAGTCCATTATAGAGTTGTTCATACTTCATGATAGTGAAGCTAAGGTGTGTGCACCTTTCTCGGCCTTTTGGCTAAGATCAAGTGTAGTATTTGTTCTTATCAGTTTAATAGTATTTGATATGTGGGCTAATGTCCCACAACGATATTAAATTTATTTTTTAAGGGGGAAGTCCCAATCACAGTAGCTTGAGGTTGGGGTCTTCAAGTGTCGCCTATGCGTTGCACTATTGCACAGACCTGACGCACCCACAAAATGTAAAAAAGAAAGAAAAAAAAAAGAGCTAAGGTGTGTGCATGCGTGGTCTATGGTTGTCCAATTAGGTTCATTCACAGTAAAAACTACTACTCCGTATTATAGTCCCAAATTGGTCAATTGAACGTCATGTTTTAATTTTAGACTAGTCTCGCTATTGATGTAACGATAAATCGCGTGGATAGATTAGTCACACATGCCGGGAGTGGCAACACCAGTAACAATAAGGTGCAAATGTGCAATGGTCTATTAGTCCATAGTAGAGCTGTCAAAAAGGTTACTCGAGTCGGGTCCGGGTCTGATCATCTTGGGTCACGGGTCATGATCTGGTCGGGTCGTGTCGGGTCATTTTATCACCGGGTGTAGGTCAGGTTCGGTCAGGTTGAAAATTTGTCGGGTCATATCGGATTATTTTTTCATTTCGGTATAGGTCGGGTTCGGTTCGGGTTCGGGTCTGGTCTTTTTCTAGTCGGGTACAATTACGGGTTCGGGTCTTAACGAGTCGGGTCAAGTTCGGATTGGATAATTATCGGGTCGGTTAAAATTCATGTCGGGTTCACCATCGGACACGGGTTAAGACCGGGTACGATAGCTATCAGGTCTACTCAAGTTTAACTTTTATAAATTTGGTTAAATTTGGTTTAACGCTTTTACTTGTTCTAGATTAGGTAATTATAAAAAATAATATATTAACTTGATTTAAGTTATAATTTAGTTAGGTCAATGACAAATCGGGTTGTCAACAGGTCGCGTAAATTCAGGTAATGGGTTGTCACGAATTGAGTCAATAACAAGTTTCATCGGGTTATAATCGGTTTCGGGTTGACATCGGGTCGGGTGTTGAATCGGGTTCGGGTCATTTTTCGGTCGGGTAAGCTGAATCAGTTTTGTTATCGGTTATATTTCGGTCGGGTGTCAGGTTCGGGTCATGCATTAACGGGTCGAAATCAATCGTCGGTTTTAACGGGTTTGATACGGTCGGGTTATGGATTTCCTATTTTAACAAAATTTCGGGTCTCGGGTCGGGTCCGGGTCCTTAAAAATACAGGTCGGTTCAGGTCGGTTTCTCGGGTCGGGTCATTAGCCGAGCATGTTCGGGAACTTCTCGATGTTCGGCTCGAACAGACTCGACTCAAGCTCAGGTTTGGCTCGAGATCTTAACGAGCCAAACCCAATATATATCTATGGCTCGACTCGAAAGTTCGAGTTCTTTTCAATACATGTATTTTTTATAAAATAATTTATTTTCTTAGTATTTTTTTTTTTTAGTAGATATTACTCCCTCCGTCCCAGATTAGTTGTTACATTTTCCTTTTTCGTCCGTCCCAGATTAGTTGTTACACTTCTAAATTAGGAATGACCCCACAATTATTATATTGTCTCTTTCTTCCCACTTAATTTTTTTTTGTCCCCACACCCTCTCATTCAACACATTCGAATCCAAATTTGCTCTTTTGCTCCTATAGAACTTGGTAGAATCATAATTGAGGATGCTAGAGGCGTGGCCTTACCACGCCTAGTTCCTCCTTAGTCTGCTTTCTGTTGGTGTTGTTAGCTTTTATTTCTTGTTCTTTTTCTTTTATTTGGAATACAAATCCTCATTTGAAGCAAAAATAAAATAAAAAAAATACCCTATTAACTCCTATCACATCTACTTTTTCAATAAAATAACAATTGATAATCAAACAACCACTTATCACTAAAACTTTGTGCAAAGATAAGTGTAACAACTAATTTGGGACGAAGGGGGTATTTTTAACATACTATGTACAATACATGGAAAATCTGGTAAACATATATTTTAATTAAACATTTGATGATTAACCTCGAACGAGCCTATATATCAAGTCTCAACCGAGCCTATCGAGTTTCGAGCCGAACTGATCGATCTCGATTTTAATGTTTCGAGCTCGAACCCAATTTTCCAAGCTCGACAGGCTCCATGAGCTTCGAGCTTGAGCCGAAGGTCTAAACTCGACTCATTATATTAACACCCCTCATTACATGCATGTTAAGAGTATTTATAATATACTCCAGGGAATAGGGATATGCAGCAAGTAACGGTTTGATTCTAATTAATTGCTTAAAGAAGAAGCAGTCAGATTAATTAATGAAATCAGACCAAATTAAATAAGAAGTACATTAATATTACAGAATTGGACTGTGTTAGGTCGGTCCCTTTTCAATTTTCATGTCTTTTTCTATATTACTCCGTATTTTACTTATTCTACTATGCTCGTAGATTGGATATATATTTAAGTATTTAACAACTGGTAGTTGTAAATCCCATTACTGACTCAGTGACTTGCACTCTTTCCCATTAAATCGAACTCACTAGGGCGCTTTTTCTTCAATGGTTACAATCAAAATAAGTTGATAGAACGAACAACACATAAAATACAATAAGTTATCTTAATTACTCATCTTAACCAATTGTTTGGTGGTTCGGTGGTGATTGGTTGCTGAATTTGGTAGGTAGGACCCTGTATTCGATCCCCCGCCACAACAATTCGGTGGGGCCTGAAACCTATCCATCCAGAACTCATCCCAAATCCGGATTAGCCTTACGAATGAACCGGATGGTTACACAAAAAAAAATCACTCATCTTATACTAGGTAGGCTGCATGGGTGGGCAAAAAATAAGAACCCATCAATATGATTGGTAATCAGGCTAATTCGATCCGATAAAATGGGTATTTTGTAAACCCAAACAAAATTTCTTTTTAAGATTTTAAAATCTCTGGAAAAAACGATTATCCGGTCCGGTAAATTGAGAATCTGATAATTTCCTACATTCAGACATTTCAAATGATATCAGAATTTGTTGGATCTGATTTATTGATCTAAAATTTTCAAATATTCAATTTAATCGGAGCTAGATATCCAAATTTCCTATCCCGATAAGAAGAAGGGTCTAAAATTTCCCAACCCGAAGCTTTATTGAACAAGAGCTCACAGCCCAAAGTTAGGAGTGCAAACGAATCGAGTCGAGTCGAGCCGACTCAAATATTACCATGTTCGATCGTGTTCAAGAGTGCAGACTATTTTATATTCACCGCTTAATCGCTAGTTAAAATGAAATATTTTTATTAGACAGTAACTACTTGTCCTTCGTACTTCGTATAAAGGAAGAAAGGTAAGGATTTTTTTAGGGGATTTTCATTCGACGCCCTGTTCCGTTAATAACGCCCTAATTTATTACGTTAAAGTACGATTCTACCCTTTAAATTCAAATTCACCCCCCCTCCTTCATGAGCCTTCTCCTTCTCTGCTCTCTCCCTCCCTTCCTCCTGCTGGCAATAAACATCTCCGCCGCCCTCAACGCCGCCCCATCTCCGCCGCCCCATCTCCGATCCTTACCCGACGCACGAAATTTGCATATTTGCGCCAGGTCCATGGAACTGGCGCAATTTGGAACTGGCGCAAATTCCGTGCGCCAGGTACATGTGAACGGTGCAAATCTTGTGCGCCAGAAATGAGTAAAATAAATAAATAAATAAAAACACCATTTTTACCTCCTCCATTGAAGCTTACGAGCTTTCCGGGAGCGATTTTCCGGGACAACTTCCTCGACTATAAACACCGCCGCAACTCTCACACGAATTATGAAGATACTAACGTTTTCCAGAATTTCAGTTTTCCGGCGAATTATGAAGAAACAGGTATGAATATCAGTTTTCCGGCGAATTATAAAAGGGGTAAAAAAAATTCTCGCCGGAATTTCATTTTTCCGGCGATTTTCCGGCAGCCAGATTGGTGGGGAGGGGGGAATGAGAGAGAGGTGAGGGAAAGGTGATGTGAGAAGGGTTAAAAAAATGAAAGGGAGGGGTAAAAAAATATAAGGGTAGTTCTGTACTTTCACTATAAATAGTAGGGCGATTTTAGCGTGGGCGGGCGTCGAATAGCGATACACTTTTTTTAAGTAAACCTAAATTCAGATATTTGCAAACCGAAAAAAGGGCGCGCTTTTTCCCCTCTCCAATCTCAAAATAACACAATGCCACATACACGCATTTTCTCTCTCCAACTTCCACTCTCACTTTCGCCTACAACCTCTTATCCCGCCTCCTTTCCCTCTCCTCCAAACGCCGTCGACGGTGGATTTCATATATACACCGCCCACTTCTCCTCCCCCCCAAACCCTAACCCCTCTTTTCCAACAAACCAGCGGCAACTTGAGGAAAAGATATTCATACGAAGAATTACATCTTCGACAAAGTTGCGGCGGCGGTGATGGACTAATTGAAGAAAAAGGTGAAGAAATCTCATTTCTGTAATTTCAACTTTGTTCTGTTATTTTTTCCATGTTAATTGAGATTTTTAGCTTTTTCATTTGTCATTTCTTCATGGGTTCGAATTTTGAACTTGTTTTGGAATTAGGGTTTAGGTGAATTAGCTGAATGAATAGGTTGATGAACTAATTATGGATTTAATTGGTTTTTTTTGAGCTTAATTTCAAATTAATTTTATCTGTAGTCAAACGCCAAGTCGCATTATCTCTTCATCTTCTTCCTCCTCCAACAAAACCACCGCGTTCTAGTTGTATCACCGCCTCTAGTAGGCGCCATCTTTTCCAACCACATTTACTTCTCTGCCGCTGCTATTCTCGGCATTGAAGACAATGTATAGCTTCTTTCTTCTCATCTACGGAGTACTTATTTACTTTTCTATTTATTGACATCGATTCTTTTTTGAAATTTCTCTTGATTGTAATTGTATTTAAATAGATCCAGGAAGTGTTTAAGTACATTCTGTTGCCTGATATGACATTTTTAATAATGTAATGTTGCTGTTAAATGCATTAATGTACCACTTCATAATTGTAGTTGAAAATCATATTATCCTTTTTTTCAATTTGACTTTAACTTAATACTATGTTTTGGGGGTCTATTTGGTTGATTTAAGGAGGGAGCACAGAAGAAAAGAGCAATAGTTTAAAGGCATGATAAAGTTTATTTGATTGGATTAATTTTTTATATAAAAGTATAATTTATGTGTATGATTGAATAAGAATTTGGAAATTCTTTCTATTTGAATTACGGAAATGTAGGTGCTGGTGGTTTTGTTTGTGAAAAGATTGTGTATTATTTGTGTATTATGTTAGTTCTAAGAAGTTTGATGATTAACAAGGCCTCAATAGTCAATACTGTTGATCCACTTCAACCATTCAGCTTAGTTTCTCAAGATTTTGTTTATAACCCTTTTATATTATGACGCTAAACTATGAAAATGTCCTTCTCCTCCCTGGGCCCAGGGTGTGCGCCACTCCTGCCAGGGACGGACCTGTTCTTCATTAGTACTATGCATGCTATCGAGCTTCCAAATTATGAGAATTTAGCAATCCAAGCATTAATTCTTTGATGAATTGATTACTCATCCATCTAATCAAAGAAACATAATTCGATGGCAAAAGCAACCTCATCTTGGACAATTTACGTTAAGGAAGCAAAACCTTTGACTCCTTAATTAATGCACTTTTACCTTTTCATATTTTGGAATACTGTAAACTAAGGTATTAACAAAGCTATTGCGTGTCTCAGTTTCAGATAAGTTCAAATGGAGGGCACCGAGATTTATGGTAGGAGGGCTTGTCAGCTTGTGAAAGAGCTTGCCTGTGCCGAACCCGGGCAACTTACTCGATTCAATGTGAGCTTCCGCCTTTATACTTGTTTGCAGCCCTTCGTCTCATTACTCTCATATTAAACTTCCCATTTGTAAGCTGGCAAGGAGATTAAGAATATTTTTTTAATTTTGAATCAAAAATTTGAAGATGGAGAGGAAAATTATTATGAAAATTGTGTAGAAATGAAGGAGAAGAAAGGTAGTGTCATAGTGTGACTTCAACTTTAGAATGAAATCGAAAGATTGTTTTGGGACACTTAATATTAGAAGGGGAAAAGTTTAGTATGAAATGGAGGGAGCATTTTTATTTTTATAGTTGTTACGATGTTGATTTATGAATTGGTAGTGAACTTCTTAGAACGAGTTGTCTGTGGGTATTGGCACAATTGATTTGTTTTATTAGGGCTTTCCAGATAGCGTAAGTCTAACTTTGTAACAAAATGCTGGCTCCCAAAACTGGTAATCTGTTAATCTGTATGATCTTACATGTCTACTAATTGGACCTCTCTTATGTGTCTGAAGAATTTCCCTGTACAATTACACGTGAAGAGTATTGTATTGAGAATTTATGTAAAGATTATACATGAAATCAAATCTTCATCTTTATAAACTTTGATATCAAATGAAAATTGTTTTGGTTTCTTGATAAAGTATGTGGTAGTATCGTATGTAGGTTTGAGCATTGTCGAAGAGGATTTAATTTAGAGCATTCCCATGTAATGTAATTAAACTGCAAGCTTGGGTTGACTAATTAGTGTTATAATTATCTGTGAACGTATTATTTATAATATAGAGCAACTATAGAAGACTTACTGCTTGCATGTTGCAAGGGAGGTTCATGACTATTTCTGTAGTTTATTTGCACTCAATTTCTCCGTGTAGTCTATTTTACATATTTTCTTATATCTTCAAATGCTCATAGTAGTTTCCTGGGGTCTATCCTGTTTATAAACCATAAGAATAATTTTTCCAAAGATGAGGGAGGGACAAGCACTTGCGTCGAATGATGATGCATGGGCATCCTCAAATCCCACAGCTTGAACATTATCTAAGTGTCTCTTTGTTGCATTGACTTGTCTGTTTGCATTCTTCTGAATACAAGCTATGTTTTGTCCGTTTTTACTGATGAGACAACTTGTGTGTGCTTTGTTTGTAATCTATGATCTTATGTCTTTGCTTTTGCTGGACACGAAGTATTAGATTATATCCTTGCCTCTATTGCTATCTGTATTGTTGTCCTCTCATTTTAGCTTCTCCCATTGGAATTTTAAGTTGGTAAATTGCTCTGTTTTCCATTAACTTTTTTTTTTGGTCAACCAGGATGATTTATTTAATCAAGTTATTAAAGAATGTACTGTGCACTACAGTCAATTTTACGAACTTACTAGGTAAGCTTCTCGCTGCCAATTTTGTCATCAGTTTTTTTTCTCTTTTTCCTTATTAGTTCTATATGTTTTTCCTTTCTTGCCGTGTTTATCCTTTCTCCTTGGCACTTGGATAAGCCTTTCTTCACAACTGAACATCTTCAGAAACTATATCCTTTTTACTAGACTTTGAGAAAAATCTCAAGGCTCTCTTGTCCTTTCCTAACTTCTCAATACCCATTCAACTGACTGACAAGTACCATATTTCAGCTTATACGAAGTATTTGCTAACTACGGTGATCACCAGTTGCTTCCTCAATCATCTTCCTTTTATCCCCCCCCCCTCTAGTAATCTACTCAACAGGAGGATATTACGTTTGGATATTCTATCATTATTACTACCGACTCATTTATTACAATCGTAATGCATAAATATCCTCCATCACCACGTAGTTGACTACTTGACTATCTTGAAATTGCGACTGTGTCACAGATTTTGAAGCAAACAAATATTTTTTTGCAAGGAGTTATAATATTTTTCCTTTTAACTTCTGTAGCCAAAATGAAAACTTAAGTTTCTTAGTTAGTTGCGTAGTTCCTTATGAACTTTATACCCTAATTAACCTGATGCCTTGGCAGGAAAATGCAGGAAGAAGGATTAGATGTCCAGTCAGCTAGAAACGCTGACCACTTTGGAATGCTTATCCATCATCTTTCCCTATTACGCAACAAGCGCTGCCTAATGGCATATGTGTAAGTATAAGCTTACAATCCTTTCTCACATGACGTTTGGCTATCCTGCCAATAATTTGTTTATGGTTTGGTTCACCTATCAACTATAAGTTTCTTAACAATGCAGGCATAAACGATCTGAAGTTATACAAAACTTAAGCTGGAAAGTTGGGCGGGTGCTCCCTGAAGAAATTGAGAACAAGCTAAGTGATCCAGAAAAGCGTTACTTTAAGAGCCACTCTTCCGCTTTACAATCGTATATGAGGGGGATGGATGGCCTTGATTTGACCGTGGTATGTGTTATTCTACTCTCCTTTTCCTGCCCGGGGTGCTGATTCTGAACATTCCTTCCCATGGGTCCCTACATTAAAATGTTGATATCTGTGGCAGGATATGGTGCCACCAAAAGATCCCTACATTAAAGTAAGGGTCCTTGATGATATTGGGGTGACAGCAATGGGAGACCGAGATACCAACCTTGCACGGCACTCAATCCACTTCCTTAAACGAAGTGATGCTGAGCATTACATGTTTCAGGTAGATTGATAGCAAGACAACCTTTTTTGCTTTTGCTGGTTTCAGTCGATTTGTATTTGAGGAATTACTTGTGACTTAAACCTTGTTTATTTAACAGGGAATGATGGAAGAACTCCTAGGCTGATGCAACTGTGTAATCTCATCATATTTCATGTTTGAAGCATTCAGATTTGATTGCGTTGAATGCATATTAGGGCAGAAGTGCTAGCAAAGCTGCCAGAGCATCTGTGGTTCTGTAAACTCAGATATATTCTGCTGTATTCATCTACTGTAACTAGTCTCTCCCTCTTAAATAAAAAATACGAAGTATTAGTTAAACTTGTCTTACAGAAATTGTATTGATTTATTGTTTAATGTCTGGTAATAATATAGCCGAGGATGTTAATTTGAAGAATGCTTTCTGCGTTCATCATCGAGGAGCTGTAGATTTGTAATGTTGTAGCCAAGGGACTAAGGTTTGCATGACATCTCAAAGTTATTTTGAAGTTGCAACATTCTTTTTAGCCATGGCTGTAGACTGTAGTAGTGTGGACTTGGTAGCTTGATGCAAATGTAGGGGTGCACCTTTTTCAAGTTTCTATGAAGAAATTTTGATCAATGTCTGAGATCGGAATGATCGTTATAATACACTGATAACATTCTTACAAGTAGTCAGAATCCCAAAATGTACATAGAATCAAAAGTATCTGCAACAATGATTTCTTTACCCCTTCTCTACAGTTAACCTGCAGGAACAAACAGATTACTCGTTTCTAGTTTGTAATCATGTTCATTTTATCCTATGTCTCTACCGTTAACCTAACCAACATTTCTGAATCAACTAAAATCAGGGTAAGAAAACATTAAAAATCCAAGTGTTTAATCTGTTATTATTAAATTTGACAAAGGTCTTTCAACATCTCACAGATAGAACTTTATATATGTATATACTTCTTTAAATTTAGTCATTTACGTCGTATCAATTGGCAATGCCCAACTTGCAGAAAAGGAAATGGTGAATTACTGAATTCTGAAAACATCAGAATATTCAATTTATACAATGATACAATACAATACTCCGTACACAACTACAATTAAAGATGCTCGCCACGGAAAAATCACAACTAAATTTACCAAAACTAGGCTTAGGCATGAAAGCCGGGCACGACAAAGCATACTATTTTGAATTTTTTGGCCCAGCCCAGCAAATCCCGATGCAGATTGGGCTTGGCGTGGGTAACGTTCAGGCCCACGACCCTTGGGCTTGACTAGAAGCCCTACCCAACGCACAACCACCTTTAACCAGAATGAATGAGAGCCACTGAAAATGAGGCGCTGAAATGGATAACATTATCTCATACAAGGCAAGAGCTAGTAATATCCATTTTGTACACTTACATACGTGAATTTTCTCCATACTCGAGAAGACATACATATCAACCATTTCTGCGATCCGTGTGGTTTTACTCTCACCAGAACTCGTAGAGCACGCACGTGAAAGACACAACGGCGTTGTGATAGAGATATTATACACAATAAAGAAGAATGACATTGCAGCACTCGTACCACTATCTTACATCATCATCATCATCATCATCCAACCTTGGCCGAATATATCTTACACAATCACCTGGTGACGGGAAAGGGAGTGGCAACCAATATGGAAGATCACCTGCTGAGCAATATGCACCACTCGCATCAACGTTCCAACGAAGGCTTTTGTTAGGCATTGGGTCTGCTTCTTTAGTAGCTGTTGGTGCTAATTTTGTTGGTATTACAAGCTTCCTCCTTGGACTTTCACCAGATACTGGGCGAAATCTCAAGCTAGATGTGCTTTATCCAATTCGAGGTTATAGTCGCTGCATTCAACCAAACGAAGGATTTGGTTAGCAACTTCATATCTTATACATACAACTTAAATTGCATCTCAAACATTATTAAAAAATGAATCTGAAAAGCAATCAATCACTATCTGAATGTAGCATGTTTTTCTGAACAAAAACAGAGTTCATATATCCAGCTACATGGGTCGCCGACCAAACATTACTTTATCGAGCAGCAGAACGAGCAGAGCAAGAGAGATCGCTGGATCCCCTTCCACTCGATTCTGGTAAGCGTCGCAAAAGGAATGTGAATGAACCAGTCATAGCTTTTGGTCCTCCTGGCTCAACTGGTGAGCTTAACATCAGTGTGATTGCTTCATCAGTCTCACCAGAATTCAGGTAATCAAGTTTGAATCACCACTATTAGTCTCAATTATCAACCCCCTGAATTCATTATACTTGAGTGGCTAAGTACGACAGATAAGGAAAACACATTACTAAAACAAAATATATCCTCAGCACATTCTTAGACCTGCATGCATGTGAATAAAATATATCCTACGGCATCATCAACAACTACGTTCTGTTGATCCTTCACCTACCATTCAGTAACTCATACCTATGTCGGACAGGAGTATGATCCTTCAAATATAGCAGAAAACCTAGGAAAAACATACCTGAGTCTTAACACTTCTGTAAGTCTAAGCATACAATTAGTACAGTACGCAAACTGACAATATAACCTTCTAAAACCAACTTGAATACAGAAGTTATTGTTTCCTCTCTTTTTTATCGTCGATATTGCTATTTCCACTATTTCTAATCCTACCAAGGTTATTATTTATCATCGATATTGCTATTTCCACTATTTAGAGCTTCAGACAATATCATTATTGGCTATGATATTCAAATATCTAATCAAACATTCAAAATTGAAAGCTTCCCATGAGCAAATAAAATGTATGAATATAAAATTTTAAGCAAGCTTTGTTGGTTTCTGTAATATTTTTTTCACAGGATTGAAGCATTTGGAGGACCAAAAGAGGTAGGAGAAGCTGTTATCAGAACTATAACAGCTCCCACTCGCCGCCCAGATGTGAAGGCTATGTTGCTGAGATCAAACTTAAGAGGGGATTTGCTGAAAAATATTAATTATTATGAGCTGGAATTTAGGGTTGAAAGCCCCTCATTTCAGCGCCATAATGTGACTGTATGTTGTGCTCAAAATGGAAGGCTATACACACTGAATGCACAAGCTCCAGAATCAGCATGGCAAAAAGTGAAAGAAGACTTCTACAAAATTGCTGCCTCTTTTGTTCTGACTTCATAACATATGCATGGAAGCATGTGTGTGTAAAATAAAGAACAAAGGATCAAGATCAAATTAACATGGATTGACCAACTATTTAGGCTACACGCCTACACCACTACATCCTCAGGCAGAGAAAGAAGATTACTACAGAGTGTTTGAAAGACAGAGTGTACAGACTTCAGAATCATTTGGCTAGACTTTACTCAGGAGTTTATATCGTATCCCAATTCACAACAAAATAGGTCGCTATAGAGCCTAACAAACACAAGTTCAAATCACTCTACAATGAAGCTTTTGAAATAACCAGGAGGAATTCGGATATGTATCCTGATAAGTTGTGCCAAAGTGCCATCCTTCTCTCGTAGTAGACATAATTAAGAGAAGAATAATGGAAGCTAGTTTGAATTTCCTTTTTCTTTTCTTTTTTTGAGGGAAAAATTTCCTTTCAAATTTATTTACAGATAAAAAGGCATAAAGTGGTTTGATATTTGTCATGCCAAAGTTATCAGTCAGTAAGAAACCATGGTACTCAATGCTACTCAGTCACATACAGATGACTAGGATCAGAAGACAGAATGAGGAAAAAAATAAGGGTTTAGTTTGCCTCATCATTATTCGAACAGGAGAAAAGCTAGGCTACATGGTATTGCTTGACTGCAGTAGAAAGAATGAAGGTAACATAAAAAGAGGTCAAACCGAATCTGGAATATCTTGGGGGTTATTAGGTTTTTCCGTGGGTATATGCCTGGCGTATTTATAAGTATACTTAATAATGAGGTATCATTTTTCTATCTTTATTTGGCATAATGTAACATTGTGAATAAGACATCTCATTGTAAGAGAAGAAAAACCACAAGAAGTTGAACCAACTGATATTTTACTATTTGTTTTTTTTAATTCCAACCATCTGTAATTCGTTTGAAAATTACGATAATTTACAATATAGATATGTTATTGCAGGATTTATTTCCGAGTAAATCCAAAGAAAGTACTCCATTTTATTGAATCACTGTATGCTTCACTACTTGTACCTATATTGTGAGGGGAAAAGTGGTCAATTTTTTTTACTGAAGGCAGGGAGTAATTGATATAGCCAATTTCTTTTTGTGACAGGGTATACATCAGTATAAACCCTCTGTATCATGCAGGGACTATAATATCAAATTTCTATGTATATACACTTTGCTTCTCTTCCCCACTCGAGGCTTACAAAAGGGACCGCTAGTTCATACAGATCCATAAAAAGATAAAAATAAAAATTAGAATAAATAGTAAAAAAAACAATCAGAAAGAAGCACAAATTACCAACACGTGCAAATACATTGATTCATGCGCACACAACTTGTGTTTGTTTCGTCATTCTCTCCAGATTTTCTGAAACCATTGCAGTTAGATTACGATCCTCAAACACAAGCTCTGCACCGAGCCTGCAGCAAAATGATAAACCATTAATTGTCAAGTTATACACAGGCAGAAGTTAAATACAGACAATTAAATAACGCTGGAATATTCAGAGTAACAAATAGAAGATCCACAAGAAAACACAAAAAATAGCCAGCAGCAGATACCACTTTCTTCTAGATTCAAAAGTTTGAGTACAAAATATTAAGATTCAAAATTCCCGCTTACTTTTGATCAAGAACCAATTTCTGCACCTCTTTAATTGCAGAACTAGCTGCATACAGCGATATCTTTCCAACCTGAGAGCACAAGAAGATGCAAATGAGAAACCTGCTGACTTAAAGTGGCTCACTTGCTAATTACATTCCAGCAAAATTATTTTGCAACTATATCAAGAAAACTGCAGAAATGGTTTCTTTTCACTTACCTCTACCATTTGAAGCTTTGTAGCATGATCATTTGGAAGACAACGTATCTCTTCAGCCAGTTTCGTTGCCTGCTCTAAGCTTTCAGGAGACAAGAAATCAAGACCCAACTGAACAGTAGACTGCAAAATCACCAAATGAACACAGCAATCATCTCGCATGTCAATAAACCAGCTCAGAAACATCTTGCAACTTATTTAAAAACAAATTCACGTTGAAGGAATCAACTTCACTAAATCCAGAATTAAAAAAAATATAAGACGAAGGAAAAAGAAGGTTCAAGAATTGAACTCATATATACATCTGCTGAATAAAATGACTTGCTAATTTGCTACTTCATATATATTATCAGCTTATTACTTAATACATGAACTTGCATCTCAAACTGATGATTTGAGTTTTCAAGGACAAGGCAATATGATATGCACCAAATGAGATTTAGTTTTAAAATATACTTTATTGCACTGCCCAAATAACAACTCTTGACAACTCTGGTTATTTTCCAAAGAAAAGCATGTCACATCATATAAGCAGCTACAGGCTTCATTTGAAAATGCATACTAGTTAGAATACATCCTCTTGTAAGCACAAGCAACCTATTCAATTGAAAAGACATCACCAATGACAAAGATATCATATTAATAACATTGGCTCAAGACAGGTCTAGGATATAAACATCAAGCATAAACAATGGTGCAAATACCAGCATGATAAAGATAGCAACTAGAAACATAACAGGTCCAAAAATAAACAGCAAGAAAGAAAATAAAGTTAGAAATTAGCATGACCACAGGCCACAGCACCTCTTATTAGTGCCAAAGTACTCAAATGAACTCACCTGAAGATTCCTTACTTGGAAAGGACATCCAGCTGGGACAAACACCGCTTGGCCTAAGTACTGTTCAAATGACCATGGTTCAACCCCTAAAAAAGAAAAAAAAGATGCTATTAAACCATATTTTCTGTTATAAACTTATAATCATAACTAGCATACCAAAAATATAAAGAAATCTAATATCACAAAGCTATGTTCCAGTACAAGAGCTGTATAATGACTTGAGAATACTGTATAATCATAGGAGTAGTAAACCATAATCACCAGGCACTTAAGTAATGATTTTCTCTTAACATTTAGACAATATTAGAAACAGCAAAATTTGAGATAAGGACGGAAACAACAGATGAAATATAAGACTAGGAACCAGAGAGAAAACCAAGTATATAAGGAATGTCTTTCCTGGGTCTCAGGTTCGCAGCAAGAAGGAGACTGTTGAACGAATGTGATATTGATTAAAGTATCTCAATTCAAACAGCCATAAATGATACACGTGCATCAGATTAGGAATATATATATGTTCATTAGATTATTAATTCGAAGTTGGAATCCTAACAGTTCAATATAACTAACAATCTAATAAAATTGAAAAGTTTACATAGTTTTAGTTTGAAAAAACAGATAACGGAGAAAACAAGGAGACACAAAAATGGAGACCACAAGTCTGCCAAAATCAAGCAGAAAAAAGGAGCTCTAATCACGTGCACATCAAAAACAGCCAAGCTAGGGGAAACCTCATAGACATGATCCCAGAAAGAAGCTAGAAGAACAACATGATCCCATAAATAACCTAAGCTGCACACCAGATGACGAAAATTTCTATCATTTACAGCCTAAACCTCCTGAGCCGTCTAGATCAAAATTGTACACTAACAAATAACAATCCCTGATTAGTGATTGCAATATGAGCAGATATTTTCCTGAATAAATGTTGTTTTCAGGCCTAAGCACATCTCAAAAGCATGAATCTTAACTACCGAAGTGGTTAGAGAAAGCCAAAACATTGCAAATGGTGGAAGTAAGCACTATGCACTCTTGTGCATAGTTCACAAAGTGCCAAAACATAGGGTGTGAAGTACCATAATGGGACAAACGATAACCTATTGGTTGGGTAACATTGAAGATACAATGTCGTTGACGGTTGTTCCCATTTACTCCCACCGTCCCAGAAAAAAACTTCCCATTTCACTAAACGCGTGTCCCACAAAACTTCCCATTTCTCCTTTGGATTGGGTCCACGTAATCTATTAATGTTTTCCTTCCTTTTCCCTTTTATTCTTCTTCTCTCTACTCCCTGTCTCCCTCAATTGACTTTGGTCCCTTTTTCTTTCACTTCAAATCTTCAATAGAAATACAATAAACAACACCTACTAACTAATTTTTTATTCACTTATACTCAAGAAAGCCCCACCACCAATTCTCCCTTTAAAATATGTTCCCAAGGGAAATTAGAAGTTTGTGGAACAGAGTTAGAATATTTAAATTATAGACAAACAAAAAATTCAGAAACAAAGACCTACAGTTACAGGATTCCTTGATGAAAAAGCAGCCTTACCAAATTCCTCATTCAGTTTTCGTTTATGTTGATCATTCAGATACACTGCTTCACTATAGAGAGGGCTAGTAACCTGAAATTCCAGAAATTAGGATCAGAAACAAGTATTTATAGCGAGTGTTTTCTCAAAAGATTATAGCTTACCATACTAGACTTCCCAAATTCCTCCCAATAGGCTCTAAGATATTCAGTTAACTTCGGAATATCCTCCCGTCGAAAGACATCCCAAACAGCCCCTGGATGTGTGTCGCAGGAAATCATCCCTCTTTCCACGTGCTCGCGTTCAAGGTCAATTGACTGGCATTCAACATCCTCTATTTGTTGATCCAGATTTATGTCTAGTTTACCCCTATTAACATCTCTTCTATCATCTCCGCCAACAGGAAACTCAATCGGAACTTCTTCATTCAAGTCCCTGCATGGATATCCTGAAAAATCTTCCACCTGAATTTCCCTGTTAGCTTTCTGTACCTTGTCACTGTTTGCTTGCTGCCAGCCTTTAACCTTCATTTCACAAGAATGCACCAAGAGGTATACCTGCAAGAAAATTCAAAAAACATATCCACTAACAAAATTGAGAAACACCTCAAACGCACAAGGTTGAAGGAGAGTGAGAAGGAAGGACAAAACCTATTAAAGAATGCCAATTTTCAAGAATATTCTTGAACTTCAAAAGATCTTTACTCATTAATGATTTACATCAGCTTGTAAAATAATTGAGCCATCGAATAGAATTCATTTACGAGCTTTACAATGCCATAGTACTCAAATAATGGTAAACTACATCCCAAAAAAATTGTGCCTTCTTTTTCTTTCCAACAAAGCACACTTGCCTGCTAGATGGTAATCATGGATTTAAGAATTCTTTTTTCTACATAAGACTTCTTAGAACAACAATTAGTTTTAAAGCTCAAGAGTCCTGCTTTAGGTGATAATCTTTTCACATAGTAAAAGAATAACATAATAACGAGATGTGGGTAGCGGGGGTGGAACTTCAAAAGTCAACCAAACGCGCTGAAACTTTTATTTGTTAAGATGCTTTCCCAATATTTCCACAGCAAATAAAGTGCTACAACATGAAAAGAGCCCTCTCACTTTCTGTTAAGCAAACCTAAAACAGCCCCCTTCCCTCCTTTCCTAAGTGCCGCTAACACCAGATAATAAGGCATAACCGGTTTTAAGAAAGGCAATACAATTCTGGTTCAATTCAAATTTTTAAAATAATATTTATGTAATTACAGCCTTACACGCCCATCTATATTGTCGCTAATTTTCAATTTTTCAAGAAGATCAAATTGATGAAAACTAAGAAAATTCATTCCTGTCGTCACTTTCCCAAACTAAACAGGCTTGTTGTGACCAACTCTAAATTATTTAGCTATGACGGCTTAGGCGCAGTCCATTGTCTACAAGGCGTGATATAAACTTGTCCCAAAGTAGACATTGGGAAGAAAAAATATCTGCAGTTGAACTTTATGACATGATGATTATTTCTATCTGATCATACATGCGCATCGTGATTCATGACCATGATACAGATCCATATATCTGAATTCATTCCCTGCTAGAAAATATTTGTGTCTAACTTGATATTAAAGATAAAATTAGAAAGTATATACAATTTGTACTCAAAATTATGGTATATTTAGTTTCTAGGAGTTCAATTATCATAAAGTAGATCAACAGAGAAACATAGAAACCCCAGTATATCTAGGTTCATTTCTACAGTTTTTGATCTATACAAATCACACACCATTACCTCCTCATTCTCAAACTCAGAGAACAAAAGGAGAAACCAGATTAAGAAAGACTTACCATATCACGCATGTTCAAATGCAGATTGGTCACTGAGTCACCTCTACTTAAACCTTCAGAAAGTCCATATGAGATGAATATCTTAGGCCCAACATCATTTTGCAGGGAATAATGTGGCATTTTCGCCGCAACATTCAAAAGCCCCCACTTTGAATGAATAAATTCAAGAAATGGCAATTTACTAATAAACTCAGGCCTTTGATACAAAAAGAACTCTTCAGATGCACTTGGTGATGGCCAGTCCTTCAACTTCAACATTTGCGGACAACCAGTTTCACGGAGGCACCCTTCTGAGTATCCTTTCATGAATTTCCCAAGTTCTATATCAACCTATCATCAAGTGAGATAAGTTATTACCAAAAAAAAAAAAAAACTGGTGAAACAATAAATAGCAAAGAGGGTAAGGAACACTCCAACTAAGTACGACAGAAAAGTAAAGCACCAATCATGTTGTAGATCAGCTTAAAAAGAACCAAAAAGGCCTCAGAGGATAAGAATAGAAGTGGCCAAGTAGACAACCCCAAGCATAGTGCAGCACAATGGGAAAGTAAACAGAACAAAACAAAAAACCCTTTCTTACACTAAGAACTGGAATTCTCACACACCAGATTTGCACATGCAAACCTGATCCATGCCCCTACACTTCATATTTGTAAACTGCAAGTTTGCATATTCAATCAGTTACCACTTCAAAATTTCCGCTTCATATCACAAAATGGCACTAGCCACAATATATTTTTGTATTTATTTCTGGTAAGAGCTACCATCAACAGTATTAACACAACCATTCATTGTATGCTGCAACTTGCCAACTCAGACTTAACTTTAAATTTGATTATCATGCTAATAAAAGTTGCAATGCATTCGGCAAAAACCAGTAAGTAAAGTACGCAAATGAAGATATTGGTTAAATGGCTCACAAAATATTTTTATAAATACCAGTTAAAATTTTGAAAATCATACCTCAGACCAATCTAGACAATCAACAGCCTTCACCATTTTACCAGCATCGTTCATCCTCTCTTCGGTAGATTCACATATTTCCTTCCATATAACCATAGGGTCCCAACTTGTGTTTGATGAACCATCACAGACCTGTTTAACAAGGACAGGTTCACCCTTCGCCAAATGTTTTCTGAAGTTAACAACCCCATCGTGTTTAATGTCTTGAGCGGATGGACAATACAAGAAATTGTCATCACTGTCCTTACGTGATGCACATTCACGGAACCTAGAGTTAAGTGATCTGGAGTCTGAAAATTTACTAATGTCTTTAACCTTGCAACCACTAACCATTTCCTCTAGATTTTTTACCAGTTTAGCAACCCAGTTCATCTTGAAAATTCGTCGAAGAGTTAGAGAAGAGCAACCACAGCCACCATGTTCCCTCGGAGGGCAAGGTACACTGCCATCTCTGCTTGTCCTCCAACCAGGAACCTGCACACTTATCAAAAGCCTATGGTTTGGTGAAGCTTGTTGCTCTTTCAGAATATCTCCAAACTGATTATTCTCAGAGCTATGATTATCCACCACATCATGTTTTCCTTCAGCCAGAGTTGCACTGCGAAGATCTTGGCAGCAACTGAGGCAAAGATCATATGAACAAACTGAGCAGTGCCGGTGATAGTCAACAATTGGAACTCTGCAGCAGTCACTGGCAGAGAACATTTTCAGTCAACCATGTGTACCATTTTCAATAAGGCATAACATAATTAATACTCCCTCCGTCCCGGAATACTCGACCCGGTTTGACCGGCACAGAGTTTAAGGGACTTGAATTGACTTATTTAATTTAATAGGTATTACTGTAGTAGTTGATAGTGGGGTATTATTTTAATGTAGTTAGTGGGAAATGTGTGAAGGGGTGGGGGTTGGGGGAGAGTAGGGGTTGAATTTTTAATTATTTTTTGTATGGAGTAGGGGGTAGGTGGGTTAATAGGGGTGGAGTGAGAAATAATATAATATTGTTAGAATATTTCCATTTTTAGAAACAGATCAAGTATTAAGGGACGGCCCGATAAGGAAAACAGGTCAAGTATTCCGGGACGGAGGGAGTAAAAAAATATTTCTTCACAATATGTTTCAAAAAAGGTGGAT
This sequence comes from Spinacia oleracea, assembly GCF_020520425.1. Classification (NCBI taxonomy): domain Eukaryota; kingdom Viridiplantae; phylum Streptophyta; class Magnoliopsida; order Caryophyllales; family Amaranthaceae; genus Spinacia; species Spinacia oleracea. The sequence goes on from NC_079490.1 coordinate 19,558,035, forward strand.
AACAAATAAGAAGTATAAGATAATGACTGAAGGATAAGTTGTTAAATCATCAATTTTCACATATTAAACCCTGTACCAGCACATCTGCTCGTCTGCATTTAATTTCGTCCTCTCAAGATCTACGCCAACTCCTGAAGAATGCATACATAATAAGTATACACAGCATACAAAATAAGCAATGACAATGCACAAAAAATATGACAAATAAATGTGAAACATCAAGCTATTACCATAGAGCTTCTTCTCTAACTCCACTTCAGCACACTGTTGCTGGTGGATCTGCTTCACCACAGGAAGCACTGAAGACAGCAAGCAATAAAGGTATCTCAACTTGTCCAGCGCAGGTATCTCCCTTAATTTTGCCTGCAACAAGAAAGAAATGGTAGTCTTAGCAAGTAAATAAACGAAAACTGCTATGACAACTGGAGCCAACAGGAAAAACATTTACCTTTATCAAATTATCCACCCTGGAGCACACCTTACAACTACACGTGCCGCGACATGCAGGGCAAACTCTTCGGATCTCTTCTAAAGAAATGTTTGTATACCTTGACACGAGTGTGGTGGTCAGTAGTCAAGCACCAGCACCACCAAGTACTAGAAACATTTAAGAAAGTATAAACATAGATCTCACCATGTACTAATGCAGCTTTCACAATACCCTCTTCTATCACATTTAAGACACCAAATAACTGAGCCTTTGTTATTCTTTCTGCACTGATGGCAAGTAACTCCACCAGTGTCATCTGAAGAATCTGTGCTAGCATCAGAATGAGCCTAGAAAGAAACATGGAACTTATTACTGCCAAAGAAAAAGCAATGCATGAATGTCCTGGAAGATCAAGTGCATTAAGGAGATTTGCCAATTTTTATCAGATATGGGAAGGTGTCATTTATAGGTTTCTCTGGGCTAAAAAAATGATTGCTTGTTTAAACTGAAATCGTTGAGTGAAAATACACATCGCATTAACAGCAGCTTAAAAGTAACTTATGGATAAGGTGTACAAGTCTTCAAGATATAGATCCCTAGCTATCTCTAAAAGCAAGGGTGGAGGAGTCGGTGGAGCTCAAGTCAAAATTTTACTACTGGTTATTATACCTAAGCCATATAGAGTAGGATATGAGGAGGGAAACCCATCTACAGTTGGCTGATACAGAGTAGTTAACAGTGTAAGATATCATTAGAACCTAGGACTCTAAATAATTCCTTAAATGCTACCTATTAATTGCTCCACCCCAGGATTAAGTTAACATAAGTAAATGGAACAAAGATAGTGGATATGGAGTCAACTTCAGAGAAAAAATAGACACGAAGAATTACTAAATTGTGCATGTTAACATAAATCTGGGATTGTGTCTTTTTCTCTACACGAATTTCTAGTATCTTTCAAAAAATAAAATGACATTCTGCATTTCATACCATTGTCTTAACTACTTTTCAAGAAGTGGTAAGCTGGTAACACAATCAGTTGACAGCTAACAGAAACACGCACAAATAGAAAAAAGAAAAGTGGATGTAAATAAACTGTTTCCTACCTCGTCGGTAACCATATCAGTGCTCTTCTGTGACATGTTCCTTGAGGATTCTAAAGCGTTAGGAGGTGATGCCCTGTAAGACCTTCGATTTTCATCAAAAAGATCCAAGTCTGTCTGCATATCATCCTCTGCGTTCAACGGATTCAGCATAGATGAACTTTTCAAAGGTGAAGATCCAGGAGAACAGAGAACTGGATTCTTTCCCACACGGTCCATAGGCTTTGTTGCCGAACCTGAAACAGGAAAGTCCTGAGCTTCTACATCCGTAAAAGGCATATCCTTGTCATCACTCTTACTCTCCAAATAAACCGGACTACCACCCACAGAGTTCCTCTTTGCTTTCTTCAAACTGGCTCGTAATGCAGAGTTCGCTGCCCTCTTCTTCGCCTGAATGTAGTGCTTCTCACACACAGTTTTATCCGGCATAGACAAGGCTGTACATCTCCACTGTTTACCATCCGACCTCTTACAACGCAAATCATCTGGAATACCCGCATTATCATCTCCATTACCGATGGGAGTACGTAGAACATCCATTCTAACTCACTTAATATATAAATCTTCTAACAACTTGTTAACTTACAACATCAATTACAACCACACCAAAGAGCAGTCTGCAAGCATACAACATATTTGTAAACGACATATTCCATCTCAAATATCCTTAAGAGGTAATTACTATCCATGAACAAAAATTCTTTTACTAATCTCTATTATATAAGTGAAGAGGTGCGGTTATTTTAGTAAATCCACTTTTGGTGTCCCCCTTGGATTACTAAAATACCCTCCACACTTATGAAATAGAGAATATAATGACAACCTACCCAATAGGAAAAGCCGAAAGAGTGAAAGAGGCATTTAATCAATCTAGCTTCTTCAATAAAATCTTACCATTTATCAATCTGTTTATATGAATTCGGCTCTATCTAACTTATATTCAAGTTTACATGTTATTTCAAGTTTAAATTTAATAACACAAATCTGTTTCTTATATTTGCACGCATTGCGTGCATATAAGACTAGTTTGCAACAACACAGGCCCATTCTTGAGCCAGAGCAGGAGGGGTGCCTGCCATGGGCCAGGGAGAGATGAACGGTGTCAGAAAAATCTCAACTTTCACCAGCCCCGTCTGGCCGTCTACGAGAATCACATAAAAAAGGATTACACAAATTTCAAGTAGAATTATGAAGTGGGTATAGACTAATTAGACATAAAACAGCACCAAAACAAACCCAACAGGATATATTTAACAATTTAAATATCAGGAAAATCCCAACTTTTATGAGAATCAACTCTTATGAGAATCATATCAAAAGGGATAATACGAATTTCAAGTAGAATTATGAAACAACACCAACACAAAGCTAAACAAAGAAACCAAACATAATGAATTTAACATATCAGAAATTACCAAAATAGATACAAAATAGATATTACCAAAAATAGCAACAGCAGAGAAGGAGAGGTGGTTGGATGAGGCAACGCGGGTAGAGGTGGTTAAAATGGTGATACAACTACAAGATACTGCTTTTGTTGGAGGAAACTGGTTGCAGGAAGAAGAGGAAGGAGATGCGACTATATGATCAAGTGTAGGGGTTGAATTTATTGATTTTACTTATCGTCGGCATTCAAACTAATTATAGGGCAAATTATAAGAAAACACAACAAAAGGGGGCAGACATAGATAACGGAATTGAAGTTAGCTAGCTTAGAATTGTAAATTTCAAACGCACAACAAAATTAATTGCGAAAAACACGAAATACTTACCCTCCTCATATAACCGCATCAAATTATTAGGGTTGAACAGCTTCGGAAGTAGATTGATGATAATGTGCAATTTCACTGGAGGCGTGAATAATTGGAATGATTATTTTGTTTCTGGAATCGTCAAATTAGGGTTTGATCAGAAGAGTCCAGGAATATAAGCGACGGGAAATTGAGCGTTTTCACAGTGGATAAAGGTTTAAGCGGAAGTACAAAGGTTGGAGCTTTACACAGAAGAAGGGGAGTCTGGCTATCTGGGACTCTGGGAGAGAAAGCTCATGAAACTATGAAAGTCAACAGTTGACAGAACATACACGGGCAAACGGGCCGTTTGGGCAGGAACGGGTCCGGTCTATAAGTTGGGTCAAATACTCGAATTCATGTCAGGGAGCTTTCGGGTTGGGTATGAATAGGATCCGTTCTATTACTGGTCAATTTCGGGTAAGAGTGTAAGACCATGTACTTTTGGACTTAATTTCAGTTTCATTCAGTTCATTTTACTTAGATCCATTCATTTCCATTCAGTTCAGGTCAAAAGAACGGCGATGTATTCATATTCGTCTTTAGTAATCTTGTTTTATTATTTTATTTATTATTATAATGTCAAAAATTACTATTATTATATTGTAATGTTCATCTTTATTTATTATTATTACTGTTATTTCTATTATTATTACTATACTATTTTGCTGAATTGAACTGGAATAAACTAAACTGGACTGAATGAATAATAAAATAATAAATAAATAATAATAAGTAATAAATAATAAATACACCGTAATTCATAATAAGTACATAATAAATAATAAATAATACAAAATAAATAAAAATAAAAAATACAAATAAGAAATAATACATAATACATAATACATAATAAAAAATAAAAAATAAACAAAAAAAAGTGACAAGTATAAAATAACATGTCACATGTAACATATAACAAAAAATAAATAATAAATAATACAGAGTAATAATAAATAATAAATAATAAGTAATAAATAATAATACTAATAAATACATAAAGATCAACATTGTAATATAATAATAGTAATTTTAAGCATTCTAATAAAAACAAAATAATAAAATAAGATCATTAAAGACGTAAATGAGCACAACGTCGTTCTTTGAACTGAACTGAGTGGAGGTGAACTGGATTGAATGGAGTTGAACTCTGAAAAAATCAAACTTCCATCGAAGAGAAGCAAATGAAAGGCTTTCATAAAAATTCTCGTAGAATCGAGAATGAAGTTTTGTCACTATCTTAAGCTTTTGTTAGTGGATATATAATACATCCATTTCCAAACAATTATCATTATTCTAGTCAAAGTTTGCTAAAATATTAATTATTACTCAGTTCAACTGAAATGAATAGAGCTGAACTGAATTGAGGGGAATTGAATTTAAACTTAGTTTCTTCGAATAAAAATCACCTATCACATCATGCACATGTAGACCAAATAATTTGCGTAAAAATCATGTAATTTTGAAGAATATTAATAAACCCATATTCACCCAATTATTTTTTATTTTAACCCCTATTGTATTTTATCAAGCACATGTTGACTTCAAGGTAATGGATCAAACCCCACTAAAGCCTCCGTTTGCGGTGTAAAACGTTTCAATGGAAAATGACTTTCCCCTTTTCAATCATTTTACATTGTTTGGTTTGTGAAATGATGAAAAACAATTTTTCATAATTCCCTCAAAGATGGAAAATCCTTTCAATTTTCTTATTTACCTCCCTCTTCATCAATCTTCTCTCATTTTCTCCCATTTCTCTTTTTTTGTTTATTTTCTAATAAGAAATGAAAGAAAAAAACTAGTTTGAAATTACGTTTCTTTTCTTGGATAATATTTGACATAGAAAATCACTTTTCACTTTAAACGTTTTAGGCCAAACCAAACGAATCCTAAGAGCATTTATAGGGTGAAGATTTCCTATCATTCCTTTTTCTTTTCTTTTTTTACGGAAAATTGTAGGTTTATCATTCAATTAAAGGAGAACATCCGGAGGGCATTCTTCAATCCAAACCAAGACTTCTTCATGGAGGAGGGAACCTTTGATCATAGAATTAGCCGCTTTGTTACAATTTCCATGGAGTTCTCCTATCATTCCAGTCGCTCCCAAAGTGTATACAAAACTGATTGAATACACGAGAGAGAAAATTCACCCATTCTGTATACCCTTTAAGGTCCGTTTGGTTTGATGTAAAACGTTTTCATGAAAATGTCTTTTCCCTTTGCAATCATTTTAGTTGTACGCATATGGGATGGAAATCAAAATTTTCGTAACTACCTCAAAGGTGCAAAAACCTTTTTTCATTTAAAAGGAAAGACAAACGATTACCAAAAGTAACCTAAATTCAAAAATTTCCAAAGTTACCCCAAAATTAGGTAACTAGCTCCCTCCATCAATTCAATAAATAACAAATAAATAAATAACAAAAAAGGTGACATTTCTTGTGTAGGCCCACAATGTAGGAGCAATAGCATTATATTTATAAATGGAAGTAGACGTCTGATAAGATTGGAGCATCGTACCCTTCTTTCATAGTCATAAGCACTAACCAACTAGGCATAATACCCACCACTTACCATTATCATACCATAAAGCAGCACAAATCCATATATCTGTAATTTAAAAAGGAAGCAACATAACACATTTCTCCTCTTATCTTCCTATCCCACATTTAATTTTCTCTCTCTTTATACTTGCTCCAACTAGTTAATTACAGCACCATCATCTAGTTTCCGGAATCCGGTTCTCTCTCAAGACGTACTTGTTGTAGCATGTCGCGTACATTCACAGCTTTGAGGGAGCATATTCTCACCAAAAGAAAAAGTCGTAAGGTTGCAGATGAGACTATGTTTGGCAATGGGATAGGCGCCATAATATATGCTGATCACGAGGTAGAACAACAACGTAGGCAACCTTGGAATGGTTTGTTGGTTATTTACACCATTGTTCGCATCCCGTTTTCTATCCTTTCCAGCTTCTCTAAACGCCAAGGGAACATTGCTGATAGGACATGGGTTACTGGACATACGATGAGAACTTCAGAAATCGATCATCTTATGGTAAGTGACAGCATGCGCTATGCAATCTGTATGTAGTTTCCGTCTTCCTGCATGTAGTAGTAAGCTTGCTAGACTTCTTTTCTAGACCAAGGTAAAGTATTATCAGCATATGTATTAACAACCACCAGTATGTATAGAAAATCCTGTAAATTACAGCAGATAGTCATGAGAAATAAGAAAAAAAAATCTGAAGCTAGCCTCTGTTGGCTTTTTTGATGCAGAATTTGATGCCTGCAAACTGCAGTAATATAGATTTCAGAACTAACAAGAGATCCTATTATGCAGTTTTCTCTAATAATAAAGTAGTAGTTCATTAATCCATTCTGTATTTTCGACTAACTTATCTCATTCCGTATCATATATGCCACTTAAGATGCCGATGCACTATTATTTGTTCGTTAATAATACCAAGACGGTATGAGTTTCCAGTTTGAAATGCCCAATAACTAAGACCTCTTAAAAACTTGTTCATAAACTTAAACGACAAAATGGAGGGGGCAATTAAATGTGGAAAATTTTCGATATCAGTGTTTTACTATCCCAGTTTGGTATCAGAAATCAGAATTACTAGAGTGAACAGCAAATCCTTTATGTGTTCAATCAGTTAAGTTAAACATCTAAGCGAATCATCAAGAACACAATCATCCGAACTCAGGCACTTATCAGGCAAAGTATTGGCTAAAATGATTTATGCCCCCCATTAGGTCTCTCCCCGGCCCCTGCTGAGGATGACCGTTCAACTACGGCATGATTCCATGATATATCTGGACTCTTGGAGCATCCACTACACTTCTTTTACATCACAGTAAAAACTAAAAAGTGCTTTAAGCCAAAGCTAAGATTCCGTAACTAAAAAACACAACATATAATAGAGTAAGCATATGAATCATACCTCACTGTTGAATTGTTAACTGGGTCGATGTGCTCCATTCTTTCATTCATAGATTCTCCAAATTCCTTATAAATGAAGATAAGCAGAGAGAAATATCTACGCTTCAACGTGCAAATATCTAAATATCCTCGTGAAAGCGTATTGTTCTTCATTGCTTTTACGGGGAAAAAATAATAAAAATCTGTATATTAAACAAGTTTGAAAAAAGAGGATCGTAAACAAAAAGAGCTGCAAGGAGCAACAATTAGATGGGACATATTGAACATAATCATTGCTTTTGAGATAAAACAGAATATATGGGAAAGATGCTTCAAGTAAACTAGTGAACCGAAATCAAAAGAGAGTTCAGCATTATGCATACACTTATTTCCAAATCAACAGAACAAAATTATTCTTTGACATACCAATAAAAGAGGAACACAGAAAAGCATGTTATTTAAAAAATAGATACATATGTTAAATGATTATACTAAGCACTTGATTACAATATCCACTAGTTATAGGTTATGAAATATTTTAATTGATTTCCAACACCAAACTTGTATTCTTTCTCTCAAAGAAAGGTGAACGAACAATAGGAAAGGCACACAGCTTAATCCAGGGGGAAAAAGAACAAAAAAGAGAAAGAAGAAGCAAGTCTCCACCAGTCTGCCGTTACCAAGCCCCTGCAATTGTTACTACTTACTGGTGGAGTACAACATATATCAATATATCAAGTTTGGCTTCCTGGTAATAGCAGAAAGATATGTCTCAACAGTGTCCTCCAATAATTGAGACCATGAAGGATTTCAAGTTTCAACTCCAGAAAGAAATGTGTTTATACACAGTCAAACTACTGATGTTGTTCGCTTATGCACATTTGTCATATAAAAGGCTATCATAGCAAATCTAATCTCAAGTCTGAAATAATCACCCTTTACAGTTTACAGCCACTCACAAGGAGGGCGAAGGCTAATCAGGACAAGGCGAGTCTGATAAAAGTGCCCTCAAGCTCAAAATGCTGGTGACAGGACAGATTACTAAACCAATCATTACCACTATGGATGCCAGTCCTCTACTCCAGACAATAATTGAGCAATTATCAATGTTTCATCTCTTCACTTTCCACTGTTAAATAAAGCAAGAAAAAGTTTGGAAGCTAGTACACTGCACTTATTTACTTAAAGACGAGCAAAATTATTTCCTGCCCTTTATGTTGTTTCTACCCTTGTATTACCTAATAAAATTATAAAATGTCTAACTGTCCTGCTCACTTAAATCAAACTATACAAATATTAATGAACTGCAACTAATTAAGAAGATGTACTACCATTATCAGATATGGGATATACTCTCAGCCGAAAAAGCTAAGCTAGCTCCTTAAGGATTTTGTAACAACAGAACCGACTTCATTTATACAGTTGAAATTCTCACAATTGAAGGTTAAGTTTCCGACTTTCCATCATATTACACAGTATTACAGTGGGGTTTTATAACACACAATCAAACTGGAATTGCTACCAAGCATATCCTAAGGCCTTTTGAGAAAAGCAAATAAGTAAAAAAAAAAAAAATCAAAAGCAATACTCAAGGCACCATAGCACTAAGAAAACTAAGGTTCCATCAAAAACCACTAAGAAAAATTGTGAGGAAACTTTCAGAGCTTTGATTCTTCTTCCTTTCTCTTTAAAGGTGATTTTCCAAATTAGACTTGATGCCCTCTTTACTTCACATCATAAGAAACATGTCCGAAAACGACAGAATTGATAAAGCAATTCATCGAGTATCAGTGGTAATAAAAGGGGTCTTTAGGCTGATCAGTTTCTACTTGCCTTCCTTTAGAAGAACGGTGTTGGAAGGGGATAAACAAGCAAGTGGAACCTTTACGAGAAACATCTGAAAGACTGTACTTACCTTGGATTAACAAGAGGAAACTCCACAACGATGTCATTACTTAACTGAGAAGGCATGATTCCACAGATACTAATAAACACAGTTACATCAATACAGACTTCCAATCTTTTGAACGTAAAAGATACGGAGTAATATGCAATTACAGTTGTAATTACTGGTTTACAGAGCTCAGATGTTTTCCAACGTTTAGCGTTGTCTTAGCATATTAACTCATGTGGAAATGATAGAAGGTACTCATCTATTTAGTTACAGGGAGGGGTAAACGAATGTATTCATCACCATTTCAAAAGACTAGGAGCAGCAACATGTCCAGTGATGATACTGCGAAAAAATATAGCCCTACACTATTGGAGTTAGGGGTGAGCAAAAAGCCAGGGTACCCTAAATCGAACCGGTTAGGAACCTGCGGTTCTGTTGTAACAGGTTCCGGGTAACAAAATTGGGAACCTGTTGTAACAAGTTCCGGTTGAAAAATCGGAACAGGTACCCTATTCTGTACACACCAATTCTGATATGGAGTACTCGAAACCACGAACCGGGACCATGTAAAAATGATTCATTATGCCCAAAATATAAAAAATCCAAGCTAATTTTTGGAAAATATAAATATAGAATTCCAATATTAGCCCAAACTATAAAACAATCAAAGAACAAACCATCAATTAGATTTTTTACAATAAATTAGCAATTATTTATTTAAACTTTTAAAATGACATGGTACCCTGAATTGGAACCTGTTGGCTGTTGCAACAAGTTTCGATTCTCATTTTCAGGAACTTGTTGCAACAGATTCCGATTCCGGTTCCCATTTTCAGAACCTGTTGCAACAGGTGCCAGTTCCTGAAATTTTGACGGGGTGCCTGTTGTGCTCACCCCTAATTGGAGTGTTGGTTCAACAGATCCACATTGAGTCATGTGTCTCCTCAATCTTGGAAGTAATAATTAAATTCTTCAGAAGAGGACGGCAGATATTCTAAAAATATACTCTGTAAATGGCAAGAGTTGTCAAACTGCTCAAACATGGTCCTTAATTTCTTCCCTACACTATTTCCAGCTAATAGATAGTGAAAGTAAAGACTATATTTAGCACACAAGTTCACGACATGTATCACACACACAAAATAGAGTATGTATTCACTCAGAATGCAGAACAAACGCGCACACATACACAACCAAATATTCTTAGGGAAAGTGAACAGGGGAATATCCCCTGCCAGAATTAGCTTCATGATTTTGGAAGATTAAAACGACTGCTTGCAACTCCAGAAGACCATCAAAGAAAACTAAGTTTCAGAATCCAACGATTAATAGATGAGCACACTAGGTACTGATGCTTTTGGTTAAGTCTCTATCCTTTGGATACTGGCAACCAAAACCACATATCCAGTTTCTCCTCCACCCCCAGGCCTTCAGACACAATGGGAGAAAAGTGGAATAAATAAAACTCAACCCACATATTTTCAACTGGTGCATCTTCCCCTCTTTTACGCCACAACAGAAAATTCAACTATTCCCTCCGTTCATGATAAGTGCCGTTTAAGGTTATAACAAATCAGGAAGATGCTAGCAACAAGTTACGTTGCATTTATAACACAGATAAGCAATTATATACCGCTGTTTTGCCGATAATCTAGAACAAGAAAAGTTAATAAAAATATACTTTTTTCAGGAACAGCGAGAGGATTTTTATTGTACAGAAACGCAAGCGATTTTAGAAACATTTTGGCAATTTCAGTTTCCAGGAGAACAGAAAAAATAGCACTTTTGGTTGGAGAAAAGAATAGATCACAAGAATTCCTATAAAATTTGCACATTTCAGCTACTTTATCCTATATTCCTATTGACCCGCATAATACTCCATAACCAAAAAGATTACAGTGGAGAGAAATAACCATCCACACTCTAATTCATGAATATGATACAGCAAACAAATGTTAAGTTATATTTACTTTGGTTACCTTTTTAACAGAGAAATAGTTCTTCAAAACGCCTGACACCTCAGATCATTTGTCAAGATGGAACTACTTTCAGCTCATGCATCCAAACTTATAATTTTATTTTGAGCTATGGATCTTTCCTTCTTTAATAAAAGAAACTATCCATAATTGCCTATCACTACCTCCATAGCAAAATAAGGGTTTTCTTAACTTCATTTTCTAATTTCATAACATCACTAGTCTAAAATATCGTAGCACTATTACTTATCAGTTTATATTCCATACAAATATACAATAACTAAATCTCCATAATATGTGTGCACGACCTTAAAATTCAAAACACTTACTTTTGAATTATAGTGATTAATCTAGTCTCTATCCCCCAGCAGGAACTACGAGATTAGCAATGTAGGTTTAAGATGCTTAAAGATACCTTATGTTTGTTTCAAGATTGATATATAAAAAATATGATTGCAAAAACCAACCCACTGCAGGTAAAATACCTATCAGAATACCATCCCTCTCTTGGAGATAAGAAAAGCAGTTTATTGACAAAGAATATAACATGGGATGTAGTAGAAGTAAATTAGTACACCCTCCGTCCCTAAATGATCGCCCCAATTTCCTTTTTGGTCCGTCCCTTTGAGTTTGCCCCATAACATTTGTAGTATGTGGTGCTCACATGTTTCCTCTCACATTCTATTATCTAAATTAGCAAAATGACAAAACTACCAACCCACTTGCTTTTCTTTTGCCTTCTTTCTTAATAAAGTGAAAAATGTTGTTTGGGACAATCTTTTAAGGACGGATGGAGTAATAGTGAGCAATTTGAGCTTTCCTTAATAAGAGATCCCTTTCTACAAGATCAAAAGACAATTAATACAGTATAATTAAGAAAGAAACTTGTGTTACAATAAGCATACCTTTATATTATGTGCCTGTGAAGATCATCCAATCAATATAGATGCAAAATTGTTCATGGATGTAATTTATTCCACTCAACAGATACAACCACCAGGTCATCAGGAAACCAAGTTATGAATCCTAGATTAAGATCTTCCAATGCAAATGTTTCAGCAATTGAAACAATCAGCCACATACTAAGTTATCTGCAGAACGTATACAACAATACAACCTCCAAAGCTCTTCCAGTACAAATGTTCATAAGCTAATAAGCATTGCAAATACTGAGATTTAGTTGAGGACGGATTACGAGAATAAACAAATAGATAATAATCAATCTCCCAATTTCGCACCTTGAACGCTTGCTCCTAACAATTAAGGTCATATTGTAGAAACAAAGAAGACAATCTCCAAAAGGAATGGACAACCAACAAGAGCAAAGTGCTAGGGATGAACTACTGCTCGATGAGGCCTGGGAGCATTAGGATTCCCACGTTCATAGAAGATTTGAAAAAGAGAAACTGCTTCCGACGCCCTTAATCCTCCGAAACATTTGAAACCAGCTATTCCAGCATTATTTGATGGTGTACAGCTTGTTGCATGCAGTGAAAGAACTGAACCACATCCTCCAAACTTTTCATTTCTACATCCATAATACACTTCCTTTAATCCAAGATACGACAAGGCACTTGCACACATTATGCATGGCTCACATGTAACATAGAGGACACACTCTGAAATCCTCTTAGCAACTTCAGATTCCGAAAGGCCATCTCTCTGCCATTGCTGTAGAAGGCCATCAATAGCTTCCATCTCTGCATGCCTTGTAGCATTTCGTGTCTCATTAGTACGATTACTTCCTGATGCAATGACCTTCTTGTTCTCGACAATTACACAACCAACTGGCACTTCAAGTCTGTCAAGAGCACCCTTAGCTTCCTGTATAGCTAGCTCCATAAATGCATCAGAATCTAGAGGAACTCCGGACTCAACCAAATCCATCATCAAAGTAGGTGATCTAAGATCTAGTTTTGAGGACTATAATTCACAGCAGATAAAGCAAGGAGCCCTTTGACTGAGAAGGAAACCTAACTGCAGGAACTTGCTTCCCTCCGGTAAATGAGACAAGGAATTAAGCTTCTGCATCCAAACAAGAACACATGAAAGCAGTAAGAATATCGGCATTCAAAAAAAAATGACAAGCTGGAGGACTGGACCAGGAACGGAAGAGCAATAGCACGTTAAAGAATATAGCTTTTCTTGATAAATGATGTCAAGAAAAAGATTATAATATCTAAGGGGAATGTTACATCATCAGTCATAGCAAAGGGCCTAAGGTTAATTCATAATATCTTTTCTATGTTATCTAAGTGCATGTTTGGTATGAATGTTGGAAAGGGAGTAGAATGGAAACAAATAAGAAGGGGAAAGGGTAATGTTAACTATTAACATTATTGGTTGTTTGGTAGATTCTAGGAAAGGAATCACTGATGTACGATTCCCTTACTCGATGTTTGGTGAGTAACAAGGGAAGAAATCTCTTATCTAGTGTATGGTACATCTATATATGTACTTCGTACAACATAAAACAAGAAATCTAGTAAATTGAAAGTTTGAAACTAGTACAACTAAAATCATTATAAAATACCATAAAAACAAAATAGCATCAGTCATAACAAAATATTAAAATCAAGCGAGGAGATCTCTCGAGTTCTTGAAGCAAAAAACAAGCTACAACTATTACAACCTTGCTTTAAAAGCTAAAACATGACTATCTCGACAACCTAAGATAGAACAACACTAGGAAATTAACATCAGAACTTCAGACTTCAGAGGCAAAGAAGACAAACAGCAACACAGTCAACTAAATGGGAAAAACCTCACCCACAGTCAACCACTGCATCAGAAGACAGCAGTACAGGAAGCAAGCATCAGCAGCAGAATTTGGCACTAACGGACAATCTCCATCATCTAAAACACCCAACTTTGGACAGAACACTAACCAGACTACCTCCAACATCTAAAACCAACCAGAACAGAACAACAAACCTACACAAATGCTGAACACAGCAGCAAACTAACCGAGGTACAGGGGGGCTAAACTCCAAGTTCGCAAAATCACTTAAATAAAGCAACATAAAAATAAAATAAAGCAAAGACATAGTAGTGCACTTCATGGATCGGAATCGAGTACGTCGCAATATCAGTAAAGACACATAGATTGACACAAAGTTCACTTTTGCAATTTACATCACTTTCTCTTATTAAATGACCCAAGTGCAATGAGTGTAACACCTTCCTATTCTTTCTTTTTCCCCTGATTTGAGCACCCCTAATTGTAGATACACTCATAAAATAATAAACCTAAAAAATCATAAAAACCACAAACCATTTTAATAACCGATTGAAGTTGTTTTGCCCATCTATTCCTCCCTAGATGTGTCATTTCAAGAACCTAAAGCAAAGCAAACCATAAGCTACCTAATATATGAAACAGAATAAAGACAACAAACAACACTTTAATGAAAATTCAGCCGCCAATTAAAGCCTCTGCTCAATTCCTAAGTAGCTAGGTGAGAATAACATAATATATCACCAACTAGGTGAGGCTTAATGCTAGGGTGTTGTTCTCTAGGTATCTTGCTAGCATGCAAATGAGGCTTAATTCTACTAATTTTCATGTACTCAAACACCTGAATAACTGCATTGCATCCTGGGTCATCTTAGAATCAACATAATATATCACAAATCAGTAGCGGATCCAGGATTTCCCGGATGGTGGGTCACCATCAGCAATGGCTCACCATACAATCAATAATCAACACATAAATATAAGAGAAAGTGAGAAACATATTTATCAGTCCAAAATTAACAACATCCAGTAGTTTTTTAATAGAAAGCAATTCAAATAAAAAAAATCCAGCAACTCTTCAAAAACAATTCAACTACTACAACACTGCTACCAAATTACAATTGAACAACTACTCCAAAAAAGTCAGCAATTCAACAACAACGTCAACAACAATGTGAAAGAATCATGATTAGTTGATTACCATTTACCAAATACCAAATCAGTAACTCAGTCAGTCACAACCGCAGACTACCAAAGTACCAATCTCATGAATTCTGTAACTCGCCCATATTTAAGCCTACTTTAAAGATACTAATATGACTTATTAGCTTAACTAATTATTAAAAATTTCGGCAGCACTTCCCCTAAATATGGACAACCTAAAATATTATTTATGGAATTACGTCATAATATCTTTAACCTGCTACAAATACATCATTCCAACAAATTAAATTTCCCAATACACCAAGAGGGTGTTACTGCTACACCTACTTAAAAAGTAGATGCAAAGCTAAGTACTATTCATACTACATAACTAAAAGAATTCTAATAACTTGTACACAGTTATTAAAGTCTTCCATAGAAGAACACTTTAGCTAAGTTCTCAACTTTACTTCACGTGTACCCAAATTTCAAAGCCATTGCCTGCATCTCCTGCTCACCATAATTAAATGGGTCGTCACAGGTTCAGTCCCAAAGGGGAGAACAATGAAACAAACACCAAACAAAGAAAAAGAATCAGCAAAGCTGGTAACCACCACTCCACTCAGTAAAATAAATATTAAAGAAATCATATAAGCATAAACAAGTTAAATAGTACATATAAAACTCAAGACATCGTTCTCAAATAATTTTGAATAATAAAATATAAAACAAACTGAATATTTGAGGATTTCTAATGGTTTTCTATTTGAGCTATTCTCTAATCGTATAAACACTATCTCATATATTCCTAATTCCTTGAATTTCTCCATTCTAAGTAGATCCGGGAGTCCCTGACAATCTACTGAACAATAGATAGATCCGGGAGCCCTGACAATACATCCATTCTTCGTCGGCCAACTAATTCAATAACCTATAGTGTGCACACCCCCCAACTCTAGCTTTTACGTGACCCGGGAGCCCCTGAACAGTCACACCAGAGATGAGGACGGTTTACCATCTTGCCACATACGGCGATAAATAAATTCTGAATTGCCACATACGGCAAAAATCATTAAATCCCACAATCATCTTAAACTCAAATCTCCAACACTCAAAAAGTTTCTCCGATTGAAAGTAATTAGCTCACTCCTATTCAATCATCCAATTCCATAACTTAAAAACATGATCTTCGCTATTAATCCAACCCACAAAGTATCATCATTCTCTAATTCATTTACTCATATCAAACATCCACGCTATAGTAAATAAAACAAACAAGATAAAAGTCACATTTTCACGTCGCAAATATGATGGTTTTATTTATAGAAACATAGTAAGCGTAATTCGTAAAACATCTTTGATGATTCAATACGTATACTGAAAACATTAGAAAACCAAAGTTTAAAACTTTCATAAGAAAGGTTGCTTAATATCGTAAAAAGAACATTTCTAGATTTGCATTTAAATCGTTAGCACATAAATTAAAAGGTTACGAACGAAGGAGGTGTCCATGGGGTTACCTTGAGGAAGCTCTTAGCGTAATTTTGGATATTCTATTCCCCAACTCGTTCTTCTATTCCAAAGCTAAATCGAAATCCATAAGAATAAAAAGGATAGTTAGTCTCCTCCTTAGAAATTCTAAAATTTGTTTGATCTAAATTCTTAACTAGCTTATTGCAATCTCTTTTCCCAAAAGTGTGAAATAAGAGTACTTCTTTAATTTATAATACCAAATTACATAATAGTTCAATTCATAAATATCACTTATACGTTTATAGTAACTTCCTTTCTAACATAAGTGTAGAAATTCAAAACTAGTTAATTAAAATAACCCATTATATTCAAATAATCTAAAATAAGAGTATACTTGAATATAAAAATATAAACAACTTACTAAAATACATGGATATATGCTTAAAGTATCAAAGTACCCACATTTTATTTAATTTTGAAAAATATAAGTTCTAAAACCATTCTAAAATTATCTGAAAAATGCTTATAAAAGCTCCATTCAAAAACGAATTCAAATAATAACAATTGATTACAACTCAATAAATAATCTACTAACTTCATGATATCCATAATTCAAAGCAAGGAAATATAATGAAAATTAAGTACTTCAATAGAATCCTATAATAGTTAAAATTCAATAATTGTTCATAATTCTAAACTTTGATTCCAATTTAACTAATTTGAGCTAGATTATATACTTTGAATATAGAAAAATCAGAAAATATAAATCCAATTGAATAGTTAGGGTTTAATGTTTAGGCAAATTACAATCATAATCTATCCAGAAAAGGGAAAGGGAAAGGGGTTGCCGCCACCACCACCACCGGCGACCTGACGCCGCCGGCAGCAGCGCGGCAGAGATGCAGCTGCGCGACACAATAGAAAAGGGGATAGGAAGCAGAGAGGAGGGGCTACCTGCAGCGGCGTGATGGCGGCGGTGAGTTGGCAGCGACGGTGGGGCGGCGCAAGGAGGGGAGAAGGAACGAAGTAGAAGTGAAGGAGAGGGAGAGGGAGGGAGTTACGGGAGGAGTGAGATGACACGCGCCCATGGTGCAGGGGCTGCACCAAAAGGCAAAAACATTAAAAGAAAATGCAAAAAACAAAACAAATGAAAAAAAACATAAGAAATTAAATAGAAAGTACGTAATAACGAAAATAACATTGACCAACCTCTGAAAAGAACATTAATGTTAAAAAGCTAAAGAAAAGGTACAAAAATAAAAATAACATATTCTATCTCCTGATAAACTATAAAAAGAACTACTATTTTTCAAAAAAACTCATGTGAAAAATGCAACAGAAAAACAAAATAAAAATACATATTATCGATAATATTATTAAATATTAAAAAACTATAAAAAGTCAAAAAAGTTAAAAATAACACAAAATAATAATAAAAAAAAAAAAATAACAACAACTTTTTTACAAAACACAAAGAACAAAATCAAAAGAAAAAAAAAATAACAAAAACTCAAAATTAAAAAAAAACGACGACAAAAAAAAAGAACATAACACATGAAAAAGAACAACATTTTTTTTTCCTTACCAAACAAAAGAATAGAATGAAAGGGACGAAAAGAACAACAAATCTATATTCTTTTACTAGTATTGAAGCCCGTGCGATGCACGGTTTGTCAATTTTCGTACATATTTGTTTTATTATATCATCGTATACAAATAGTTGTTTTTATAAAGTATACGTACAATAGTAAGTTAAAATATGTCCCATTTCAAGTTGGAGTATAAATGTGTTCTTAATATTTAAAATGTTTATGAATAAGACATTTATAGGAAAATTGAGTTATGAAATGGTTAGTTCAATAATGGTAAAACTCGAGTTAGTTATTCATGTGTTCTCTACAAAATTATTACATATACTTTGTATAAGTATAGACTCACTCTGTCCTTATTTTTTTCGCCCCATATTTTGTTTAGTCAATTCCTTAGAGATTGCTTCATTTTTGTATGATATATTAAATTTACCCTATAAACGCCATTTACTTTGCATTCAGTTTCCTTCAATATAACGTCAAAAAAAATATGGGAAAAGTAAAAGTAGGATAAATTTATGTTGAAATCTACTCTCCTTTTCTTTGTTATCATCTTTTTAAATATTTATCTTATCACTATGGGTAATATACATAGAGTATAAAACATGGTAGAGATATTCGTATGGAGTGTTTTAAAGTAATAATAATTCTGTGTTATTTATCATCTTTTTAAAAATTTATCTTATAATTATGGTTAATATATTATAGAGTATAAAACATGAAAATATAGAATATTAAACAATGCAAGTAGAATTCTGTTATAATATAAATTAATCCAAATATCAAAGGTTTAATAAAATAAAACTCTACTATATATTTCAGTAAAAATTTGCAAAAAAGAATAAAATAAATTAGAATATTGTTTGACTATTTGGTACGGAGTATAACAATCTCAATGATCTTTTTGTGTACGTATTGATATTTTCCATCATTCCATGTTATTTTGTAGCAATTAAAACCATGGCCCTTAATCCTTATCGCATAATGAAAATGATATGTACAAAATATGGGAAAAATAAAAGTAGGATAAATTTACGTTGAAATCTACTATCCTTTTGTTCGTTATCATCTTTTTAAATATTTATCTTAATATGGGAAAAGTAAAAGTAGGATAAATTTACGTTGAAATCTACTATCCTTTTGTTCGTTATCATCTTTTTAAATATTTATCTTATCATTATGGGTAATATACACAGATAAATTTACGTTGAAATCTACTATCCTTTTCTTCGTTATCATCTTTTTTTTAGTATTGCGGCCTAATAAAAGGTCGTAGCTGATCATACAAAGTAATCTTAATATTCATCAAAATGACACTAAAGATTTACTTAATACTTAAATTAGGATGATGAGTTCGATTGGACAATTGAATATTTTCATATGTTAATCATATTATCATATCTTTCAAACTCTAAAGAATTGAGAATAGGTTAGTACTTAATTTGCATTTAGATGGTCTTCGATTTCTTGAGAGATTAGAGTTTGTCTAGTTGGATTTCGTTGCTGACTGTGTTTGTTGGTGGGGGTTGAATATTAAAAGAGAATAAAAAGGGAATGTAATCGTTATTATTAAGGTAATTGAAATTACAATCACCACTAATTTTTTTTAATAACATCTAACTTTCAAAATTCTTGATGCAGGGCGATCTTGCGAGGTTGGTGTAATTTTCACACCTATATTGTGGTTTGTTGTGCCGGATATAAGACAACCTACTGGCACAAAATCGTTTTAAAATCGAACAAATACAAATCGATTCCATAATAGACCTGAATTGAAATTGCCCGATCGAATTAAAACTGACTCGAACCTAAAATGAAAAATGATCAGATTTGACCCGAATTAAAAAGTGATATGAACATAAATAATGGCCCGACATTAACCATTCTCAACATGAACTGACCTGTCCATAATCGATCTGAACCCAAGCCAATGGCCCAATTTAACAACCCTACATATAATTAAGGTTACAATGTGTTATCAATCTGAAATCTCAATTTAACAGATAGTCAACTGTTGCCACTCCAGTTTTGATCCCCAAGCTAAGATAAAGGCGTGCAAAAAACATAAAATACTCCACTTGAATCGTTAAGAAGTACTCCGTACAAATTTCCAACAACCAATTCGATCTCGATCCTCATCCCACCTGTTAGATTACAAAACTCCCGCAAGTAAACATTTAATAAACAAATTTGTTTGATAAGTGCCGGAAACATATTGGAAATAAATATAAAAATTCTAAAGTTAAGCACTTATTCCGGAATTAATGTTGGTGAGTTACTCAATTACGAAAGGTTATGATGCTTTAAGCTATACACCATATTTTTATCCGATAAGAAACGCAAGCAAATTATAGTACTCCGTACATGCTAACAACAACGACATATTAGAGTAATATAAAAAATTCGAAGACTACCTATCACACCGGAATTATTCTATTTTGTTTCGTGAAGTTTATATGTATATATATATACAAAAGGGTAGAATAAGTTTGTGGAATCTATGTTTATCATATTAAGTAGTCAATTATGTCAAGACTCTAATATATTTATCTAATATTATTTATTTAATTAATTAATAATTTAATTATATGCGATGATGTGGAAATCCTACGTGGACGCTCCGAAATCTCTCCAAAAAACTCCCCTTTATATATATATATATATTAGATTAGTTGTATTTGTTCTTTTCAAACCACTTAGTGTTCTAATTAAAAAGACGAAAACGACGATATTTTGATGCACTTAAAACTAGATCTATATTTTTATTTAAACGTATTTTTGTTCTTATCTCACGCATCAGATCTATGTTCTTTTATTAATTGTTATTTGTTCTATTCAAACGATTTTATGTTCTAATAAAAAAGACGAAACGACGATTTTTTGATGCACTTAAAACTAAATCTATATTTTAAAAAAAAGTATTTTTGTTTTTTTTACCACGAATCAGACTATGTTCTTTTTTAAGTGTTATTTGTTCTTTTCAAACCATTATATGTTCTTTTTTAAGAATATATGTACGTTGATATAAAAGAACAAACTATGTTGATTTAAAAAAATAAACCACGAATCAGACTATGTTCTTTTTTAAGTGTTATTTGTTCTTTTCAAACCATTATATGTTCTTTTTTAACAATATATGTACGTTGATATAAAAGAACAAACTATGTTGATTTAAAAGAACAAACTATGTTGATGACACAGTAAAAGTAAAGTTGTGAAAAGAACATAGCAATTTGAAAAGAACATTAGAGGAAAGAACATGGAAACGTACCTTAAACACTTGATTAATATTTATCAGGAGCATCAATATCTTTTAATAAATCTTCAAAAACTGATCTCAATCCTCGGAAAATATCACGCTCTCCAGAGATTCTATTGCTTCGAAAACTAGCCAAATTGAACTAGTGTTTTTCTTAATTCACTTATTTTCAACAAACGAAAAACATTCAAAAGGAATTTTAGAGAGAGAATAAGGAGAAAATGTATTTTTTATCTCTTTCACTCACCATCTCATTCTTTCTCTCTCAAAAAATCTCTCTTATGTTGAGAGAATATAAATCATCTCCTCTTTCTCTCTCTAAAATGTATTTCTAAAATGACTAATGGTTATGACTCATAAGTACAATTATTATATACCCCAAACCTTTAAAATGCATGAACTCAAAACACTATGCTTAACAATAGTGTATTGAGTCACATTTAGGTGAAATTCACTATTCATAAGGAAAGTTTTTATTTTCCTTCCCTTTGAAAGCTCTATCAGCCTTGCTCAATCAACCAACGTTCGATTCTTGGTCGACCTTGCATATTTCCAAATTTTTTTTGCCATCCCTTTTCTCCTTTCCTTTCTTTCTTCTGATCCACCTCCTGGATCGTTTTCACTTTCTAACCTAAGCTCATCTCTCCTCTCACCTCCGCCCCCTCTCCTCAAATCAGACTCCACAACGAGCCACCAAATTCCGATCTTCCCACCACCATTCATGTGTCGTTCGTCACAGACTCAACCAAGTGGTGGCGGTGCTGCGTTCGAGCTGAATCGTTTCTTCGATGACGGATTTTTTTTCCTGTCGGAACACCAAGACGCAACTCTTCCTTCTCTCTCCAACTCCGTCACACACAGCAAGACTTGTTCATCGAAAAACCCTAATTCCTCCGAGTTCATCTTCATCAACATCAATGCGATCCTGAAATTTTCAGCAAATTCTCTCTCCTCCTCTGCCATGGCTGCCTTATGCAGGCTCATTCCCTTCCGCTTTCGTGTTTTCTCTCGGACTTACAGTACTTTTATGTAACACCCTAATAATTCCTTGCTTTTTATAAAACATTTTCCAACTTAAAACACAGGAATTACCAAGATATTACCGCCACCGTGATAACGGCTAAGGCTATTTACCAGAATTACGCAGCGGAATTAACTAACTTTCAAAACATATTAAATAAATAGTTAATGGTAATTAAACAAGTTGGAACCGTTGAGGCCCAAACTAAACAAACCGTTTGAAAATCCATTAACTGAAAATAGTAGTATTAGTCATGACTATAAATAGAAATAGAGTTTATAAAGTACGGAAGCATAAAACTCTCAACTCAAATCCCATGATAACTTCTCCCGCAAGTTATCTCTACAAACCTGCTTTATTGAAAATCTACTCCCTAACAACGCAAATGCAATTGATGGATCATCATAGGGTCATTAAGGCGAAGGCCATGACCAGAAGACATGAAGCACGAAGTCAGCAAAGCTGAGTACGGACAAGCTAGAATAACATTCTATCCTAACATGCTTCACTCGACAATTAAATAATCCACATGCAAAAGCCATAAAATAAACAAGTAAACATGGAGACAAAACTCGACACGAGACACGACTTTTGACTCACAGTTTAATAAAAAGTAGCTTCGAACGGGTAAAGTAAAGTATCCTCAAAAGGAAAGAAAGGGTGATGGGAGCCAACCATACGCCAAAAATAAGTCGGGCTACTACCGACAGTCGGGCCATACCGACAGGAATTCCAATGCACAACGGCATAAAAGAGAATGAAACAACGTCTTGTATCATTCTAGGAGTACAAGTTTTCCGGCAAGACTCCCCCCATTGTTCATACTCAAGGTATATACGTTCCAAGAGTTTTGAAGCTCTTTGAGTTACACTTTACGTTAATTAGTATATTATGTTCAAGGCGACTCAAGACACAACATACAACAATCGAACAATCAAACAAGTAAACAATGACTCTTTAATATTTTACTTCTTTAGGACTTGTGATCAAACAAGACTCAAGTGAAATTACTCCCATTGTTTCTTCTCAAAAACACTGTTTGAGATAACCCGACATTGCCTATTAACAAGCGGGGTGTTCCCTTAGCACGAATTGTCCTTAATTAAATTCACATAGACTCTCTAACATATTCTACCCCTTGGTAGAATATATATTGCTCACTGGCAATATTCGACTGGCTCAATGATTATGTTAGACATCCTGTACTATAGCATAATAATAATAATAATAACTTGCATGCGAAATACTCATACATGCAAACCAACTTGAACAACATGCTTGACATAATTCAACGATTATAAAAGTCCATAACATGATAGTTCAATAGAATCTATAAAGCATAATTCAATTCATAACATACTCATTCATATAGATTCAACAATAATAATAACATGCTTGTTCTCAACGTTAAACATGAATTCATAACAACATAATCATTCCCAATCATCAAACATGAATTCATAACATATAAGTTCACATGATTCGCATTCAATATACTTCACAAAGTCCTCAAGGGATGGGTGGTCACCCTAGACTTGTACGTACCTGGAATACCTAAGTACGGGGGCCACTGTGCGAATCACGACTCACTAGAAATCAACTCCTATAAAACAAATAAGAGAACTAAATTATTATATATCCATGTTTACTAAATTTCCAACAACTATTTAAGAAACTAAAACCCTTAGTTTAATTAAAATTCATTCAATAATTGGTAATTTAATAGTCTCAAATAGTCAACTCAAGTCCTAGCATAAAAACATTGACTTTCTAGCTTTAAAACTCTTAAAAACCATCCTTTTAAAGCTAATAAACATTCTGAAAATTTTGATTGATTCCCATAATTTAAATTTTCATTAAATTATGTAAGTCAATTGCTTAATCAATTTGGAACCAAAACCCTAGCAATAGTTTAATCCGAAAACAGGTTTTGACTTCAAAAATCCACACTTTATAACATATTAAATCTGAAAATCATAATTTTAAATCATCAAAACCAATCTCTTTAATTAAAACACAGTACTAACCCAAGACGGTGTTCATAACCGTTTTAATTAATCTAAACAATCCAATAATTAAATTTAATCACAATAATTAAAACAATTTAAAACTGAAATCAAAGTTTAAAAAAAGTATACAATTGATTATCACCAATCAACAACACACACACACAACAATTGATGTGTTGTGTGTGTGGGGCGTCGAGCAACAACAACACACACGGCACAGCAGCGCACGACACATCAGCGCGCGCGAGGGCAACGACGAGGCCTGGGCGGGGGCGAAGGAACGCGAGGTGCGCTGGGCAAGAGAGGGAGGGCGCGCGAGGTGCGCGCACAGCAGAAGCAGCAACGAGTGCTACACACTGCGGGCTGCGACGAGGGCGAGCGGGTGAGGCGAGCGAGAGAGCAAGGGGTGTGCGGTGCGCGTGAGGCGCGACTGGGCACACGAGCGCAAGGACACGAGCAAGGCACTCGTGCCTTGGGGCTGAAGCAAGGGCGGGCGAACAAGAGAGAGGGAGGAGAGAAAATTCAGACATTTTAGGTTGGGGATCTCATGAAGGGGAGGGGTATTTATAGGTTCTCATCCCTTCATGGGTTAGGTATTAGGGTTTAAGGTTGGGCTTGCTTTTTGGGCTTAGTTGAATTTAATCCTTGCAAGCTTTGTTGGGTTTAATTAAAACAAAACGATCGGGCTTTAAGTTTATTAAATTCGTTTTTGAAATACGACCCAACAATTCCCGACAAAATAAATTCCTTGAATTTATTTAATAAAATACGGTTTTCGAAATAATTAATATTTAGTTAATTAAAAATAAAAAGCGCAAT
Organism: Spinacia oleracea; assembly: GCF_020520425.1. Classification (NCBI taxonomy): domain Eukaryota; kingdom Viridiplantae; phylum Streptophyta; class Magnoliopsida; order Caryophyllales; family Amaranthaceae; genus Spinacia; species Spinacia oleracea. The sequence goes on from NC_079490.1 coordinate 19,583,205, forward strand.
TAATTCTCATTAAATGAAATTAATTTATAAAAAATACAACGAAATTCTTTATAAATATAATAAAATATATTTATAATTATAGAAAAGTACGAGGTATTACAGTCTACCCTCCTTAAAAGAAGTTTCGTCCCGAAACTTGGGCACGGAAATCACAATTTTAAAACTAAACTTGAGACTATTTTGAGACTTTAGTGCGTTTTATTTGCAAAAAGTTTTAGTTGCTGTACTCTTTAAGTAATTCAACATGACAATAAACAGTGAAACTTGACTGGAAACAACGATTCAAGCATATCCTTAAGGGTAAATTGGGTAAATAAGGTAAAAAGCGCCAAATTCTACCGCACTCTACCCCCATTAAAGAAAACGAGTTACGGCCCCGTAACTCAACTAACCTCGGGAAAAAGCTCGGGATATTTCTTTCTCATTTCCTCCTCCGCTTCCCAGGTAGCTTCCTCAGACTCTTGGTTAGACCACAACACTTTTACGATCTTAACATCCTTAGTTCGAGTGCTACGCACTTTGCTATCAAGTATCTTGACAGGTCTTTCCTCGAAGGTCAAACTTTGGTCTAACTCTATGGTCTCCGGTTGCAGTACATGAGACTTATCCGGGACATACTTCCTCAATTGGGACACATGAAACACATTATGCACTCTATGCAAATCCATGGGCAAGACTAGTCTATACTCTACCTTCCCTATCCGTTCTAAGATCTCATATGGGCCTATATATTTTGGGCTAAACTTTCCCTTCTTCCCAAATCCCATCACTCCTTTCATTGGTGAAACCTTTAACAACACTTTGTCACCTACTTGGAACTCTTCATCCCTACGCTTTAAATCTGCGTAGCTCTTTTGGAGATCTTGCGCGGCTTGGATTTTGGATTGAATAGTCCTAACCTGATTCATAGTGTCCTCTATCAATTGGGGACCTAGTACAACGGTTTCACTAATGTCATTCCAACACAGTGGACTTCTACATTTTCGTCCATACAGGGCTTCGAATGGTGCCATTCCAATACTGGCATGATAGCTATTGTTGTATGAAAACTCAATTAAATCTAGGCTATTGTAACACCCCGACAATTCTCTCTTTTCTAAAATAATCTTTTAATATAAAACGTAGAGAATTATCAAGGCATTATCGCCCGTGTGAAAACGTAACGGCTTATTCAGAATTTTGCAGCGGAAAACATAAAACTAACTTTTAGGTTCATAAATAATCTATTACATATTAGGTCCAAACCAATTAACTGAATTAAGGAAATACGAATAGTACGACAAATTTCAAATCCAAGTTAACAAATTAAATCACTTAATTAAACAAATAGAACTACAAGCTCTCTAATCCCGATCCCAATGATGCATCATCTTCAAACCTGTAGATGGGCAACGCTTATTGATCCTTAGAGACTGCTCACCAAAGATGGGTCATCACAGGATCAATAAGGCATAGCCATGATCAACACACACAAACAAAGCACGTAATCAGCAAAGCTGAGTACTACATACTAAAACAACAACAATCCTAGCATGATACTATCAAACCAACAACCCTAACATGATACTAATAAATATAAGTAAGGACAGACAAAACATAATAATTTGACGACTATACTTGACTAGACTAAGCTAGACTTGATAACCATAATATTATTTTAGTTGAAATAGACAATGGACCGAGTTGACCATCCAGAAGTCTTCACTAAGGAAGACGAGGTACGGGCGCGACTCCGTAACCTCAGTGACCTGCGATATCGAGGAACGTTTAAATAAAAATAGGACACGGTGATCAATCCGGTTCCAGAAAAGGCCATGGGCTACCACCATGAACCCCAACTCCCGTTTGTCCGTCACTTCAGACGTGCACAGTCTAAAGCTATTGCTATTCAGTTTCACTTTACATGATTTATAAATTGAGATTCCGTTATGACTCAACCATTACATAAGACAGACAATTCACATTTGTTCACAACTGTTTTTATCTTGGAATTAAGTAAGTGATCATAAAAGCATCAATCAAGACTCATTCCAACTTAACCAACCTTTCCTTTAACCATGAGCAACCCTGTATATGGGCATAAAGTTTCAACCTACTAAACAAGGTCCTCCGCCCTTATAAAGTAGTGAAAAGATAGAAAGGGAACAACAACCAATCGATCCAACCCAATCATATAGAATAATCTAGTGTTCCCAACCAACATGTTTGTATCAAACATCCATACTAACATGTTACAGTTTTTATAGTGCAAAATAAGTTCAATAAGTTTGTCCAACAGTATTAAACATGCACATTCAATATAACCCAGTTCGTCCATAATATCAACATCACCAAGTTCAACAACAAGATTCAACATGGTTTCAACAATTAGCACACATTCCAAGCACACAGGTATGTACGTACCTTGTATAAACAACTAATAGGCCACTTTAACACTTTCAAATATCGCCTAAAGAAAATTCTCCGCCTAAAACAACCAACAAATAATCCCAATCAATTTCTAATCATTCGCAACCATAATAAAGCATTCCAAATACATCCTAAATATACTTAGAACATTCCCCAACATCAAAACTTGAGTATTTGATTTCCTAGCATAATAATTATTGAATCAATGATTGAAATTCGTTGAAAACTCTTCGCAAACATCATACTTTAATTTCCAGCAATATAACTACTTTCAAACTGCTCCAAAACATAATTAACATGTTTGAAATCATAAAAACAATAACTTTAATAATTCCTAAACATCCTACCATGATTTAAAATTATTAAAAACCTTAAAATTCATACTTTAAATAATTAAAAATCAATATTTCAATGCATTTATATAATCTGAAAATTAATAATTTAATTATGCAAACATATAATTCTTGAAATTCATAATCAAATCATAAAAGTTATAATTTTAATTCAAGAAACATAATTAAATTATTAAAACGTAATTAAATTCATTATTTAGTTTAGGGTTTAAGGAAATAACCAAAAGTTAGGAGAGAGGAAGGACGAAGGCATGGCTGGAGGCGCGGCTGGAGGCGCGGCTGGGCGACAGGGTTGCACACGGAGGTGCGCTGGTGGCTGCGAACGCATAAACAATCGAGTAAGGTTGTAGAAAACGAACAAGAGAAAGAATGAAGCAAGAGAGGGAGGAGGAATAAGAGATTACCGGCGCAGCAAGCATGGAGGCGTCTCAACGGCGCGGCAAGGTGGTGGAGTAGTAGCGGCGACCAGGTGGTGGTGGTGTGCGAGAGGAACACGCAAAACAGAACCCATGAATAAGGAGGGCAAATCGAAAGAAAGAAAACGAAAGAGAAGAGGAGGTGGAAGGATTACCGAACGAAGGAGGAAGCCGGGCGTCGGAGGAGAGCAGCGGTGGTGCGGCTTGTGGTGACGGCTGCCGGCGGCTGGGGTGGAGTTTTGAGGGTTCACGTGAAGTTGAAGGAAGGAGGGTTAAGGGTTTTCTAGTTCACGTGAATTTGATGGAGGGAGTGTTTGTAATTTTTTTTTTTTTCTTGTTTTTGTTTTTTTTTTTTTTACGTACAATAAGAGTAGGGAGGAAGAGTTTTGGGTCTTATAGTTTGGGCTTTTCCAAGTGGGCTTAGAATTAGGATTTCAATCCAAAATCAATTAGGATCGTTTTCTAAATTCAATCGGTTTTCGTAATTCGATTTCTTTTCAACGTAAAATTCTAAAATTACTCTTGATTTCATAAAACGTTGAAATATTTAGAACGTATAAAATAAATTACGTTAAATATATATTTATTACTAAACTTCATAAATTCTATTTAATTATAAATAATATACGTTAAAATATATTTAATAAAATTTATAAATTTACGGGGGATTACAATCTACCCCTCTTAAAAGAAGTTTCGTCCCGAAACTTGACACGAAATTTCCCGCATTTTTCCCAAAAGCTTTTAACTTATTCTTACTAGATAAGTACTTGTGCCACCGATGTGCACTCTTTTGCCAACTCAAAGCTATTTGTGTTACTCATGAACACCTTTTCTTATGCGGAGAATCTATTTGCTTTGCATTAACTTGTAAAATTTGCTAAAATAAGCAATAAAATGCATAAAAATTCCATAAAATAGGTAAAAAGCGCGAATTTCTATCGCATTCTACCCCCTTAAAGAAAACGAGTTACGCCCTCGTAACTCACCCCAGGGAATGACTTTGGATATTTCTACTTCAACGAATCATGCCCCCAAAGCTATATTTCCATTAAAATCATAGCAAGTGGGATTTCTACACTTCTTTCCACACAATGCCTCAACAGGTTCCATCTTAAAGCTCGCATAGTAACTATTGTTGCAAGAAATTCAATCACTCTAGTTGGTCTTCCCAATTACCCTTAAAGTCAATAACACAGGATCTCAACATATATTCCGTTAGTAATCTCAGTCTGTCTATCGGTTGCAGGGTGGAAATAAATACTCATTTCAATGTCGTCCCCAAGATTCAACTGGACCTTATTGCCAAAATTTCGGACTTTTGTTCTCGGTAAGGATCTTACAAGTTGCCCTATAAAGGTAATGTCTCCAAATATTCGTAGATAACACCATAACAGTTATCTCTAAGTCATGGGTTTGGTAATTAGCCTTATAAGGTTTCAATTGACGCGACAACAGCTAAATCTAGAAAGCTTCCTCACATTTCTCACTTCACTTGAAATTCGATTCCTTTTTCATCAAGTTGGTCATTGGTTTTGCTTACTTCGAAAAGTCTTTCACAACTTCCTATAATAGTCGTCTAGGCTTAGAGAACTTCAAATATCGGACACGTTCTTTGGAGTAGGTCACTCACTCACATCTTGAATCTTAGCAGGATCTACAGAGACTCTTTCTGGTCAACTTTTCCTTTTTACCAAACCTCCTTATGTCATAACTCTTGGTCTTAACTCTTAGCACTTCCACCAATTCATACATTTTCATCTTTTCAAGACAACAAATGATTTCTAACGATCCTGGACCACTCGAATCTTCTCTTAATTTTATTCCCTTAAGTAACGTAGTTTTCAATCAATTTAGTCGTCACTTTTCCGTCGATGTTACTTATACACACATGACTTCAAGATCCGTATACTTAATTCATATAAAATAAATTCTTTCTAAGCGTCTCCAATATAATTCCCAAGTGTTTGACATGCTCTTTCTCATTCCTTGAATAAATCAGGATATCATCAATATAATAACGAACTTAATTCGGAATTCGTGGAAAATCTTATTCATCACATCCATAATTATGGCAGGTGCATTGTTTAACCCAAAAGACATTATTCTAAACCCATAATGACAATAACGAGTCCTAATGAGGTCTTAGGCCCTTATCAGCTATCCTTAATTGGTGATACTTCGAACACAAACCAATCTTCGAGAACACACTCGCCCAATTCAATTGATCCAATATTTCATCTCTCCTATGCAAAGGATACATGTTCTTGATGGTGATTAATTTCCTAAAATCAATGCATAATTCGATACTCTTATCTTTCTCCTTAATAAACAACACAGGAGCTCCTCACGGTGACGCACTAGGCCTAACATACTCCTTAACGAAACAACTCTTGCAATTGTGTCCTAATTAGATAATTTATAGGTGTCGTTTCAGGATTTAACTCTGTAGAGAACTCAAATGCTCTAGCTGGTAACATACTTGCAATTTCGCTCGGAAACACATCAATGAATCCACTCACAATGGCAACATCCTCAATTTTAACTTCAACTTCTTTACTCACCTCTAACACACTACAGAAAAATCGTTCACACTCTCTATTCATCAATTTCCTCACTTGCATTACAGAAATAACTAAGGTTCTTGGACTTCTCAAAACATCTACATGAGCTCAACCTTTCAATAGGGTTCCTTAAACTTACTTTCTGCATTTCACAGTCTACCTTAGCCTTGTACAAACTTAGCCAGTCCATCCCCAGAATTACATCCAGGTCCCTCAGATTAAACTTTTATCAAATCAGAAGGAAAAACACAATCTTTTGTCTTCAAAGACAAGTTCTTAAATAATCTTATACACCTTATGGTTACACCAGTAGGCCTAATAACAGGTAAATCAATCATTCAAAATCTACTAACTTCAGACTCTTAATAAGAGATGACGAAACAAAAGAATAAGCTTTCCCTGAATCACATAACTTTCTAACTAGCACAGAGTTAATAGAATAGTAACAGAAACTAAGTCAACGGGTTGTTCAGCTTCATTTCGACTTATCACAGACAGTTTACCCGGGGCCTTGTTATGGTTGTTATTCTAATTAACATACTTATGGAGGTTTCCTTGGCTGTCTTACGACCCTATAGGCTTCAAACTCTAATTTCTTGACTGGTTAAATCCCGACTTCACCTGTTTAGCACTCTCATTACCATTTTGTTCCTTTTTCCGTTTAGTAAAGCACTCATACTTCCTATGCCTCTTTTTCTAACAATAGTTACCGTTCATTAATTCTCCCTTACAATTCCTACCAGGATGGTTGTTATTGCACATCTTACAGTGATACACCTTCTCCGATTGGTTCCTATTGTTGTGCCCCTGTTTGTTCCTTCCTTGAAAGTTTCCATATCCATTCCCATTCCCATTTTCATTCATATTCCTCTTGAAATTCCCTTGGTTTTCCCCAGCATTACACATTTTTCTTTTCTCCCAAGAACAATATTTTTCTTGTCCCTTCTAGACTGCAAACCATAAATATGAGCAGCTTTCACATACACAATATCCAAAGATGTAAAGGTTTCCCCACCTAATCCTAATTGGATCTCCTCAGTCAAACCTTTCTTAAACCTCAGAGCCTTTAGCTCCTATGTGGCTACAACCTCAGGTGCAAACTACGACAGTGCTATAAATTTGCTATAGTAATCGGCAATGGTCATGCTCCCCATACTAAGGTTTACGAATTCCTAAACTTTTTGCTTTCTCATAAAAGGTAGGGTAAAATTTCCCTTAAGGCAGTAACAATTGAATCCTAATTGAATATCTCAGCAGTGCTAAGACTAACTCTATTCTCTTTCCACTATAAATCAGCTTCGTCTTTCAAATACATGACAACTTGACCCACTCTCATATTCTAAGGACAGTTCACAGCCTCAAACAATTTCTCAAACTCTCTAACCTAGTTCTCTAAAAAGTAAGATCAGTTTCCCCCTTAAAGTATGGTGACTTAACTTTGGCTAGTCTCTCAAACATGTCCCCAGCAAAATCGGGACGCTCAGTTCTCTCTTGGGTCAGCTTTTCCGCCAAGAGGCGAATAGCAGCAACTAAGTCATTATTGTTGGCCATCCTAAAGCGCGACCTGTAAGTAATATATTCTATTTTACGTTCGAAACTTCACTTAACATTATCCTAGCAATGTAATATCACACCAGCATCCAGAATTCACATACATAAACAATCATTTATGAATGATATTCGCATACATGACATTCAACTGAGAAACAAGGAACAAATTCAATCATCACGAATAATAAGGCAGAATAAAAGAAGAAAACATTCTCTTTGCATGCCCAAAATAAACTCTTGATCCTTTGGATAATCAATGATCTAACTCTATTCCTCAAAAGAATGTTAATAACAATCCTAAATATCCACAACACACCTGTCCTCAAAATAAAATTAAAAGTTCTATGACATAAACATAAACTATTGTTGGCGAATTATGGAATTCTCACATTGGGAACGAATGCTTTAACTTTTATTGCTAATTCTATAAAGGTTTAATACATCCTTGAAAAGAATAAAGAATAACTCAAACTCTTATTGCTTTAACTTTAAACTGTTGTAGCTTTGCTACTTATTCTCCAAAACATTTAAGAACAAACTAACTATTACAACTTCAAATGTTTAAGGCATCTTGCCTATCTGTTCTTTCCTAGGAATTTGTGAAGTGAAATCTAGATCCTCAGTATTCGTCGATCTTCTCAAAGGATCCTATGTTGGTGTACTTGGAAAGAAGCGTTTTATTCATGAAACAAACAACTTAAGATCTTACTAACGATTTCCCAACCAAAGCATAATCAGAATTCAATAAAACAATAAGTTTGGTGGAATCAAACAATTTCTATGCACATTTACATGCAACACTTAAACATTTAACACATGCACATAGGAATTAACTTCTTATGCTAGCAATTAACTATTAATGCACATATAATTCTATCCTATATGCCCTTTCCTATATTACCCATCTCTCATAAACTAAAGCATTGAAATAATTTAAATAACAAAGTAAAAGGACGATAATATAAGAAAATTATAACATAGAATAATAACATAAATAAAAATATATAATAAATAAAGTAAAATAAATTAAGGAAATGCGTAGCGAATAAATTCGAAAATAAAGTTATTAATTTGAAAAAAATTTTATATTTCCTAAACGACGAATTCTAACTCTCGAAACAACTTAAAAGAAAAAAATTGAACTCCTTTAAAAAGTGTACTCATTATTTATTTATTTATTTTGAATAATAAATAATAAGAAAAATAAAAATGTCGAAAGTATCACTTTAACTTGAATAATAATTTGATTTCGAACTTAAATAAGAAATATCATATACTTTCAAACAAGATAAAAGGAAATCGGCCCCCCAAAAAAAAGTACCAATTTTTGAACACTATAATACGTAGAAGCTCGATTTTTAAGAAATTTATTTTAAATAACTAGATAGTTAGGCGCCTAAAAAAATTGTTAAAGTAAAACCTTAGCTTCTAGATACCACTTTGTAACACCCCGACAATTCTCTCTTTTCTAAAATAATCTTTTAATATAAAACGTAGAGAATTATCAAGGCATTATCGCCCGTGTGAAAACGTAACTGCTTATTCAGAATTTTGCAGCGGAAAACATAAAACTAACTTTTAGGTTCATAAATAATCTATTACATATTAGGTCCAAACCAATTAACTGAATTAAGGAAATACGAATAGTACGACAAATTTCAAATCCAAGTTAACAAATTAAATCACTTAATTAAACAAATAGAACTACAAGCTCTCTAATCCCGATCCCAATGATGCATCATCTTCAAACCTGTAGATGGGCAACGCTTATTGATCCTTAGAGACTGCTCACCAAAGATGGGTCATCACAGGATCAATAAGGCATAGCCATGATCAACACACACAAACAAAGCACGTAATCAGCAAAGCTGAGTACTACATACTAAAACAACAACAATCCTAGCATGATACTATCAAACCAACAACCCTAACATGATACTAATAAATATAAGTAAGGACAGACAAAACATAATAATTTGACGACTATACTTGACTAGACTAAGCTAGACTTGATAACCATAATATTATTTTAGTTGAAATAGACAATGGACCGAGTTGACCATCCAGAAGTCTTCACTAAGGAAGACGAGGTACGGGCGCGACTCCGTAACCTCAGTGACCTGCGATATCGAGGAACGTTTAAATAAAAATAGGACACGGTGATCAATCCGGTTCCAGAAAAGGCCATGGGCTACCACCATGAACCCCAACTCCTGTTTGTCCGTCACTTCAGACGTGCACAGTCTAAAGCTATTGCTATTCAGTTTCACTTTACATGATTTATAAATTGAGATTCCGTTATGACTCAACCATTACATAAGACAGACAATTCACATTTGTTCACAACTGTTTTTATCTTGGAATTAAGTAAGTGATCATAAAAGCATCAATCAAGACTCATTCCAACTTAACCAACCTTTCCTTTAACCATGAGCAACCCTGTATATGGGCATAAAGTTTCAACCTACTAAACAAGGTCCTCCGCCCTTATAAAGTAGTGAAAAGATAGAAAGGGAACAACAACCAATCGATCCAACCCAATCATATAGAATAATCTAGTGTTCCCAACCAACATGTTTGTATCAAACATCCATACTAACATGTTACAGTTTTTATAGTGCAAAATAAGTTCAATAAGTTTGTCCAACAGTATTAAACATGCACATTCAATATAACCCAGTTCGTCCATAATATCAACATCACCAAGTTCAACAACAAGATTCAACATGGTTTCAACAATTAGCACACATTCCAAGCACACAGGTATGTACGTACCTTGTATAAACAACTAATAGGCCACTTTAACACTTTCAAATATCGCCTAAAGAAAATTCTCCGCCTAAAACAACCAACAAATAATCCCAATCAATTTCTAATCATTCGCAACCATAATAAAGCATTCCAAATACATCCTAAATATACTTAGAACATTCCCCAACATCAAAACTTGAGTATTTGATTTCCTAGCATAATAATTATTGAATCAATGATTGAAATTCGTTGAAAACTCTTCGCAAACATCATACTTTAATTTCCAGCAATATAACTACTTTCAAACTGCTCCAAAACATAATTAACATGTTTGAAATCATAAAAACAATAACTTTAATAATTCCTAAACATCCTACCATGATTTAAAATTATTAAAAACCTTAAAATTCATACTTTAAATAATTAAAAATCAATATTTCAATGCATTTATATAATCTGAAAATTAATAATTTAATTATGCAAACATATAATTCTTGAAATTCATAATCAAATCATAAAAGTTATAATTTTAATTCAAGAAACATAATTAAATTATTAAAACGTAATTAAATTCATTATTTAGTTTAGGGTTTAAGGAAATAACCAAAAGTTAGGAGAGAGGAAGGACGAAGGCATGGCTGGAGGCGCGGTTGGAGGCGCGGCTGGGCGACAGGGTTGCACACGGAGGTGCGCTGGTGGCTGCGAACGCATAAACAATCGAGTAAGGTTGTAGAAAACGAACAAGAGAAAGAATGAAGCAAGAGAGGGAGGAGGAATAAGAGATTACCGGCGCAGCAAGCATGGAGGCGTCTCAACGGCGCGGCAAGGTGGTGGAGTAGTAGCGGCGACCAGGTGGTGGTGGTGTGCGAGAGGAACACGCAAAACAGAACCCATGAATAAGGAGGGCAAATCGAAAGAAAGAAAACGAAAGAGAAGAGGAGGTGGAAGGATTACCGAACGAAGGAGGAAGCCGGGCGTCGGAGGAGAGCAGCGGTGGTGCGGCTTGTGGTGACGGCTGCCGGCGGCTGGGGTGGAGTTTTGAGGGTTCACGTGAAGTTGAAGGAAGGAGGGTTAAGGGTTTTCTAGTTCACGTGAATTTGATGGAGGGAGTGTTTGTAATTTTTTTTTTTTTCTTGTTTTTGTTTTTTTTTTTTTTTACGTACAATAAGAGTAGGGAGGAAGAGTTTTGGGTCTTATAGTTTGGGCTTTTCCAAGTGGGCTTAGAATTAGGATTTCAATCCAAAATCAATTAGGATCGTTTTCTAAATTCAATCGGTTTTCGTAATTCGATTTCTTTTCAACGTAAAATTCTAAAATTACTCTTGATTTCATAAAACGTTGAAATATTTAGAACGTATAAAATAAATTACGTTAAATATATATTTATTACTAAACTTCATAAATTCTATTTAATTATAAATAATATACGTTAAAATATATTTAATAAAATTTATAAATTTACGGGGGATTACAGCTATCTTCCCATCCTCCTTGGAAATCAATCACACAAGCTCTTAGCATATCTTCTAAGGTTTGAATAGTTCTTTCGGTTTGTCCATCTGTGGCTGGGTGGAACGCTGTACTCATTTTCAATGTGGTACCAAAGTTCTTCTGCACACTTTTCCAGAAATTCGAAAGGAACCTAGAATCTGTATCTGATACGATATCCTTAGGAACTCCATGTAATCTCACTACATGTTTGATGTAAGCTTTTGCAAGTTGTTCCATTTTCCAGGTTTCTTTCATTGGTATGAACACTGCTGACTTAGTCAACCTATCGACCACTACCCAAATGGTGTCATTTCCACTTTTCGACTTGGGTAAACAAGTGACAAAGTTGTTAGGTTATGATACATATGACAATTCATAAATCATGCGGAAAAACCATAAAGCCAGGAAAACATATTATTTACACATAATTATTTAGCATAGTTTAGATGTATACTCTTTGTTGCGTGCCTTCCCTAGCTGCGCCCGAACCGAACAAGAACAAGTCTTTAGGACTCCAAGTGTCATCCCTCCGTAGATAGTCCACAGCACGTCCGGATCCGCCTTAAGATTGACCAACTAGGATCGCCCTTAAGGTACTATTATTTTCGGCACTTTATAGGCAAATGTGTGACTGAATTTTTCTCTCAAAAACTCACTTTGAATACTTGAATGCTCGATGTAAATATGTGACCCTAGGCACTTATTTATAGAGTTTATGGAAAGGAATTATAATCCTATTAGAATACAAATCTATTTAATTATAATCCTACTAGGACTCTAATTAAACAAACTTTATCTATTAGGATTAGATTTAATCATATTACGAATCCCGGTAGCCTTAGGATTCGAGTAGCACACACGAGTGGCGCACAAGCACCGCACACCCGCACGCAGGCCTTGCGGCCCACGCCGAGCGCACAGCGCAATGCCCACTGTCGCAGCCTTGTCCGCGCGCGCGCCCAAGCTTCGGCTGGGCCTGGCTTTTGCGCTGGGCCTGGTCGTATGCTTGGCGTGTGGTTGTTGCGCTTGGCTTGCTGGGCGATGGCCCGGCTTCGTGCTGGGCCTTCGTCTGGCAGGCCTCGTCCGATGCTAATTCGTACGATACGCTTCCGATTAAATTCTCGATTCCGGAATTCATTTCCGATACGAACAATATTTAATATTTCCGATTCCGGAATTAATTTCCGTTTCGAACAAATATTTAATATTTTCGTTTCCGGAACTATTTTCCGATTCCGATAATATTTCCGATTCTGACAATATTTCCGTTTCCGGCAATATTTCCGATTCCGGCAATATTTCCATTTCCGATAATATTTTCCGATACGTACCATGTTTCCGTTTCCGGCAACATCTACGACTTGGATAATATTTATATTTCCAATACGATCCATATTTCCGTTTCCGGCAATATCATCGTTTCCGGAGTATTCATTTCTTGCCTGTGACGATCTCAGCTCCCACTGAAACCAAGATCCGTCGATTCCGAATATCCATAGATGGAGTATTTAATGCCATTAAATACTTGATCCGTTTACGTACTATTTGTGTGACCCTACGGGTTCAGTCAAGAGTAAGCTGTGGATTTAATATCATTAATTCCACTTGAACTGAAGCGGCCTCTAGCTAGGCATTCAGCTCACTTAATCTCACTGAATTATTAACTTGTTAATTAATACTGAACCGCATTTATTAGACTTAACATTGAATGCATACTTGGACCAAGGGCATTATTTCCTTCAGTCTCCCACTTGTCCTTAGGGACAAGTGTGCATTTCCTAATTCCTTTGTCGCTCGATGCTTGCTCTTGAACATAAGGTAAGAGTTGTCATCCTTATTATGTCCAGAGGTGTTCCTCGGTTTCAGAGTTCAACTGATCAAATAAACAGATAATCATAGCCTATGATTCATCCGAGCACGGCCATGCATTTCACAGTTTCTAGCTCTCCGAGTGGCCTTGTACAACTTTTAAGCATCTCATCCCGATTTATGGGAGGACAATCCCAATCTTGCGATCTTGAGATTAGACTTCGTTTGATAGGTGATTACCTGAGTGTTGCCTTTATAGCCTCCTTTTACGGTGCGACGGTTGGTCAACGTCAAAGCAACCAGTTCTCAAACAAGTAATCTCAAATCACTCAGGTATTGAGGATTTAGTGTCTAATAATTTTAATGAAATTTACTTATGACAAATTTTCATCTCTTACAGTAAAGTTTCATAGGTCTTGTCCGATACTAGTCTTCCCAAAGTAAGTATCTATGCAAATGATTATGACATTGTCATGTCCACATAGTTCAAGAAACAGAACTACTAGTCATCTTGCATTCTAATCGTCTAACGTTTTCTATGCGTCCAATTTTATAGAAAACTCCGACTAGGGACCATTTTCAACCTTTGACATTCAAGTTCACTTGATAGACATTTCTTAGTCACAGGACTGGTCCTGACAGTCTATCTTGAATATATCGTCAAATTGAAGGGACTCATCATTTAATACTAAACCAAGATTAAATGGAATATGAAAATACATTTCATATATGATAAATGTTCAACCCCAATGTTTTACCACCATGGGCCTCAAACCCATCTTCTAAAATAGTTCATGGAATTCAAAGCTATGCTTGATTTCCAGTGCTACAATGTGAGTGTTGTTTCTCACTTGTTGCATAGGTTTAGTTATCATGCTTTGCCAATCTTAATATCCTTTTCATCGAATGTTCTTCGAGATAGATGATAAGATCTTTTGAGTATGTTTATTTTGTGATCTAGTCTTTTCTTGCTTCAAGAGTGGTTCTACGCATTTTTTCAATGAAGAACCATCAAGCCAGCAGACATGTGATCTACCCAAGTTCAGTGAAGAACTCTTTAACATAAACAACCCTGTTTTATTGCTTCTTAGGCAATAAGTACTTTTACTTCAACTTTATAGGTTGCTAGTGATGCTTTGTTTGGAATTTACTTATCCAAGCAGTTCACAGATATGTGGAATACTTTCCAGCTGTATCTTAGAACATAAAAATTAATATTTTAATATCCCACGCAACAACTCATGGTCTCCAATCCATGTTGCCATTTCAAAACACGATGCTCTATAGCTCGTCCTTATCAATGGTTAACTCCAAAGGGTCTTGCTTGATCCTTTTTCCAGTGTTTATGCGTGTAGCATCAATATTTAGCATATCTTTATTTCCTTGAATCAAGAACTATTCCTATGTACCTTTTCAAGTACCATAAGTATTCTTGATCTCAATCTAGTTGATCTTCACTTAGATCAATAGAGATTGGTATATGTTCGTCATGCCTAAAGTCATACGATACGTTTTTGGCGATCCTCATATTATATCATACATGATAAATTCTTTTGCAGAATAATTCCCAATTGAATTCTATTCATGTAACTTTAGCTTATCTAGTTTCAGTAGATACTAAATTCAGCTAAATTCTTTGACATATAATATAGGTTAAGAATCTCATTTAGACTCTTTGATGTTTAACTTAGTAAATGCTTATACATAGTTCAAACATCCTTTACTTAGATTTATTCACATGGGTCGAATATCTCCAATGGAGACTTTCGTGTTTGATTTAGTAAATGCCATTACTTAATCCAAAACAATATCATAAGATCTTTGTAAATAGATCTTAATACCCAGTATGTACTAAGTTTCGCCATGGTCCATCATTGATGAATAATCTCAAATCTAAGTCATTAGCATTTGAATGTTATTTTACAATAGAGAGATATGTGTGTGATACACATAGGACCAATTAAGTTTTTATGTACTCCCACTAAACTTCTTATATATCTATAAGAATCATGTATATTTTATGAAACTAAAATACTTATTAGCTTCATTAAAATATAATTCCAATTCCCAATTGCTTGCTTAAATCTGTACTTAGATTTTATAAGCTAGCTTTCTCTTTCAAGCATTTATTTGGAACCACAAATCCTATGACATACCATGTACATAGTTTATTCCAACATTTGATTGAGGAATACGTTTTGTCATCCAATTGCTATATGTACCAATATGCAATCATTGCTTGAATTATATACTTGAGCATTACGATTATGCATGAGGTTTCAACACAATTCACAACATGAATTTGCTTGTAACCTTTAGCAACTAATCTCGCTTTGTGTGTGAACACAATTTCATGTTTGATGGTTTTTATCCTTAAAACAAACTTGCAACCAATAGGTGTGAACCTATTCTTGCAAATCAACAAAATTTCAATTTTGTCATCAAAACATTGAGTATGTTTTATGGCCTCTAACCATTTAAAACATTTAAGTCTATATATGGCCTCTAACCATTTTAGGGAATCTAGGTTTCGTCATACCTTTCTTACAAGTCACAAACTCATTAATCTACATGATAATAGTTTGACTGCAAGTTGTAGGTTTCTTCACTATCTAATAGAAGAATTGCATAGTTTCAATGACCTGAACTCCATGTTTCTTCACTATCCAATAGAAGAATATCATAGTTACAGTGACTTGAACTCTATGCCTACTTTGGGTATAGAACATCAAACAAATAGAATATCAATAGCCATTTGAAAGTCCTTTGAATATTCTGTTCTCCTTGAAGCACTTGTAAAGTCTTCTAAGAGATGTCTATTCTTTAAAGCTACTTCTAAAGTCCTTATCGAATAAGTTCGGATTTTCTGAAGCACTTCGAAAAGCCTCCGGAATGTCCGTTTATGTTTGTTGTTCGCCTCGAAGACTTTCGAGGTCTATTTTCTCCCACTTGTCATTTTGGAAACGAATCTCCAAAAGGACATTATTTCGAGCAAACAAACATTATGTTCTCAAAAATTCGTGGTAGAAACAATACCCTTGTGTCTCATTTGAATAAATCACAATGAAACATATATCTATACTTGGGCCTTAGTTTGTTGAATAACAAACACTAAGCTCCCACTGAGTTTAGGAACTCTTTAGATATATTATGAAAAGATATTTTGAAATTACTTTTCAATAGCTTTGACGAATTTGGTTTAGTTTGGTGGTAGTTGAGCATTTTGTTTTAGAAATTATAGGAAAAGTCTTTATGATTCATCATTGATCGAATCAAGTGCTAATTGACTTCGATTATTCCAACTAAGATATGCCATATCTTATGGACCTAGATTGTGAAATTACAACACACAATCATTGATGATCATATTTGGTCTCAAGTAATCATCAACATGATCTAACCTAGATCTTTATGATTTCTTGCCAAGTTGATTTTATACTTCTGAATCTTTGAACTAGTCAAACAGATTCAAACTTATATCACTTTGAGTAAATAAACCTATATTCACTCAAATCCATGTGAAATAATAAAGTCATAAAATCTTTCTTTAGCTTTGAACTCTATTGTCTAGGCGTTCTAACAATAGTTCATATCTTTTGTTACTTTCAACAAGTAAGACTAGTCGTCTTAAATTGATCTAGAAATCAATTAACTTTCAAAAGTCCATCAAAATAGAGCTTTTGAATGTTAACTTGTTGATATGGTCTAAGCAACAATGCCAAAGATTAGTGGAACTCAAATCAAGGGGTTGATTTGAACCTAGTAAAGTTTTTATTGTTAAAGAGTTGTTTGTTTTAATCAAGCATATTGACTCAACCCGTAATTGACCATTTCACTCAAATAAACAAACAAACATTGTTTTTTGTTTTTCTTGAATGTGAGTCTTTCTGTGTTTGAAAAACAGAAATTTAGGTATGCTGATTATGGAACAAAATAGCCATTAAGTTCCAGCCTTTGAAAGGACTTAAAACAAACTAGATGACCCTACAACTAATGTAGCATTGCCATGCTTCATTTCCCACTTGTAGGTCATTAGTGTAGCCTAGCTTCCATTGTTTGAGTTTTTACCGAAGTAAGAACCTCAAGCGGTATATGATACCAAGGAAGTTTGATTGCTAGGTCACTTCTCTTTAAACATAAACTTATAGGTAGAAACGGAATCGTAAACTCCTTTCATTTGTTCCTTGTTTTCCTATTTCTTGTACCCTTTCTTATAGTCTTAAGAATTGAATTCTTTAGTGTTGACTTTTATACTTTGTTAGACATGTCCAATGTCACCAACAAGGTTCTTTACCATTTTAATTTATGTTGAATATTTTGTTTCAACTAGATGATCTTACCAGAAGCTTCTAAAGTTCTCTAAGCATCGATCTATTCGAATGTCTAGGGACTAGACTCATTCGAGAATTAAATGGAAAAAAGATTTTAGGTTGTTAACCATTGGTAAGGCTGAGCGTTTAAACTGAATGCTTTATGATCTCAAAACTACAGTGTATTTTGAATTCACAAGCACCAATTGTTTTGTCATTCGATTTTGATATTCGAAAACAACCATAAAAGTCGATATAAGAAATGTACATTTTAAATTGCTCACTTTCTCTCATTTCCGTGAATCGTTCTTGGATTCACTACCTATCGAGGAAATTTACTGTTACCTTTCTAAAAGGGTTTACTGCAGTGCAAGATATTTAATTATAAACAATAATTAAAACATTCATTGAAGCATGCAAAGTGTAAACATTTATCATGAGTAATAACTTGAAAATTAAAGCAATCATGCAATTTAAACAAGTCATTAGCATTTTATTCGAATTATGTGTTCCGGCAGGTGTGAATAAAATGATTCCAAGACCCTAAAACCATTAAAGAATTAAGCACAGTTTGTCGACTCAATTCTAAAACATCTTAGGTAAACAAAAGCCTTTTGCTAATAGTCTAGAAACTACTCTTGGTTGATAGGTACGTCTAAGAACTTATTAGGTAAACCTATCGATTTTGCCACGACATAAAAGGACTCCTTACTTATATCGTTGAGTTTCACCAAAACTAACATGTACTCACAATTATTTGTGTACCTTGCCCCTTTAGGACCAATAAGTAACACCTCGCTGAGCGAAAACTATTACTAGATTGATGTAAAGGATGTCCAAGCAAGTGTATATTTTGGCATGGCACCTTATAACTCAATTTTTAAGTTTGGAACTTAAGGCTCTTACTATGTTGGTTAGATTTTAAGTGAACTAAAATCCTTAATCATGCAACATAATCAAGCTTTTGATCTCATGCATTTTAAGACATATTTAAAAGCAATAAATAACTTAAAACATGCATAAGATAAATGTGATCTAGTATGGCCCGACTTCATCTTGAAGCTTTAACTTCAAAGTCCGTCTTGAAAATCTCCGTGGGAGGCACCATTTTCTTCAAATGGAATAAGCTATAATTAAGACTAATTACAACTATTTGATGGTGCGCAGACCATATTTGAATTGAAAAACAACTTTGGTACTTTAGACCAATTACATTCAAATTAATGGTACGCAGACCATATTTTCTATCCTATTTGGGCCATACTAGTCACTTCATAACCTGCAAAACAGTACATATACAATATATACCATTCACCCATTCATTATAATGAATGGCCCACATAGCTGGTTAGTAAAACACATTATGCATCACGTAAACATTTGCAGCAATTAATCAAGGGCACCAATAATCTACCAATTATTCAGTCCTTATTAATTCTAATCAAGTTGTTTTAACCTTAAGGATTTGTAGACCTAATCAAGAGTTTATGACTAAAAGGGCTCCCACTTAAACCAATAAATTCATATGCTTTACTAATTTTAAACATAAAAATGTATTTCTAGTCTAACCGGAAACATACAAATTTAATTAAAATTTAAAGCTCATATAAATTTATAATTGAATCCAAAAAAGTTTAATTTAATTTCAGTCGTATTTAAATTAATTCATGATTTTAATTTTAGTAAAATAATTAGAATAAATAAAATTTATTATAATTACAATATTCAAAATTAAAATCCAAGAAAATAATTTAAATTATTAATTTTAAAATTAATTAAAATTCCGTAAACTGAAAATTTCAAATTAAAATTTCAAAACGATCCAATCGCAACGCAACAACCTCACGCATCGCACGCCCATGGGCCACACGCACACAGCCATCGCTGGCCATGTGCGCGCAGCCCATGCGCTGCGTCGCATCGCTGCTGCTGCTCTCCTTCGCAAGACATCACGCGAGCTGGTGCTCGCTGCGCGCGTGCCAGCGCTCGATGCACGCGAGCCATCGCTCGCTGCGTTCGCTCGCCAGCGCTCGCTTCATGCGAGTCAGCACTCGCTGCGCGCGCTCGCCAGCGCTCGCTGCGCGCGCTTGCCAGCGCTCGCTTTGTGCGAGCCAGCGCTCGCTGCGCGAGGCATCGACGCTGGGCGTAGCACTCGTGGCACGCGAGCTTGCGCTCGCTGCGCGCGAGGCTCCGCACGCTTGCGCGAGGCAGTGCGCGCTGTGGCGCAGCTCGCTTGCTGCCCACACGCGACTGCTGTGCCTTGCTTTCGCCCTTGCCCATTCGTCCATTGCTCACAGCCCACGACACAAGGCAGGGCTGCTGCCTTGTGCTTGTGCACCATGGCCTTGCTCATTGCATTCGTGCCGCATGGGCGACGAGCTCCCTTGCTCGTCGTCACATGCCCGCACTATACAACACCCCTTAAGGGTAACACGTAGCGTCCATTGCTTTGTGCGTGCAAGTTATATGAGCGAATCGCATAAAATTTAAAATTTATATTTAAAATTAATGACAAATTAATAAATAATATTAATTTCATAATTTTAGGGCGAAAAATCGAAAATTTATTATTCAATTGATTTTCGATTAACATGGATTCAAGCCTAGGTCTTAAAAATTTAAAATTTATCATAAATTTACAATTTTTATGGTGGTTTTTAATCATAGGTATCTAATTAAATTATAATTAATTATGAAAATCAAATTAATTCTAAATTATTCTAATTTTCAACAAATTAATCATAATTACAAATTAGATTGCATAATTAACAAGGCTAGGCATTCAAACTTGTTAAACATATACAGTAGGTCAATCAAAAATTCAAGATTTATCAACAAGAATCGCAAATATTTAATTTAACATCTTAAATTTACGAAATTTTGCATTCGAAAAACTAAAACCTCCGAAAAGTCATAGTTAGGCTTCGAATTTGAGAATTCTGGGTTCGGCAGAAAAATATTTTTTTTTTGTCAAAATTTTAGAATGCCTTTTACATGCGGAATTGACACAAAAATCACTCGATTTGGATGAGTAACGAAGAAACTGCCGAAAAACTGCTTACGTATAATTAAATAAACGCAATTTGCAATTAATTAACAATTACGAAAATTAATCACCCCTTTTAATTCTTGCAAATTTGTAATATTTAACCATGTTCATGCAATTTAGATTATGAAAATAATAAGAGGCTCTGATACCACTGTTAGGTTATGATACATATGACAATTCATAAATCATGCGGAAAAACCATAAAGCCAGGAAAACATATTATTTACACATAATTATTTAGCATAGTTTAGATGTATACTCTTTGTTGCGTGCCTTCCCTAGCTGCGCCCGAACCGAACAAGAACAAGTCTTTAGGACTCCAAGTGTCGTCCCTCCGTAGATAGTCCACAGCACGTCCGGATCCGCCTTAAGATTGACCAACTAGGATCGCCCTTAAGGTACTATTATTTTCGGCACTTTATAGGCAAATGTGTGACTGAATTTTTCTCTCAAAAACTCACTTTGAATACTTGAATGCTCGATGTAAATATGTGACCCTAGGCACTTATTTATAGAGTTTATGGAAAGGAATTATAATCCTATTAGAATACAAATCTATTTAATTATAATCCTACTAGGACTCTAATTAAACAAACTTTATCTATTAGGATTAGATTTAATCATATTACGAATCCCGGTAGCCTTAGGATTCGAGTAGCACACACGAGTGGCGCACAAGCATCGCAAACCCGCACGCAGGCCTTGCGGCCCACGCCGAGCGCACAGCGCAATGCCCACTGTCGCAGCCTTGTCCGCGCGCGCGCCCAAGCTTCGGCTGGGCCTGGCTTTTGCGCTGGGCCTGGTCGTATGCTTGGCGTGTGGTTGTTGCTCTTGGCTTGCTGGGCGATGGCCCGACTTCGTGCTGGGCCTTCGTCTGGCAGGCCTCGTCCGATGCTAATTCGTACGATACGCTTCCGATTAAATTCTCGATTCCGGAATTCATTTCCGATACGAACAATATTTAATATTTCCGATTCCGGAATTAATTTCCGTTTCGAACAAATATTTAATATTTCCGTTTCCGGAACTATTTTCCGATTCCGATAATATTTCCGATTCTGACAATATTTTCGTTTCCGGCAATATTTCCGATTTCGGCAATATTTCCATTTCCGATAATATTTTCCGATACGTACCATGTTTCCGTTTCCGGCAACATCTACGACTTGGATAATATTTATATTTCCGATACGATCCATATTTCCGTTTCCGGCAATATCATCGTTTCCGGAGTATTCATTTCTTGCCTGTGACGATCTCAGCTCCCACTGAAACCAAGATCCGTCGATTCCGAATATCCATAGATGGAGTATTTAATGCCATTAAATACTTGATCCGTTTACGTACTATTTGTGTGACCCTACGGGTTCAGTCAAGAGTAAGCTGTGGATTTAATATCATTAATTCCACTTGAACTGAAGCGGCCTCTAGCTAGGCATTCAGCGCACTTGATCTCACTGAATTATTAACTTGTTAATTAATACTGAACCGCATTTATTAGACTTAACATTGAATGCATACTTGGACCAAGGTCATTATTTCCTTCAAAAGTCCATTGAGATACAGTCCCACTTCCAACTCGGAATTTCTAAAGGTTGGACCTTTCCCCGAGGTCTCCTATACTCAATTTTAACCTTCTGACAAGTCAAACACCTTGCCACGAATTCAGCCACTTCGTTTTTCATCCTTGGCCACCAATAGACCTTTTTCAGATCCTTATACAGCTTGTAACCTCCCGGGTGAACAGAATATGGCGTATTGTGACCTTCTCTCATTCAACTTCTCCTTTAGTTCATCACACTTTTGAGGTACACACCAACGTCCTTTATACCTCAAACTTCCATCCTCGTGGATCTTAAAATCAACCTCCTTTCCTTGCGAAATCTTTTCCTTGATCCGCTCTAGCTTAACATCACCAGCATGATTCTCCCTGATTTCATCAAATACTGACGACTGGATGGTTAAGGCATTCATCATACTCTCAAGGCATTCTCCACTCACTATTTCTAGATTCAGTCGCTGCATGTCCTTACACAGCTCGTTAGAAACTACTAACACATTCACACCATGACTTGATTTCCTACTCAAGGCATCTGCAACTACAATGGCTTTTCCCTCATGGTACTGAATATCCAGATAATAGTCCTTGATCAATTCCAACCACCTTCGTTGGCGCATATTTAAGTCCTTCTGTGTGAAAATGTACTTTAAGCTCTTATGATCCGTAGATATCCTACATTTCACACCATACAGATAGTGTCTCCATATCTTCAATGCAAACACTATGGTGTGAGGGGGTCGAAAAAGCAAGAGGCTAATGCGTGACCTCGTCCCTCGTGGGTGTGACGATTCTTTTATTCAATCAAGTGTAATTGGATTTCTTGTGAGTTTACACCCAATTGACTAGTAATATAGGAGTCGCCATTCAGTTTTTAACGACAATGAGAAAAACTGACAAAACCCGGTTATCGTGACATAAAGGGAGTGCAATTATGTTTGACCACGACGGCCGTAGGTTCCCTTGTGATCCCTGGTGTGGGGATCACTCAACATACACCCTCAAGGTAGAGATTGAGGGTTCGGGGGACTGTAACTACCGAGAGGAGTACTTCGCTCGTCGATAACTCCAGAGGCAGGATATCCTTACTAGCTCAGCATAAATAATTGAAGGGACATGCGTTAACTATTAAACTAATCTGAGTCGATTTTAGCAATATGCAACATATAATACTAATTCGATCGTGATTATCTGATTTAAATAGCATTAAGGGACCTAACATGATAATCCGATTTCCCAAAAATATTATATTTGTTAGGCGTGATAGAACAATCAGATTTAGTTAGTTTAACAGTTTATAAAAAGGGCGAGGAAAGAAGTTAAATCATCGAAAAGGGACACATTACGACGCACCCTTGAGAGGTGCGTCACGGTTCTCAGAAAACTAACCACTTTGACTTTGCTATTTCTCCTTTTTATTTAACGAATCTCAATTATGGGACAGGATACGTTCTGTTCGATTTATGGATCGATTGCGACAGAACGCGTGAACAGTTTCGCAGCGTGAGGCTTAGGCTAAGGGTTGGAGTAAATACTCAGAATATAATTATGTGTTGTGTGTGTTCTTTTCACGTCGAATTTAGGGGTCTATTTATAGGGAAGAGTTCGTGGAAAGATAGAATTGCAGAGTTCTAATCCACAAAGAATTAGGAAAAAACACGTACCCAGGTATTTTCAGCGCCCAGGTCTGGGCGCCGAAGATTTCGGCGCCCAGAGCCAGGCGTTGAAAATAGGGTCTGGGCTGTTTTCTTTAGTCAAATTCGGATTCCTGAAATTCGTAGAGTTTGAGATTTAATCGAGTCTTTTAGCGCGTATCAATTTTATGACGGAATGCGTCTGGGCCCGTTACGAACTCTAGGCTTACGAACTCTAGGCTCGTTAGGATTTTAATTAATACGTAACTCTTATTTCCGAATCATATTAGGAATAGGATTCTCGCAGTTTTCTATCTCATTTAGGATTTATGTTGGAATGCAACACCTAATTCTGACAGGTTTCTATCTTTTATGATTTGCCACTTTTAGAAGCTACCTTTTACGACAGTTACTATTTTTAGCAGGTTTCCATAAATAGCAGGTTTCGGGTGAAATGAAAAGAGGAATTGAGATTCGTTTATTTTATAGAAGATGCGTTGTCAAGTGGAGATTTATGCTTTCATCATCGAACCTTTCACTTTCGGGAATGGGGACAAAAGTAGGTGTCTACAGTTAGCCCCCACTTTGACTGAGTCTTGGAGTAAGACGATGGTCAAAGTATTAGACGGAGTGCGTCACACAAGCCACGGTGTATGTGACCTGTTTTGGAGGGTCTCACGAGCCCCCGAGTGATAACATTTGACTTAAGGGTCATCACTTGAAGTGTCGACATATCCTTCACGTGTCATTGGGATTTGTCAACTGATAGTATAAAAGCTTCCTCACTTTGTCATTGGAAGGATCTAAAGGTGCGTAGAAACTCCCTCACTTTGTCATTGGGAGTAGCTACAGAGTTTTTCGAAATCAAAGCTGTAAAGTGTAATTGAGCCTGGCCAAGCCCAATCACGAGGTAAAATGTTTTTAAAAATTCTCATTTTCAAGGCTAGTTAAACGAGAAAACCCCCTTGTTTTTATAGGACGTAAAACGAAGGAAAATCCAGCACCGTGGTTTTTATAGGACGTAAAACGAAGGAAAATCCAGCACCCTTGTTTTTATAGGACGTAAAACGAAGGAAAATCCAGCAAAAGTTCTCGCTGCAGCGACTAAGGACCTGCGCGGTTTAATGGCGCAGACCCCACCGGCTAAAGATGGCGAGCCTGTCCGCTAAGGGTGGACACCCCGTCCGATAGAAGTGGACGAATCTGTTTTTGAATTTTGAAAATAAGGACCTACGCGGTTCGTGACGTAGACCCCGCCGGCTAAAGATGGCGAACCTTGTCCGCTAAGGGTGGACACCCCGTCCGATAGAAGTGGACGAATCTATTTTGAAATTTGTTTTGTTTTTTTTTGAAAATAAGGACCTACGCGGTTTGTGACGTAGACCCCGCCGGCTGAAGATGGCGAGCCTATTTTAAATTTGAAGACTTTATTTTTGTCGAAAACTGAGGACCTGCGCGGCTAGTGACGCAGACCCCGCCCGCTGAGGGTGGGCAAGCCCTGTCCGCTAAGGGTGGACGTCCCTGAATTCGTTTTTTTGATTTGGGAACTCGCGCGGTTGGTGACGCGATCTTGCCGACTGAAGATGGGCAAGTTCCTATTTCTTTGGTTCTTTGTGATTTCTTTTGAGAATTTCTTTTTATTCATTCTTGCAAGAGCGAATTCTTTCGAGGGACGCTCGAATTTAGTTGTAACCTGAACGTGGGCTGACAACGTGTTCAGACGGATCTTTGTCTTGCGACCGTCTGCTTTCGTGATTTTGAGCTAGTCTTTACGGCTCGACTTGGTCTTTGATCAGAGGACCGTGCACAAGTGTCAGTGACGTCCTTTCGATGAGGTCGAACCTGTTGTTGTTCTTTTTTTTTTGAGATATCCAAACATGATATGGTGTATGGCGCAGTCCGGGAATGTGATTTTGATCGCGCGTTCCTTGTTGGAGTCTATTTTTTCGCGAGCCCCCAAGCACTGGGGCTCGTCGGTTGTTTTTTTCGCATCTTGTAATCATGTTTGGGGTCATGCTCGTATGTGCGAGCGACCTTTTATAGTAGTGTGCTACTTTGGCGAAGCCGTGGAGTGCGACTTTAGTTTTCAGGCGACATCTGGTTTTAGCTTGGCCCGGATTAACCCTTTGACATTTTTTATTTGGAAAACCAATAACTTGACGACACATATTTTTGGTGTTTCGAAGAATGACCATGATATTTAACTTGTTTTTTTTTTTGAAAAGTGTACATAAGCATTTTCTGAGACGAGTCTAAGTTTCGGCCAAGTTTTAATGTTATTTTTTTCTTGCTTATTTGGGAGCTAAAGGTGCTTTGGGCTTGATCCTACTTGCAATAGGGCCTCGTGTTTAGCAACACGGTCTTAAGTCCTTTCCTGTTCCGTGTTTTGTGAAATCTGGGCCTTGGGTTGCATTTTCAGCGCCCAAGGCCAGGCGTTAAACATTTCGGCGCCCAGCCGTGGGCGCTGAAATTCCTTTCCTGGTAATATTTGACTTTCGGATTTCCTAACACGTTTCCGAATGGGATCAGGATGTCATTGGGTGCGTTCAGCTATATATAGGGGCTAGATACGTCCCTATTTTCTACTACTCTCAAATTCTTTCTTTTCCTTTTGTTGTGCTTTAATTATTCATTGCTTTTGCCATGTCGATCCTTACTTTCTCACTCCAACGGACTGTTAGGCGTTGGCTACGGGCCCTTACTCCCACAGAAAAAGCTTTGTTAAAAGAATACCAATTAGAGGCACTTTTAGGCTTACAACAAATTAATATTCATTATAACTTTCTGCATGCTGCCCTAAGCTTTTGGGACTCCGATCATCATGTTTTTGCCTTTCGGGGCAACGAAATATGTCCTTTGCCCGATGAATTTGCTGCGATCCTTGGTTATCCTACTAATGCTACTCCTGTTACCCCTGGCACTATTGAAGAGGGTAAAACAACCATAAGGGCTTTCCTAGGGCTAGATGATAACATGTTTGCTGAAATTGTTGTAGATGATAAAGTTAACTTGGCAAAACTTGTAAAACATCACTTTAGGCCTAGTAAGAATATGACCGAACATAAATTGAATATTCGAGCCCTTGTATTTTGCTTGTTGAATTATTATTTGCTGTCGAATAACAATGGTGAGTTCGGTGACATAAGGTTGATCCCCTTGATTAGCCAGATGGAAAGTTGCTATTCTATTATGCCGCTGGTTGTTGCCGAGACTTTGCTGAGTGCGGATGAGCTGAAGAAGGATGCCAAATCTGAACATTTTAAGGGAAGCCCCTATTACTGCAGGTAATCGATTTTTCTTTGCGCGCGTACACGTCCCTTTTGCATATATTTCTTTTTGCCTGGGGCTGAGTTTCAACGCCCAGGGCTGGGCGCTGGAGTTTTCGGCGCCTGGTCCTGGGCGTTGAAACTGCGCCCCAGGGACCATTTTTTTTATTCTTTTGATTCGATCGTACCTGTTTTTGCAGATTTGGCTTGCGGAACGGCTTAGACTTTTGGAAGCTCCTGCCGATCCTAAACATTATCGCCCTATAGCTTTGGGTAACCGAAAATACTTGCACCAAGGCCAGGACGAGGCCGAATGGACCTCTTTTTTACTTATGGCATTTGTTCTATTAAGTGGGTGGTACCATGGTGGGGTTTGACTACTATGACAGGGGGTTCTGATGTATCGGTTTATGTTTCTTTGTTGGGGCTATCTCGTCCCATTTATATTTTCCCTTACCGAGTCATGCGTCAATATGGTTTAAGGCAGACTATCCCCTTTTCTGATACGGTACCACCTAAGGTAGCGGCCTTTTCACAAACACGGGTCCTAGAGTGGGCTAAGTATTATGATGGTCTCCCGCGTTGGGCCGTAGCTACAAATGGCTTTGTGGGTCTTTCTGAAAACTACAAGTTGTGGATGAGCTCCGATGACAAAGATGTGAGGACCGAGGCTCGTAATGGGGAGCCGACTGAGCTTTTGATACCTCGTATTCGTGTTAAGGATGAGGGTCCTGATTCTGCCAAACCTCGTACCTATAGTGTTAAGACTGTGAAAGCTCGTCCTGATCGAAAGCGAAAGGAAGTTCCTCCCCGTTCTAGTTTCAGGCCTAAAAAGATGCCTAACATGAAGGGGCCTGCTGTTGTTAAAAGAAATGCAAGCTCTCGCGGAGATCGTCGCCGGAACAATGTATGGGTTAGGAAGGCTCAGCCGCCTGTAGAAACAGTGGCTAGTCTAGTTGATGATGATAATCCTTCTCCCACCATTGCCTGTGCCCTCGAGGCTGAGCGGGCTATAACTGAGAATGTTTCTGAAGCCTTGACATCTTTGGAAGTTAGTGTCCAGGAGCCGGTTCTTATGGAGATTGACATTGGGGCAGCGCGGAAGACTGTGGGGGTGGATCCTGCGAATATTGCTCTCTACAAGACTTTATTTGATGATCCAGAAGAACTAGAGTAGTGTAGTTCTTGCTAGGGTGTAGGTGCCCTCCATTTATTTCAGTCGTGTTTGTTTTTATTTTTAGCACTCTGTTTTCCTTCTTATATATTATATTTTAATAAAGGCGTATTTTTAGTTTTCATTTTCATTTATTTTTGTTTCTCCTCTTTTTTATGTATTTTATATGTCTAACACTTTTTGCACAAAGAATATATATTTTTTTATTTGGATCGAATCCTTGGTAAGGATTGCCTACGCATCTTGTCAGAATCAGGTCGCGCGTAGTTCTAGCTTTTGAAGTAGTTCTAGTATGCCGGATTTCGGTAGATATGCCCTGAGGTGGAAACATATTACTTAGTCGGTCAAATGAGTGAAGTATTATCATTATTTTCATCTGCCATTTTTTTTTTGCCATAAGTCGTGTAAAATATGAAATTCGAAATTCGACTAATTTGTATGGCTATATTCTTGGTTGGTAAGCCTATTTGGATACGTACTGTACCCCCCAAGTGTTCGTTATTTTTCCGTTGTGTGCGGATAAAATGACGAGCACTTCTGATTTTTTTTTTGTCAGGCAGAGAGTTTCAACGCCCAGGCTGGGGCGTCAGAAATTTCGGTGCCCAGCCCTGGGCGCTGAAAATGACTTGGGCGGTCAATTTTTGACGCTTTGCTTCACATGTTCTTGCATTTTTTTTTGTGCCTTGATATTTTGCTCGTATTTAAAGCCAATTTTGAGGCTATTTTGGAGGCTTTTTGACTGTTAGCGTGAAATGCGTTTTTGTCCGAATCAATTTTTTCCATTCGTGACTCAAAACAGTTTTGAAAATGGGGTTAGGGTGCGGAAGTTATGAAGATCTTTGTGTAGGTTTTTGAGGTGTTGTTAGTGAAGGGTATGATGGAATCTATGTTTTATGAATCTGTTTTTTTGGTAACATTTGTATTGTTTTGGATTTTGATTTCCTTTGACTCTGGGTTGCATGGATTGACTCTTATGATGACACTGGTTTGGCTTTTTAGGTTTTGGGGATATGAATGGGATGGTGTGGTTTATTTTGTGGGTTTTGGGAATTGGTTCCCATGACACTATTTCAAAACCGAGTGGGCTTTGTTTGTTGGGCCTGGAGTGGGCCGCCTCTTTATTTTTGTATTTTGCAAGTACATTTGGTGTTTATTTAGTGTTAGAATAAAATTTTTAGGAGAAATATTACGCCTTTATTGATTCGGAAAGTAAGGATAACACACTGAAATAAAACTGACCCATATTCTAAGGGGCCTTAGGACCATCTAAAGTCTCTATTATTTTTTCTATCAATCTAAAGAACTACTAGGCGCTTTTTACTAATGGTGCTCTATGTGGCTCAAGCCTGGGGTTTAGTCTCATGAAACTTCGGTCCTTCACCGGTACTCATCTTGAATTCCATTCCTTTTGCATTGACCCACTGATATGTCTTCACCCATCCGTTCTCGACCTCTTCTAGTGTTGATGCAGGAGAGATTAACCGGGTTGGATCGAAACCTTCATCTTGTAAAGCTAGGGTAGTCATCACAGTCTCGTTCTCCATAGGCCTCGATTCGTTAAACAATGTCCATAGGGCCTGGTTGTCCAATATTTCAGCTGTTTTAGTCTTGGTGAGGTGGGGTGCCTCATCCAAGGTGTGGCAGTCATGGAAAATTTCAAATCCGGGTTTTAGCAAGCCATCCTGAACGAAGGGTTCAGGGAAATCACAGCATGGGTGTTCTTCTCCTTCCCGAACGAACATCCCGTTAAGGGTCCTTTGATATTGGGGAAGGAGGGTGGTTTGTTTGGCTTTGTTAAGGCGTAGCCTAGATAGGCGGTCAGCAATATCTTCCTCCGTTGGTTCATAACCTAAGCCAAAGGGAGTAGATTTGTCGGGAAAAGGATGGAATGTGTATTCCTTCTTCCTTATGCCCAATGGGGT
This sequence comes from Spinacia oleracea, assembly GCF_020520425.1. NCBI lineage: Eukaryota > Viridiplantae > Streptophyta > Magnoliopsida > Caryophyllales > Amaranthaceae > Spinacia > Spinacia oleracea. The sequence goes on from NC_079490.1 coordinate 19,613,462, forward strand.
TCCTGGGAAATAACCCTGAGCTAACAGCATTCCAGGGATGACTCGGGATGCATGCGGGTCTAGGAATGCTGGGTCATAATTTTCGATGAACTGGATTGTTTCTTCCATTTGAAACCCGTAAAGGTCGTCTGCAGTTTCGGCCGTTCCAACCATAGTGCAACTGACGTCGAGAGGAGGGGCGCGGATTTCTAGTATTACCCCGTTATGGTTAAGTTTAACCATTTGGTGCAAGGTAGAAGCCACACCTCCTAAGTCATGGAGCCAAGGTCGCCCCAAGAGGAGGTTGAAAGTGGGCTTGATGTCGATTATTTGAAACTCCGTGGTGCGTGCCACAGGCCCGGTTTGTATGGTAAGGTTGATTTTTCCCAATACAGGCCTTTAGGAGTTATCATAAGCTCGTACCCCTTGCGTGGAGGTTTGGAAGTCATCGTTTCCTAGCCCAAGCAATGGGCGGTTCGCAATGGGCAGACGTTAACCGCCGAACCATTATCTACGAGCGCTAGGGGGATGTTTTGTCCTTTGCATCCAACCACTAGGTAAAGGGATTTATTGTGAGCACCCCCCTCTTTGGGTAAGTCTTTATCGGTGAAAACTATGGCCTTTTCTCCGGCATCTCTCGTGACATGGCTAACCAATGAGTCAGGTGTGATATATGTAGGTACTGAGATGAGGTCAAGTGAGCGAATAAGCTTTTCGCGATGTTCCTTTGAAGTACACATAAGATCCCAGATGGTAATCTCGGCCTTGGTTCTTTTTAATTGTTTCAGGAGAGGATTTTCAATGACTTCCGCGACGGTGGCGTGCCGTCCATTTTCAGGAGTTTGCCTAACCGGGATGTCGTCCATAGGAGGTGGGTGAATATCCGGTTGGTATATTCTTCCGGATCGGGTGAGGTTGTCGACCTCGGGCTCCTGAGGGGTGGTGTCAATGAGAGCATACCCGGGCCAAGTTTCAGTGAAGAGGTCCTGGCCCGACACTTGATATAGGTAAATATCTTCAGCATCATAATTCCACACATCGCACACTTCTCTCTCGATTCGATCCATAGGGACCACAGCGAGTGGTGCACCTTGAGGTGTAATATACACCGTGGGGTCGAAATTCTCTGGTTGGTCGAGAGAGATGTGACAAGAGCCGAGTGGGCTTTTGTTGTTGTTGGGTTCGCCAACGTTAGGGAGAGGTATCACTTCATCCTCTATCATGTCCTGGATCGTATGTTTTAGATTCCAGCAGTTTTCAGTCTCATGCCCATTTCCTTGATGGAATTTGCAGTAAGTACCTTCGACCCAATATTTGCTTTTGACAGGAGGGTCACGGGTGGGGCCTATAGGTCTCAACTTTCCTTGATTGGTTAGTCTTTCAAAGGCTTGTACCAAAGTCGACCCGAGTGGGGCAAACTTTCGGTCTCGGACCCATCTTCCAGGGTTTCTTCGGGCGGGAGTCTCTTCTACAGCATGGACTTCTTGGGCTTGGGATGTGTTACCCCGATTATAGGTGTTGGTCTTATATGTGGGTTTGCTCTGTATGGTTTTGGCGAGGTCGTCCTCGATCTTTATTCCCACATCATAAACTCTTTTGAAAGTGTCAAGTCCCAGGTACCTAAGGTGTTGTCTGGTAGCCGGGTCTAGGTTGTCAATGAATTTTTGGACCAATTCTGTTTCGGGAGGCCTATTGATTAGCTGGGCCGCCTGGTCCCTCCATCTAGCAAAGTAGGTTGTAAAACCCTCATTTTTCTTTTGGAAGAGAACTTCCAGCTCGCGCATGGTGACTTGGAAATCCATGTTCGACGAGTATTGCTTGATGAAGACATTGACAAAGTCTTCCCAAGTGGGGAAGAGCTTAGGGTCCTGGTGATAGTACCATTTGAGCGGCACAGGTTCCAAGGACAAAGGAAAGGCAGGTAAATACATGGACTTGTCCACGCCTTTCAAGTTCATGGTATTCACAAAGCTCAGTAGATGATCACGGGGGTTGTCCGTGGCCTTGAACTTTGGTAAGTCAGATGAACTGAACTTTTCTGGTAATTTGCCAGGAAAAGGTTCAGGATCGAGGAGAAGTATTTGCTCCCCATGGTTTGCTGTAGGACCATTTTTTCAATCCTCTTCTCGTTATCGAGGTCATTTTTGGCTTGCGCAGCCGCTAAAGCTTCATTTTCCATTTTCAGTTGGCCCATAAGTTGGGTCATTTGGACCATCAGGTCTCGCAAATCTTCGATGGACATGTTTGAAGGTGCGAATCGAGGTTTGGGAAGCGGAGATCCTTGATATGAGGGACGACAGACGGAGCTTGGAGTCACTAAACCTGGTGTTGGCGATGTATCTTCGAGACGCACTAACCGTTGATTCCCTGATCGGCACCAAGTGGCAGGACCAGTCCTAGGCATAAGATAAGCTAAAGTTTAGGTTCCCAAAGTTTCAAGCATTACTTAGTCTAGACTTCGACTCTCTAAATTGGTTTTTCACTCTTTCTTTTGTCGGTACACTTTTGGTTTTTTTATTTTATTTTGGTCATTCTTTGGATTTTCGAAACACTTGCCCGTGTGACATTCATAGTTATTAGCACGTTCGGTTTTGGTGCCGGGTATTGTCGTTGTAGGAGGCCTAACAACGACACAAAGAGTTATTAATTTTTTGCGAGTCGCTTTTGAAATCGAGTGCTTTTCTTACGCCCTCGTAGCAATTCTTTTTATGAAATTTTTTTGCGCTACGTATTTTCCTTTCGCGCGGGCGCCGAGGCTGCTGCGCCTGACCAGAAGGCCAAGCAGCAACTTCAGCGCCCAGCGAGGGGCGTGAGAAATTCTGGCGCCCAGCCAGGGGCGTTGAAAATGCGTCCCTAGCTGGTTCTCGTTTTCTGTCTTCTGTTTATGCGACTTCGATTTGCGTGCTTGCCTAATAACGTCCTTTACGCGTAACAGCGTTTGTGGGATTCGTTACAGGCCATCCCGAGCGTCGCTTATTTTTGTGGCGATCATTCGGGTTTGCGGAACACGTGTTTTGGTATAACTCTTTGGCAAATTAGTCTATGAACATTTGGGCAATTTTTAAGGTCGTTGGTTTTCCGGGATAGTTTGTCACACACAATCACATATTTCGCTACACATAACTACATTACAAACATGGATTTGAAAATTAAATATGCCACGTAGTTTATGATAGGCTTCTATGGGTAGTTTATTTGCCCCTGGCTTGGTACCGCTTCTATCGTAGATCCAACACATGCCCCGGTCGAGGTAGTGTCTTCAACAGACGAATTTCGCCAAAGGGGCCAACCCGCAAGTGCAAGCCAAGGGGGCATGCAGGCGAGAGGGACCTAATGAGCGAGCGATTGGGTTCTGGATAGGTGTACTACCTACACAAGTACCAAGTGGGCAACATGCGCGGCGTATGCACCCCCCTATTGGCGGGAAAAGGTATCCTTAGTCCCAACTCCCGAGGGAGCCGAGATTCGTTATGCGGTTCTGCCCGTTCACATTAATATGCTAATTTTCAGGTCGTCCCAACTTGATGGGGAAATAAACGCGGGGTAGGATCGTTTCACCCTTCGGCTATTTTGATTACCTACAAGCACGAGTATTTCCTTCACTATCCCCAGTGGAGTCGCCACTGTGAGGGGGTCGAAAAAGCACGAGGCTAATGCGTGACCTCGTCCCTCGTGGGTGTGACGATTCTTTTATTCAATCAAGTGTAATTGGATTTCCTGTGAGTTTACACCCAATTGACTAGTAATATAGGAGTCGCCATTCAGTTTTTAACGACAATGAGAAAAACTGACAAAACCCGGTTATCGTGACATAAAGGGAGTGCAATTATGTTTGACCACGACGGCCTTAGGTTCCCTTGTGATCCCTGGTGTGGGGATCTCTCAACATACACCCGCAAGGTAGAGATTGAGAGTTCGGGGGACTGTAACTACCGAGAGGAGTACTTCGCTCGTCGATAACTCCAGAGGCAGGATATCCTTACTAGCTCAGCATAAATAATTGAAGGGACATGCGTTAACTATTAAACTAATCTGAGTCGATTTTAGCAATATGCAACATATAATACTAATTCGATCGTGATTATCTGATTTAAATAGCATTAAGGGACCTAGCATGATAATCCGATTTCCCAAAAATATTATATTTGTTAGGCGTGATAGAACAATCAGATTTAGTTAGTTTAACAGTTTATAAAAAGGGCGAGGAAAGCAGTTAAATCATCGAAAAGGGACACATTACGACGCACCCTTGAGAGGTGCGTCACGGTTCTCAGAAAACTAACCACTTTGACTTTGCTATTTCTCCTTTTTATTTAACGAATCTCAATTATGGGACAGGATACGTTCTGTTCGATTTATGGATCGATTGCGACAGAACGCGTGAACAGTTTCGCAGCGTGAGGCTTAGGCTAAGGGTTGGAGTCAATACTCAGAATATAATTATGTGCTGGAGTCAGGGTTGGAGTCAATACTCAGAATATAATTATGTGTTGTGTGTGTTCTTTTCACGTCGAATTTAGGGGTCTATTTATAGGGAAGAGTTTGTGGAAAGATAGAATTGCAGAGTTCTAATCCACAAAGAATTAGAAAAAAACACGTACCCAGGTATTTTCAGCGCCCAGGCCTGGGCGCCGAAGATTTCGGCGCCCAGAGCCAGGCGTTGAAAATAGGGTCTGGGCTGTTTTCTTTAGTCAGATTTGGATTCCTGAAATCCGTAGAGTTTGAGATTTAATCGAGTCTTTTAGCGCGTATCAATTTTATGACGGAATGCGTCTGGGCCCGTTACGAACTCTAGGCTTACGAACTCTAGGCTCGTTAGGATTTTAATTAATACGTAACTCTTATTTCCGAATCATATTAGGAATAGGATTCTCGCAGTTTTCTATCTCATTTAGGATTTATGTTGGAATGCAACACCTAATTCTGACAGGTTTCTATCTTTTATGATTTGCCACTTTTAGAAGCTACCTTTTACGGCAGTTACTATTTTTAGCAGGTTTCCATAAATAGCAGGTTTCAGGTGAAATGAAAAGGGGAATTGAGATTCGTTTATTTTATAGGAGATGCGTTGTCAAGTGGAGATTTATGCTTTCATCATCGAACCTTTCCCTTTCGGGAATGGGGACAAAAGTAGGTGTCTACATATGGCTGCTAACTCTAAATCATGGGTAGGGTAATTGGATTCATATGGCTTCAACTGCCTCGATGCATACGCAATCACTTTCCCGTTCTACATCAACACATACCCTAAACCATTCTCAGAGGCATCACTATACACATCATAAGTACCGCTCTCATCTGGCAAAGTTAACACTGGCGCGGTTGTCAATCGCGTCTTTAAGGCTTGGAACGCTTCCTCACACTGGTCATTCCATTCAAACTTCGCTTCTTTCTTCATCAAGGTTGTCATTGGTTTGGCGATTCTAGAAAAGTCTTGCACAAAGCGTCTATAATAACCCGCTAAATCAAAAAAAATTCGAATATCGGTGACACTCTTAGGTGTAGGCCACTCACTGACAGCTTTTATCTTTGCAGGGTCCACTGCGACTCCTTCCTTAGATAAAAAATGTCCTAAGAACGCAACTCTTTCTAGCCAGAATTCACACTTCGAGAATTTGGCATACAACTGATTGTCTCTAAGGGTACTCAACACTGACCTTAAGTGTTCCGCATGATCCTCCTCATTCTTAGAGTGGACCAGAATATTATCTATGAAAACCACTACAAACTTGTCCAAGAATGCATGGAATACTCGGTTCATTAAGTCCATAAAGATTGCAGGTGCATTGGTTAACCCGAAAGGCATAACAGTGAACTCATAATGACCGTATCTAGTCCTAAATGCAGTCTTTGGTATATCGTGATCTGCGATTCTCAACTGATGATAACCTGACCTCAAATCGATCTTCGAAAACATTCCTTCTCCTTTCAACTGGTCAAATAGATCATCTATCCTAGGCAAAGGATACTTATTCTTGATTGTGACCTTATTGAGTTCCCTGTAGTCTATACAGAGTCTCATGCTACCGTCCTTCTTCTTCAAAAACAAGACTGGCACTCCCCAAGGCGATGCACTTGGTCTAATATAACCTTTCTCTAGCAATTCCTCAAGATGACCTTTCAACTCACTCATTTCTGCCGGAGCCATTCGGTATGGGGCTTTCGAGATAGGTGCAGTTCCGGGTGCTAAATCTATGGTAAAATCGATTGGTCGATTGGGCGGCATTCCCGGGATCTCCTCCGGAAACACGTCCAAGAATTCACTCACCACTGCAATATCCCCTGGTTGCTCTTTCATTACATGGTCTAGGTCTCTCACATTACATAAGAAGACAGGGTTCCCTTTGTGTATTAATTTCACGAGCTCCATTGCCGTGACGATTCCTACACTCCTAGGCTTCCCAAAACGGCGATACGATACCACCTTTCCCAGACTAGACTTCAAGTGAATCTTCTGCTTCTCACAGTCAATCTTAGCTTTAAACATGGCCAACCAGTCCATTCCCAAAATCACATCTAAATCTCCTAACTCAAACTCAATTAGGCTAGACAAGAATATGGTCTTGGCTATGGTTAGAGGTACATTCTTATGGATCTTAGTGCATTTCACGATCTCACCTGTTGGTATCACTATGGGTACTTCTATTTCTTCAGGTTCTTTCAGTTCTAACTTCTCTAAGATACCCTTTGATATAAGCGAGTAAGTCTCACCAGAATCAAATAGTACTTTAACTAAAACGGAGTTAATAGAAAAAGTACCAGCTATGACGTCAGACGGGTTTTTGGCTTCCTGCCTAGTGATCACATTCAGCTTCCCCTGGGCAACTCCCTTGTTATAGCCACTTCCATTGGCATTTCGGTTCCCATTTTGCTGATAGTTCCCTCTGGGCTTTCCATTACCCTGGCCATTATTGCCATTGTTACCATTCTGGTTACCCCTTTGGTTTCCACCATTACTTCCTCCACTCCGGTTTTGGTTATTCCGGTTGTTGTTCTGGCGGTTGCCTTGGTTACCTTGGCTGGGTTTCCCATTCTTGGCCCAACACTCAAATTCTCTATGGCCTAGCTTCTCACAAAACCTACAGACAACTTGGTTTCCATTATAGTCTCGACCTGGGTGATTAGTATGGCAACGTCTACACTCATAGACTCTCGTTCCATTCCCTGCAGACTGATTTTTATCTCCAATGTTATTGTGGAAATTGTTCCTATTTCCACCATGGTTTCCCTTGAACAGGAAATGGTTGTTTCCCTTGTTTTTCTTAAAATTCCCTTGGTTTTGCTGACCACCACCTTGGTTATGGTTGCCAACATCCTTCCTCTTTTCACCAATCCCATTCTTTCTTTGCTGCAGGCCATACAGATGGGCAGCTTTTCCATATAGGGTGTCAAGAGATGTAAAGGTTTCTCCAGCAAGCATTAGTTGCAAGTCCATAGTCAATCCACTCTCAAATCTCTGGGCTCTAAGCTCCTCCGTTGCCACCACTTCCGGTGCAAACCTAGATAACTCAATAAACTTCGAATAATACTCTGTTACAGACATACCATCCATTTTCAACTCGATGAACTCTTGAGCTTTCTGCTTCTTCAGATATGGTGGGTAAAACTTGTTTCTTAAGGCTACTTTGAATGATTCCCATCCAAATACAGGTGTAGCTCTCAAAGCATTCTCACATCTTTGCCACCATAGATCGGCTTCTCCCCTGAGGTAATAAACAACACTATTAACTCCAAGGTTCTCTGGGCAATTGACAGCTACGATAAGCTTATCGAACTCCCTTAGCCAGTTCTCAAGTACAGTTGGGTCTATCTCCCCTTGGTACAAAGGAGACTTACTTTGGGCCACCTTCTTAAACATCTCACCAGCTGGATCAACTCCCTGGTTATTCCTATCCTGTGTTAAGTTCTGTACTACTTCAGCTAGTTGCCTGACCACGTCAGCAATTCCTTGGGTAGTCATTTCCCTTCTCCTGGATAAAACAAAAGACTAACTTTAACAACTAAGGTTGGACACTGCCTTACTAACACATTGCACTAGCTAGTCATTCAATTGGTGCACATACACAAAAATTTCGGACTCTAGACCGGATAGGCGCCTGTTTATGGGTCGCTTTTTCCCTTAGTCCGCATCACAAAATTCAGGTGGTGAAGGATTGGACCACCTTGCAAGTACAATTTCATTGAAGAAATGCATAAAATTCCTTTCGCGATAATCTCTCAAAGATAGTATAGACTTAGAATTAAGGATATAAGAAGGAATTCTAGATTTTATTGCTTCAATGGAAAAATAATACATCCTTTGGATCATACTTTATTCGGAAAACCACAAAACTGAACTACTAAAACCATAAATAGTAGTGTACTACTTTATTGCTTCACTAAATCTAGGCACTAGCTATTACAAAGCTTAAAATGCTACTCAACTATCCAGCCACCCTTACAAACAGGTGAAGAGGGCTCATGGTCTTCAAAGTCATCAAAGTCTTCCTCTAGATCAGACTCATACTCCATATCCTCATTGTTTTGCTGTTGCACACTGTTTACCTCATATTTGTCGACTTCAGGTTCAATTTCTGTGTCACTGGAGATCTCAATAGTGGGTTCAGGAATGATAGGATTAGGGTTCTCAATCTCAACAACATCATCATCACTACCCTCATCCATCTGAGTCTCTGTATCATGATCTAATCCTACATTGTGAACACTTGACACTATCTTGCCATCCACAAAACATTCCTCCGCTAACTCTATAACTGTAGTCATAATCTCCAAATCATATCTCCATCTACCATCTGGAGTACCATACTTGTAGTAATTAGGAATACCATTTTCCATATGCATATCCCGAAATCGATTCTTAAGCTCTATGTATGGGTTCTTGGAAGGTAAGCAATGAATAACCATCTCTGCCATAACATCTTTCTTTCTCAACTCAGGTAGGTTCTGCACTGAAGCAAAGTAATTGCAGGCAAACTCAATCTTCTTGACATAAATGTGTGGGGTGTCACAATCTAGCTTCCCTAGGTTTCCTAGATTTGCGTACTTTGAAATCAACATCTTAATCCTGAAAGTTAACAACTACAAAGTCTTACTAAAAGTGTTCCAAAACAAAGTAAGTTCGTTGAGCCATACAATTTTCAATGCACAAGTACATGCTTAATCATGATTCGTGATGCAATCAATCACATAAAGCAACCAAAACATGATCAAACTTTAAAAGATCACAACATCAAGGCATAAACACATAAACACTTGATTAGAAAGGCATACTTAGACAACACATACTTAGACTAATTAACCCTTCTTATTCTACCCGTTCCTCAATTAGAAAAGAATTTAAAAATTTTCGAAATTAATTTAATTAAATAACTTCAAATATACGCGAAATTATTAGAAATTAAAATAAAAAATTTAAAATAATTAATCGAATAATTTAATTAATTCGATTATTTTCAAAAATACTTTAAAAGAATTAAATAAATAATTAAATAATTAATTCGGAATTTTCGAAAGAATACATTATTATTATTTTTTTTGAAAATTCGGAAAATCCGAGAGAAAACTAAGAATTTTTTTTTTCTTTTTTTTTTTTGAAGAATCCGAAAATATTTCGGAAATTCGATGAATAATTCGAAATTTAAAATAATTTTCAAACACTAGAAATAATTGGTATTTGGCTTTTCAAAATTTTGAGTACTCATAAATAACGTTTTGACTTTAGGAAAATAGTTTTCGAAAATCCTAAAGTTCCGCAATCGTAGTTTAAGGATTTACCACTTTGCACTATTAATTAATGCAAAGCAGCTCTCAAACTAGAGCTATGCAAATACCACTTTGTAGTATAAATTACTACAAAGCAGCCTTAGGCTTCTGAATACCACTTTGTAGTATTACTTACTACAAAGAAGGACTGAAACTAAGCTCTTAGTATGCCACTTTGTAACACCCTAATAATTCCTTGCTTTTTATAAAACATTTTCCAACTTAAAACACAGGAATTACCAAGATATTACCGCCACCGTGATAACGGCTAAGGCTATTTACCAGAATTACGCAGCGGAATTAACTAACTTTCAAAACATATTAAATAAATAGTTAATGGTAATTAAACAAGTTGGAACCGTTGAGGCCCAAACTAAACAAACCGTTTGAAAATCCATTAACTGAAAATAGTAGTATTAGTCATGACTATAAATAGAAATAGAGTTTATAAATTACGGAAGCATAAAACTCTCAACTCAAATCCCATGATAACTTCTCCCGCAAGTTATCTCTACAAACCTGCTTTATTGAAAATCTACTCCCTAACAACGCAAATGCAATTGATGGATCATCATAGGGTCATTAAGGCGAAGGCCATGACCAGAAGACATGAAGCACGAAGTCAGCAAAAGCTGAGTACGAACAAGCTAGAATAACATTCTATCCTAACATGCTTCACTCGACAATTAAATAATCCACATGCAAAAGCCATAAAATAAACAAGTAAACATGGAGACAAAACTCGACACGAGACACGACTCTTGACTCACAGTTTAATAAAAAGTAGCTTCGAACGGGTAAAGTAAAGTATCCTCAAAAGGAAAGAAAGGGTGATGGGAGCCAACCATACGCCAAAAATAAGTCGGGCTACTACCGACAGTCGGGCCATACCGACAGGAATTCCAATGCACAACGGCATAAAAGAGAATGAAACAACGTCTTGTATCATTCTAGGAGTACAAGTTTTCCGGCAAGACTCCCCCCATTGTTCATACTCAAGGTATATACGTTCCAAGAGTTTTGAAGCTCTTTGAGTTACACTTTACGTTAATTAGTATATTATGTTCAAGGCGACTCAAGACACAACATACAACAATCGAACAATTAAACAAGTAAACAATGACTCTTTAATATTTTACTTCTTTAGGACTTGTGATCAAACAAGACTCAAGTGAAATTACTCCCATTTTTCCTTCTCAAAAACACTGTTTGAGCCGACATTGCCTATTAACAAGCGGGGTGTGCCCTTAGCACGAATTGTCCTTAATTCAATTCACATAGACTCTCTAACATATTCTACCCCTTGGTAGAATATATATTGCTCACTGGCAATATTCGACTAGCTCAATGATTATGCTAGACATCCTGTACTATAGCATAATAATAATAATAACTTGCATGCGCAATACTCATACATGCAAACCAACTTGAACAACATGCTTGACATAATTCAACGATTATAAAAGTCCATAACATGATAGTTCAATAGAATCTATAAAGCATAATTCAATTCATAACATACTCATTCATATAGATTCAACAATAATAATAACATGCTTGTTCTCAACATTAAACATGAATTCATAACAACATAATCATTCCCAATCATCAAACATGAATTCATAACATATAAGTTCACATGATTCGCATTCAATATACTTCACAAAGTCCTCAAGGGATGGGTGGTCACCCTAGACTTGTACGTACCTGGAATACCTAAGTACGGGGGACACTGTGCGAATCACGACTCACTAGAAATCAACTCCTATAAATCAAATAAGAGAACTAAATTATTATCCATGTTTACTAAATTTCCAGCAACTATTTAAGAAACTAAAACCCTTAGTTTAATTAAAATTCATTCATTAATTGGTAATTTAATAGTCTCAAATAGTCAACTCAAGTCCTAGCATAAAAACATTGACTTTTTAGCTTTAAAACTCTTAAAAACCATCCTTTTAAAGCTAATAAACATTCTGAAAATTTTGATTGATTCCCATAATTTAAATTGCCATTAAATTATGTAAGTCAATTGCTTAATCAATTTGGAACCAAAACCCTAGCAATAGTTTAATCCGAAAACAGGTTTTGACTTCAAAAATCCACACTTTATAACATATTAAATCTGAAAATCATAATTTAAATCATCAAAACCAATCTCTTTAATTAAAACACAATACTAACCCAAGACGGTGTTCATAACCGTTTTAATTAATCTAAACAATCCAATAATTAAATTTAATCACAATAATTAAAACAATTTAAAACTGAAATCAAAGTTTAAAAAAAGTATACAATTGATTATCACCAATCAACAACACACACACACACACACACAACAATTGATGTGTTGTGTGTGTGGGGCGTCGAGCAACAACAACACACACGGCACAACAGCGCGCGCGAGGGCAGCGACGAGGCCTTGGCGGGGGCGAAGGAACGCGAGGTGCACTGGGCAAGAGAGGGAGGGCACGCGAGGTGCTCGCACAGCGGCAGCAACAACGAGTGCTACACGTTGCGGGCTGCGACGAGGGCGAGCGGGTGAGGCGAGCGAGAGAGCAAGGGGTGTGCGGTGCGCGTGAGGCGCGGCTGGGCACACGAGCGCAAGGACACGAGCAAGGCATTCGTGCCTTGGGGCTGAAGCAAGGGCGGACGAACAAGAGAGAGGGAGGAGAGAAACTTCAGAAATTTTAGGTTGGGGATCTCATGAAGGGGAGGGGTATTTATAGGTTCTCATCCCTTCATGGGTTAGGTATTAGGGTTTAAGGTTGGGCTTGCTTTTTGGGCTTAGTTGAATTTAATCCTTGCAAGCTTTGTTGGGTTTAATTAAAACAAAACGACCGGGCTTTAAGTTTATTAAATTCGTTTTTGAAATACGACCCAACAATTCCCGTCAAAATAAATTCCTTGAATTTATTTAATAAAATACGGTTTTCGAAATAATTAATATCTAGTTAATTAAAAATAAAAAGCGCATTTAATTCTCATTAAATGAAATTAATTTATAAAAAATACAACGAAATGCTTTATAAATATAATAAAATATATTTATAATTATAGAAAAATACGAGGTATTACATTTTACCCTTGAAGGGTTTTTTTCAGTTTCTCCTGAAATTCAACTTTTCTTGTATCGAATTTGGTTATGATGTGAGTATTTTGATTTCTTGATGAAATGAGTTCAATTTTCAGGAATTGGAGGGAGTTTGCGGCATTTCAGTGACCAGAAAGTGCTGAAGATCAAGGACGAGGTGATCGAGGATGAGGTCAAGAAAATTCGGCGTGAATTAGATGCTGCCAAGGAGAGTTTCCTTAGAATTCCACATGCTCTTAAGTCTATGCCTAAGATGAATCTTGAGGGTATGGTACTACCTCCATTTCAGATTAATTGATCACGTAAGTAACTTTTCAGAATTTTAGTTCGTATAGTTTGCGACTAAAAATATATGCACTTTGTTGCCGCGTTTCAGTTAGCATAGCAATGCATTGAACACCAATGCAACAACTATTTGCATAGTGTTAATTGTTAAAAGAAAATATGAAATGAAATGGAAGTAGTGATGTTTGTTTAATTATTTGTATGCACTTTGCTTCAGATTAGTAAGTGAATCGCACTTAAAATAACGTCAAAGAGATTTATATTAGAGGGAGTAATATTTGTTTGATGGTTTAAATGCACTTTGTTCGGCTTTGATTGCTTGGATTTATCATGTAGTATAGATCCGCTAAATCGCAGCCCTTGGCTTATGAACCACTCTCCTCTAGCTTGTCAAACTTGATAAAATTTGTGGCCCCACTGTCAAGCTAGAGCGGCTCCCGGCCTTGTCAAACTTGATATATTTATTGGCTCCACTGTCAAGCTTGACGCCATTGTTGTTGCCTCCATTATAAAGATTTTTTTCGGTATAATTAGCTTCTTTTTTTAGTTATGATCTTTGTAGTTTACACTTTTGATTAAATAATTTATGATTTATAGTTTCATTCATATGAGTGTGTGATGATATACTAGATTTGCTAAATTTTTAACCTTATTGGCCTATTGATTTAATTAGGTTAAAATATCAGTAATTTTCTAAATTTTTGTTGATTGCACAAAACCCTTACAGAGAAACCATAGTAATTGAGTAAGACGATAGGGGAAGAAAATGGGTTAGATAATTTATGAAGTACTTTGATGATACTTATGAGTGAAAATAATCCATATTATATCAATAGCTTCTTTAATTTATAGTTTTTTGGTTTCAGTTTACTTTTCTGCTACACTTTATATAAATACTATAGTTGTTATACGGAGTATCAAAAATGGGCTCGGGATGCTTTTTTATCATCTTTATTTTAGTAGATAGCAAATAGTAGTTATTTGTTCATAGTTTCTTGTGCTGTCATTATTTCAGGTTTACTTGCTTAAATATGAAATAGATTATTTATCTTTAACTTTGTAATTAGGCACCTCTGCATTTGAAGAAATATTTAACCTTTTCATCTTTTTGTTTAGAACACTGTATTTCATTTCATGTTAATTATGATGCAGGTAAATCTGATCTTGAACCTGCTGGACCTTGAGCATTGGTTTCAAATCTGTTGTACCATGAAACTCGCTTAAACCAAGGTGTGACACTACTTAATTTTCATTAGATGATCTTGATCTGGGTGTTATTAGGAGCCTACCTCAGAGTTGTTTTCAGAGATGAATGATATGTATGGAGGGAAATTGACTGATCTCTTCAGAGCTGCTATATGAATTTTATGTCACTACGTATGATTATGATGCTCCTCTTGATGAATATGGTAAGAATTTAATTGATTTTCCATATAAATTATGTAGTTTGTAGAGGAAGGCCTCTGGATATCCTACATTGGGTTGCTTATTTATAGCTACTAAGTAGAACGTAAATATTACTTCTATAGGTTTGATCAGGCACATAAAAAATATGGTCACCTGAAATAACTTCACTGGGAAATTATGTGGATCAGCATTGGTTTTAGCTGCCCTGTACGACTGGTTCATATTTATTTGTTCTTCATTTACTTAAACTGTCTTTATGTGTTTTATTTCTTCAAGTCTGCTTTACATTGTTGAGTAGTAGCGCTCATGAGCCGTTTCTTTTCTGGATAGGGTGATAAAGAATGCTTTTTGTGAGTAAAGCATAAAGGTATGCGTCAACTATGTAATATAGTATGCTTTTATATTCAGTGTATTGGCAATATTCTGATCCTTCAGATTGACATGGTGTGGTGTTTATGCTCGTGACATCAACTTGCTTGCGGTGGCTGGTGAGCGTCTTCCAAAAGCTAGAAGAGGTATTAAACATTTCCATGGACATAATGCCTCTCGTGCAAGAGAGCTTAACAACAGTCATAGCCTAGAGATGGCATTGTCGGTCACATTCTTTTCCTTTTCCCTACTTTGTTGTATATCTAAAGATGAGAAAGAAGACTGGTGCATAACTTAGTTAGTTTTGGTTCCTCCTAGATATTTGGGGTTAGAGCTATTGGAAGGTGTTGCAGCATTTAAATGTGGAAAATCGGACAAATGTAGAGATGTGCTTTGAGTCTTTGACATCTGCCAAAGCAAGATTCTATAAGGTATGGAGAAGTTTGATTTATGTTGTATTCTTCAAGATGAGCATCAAGATGTTTTATGTGAGCCAAATTATGCATAGGATCAAGATTTAATCAATAGATTTTTTGTCAATTTCTTGTTTTTCTTTTGTTTCTTTCCTTTGTATTTCTTTCCTTCTGTCCCGACTTTTGCACGGTAGAATATTTTTGTTGATTGTTAATTTGTTACTGATTTGTTTGTTCCCTGAACCTATCCAATGGAAATGATAAACATTAAAGTGTATTTTACTTTTATGTGGTTATCTAGATGGGATTGCTCTTTACAGTGTGGTAGTTTAGTTGGTGGATGAACATACTGCTATAATATGTCATTAACTTCCGCTTGACTATTGTTTCTTTTATAATTTAGTTTTTTTGGTTCGAGGGAGGCGGGGAACCTCAAATCTTATGGCTTTGGCTAGGAGTCTGTCACGATTATCATACTTGGGGGGGGGGGGGTTGAATAATATTTATGTTGACTGTAAAGAGTAGATATCACTTTTGTGCTTTAACATAGATAGTTGGTACTTGGTAGACCTATTCATGAATAATCTGATCTAAAAACTTGAATAATTTATCAGAAACTGACTGAAAATGAAATTATGGTTTCCAAACACTAAGTTAAATAATGTGTGATACATGGTCATTGATATTGGAATGGATACTTGGATTTGTCGATTTGAGGACTAACACACAACTCGAATCTAGGCGGAAAAGATTGGTACTTTAGGTAAGTGAATAATCCACGTAACATAATGAAGGGGGAAGTGTATTGGGAAGTTGTGAGAGGATTTTATTATATGTTCTGTCTCAAAATAGAGAAATTTGCATCTCGTATATCATGTAGCTATTTGTGTAAGTAGTTCAGTTGTGATCCTCTCATTTCCATTAGCTTCCTTTTGTATGTGGAGTATTGAGAGTTTGAGACATTTTTATGCTATAGGACACATGTTGTGGGATGACCCCTAATTCAATCTTTTTGAAAGAACACTCTAGCATCCACTTCTGCGAAGAACAATGGGCAGCAGACAAAGGAGAAATCTAAAGTTGTGTGTCTCCATGTCAAGGTTCGCAAGGATGGTGCTCCATACTTGAGGAAATATGACCTCCAAATCTCCAAACCTACATAAACTATATGGATTATGGAGCTCTCTTCTGCTCTAGAGAAGATTAACTGCTTTATAACTGGTATCGTTTCTTTCTCCGTCTTCAGTTCTTTTCTCTTTCTTTGAGTAGTATAAACATTTCACCAGGGCAAATAAGTGGGGAAATTAATGAACCTTACTATATGACATTATTTTACTTACTCCATTTCACTTATGGATGTCTACATCAAGAAACACGCTAATAAAAGTGCTTAAATAGTAAGTGCGCTAAATGTACATAGTTTTAATTATATGAGCAGTGGAAAATCCATTTGGAAAGTAAGAAAATAAAATAATACAAGGGTTACAACAGGCATACATGTTGTCTATTTTTTGTCTAATTTCACTTGTCCTCCTGACTTTCTGATTCTTTGAGTCTATCCTACTACCCTATCTTGCTGAAATGTATTTGTATAGCATGCTAATTTGGACTGCTGGTTACATTTTATTCGTGAAAGTTAGTATGACATTCTTTGAGACCTTTGTGTGGTGTAACCAAAAAGGAGAGAAGAAATTAGTGAAACAGATTGGGGGGGGGGGGGGGAGAAAGACAAAAAGAAAGAGTGAGAAGAACTTATATTATTTGGTTGTTGTAATAGGGAAAGGCAGATGAGCAGCTTAATTGGAAGATTGTTGGGCTTAGCAGTATGGCATAATTATATCCATTTTAGTATCCTCTTTTCCAGATGTTGAATTTAATGGACATGCCAAATAGGTCGGTTCTTTTCAACTTTGAGTTGGGGAATAAAGAAGTGCAGATTTTCGATTTTGGGTTAATTCAAGGGGAATAACACTTTTCTTCTTTCTAAATTACTCTAAAATATGAATAGACCACTAATCATTTTGGGGATATGGCTTTGTTTTTTTGTTAAAAAATATTGGTAGACTTTCAAGATAATATTTTTTCCCCAGTTCCCCTTCTATGTGTAATTTTGAATCATTAAGATTGCATAACTTAATTGATTATGTGTAATTTTGAATCATTAATATCCATATAGTTTAATATTATCGTTTACCCAACGTGCGAAGGTACTTGCCCAACACTTTGACCCAAAATTGGTCGGGTTAATATCAAAATTCACGTCATAAAATCATGTTTAAGACCCATCTTTTGGGTTGGGTTTTGAGCTAAGTGGTGACTCGTCCTGCAAAATTTTAATATTGTTTGGAGGAAAAAATAGATGTTTTGTATGTGGAATTGTATTATTTTATTGCTTTGGCAATTGAATCCTAGACTGGTTTTTGACAGGTCCAGGCATGTAATCATGTTCCAATGATTGCTGAGAAAAAGACTTGTCAAGAAGATACCACTTGAGCTAATGGTGAAGCTGCAGGAGACTGAATTTGAAAGCTGATATCCAAAAATTTGTTCTACGAGTTCAAAAGCAGTTGCCTTCAGCCCTGAAATTGGCATACAGTCATGCTATTCTTCATGGTCAGTTATGCTGATTAGGGGTGTGCACCGGTCCAAAACCAGACCGGACCGGACCGGAACCGGTTGGACCGGTGGACCGGAATTTTCAAAATTCCCGGACCGAGGATCGGACCGTAAAAAATCCGGTCCGGACCGGATAATTCAGGCTCGGTCCGATTTTGTACCGGCTTGGACCGATTTTTTTATTTTTTCCGATTTACGACCTTAAACTCAATTTTTTCTACATTGTTCTAAGCAACCCATATTTCTGATTCTTTAAACATCTCATACATACATGATAGATGATACATAACATCATAAGATTAATACAAAGGGGTAAAGACCAATGACCTATAAAAAATATCCAAAGTAAATAGTTCAACATAAATAATTAAGTTCAACATATAATAAATAGTTCAACATATAATAAAGTTTCTACCGTAAATCTCACATAATACAAGTTTTATTTGAAAATTAATAACAAGAGTTCAATGAAAAAAAACAATAATCTTGCTTGCTCTTCCAAACACAATAAATCATATGAAGGAGTCGACGAATATCACTTCATCACCATCATCCAAATTGTTGTTTTGAAAATCTGTTAATAAGAGAAAACAAAAATTACTAATGAAAACTAAAAAAGTATATGATTTTTATTATAAAAAGAAATAAAAAAACTTATCATTACCTTTTTCAAGTTCCTCTAACTCTCTCAAGTTTTCTTCAATATCAATCATTGATGTTCCTCTTGGGCGAAGCCAATCTTGTGAACAAATGAGAGCTTGTACCATCTTTCAAGAATATGAAATCCATATACAACAACATGTTAAATATTAAAGCGTAATAAAAATGAAATTAAAATATATTAAAAGTAACGCATTACCTTAGTAGTCAATGAACTCCTAAACTGATCAAGATGACGACCTCCAGCACTAAAGGCGGATTCAGATGCAACTGTAGACAATGGAATGGCTAATATATCTCGTGCCATGCGTGAAACAATGGGAAAACGATGCCAATTATTACGCCACCAAGACAATGCATCCATATCTTCTTCCTCTGCTCCTAGTTGTTCATTCAAGTACCTTTCAAACTCACTCCTTACATATCCACTTGACCCCTTCAACCTCTTAGCTCTTTCTTTCAGATTTTTCATATAGCCCACTCCACTTCCCAAATTATCATCCTCATTTGAATCAATTGTCACAAAATTATTGGTTTGCCCACTTTGAGGAATAAAAGAAGAATACAAGCTCCTATACTCATCAAATAAAGAGAAAGCATAATTCTTGACCTCGGTAGCAAGCATTGTGTGGTAAGAGTCAATTCAACAACTTCAAATTTAGAATGAGGATCAAGTATTGCAGCAATATAAATCAACATATTCATTTTCTCCACATTCCCCCAATACTTATCATACTTCTTTTTCATTGAAATAGCCATGGCTTTAAAATTTTCATCTGGATTTTTCTCCCACTTATTCAACATATCATATATGGCTGCAATCTCAAATAAACCTTTATTACTAGTCACATATTGAGAACCAGAAATGCGACGAGTTAAAAGGTAAAATCCTTTCAAAAATACAACCAACCTCTCCACTTTTTTCCAATCATCAAATTCAGGGGGCCTTTCATTGTCCTTCAAACCCATCCCATCAGGTAAAGACAAACCATTAAATACACGTTGAAATTTTATAGCAGTGTCCAACATTGTAGAAGTTGAATTCCATCGAGTCGGTACATCAAAAGACACGGATGATTTGCTATCTATGTTTGCTTTTTGAACAAGGTCTTTAAACCTTTGTATTCTCGCGGGAGAATTCTTAACAAACTTAACAGCATTTCGGACCCTGTCAATGCACACACCATGCTCTCTAATGCCATCCCACACAATAAGATTAATAATATGAGCAATGCACCTAATGTGGAGAAATTTTCCATCACTAACACATCCAGTTCGTTACACCATTCTTTTTAAGTGTAGACAAGCAACATCATTAGAACTAGCATTATCAACAGTAACAGTAAAAAAGTTTATCCTCAATACCCCAACTTTCCAAACAATGCTCAACTGCTTTCCCGATAGCCTCACCTTTATGACTAGAAATTGGACAAAAATTTATTATTTTTTATGCAATTTCCAATAATTATCAATAAAATGAGCAGTGAGACACATATAATTAATACGCTGAATTGATGTCCAAGTATCAGTTGTCACACAAATTTTCTGGCAATTCTTTAGCATATTTTTCAACTTTGCCTTTTCACTATAATAGAGTTCAAGACATTCCCGGGCAACAGTGGTACGTGATGGAATGTGAAATCTAGGACAAGCAACCTTCATCATATACTTAAAGCCAAGTTTCTCTACAAATCTAAAAGGAATCTCATCCACAATAATCATATAAACTAATGCTTCTATAAGTTCTTTCAAGTTCACTGTTCCATATTTTAATTTCCCATCACCATCCTCATTATCCTTGTCTCCTTCCCCGTGCTGAAAATACAATTCAGTTTGTTTTCCTTTACCCTTATCTTTGTACATAGGATTATTAAGACACTTCATTTCTGCATGATACTTCAGATTTTTTGATCCGTTTTTATTAGGATATGCGGCAAAAGTTTTATCACAAAACCTACATTCGGCTCATACGTTTCCTTTATCGTCGTTGTACTCGATATAGAAATCCCAAAAGGCTGCCTTCTTCTTACTTTTTCTAACCACATAATCACGTCCCTCAGTTAACTTCTTTTCTGGAGGCAAAGACTTACGCAACTCTTCAATGTCTGTCCCGTTAACTGCATCTGGTATTGGTTGTGTCTCCATCTACAATAAATTTCATGAGCATTATAACACAAATATTAATAAACTTATTAAAGACTAACAAAATTACTATCACATATTAAAACATAATCTTCCATTTAATAAACTGAAATTGCATCATGTGCCATAAAATAAGATATTATATACTAATTAAAAAAATAACAAGACAGAAAAGTTAAAAAAAAAAAACAAGAACGATAAACTATATCCTATATCTACGAGTTGTTCTTAGTTAGGCGCTATTTTTGTTTCTTCTTCACTTTTATACTTAGCTTAATTAATCTTCTCATGAAAGTCCAATATGTTTTCATTATATGCAAAAGACGTGGCATCAAGCATATCAAATTCGTCGCATTATGAATAAACCAGCTCCAACCTCATATTATGAATAAGCCATACTCCAATGACTAGTAAGATATTATGAACAAACCCCATAATTCCCATAAAGGTCCTTCAATGTGCAATAGACCATGCTCCAACTCCAACAGCCCGAACAATAAAGCAACAAAGTTAATTTCATAATCTAATATTGGAATAGAAAGTAAGCTTTACTAATACGATCATACGAAGCATACGAGTATACGATAAGTTTCTTCAATCAAAACTTTGCTGCTAAAAATTATAATTATTCTTGTCATTAAATGTTCTAATGTTGATAGGAGTAGTCTGTTTCCTCTAATTAGTGAAATTCTGCAAGTCTATACTAATATACAGATATACTCATTACTCATATACTAGTATATAAATATTTAGAAAATTCACGCAATAATTGTTCGATCCTAAAATCATAGAAAAACTTACGTACTATATGCGAGTCGCAAAAGGAATTGAAAAGATGCAGTCCCATGGTGGTCTGCTTATGGTGATGTGGTGGACGACGGTAGCCGGTAGGAGACGAAGTAGTACGAGAGAACGGCAGTTGACGACGAACAGATGAAGAGACGGAAAGAGAGAACAATGGAGATGAACGATTTTACCCTAATATGATTATATGAAAACGCAGAAGGGTTTTTTTTTGTGAGATTAATGTACCATTAAGTATTTACGTGGGCCGCAAGCCTACAGTTGGGCGCCTCTTCATCTAAATTTTTTATTTTTTTAAAAGAGATTCCGGGTCACCGGTCTGGACCGGGAAATTTCGGGTTTTGACCGGACTGGACCGGAAACCCGGAATCGCATATTTTCAAGGACCATAGACCGGACCGGAATTTATTGGTCCGGTCCGGTCCGGTCCATTTTCCGGTCCGGTCCGGTCCATTTTCCGGTCCGGTCCGGTCCATTTTCCGTTCCGGACCGGACCGTGCACACCCCTAATGCTGACACTTGTAAGTGTTGTAACTATTCGCTTCTTAATTCTTGCATAGTACTTGCTATACCAGTTTGTATTCTACTAGAGTTACTTTAGGAAGAGTTTTGCTTTTGCTTGTCAGTTTATAGGTAACATCTTTTTCTATTAAATGGGCTATTTCCTCGCTAATCAAAATTATACTCGTTCCAACCTGTCCAAATTAAAAGCATCATTCATAGATTTATTTGTTCTGCCTTATAGTAAGATCTAAGTATAGCAGATCTGTTGGTATTTCTGGGGTTGTCATGCTGTATTTGCTTGTTGAATGTTCATGTTAGAACTATGGAGTTTTTCTGTTGACAATAAGTAATGTAGTTTGGTACGTGAAGAATTTAATCATGTTTAAATACTCTTTCTTATTTAAATTTGCTTGCTGGATCTGTCCGGTGATACAGAAAGAGGACGTCAACGAGTTCTTATGGCTTAAAAAGGCTTGAGTTTTCAGGTCATATGTTTGAAGGAAGAAGCCGATCAGAAGCCTCCAAACTGCAGATGGTTAATAATCCACTGCTTCCTGCAACTTATTGCGTATATATTCTGGCATTTTCTTGTGTACATTTGACTTCAGGGAGATGAGAACTTCAAATTTGAATTTGTTTTGCAAATTTTTAAATTTGGATGGTACTCTTCTGCAACTTAATGATATCTTAATGACAAGTTCGTGCAACTTAATGACATCTTGTTGTTTGATAACGTGGTATTCTTCTCTCATGCAAATGATTCATTTTCGTGTCAACCTCTCTGTTTAATCACCATTTTGTGCATAATATAGGAGTTTTTCAATAGATTTACCATTTGTTTTTGCACATTTTCTAATTTATAACTAATAATAGTTTCTATTCCTAATGTATATAAGTAAACTTTTATAAAAGTTGATTAAAAATGTAAAGATAACCAAACGTTATGCAAGAAACTATTAATGCCATATATAGTCGAAAAAGTGAATACGTACTGACTAGTGTAAAAACAAAGTGGTATTATCGGTTTCATATGAAGTATGAGCGCTAGAGTCGGCGTCAAAGAAGTGATTGTCTATTTATTTACCAAAATCACAAGATATTAAAGCTAAGAAAACATTTTTCCATAGTTCCATCAGAGAAAATTTCCTCTTTTTAGTAATCAGATTTCTCATCTTTTCCAATCAATTTTTCATAGGCCAAACGTCATCATCATCATCACAAATTCATTATGAAATGATATATCTAAGTGTACTCTTTAATATTTTTATTCTTTTATAAGAATTTTTGTTTGTTGTTACTTTACAATATAATTTCACAACTTATTCCTACCTTAATTCCACAAATTAATCCAATTGCAATTTCACAAACTTATTTTTGCTAACTTGGGGGACTGCGCGCGTTAGCGTGCCGTCCAACAACTAGTATAGTTGAAAAATAGAAAATGGACAAATAGGAAGTAGAATCAAAGAATTGAAGAACAGAGAAGGAGAAAGGAAAAAGGAAAAATTATAAAAGAGTGCATAATGAGAACCGTGCACGTGTTTTTATTTTGTTCTTTTAACAGAGTATTATAAAAAGAACAAATGAAAAGACTAAAAGAACAAATATAGAGACTAAAAGAACAAGTCAAGTACTTTGTGTCTTTGTCCCACAATAACATATGATTCAGAATCATCATTTTCATCATTCTGTTATGAATTATCAAACACATTATTCATAAATAATAGGTTAACATGTATAAAAACAAGAAAAATAATGCAATCAAAAGAACAAAGGATAAATAAAAAGTAACAAGAAAAATAACACAATAAAATAAAAAGAACAAGTTATGAAACGCAAATGAAATCGAAAATAATAAAAAAGAAGAACACAATAAAATAAAAGAACAAATTATGAAACGCAAATGGTCTATTTTTCTAGTATAATGAAACAGTTCTTTTAATACGAGCATAATGAAACTGTTATTTTAATACGAGCATATGTTCTTTTGATACGTAAAACTGTTTTTTTCTGGAAAAAAAATCGTAATTACATAATCAAGATCTTCAAAATCAACGATTTCAACGAAATCAGTGTGTTATTACATAATTCGATTCATTAAAATCATCAAATTCATCAAAACACGATTATTACAAAATCAAAATCATCAAAATAGTCAAAATCATCAAAAACACAATTATTACAAAATCAAAATCATCAAAACATACGATTTATTATTACAAAATTGAAAAATTACCTCCAAAATTTGATTATCAGATGCAGAATTCAGATTTCAAGAAGAATAATCAATTTAATTTGATGTTGAAGCAGAAAAATCAACGAATTTTTGGGGATTTTCATTATTTTCTCTCTCTAAAACCCATTTAAGAAAACATAGTTCACACTTTCTCTCTCCTCTTTACAGTTTGAATTCAAAACATAAAACCCAGAAGAATATATATCGCAAAAATAACAGCGAATCAAATAAAAACACGATAAACATAGCTGAAAAGAACAGAGCCTTTAATGTTCTTTTGTTCAGGGGAATTGTTCTTTTGTTCAAGGGCATTGTTCTTTTTTTCTGGGAATTTAATGAAAACGCGCGTTTTGTGTTTAATGTTGGTCGTTTTGATCCCGGTGCACCTAGAGCTACGTGCACACACCTGCACTATCAAAATTGCGGTGAGATGGGGTTGAGGAAACCCAAATGATTTTTCTAGAAATTGTTTTCCAGTGGCTTGAATCCTTGATGACTAATCATGGGTTAATGGGACACTTGGCAACTTAGCAAGCAAATTACAATTAAATTCAGCTAACTAAAATTAGCAGAATTTTTTTTACTTCAAGGTTCAGCCTGGAAGGTTGGAGATGGAAACAATATCATAGCAGGAAGGGATAACTGGGTCCATGGAAAGGTACCTGTTTTTGCTTCCCATATTCGTTTAACAGGTGCAAAGTTGTGGAGAGTCAGTCATTTTATTCGGGCTTCGGAACTTCGATGGAATGCAGCACTAATTAGAGACTCCTTTGATAATAATGATGCAAATTCTATCCTGTCTGTTGAGCTTCCATCTAGTTCAGTTTCAGTTCCAGACCGATTATATTGGCCTAAAAACAAAGTTGGGAATTTCACAGTCAAAACTGGTTACGCTTTCTTACAAGAGCAGCTCACTGACCAGGATGCTAGTTTTGGTTTTAGGCAGAATAGGTTTGTTCCATTTTTTAAATTACTCTGGGATCTTAAAATTCTTCCAAAATGGAAGCTTTTTATATGGAAGATAATGGTTGAGGGGCTGCCAATGAAAGCTAGTCTAGAGCGGAGAGGAATTTCGTTAGATATTTCGTGTGACCTATGCAGTGACTTTTCTGAGGATGCGCAACACATGTTTCGCCATTGTAAATTGGCTCAAGATGTGTGGAGGAGTAGTATGTTAGGCATCTACTCAAATTTTAATGAGAATCATTCTCTTCAACAATGGATTCTCAACTATATCCAGCTTTTTATTAGCGAGGATGGCAAGTACAGTGATCAAGTAGTCACTTTCATAGGGATCTTGTGGGCATTACGGGTTACGCGAAATTCAAGAGTTTTCCGTTCTGAGACTGGGGATATTCAAGAAGTTCAAACCCAAGTTACTTTAGCTTTGAAGGAGAATGCAATCTACATGCATAAAGATAGTGAAAATTGGGGTGTTCCACACACCACATAGCACATGCAAACCTACCCACCGGGGTTCTACTTTACGAATATAGGTAAGGAGATTGCTTATATGCCAGGTACGGTTATATACATTGATGGAGCGTGGAACAAAGTCACTTCAAGAGCTGGAATGGGATGGATCCTTCAACAACCACAAACAGCGGAGACATGAATTATTGGAGGTTGTGACTATGGTCTAGGGCATTCAGCTTTACATGTGGAATCGATGGCTTGTCTGCGTGATTTACAATGGGTAACGACTTCATCAATGAAGGACATAGCAGTATATACTGACTCGGCGACGTTAGTCTCTTTCTTGCAGGGAAAGGTTAAGTCTTATATATGTGTTCGTTGGACGGTGAACGCGATTCTCGAGATAAGAAAATAATTCAAGAGCTGCATGATTAATAAGGTAGATCGACGTGATATATAGGCTGCTCATGATCTGGAAAGAAGGGCAACAAAGGAAGGATTGCAATTCTCTTCACCATTTGGTGTTAGGCCAAATGGTTAATTTGTTTTTCAGTTTTTTCTTTTCCGTAACTTTATCCTATGTCAAAAAAAATAAATTATCTATTAAACTCTTTAAATTAATTTCCTTGCAATGCTTTAATTTAGAAAAAGTCATGTTAATAATTTAAGTAATGTACCACTTCATTCAGGAAAACAAAATAGAAATCATAATGTCACAATTAGTCTCGAGTTAAATTTTATTTTTAGAATAATATAAAAATCGAAAATCTCAAAACGAATAATTTCCAAATTTTAGCTAGGGTGAGGATTAATCTTAAAACTATTTAAATAAATTAATAATAAATATTTTAAATTCTCGCCAAATTAAAGTAATTCCAAAACTATAGTCTCAGGTTAGTTCCAAAAGAACTTTTATTTATTTGTTTTAAGAATTAGTTTAAGAGGATGAATATGCTTAACACGAGATTAAGGGCTGTTTAAAATCAGGATTATTACATATAAATAATAATTTCTTCAATATAATTAAGAATATAAAATTTTGGGGCATCACATTATACCTCCCTTAAAACAAAGTTGGTCCTCGAACTTCAAAACATAAAACCTTACGAAATCTGAGTGAAACTTTTTTTTTTGAATATTAGCGTACAAAACAAGGTAATTAAATCTCCAAGTAGATTTTATTTTACAATAGCTACAAAGAACAAACCCAAAAAAGTAAACAAAAGAAAGGCCAAGCGTCCTACATCTAGTGGCCACATTGTGAGCTTTGTCTACTTCGCCCCTTGGGACTTTGAGGATAGTGCATTGCCGGAAAGTGGAGCCTAAGGCCTTGATTTCCTCAATAATACCCATTATTGTTATATCAACCACTCTTCCCGTGCGGAGGTTAGACACTAGAGCAGATGAATCAGTATTAATTCGTAATCGATGAACCTGCCTATCTGAGGCCCAAGTTAGGGCAAGAAGACAAGCTTTCGCTTCTGCATGATCTGAAGAGACTGCCCTACCATGTTGGCCTGCCGACTCCTCTAAATCTGAGAAATGATTAGTAGAAACCATCATTCCCCATCCCGTCTTTCCAGTCTTCTTGTCCCACGACCCATCAACCTGCAAAATAAAATCATTATGTAACTCTTTTTCTTGTCCAATGTGCACCATATTGAAACCCGGAGGCTCTCTTGGCCCATCTGATGACGAATCTTGGTTCCACACTCTAAAGGTATCCGCTTCCTTCAGTTGACTCTCCAAGGCTTCCAAAACCGCACCCGGGTGTCCCCCCTCCCCTCTAAAAATTCTTGCATTCCTCGTTTTCCCCAAACACCAAAGAAAAGCAATAAATCTTTGAACACGGCCTCCGTTCCACCCATCCTCGCTATGAAAAATCATGATATAGCTTCGTACCCATTTTTTTAATGGCCACGATTCATTTTCTGAAGGATCGATTTGAAGTGAACTAGACATCCAACTCAAATGAGAAACCGAACAAAATCTCAAAACATGTTGCAAATCTTCCTCCCGAATGCCACAATAGTTACACTCGGTATCACAATCCAAACCTCTTCTCACTAAATTAGCCTTCACAGCAAGACCATCATAAAAGTGTAGGGGAATACAGTTAAACATAACATGTGCGGAAACAATCCCCAAAGCCAGGAAGCATGTATAAAGCACAGATTAAGCAGACTTACGTTTGAAGCGTGTTTTCCACAAATTGTCAATGAACACGAACTTAGAACTCCTGTTGTCGTTCCTCTACTTGGTTCACCGACACGATCAGATCCGTCTTGATTATCGTAACTTAGACAATCGATCAAGAGTTTGTGCTTTTGGGATGAACACACTTTGGAGGCACAGAGAGAATTAGGGTTCTCTGTTTTTCTCCTAGGGTTGTGTGTATGAATTGTGTTATGTTGGAAAAGGGGTTAGAAGGTTATTTACATAACCTTACTAACCGACCGAGCCATAAGGCAAGGCCGGCCAGCATCATCCGCGCATGCCCACACGCGCACAGCCAGGCGCTGGGCCTTGGGCCGCGCTGTGTGCGTTGCTGCTGCTGCCATTTGCATGCGCGCGCGCCCAGCCAAGGCGTGGGCCTTGCGCACTGGCTCGCTGCTACGCCCAGTGGGCCTTGCGCGCTTGCGCGCCTTGGCTCGTTGGGCTGGCAGCGTTGCCCCTTTCTTATCCGCGATTAAATATATTTCCGATATATTATTTATCGTTTCGTATACGACGAATCACCGTCGTACGATACGATTTATTCGTTTCGCCTAGCTTACGAATATTCGCGATACGATATACGATTCTGATGCAAGGTTGTATCGTATAATACATTTTCCAACTAATTCCCGAAAAGCTATTAAATGAATTTCCGATTCATTTAATCCGGTGATCTGTTACGTGTCATTGGTGTGACCTTGTAGGTTCAGTCAGGAGTAAGCTGTGAGTTTAATATCCATTAGAACTCACTGATCGGAAGCATTGCTCCAGCTAGCTGTTCCGATCACTTGATCTCACTGAATTAATTGTTCGCAATTAATCTGAACCTTGGTATTAGACTTCATGCACCTTGGGTGAAGGACATATTTCCTTCAGTCTCCCACTTGTCATTCAGACAAGTGTGCATTCATATTCCTTTGTCGCTTAGTGTTACTT
The DNA here is from genome assembly GCF_020520425.1 of Spinacia oleracea. NCBI lineage: Eukaryota > Viridiplantae > Streptophyta > Magnoliopsida > Caryophyllales > Amaranthaceae > Spinacia > Spinacia oleracea. The sequence continues at coordinate 19,642,302 of NC_079490.1, forward strand.
ACTGAACATAAGGTAAGATCCAAGCCATCCTTATTAGGTCCAGAAGTGTTTCTCGGATTACAGAGTTCAACTGTCAAACTTTTGCAGAAGGTTAAGCCTTAACCATTCTGAGCACGGCCATGCATTTTACAGTATCTAACTCTTCGAGAGGCCTTGTTACACAACAACACCATATCCTATCAAAGATAGGAGGACAATCCATTCTTGCAATCTATGAACACTCACTTTGATTCATAGTACGCCCGATAACTGCTTTTATAGCCTCCTTTTACGATGCGACGTTTAGCTAGCATCAAAGTGAACTAATTCTCAAACGAGTAGACATAATCGCTCATGTTCTGAGGAACGGTTTCTAATCACCATTAATAAGGACTACCTATGACATGAATTTAATCTCTTAAAGTGTTCTCATGGTCAATCCGATACAAGATCCAATAAGTATCTATGCAAAAGACTCTGACATCCAGTCACTCTAGTTCAAGAAACAGAACTAAGTAATCTACTTGCAATCTAATCTTCATTACTCATTGGTCGTCCATCTTTCAATGACCTGGATTAGGGATCCTTTGTGACTTCAATATTCAAGTTCACTTATGGGTGTTTCTTTGTCGAAGAATCCATCTTGACATCCCATTTGAATGATTTGAATCACATGGACTTATCATTTAATTCTAAACCACAATTAAATGAATATGAAATAATAGATTTCATAAATATGAAATGGTTAAACCAATTGTTTTAAACATAGATCTAACAGATGTTCTAAAACAATAATTAGAAAATCAAAGCCATTCTCCAACATGCTTGATTCCCATGGTTGCTACATGTGCGTTGTGTTTCACTTGTGGCAACGGTTTAGTCAATGGATCCGCGACGTTGTCGTCAGTTCCAACCTTGCAAATCTCGATTTCCTTTCTTTCAACGATCTCTCGAAGTATATGAAATCGCCGCAGTACGTGCTTGGAATTCTGGTGGCTCCTAGGCTCCTTTGCCTGGGCAATGGCTCCGTTATTGTCATAATACAAAGCCACTGGTCCTTTAATGGAGGGCACAACACCAAGTTCTTCGATGAACTTCCGAATCCAAACAGCTTCCTTTGCTGCTTCTGAGGCAGCAATGTACTCGGCTTCAGTTGTAGAATCCGCAATAGTTCTTTGCTTAGCACTTTTCCAGCTTACTGCTCCGCCGTTGAGGCAGAACACAAACCCAGACTGTGATCTGAAATCATCTATGTCGGTTTGAAATCTTGCGTCCGTATAGCCCTTAACAATCAACTCATCTGTACCACCATAAACCAGAAACTGATCCTTAGTCCTTTTCAAGTACTTTAGGATGTTCTTGGCAGCAGTCCAATGCGCCTCACCTGGTTCTGACTGGTACCTTCTCGTTGCACTGAGTGCGAACGAAACATCCGGCCTTGTACAAATCATAGCATACATGATGGATCCAATAGCCGAAGCGTATGGAGTTCCACTCATCTTTCTACGCTTATCAGATGTTTTGGGACACTGATTCTTGCTTAGATATGTGCCATGTGACATGGGTAGATGGCCTCTCTTGGCTTCCATCATATTGAACCTAGCTAGCACTTTGTCAATGTAAGTGCTTTGGCTTAGTCCAATCATCCTCTTAGATCTATCCCTATAGATCTTGATGCCCAATATGTACTGTGCCTCTCCTAAGTCCTTCATTGAGAAACACTTTCCAAGCCAAGTCTTTACAGACTCCAACATAGGAATGTCGTTTCCAATAAGCAGTATGTCGTCAACATACAAGACTAGGAATGCAATTTTACTCCCGCTGACCTTCTTGTATACACAAGATTCGTCCTGATTCTTGATGAAGCCAAACTTATTGACTGCTTCATCAAATCGTTTATTCCAACTCCTTGATGCATGCTTTAGTCCGTAGATGGACTTCTTAAGCTTGCATACCTTTCCTTGGTTCTTTTGATCGACAAAACCCTCCGGATGTGTCATGAACACAGTCTCTTCAAGAACACTATTCAAGAAGGCAGTTTTGACATCCATTTTCCATATTTCATAGTCATGAAAAGTGGCAATCGCAAGGATTATCCGAATAGACTTAAGCATCGCGACAGGAGAAAAGGTTTCATCGTAGTCAACGACGTGAACTTGCCTGTAACCTTTTGCTACAAATCTAGCCTTGTATATGTGTACAATTCCATCTTCGTCTTTCTTCAATTTGAAGACCCATTTGCATCCGATAGGTGTGAACCCATCCGGCAAATCAACCAAATCCCAGACTTGATTTTCAGACATGGAGTCTATTTCATATTGCATGGCCTCTAACCATTTAGTGGAGCTTGGGCTCGTCATATGTAACACCCCGAACTCTAATTCAATTATTAAAGCATACTTAGCAGCGGAATTAACATAATTCGGTCGGGACATTACCAGCCGTAACTCCCTCTTGGGAATTACAAGGCAACCATCAATCATAAGCTATTAAATCCTCCAAAATTAACATAATAATCCTTTATATTCCCAAAGTAAAAGTACATAACGTACTAAAAATCTTTAATTAAACTATTAAAACTTAGAACATTAACTAGGTGAATATTGTTAAAGTGAAATCCTCGCCACTACTCGTTTTCATCGTTCCCAGCAGTACCTAAAACAGAAAACAAAAACGGTGAGCCGAAGACTCAGTAACGAACTATTCTAGCAACGTAAATTCATTTCAATTCATTTTATTTAATAACACAGGGAGAGTAGAATAATGTAAAACATTTTATAACGTCCTTTATTTAATTCATTCATAACTTTTGGGTACACATGCTAGCCGTGGCAAGTATGACATGGTGGAACGTCTTCCACGATGGACCGCTGTCCATAAAACATGGGGCCTTGGCCCGAAAACATGAGAGCCTTGGCTCAATGGGAGGATGCCCCATGGGTACATGCATGACCGAGAATCGTAACCTGTGAACATATACTGTCAAACGGACTAGGCCTTTCACTTTCATTTATCATGTTTCGTTTAATTTTACATTTTAGCCTTTTACTTCATTTGAAGTAACATAATTCCTTTAGATCATGTGATCGAAATAAAACATCATTTTGATCCTGGGATCAATAAAATATCATTTCATTCATGGCATCATATAAGCATCATTTTATAAGAATTTCAATCAATCATATTATAAGAAATAATTCCATCAAATCATATTATAATAAATAATTCAATCAAAACATAATTCATTTCCCGCAATTCATAAAACATGTCAAAAACATTCAGTTTATAAATCAATCATAACGTTGTAATTTCATAATCGCATTTATAAAGGAATTGCGGGTACTAGCAATAGCCGTTACCTACACTCCGCGATTGCTAAGGCTTTTCCTTGGTTCGTTCGTCCTGAGCTCCGAATCCAATTTCTTTCAAAATATTAAATCACTGAATTAGTATTAAATCGACAAATAATTTAAAATCGATATTTTATAAATAATAAATTTTATGAGTAATGGTTTTATAAATAAATATAATTTCATACTATAATGAAAATATTATTAAACGAAATTTAGTCGAAATATATTTATATATTTCATAAATCGATTTACATAAAAAATATTATATAAATTCGGTTTTTGTTAAATAAAGCTAGTAATTTATTTCATTAAAATCGATAATTAAACCTGAAAAATAATAACCAATTTTATTAGTAAATAATTATATTATAAAGATTATTAAAACATGAAAATTAATAATTAGAGAATCTGAAATTTAATAATTAGGAAATCTGAAATAGTAATTCAATTTTTAACTCACCAAAGGCCCAAATTGAAATAGCCCAACTCAAGTATGGGTTTGAGGTGAATAAAAATCAAGGTTTCACTTAGACACCTGATTTTCGGTTTTTCTGGGAAAGGAAATAGAAACAGGGGAGGGGTGCGAAACAGGGGAGGCACGAAGAGGAGCAAGGGAAAGGAAGGAGGGAGGAAGGGAGGTGGCGGCTGGCTGGGCGGCGCGGCAGGGTTGCGCCGGTGGTTCAGCACGGCAGGGCCGCGAGGGAGATGGTGGATGGGGGCGGCGCAAAAACTGGAAAAAGAGAGGGGAGTGCGAGGGAGAAGACGGGGGTGCAGGGGTGGCGGTGGTGGATGTGAGAGGTGGTTGGAGAAGCTCGGTGATTGAGGGTGGCAGCGAGAGTGGTTGGGGTTGGTGGTTGTGGCACGGTGGTGCGGCGAGGGGAAGAAAGAAGGAGGCAGGGGAGGGGAGCAGGGATGCGACAGAGGAGGGAGCAAGGGGGAGTACGGTGGTGGTCGAGTGATTGTCGAGTGGTGTTGGGGTGCTTGAGGTGGTGTTGAACGGTGGTTGTGGTGGCGGACAGTGGTGGTGGTGGTGGTGGTGGTTGGTCCGAATCAGGGAACAAAAAGAGGAGGAGAATTGAATTTGAATTTGGTTTTTGAGATTGAAATTGAAATTCAATTCTGAAAATGAAATTGAATTTGTAATGTGTTAGTGTAATATCCCTAATATTTTATGTCGCAAAAGTTTGTTATAATTTATTTTTTCTTTGTAAAAAAAAAACAAAAAAAAAAATAGTCTTTAACATTTGAAACTAAAGTAACAAAGTTTTTCTAAATTAAGTTCCGGGACAATATTTCTTTTAAGGAGGGTAGATTATAATACCTTGTATTTTTAACTTTAAGTTTCGGGAGGAAACTTCTTTTAAGGAGGGTAGATTGTAATACCCTATATTTTTCTAACATTAAGTTTCGGGACGAAACTTATTTTAAGGAGGGTAGATTGTAATACCCTGTATTTTTCTAACTTTAAGTTTCGGGACGAAACTTCTTTTAAGGGGATAGATTGTAATACCCTAATATTTTACGATTTCGTAAAATATAATATATAGCCAAAGTAAAGTTATAATTCATATTAAATGATTTTCTGTTTTTAGTTAGTCTCTTTTAATATTTTCGGAAAATTTAAAAACACTATTTTAAATTCAGTAGGACTATTTTTATGAGATAGTATAAATATCCTTCAACCCTAGTATTTTTTTTAAAGCAAAAAAATAGGGGAACGGCCGTTTGATATTCTATGAGATTAGTCTCTCGGATTATTTTCCGTACTCGATCCCCTCTCTTGTGCGTGCACTAGATTTCAAAAGGAAAAAACAAACTAAATTCTTTTGTGATCAATGGATCATGACCGATCTTCTGGTAATTCATTAATTAATCTTCCAAACAAGTATTTTAATTGGCAAGTTGACCAAGCCTTGCTTGCAGTGCACGAGAGTATAGTCTGTTGGTTTTGTGATGCATAATACTTTCGTTTTTTGTCGTGGATTAAGTTCCGAGAAGGTAATCACGCACACTTAGTCTCTTTAAATTATTCGTAATTAAGTATTGATTATTATATATAATCATGTATAGGCCTTTAGAGTTGTTTGTTATATATATTATAAATTTTATTTCTAATTATAAGTGAATAATGTGATAACGTGTATTAGATAAATGCTCAACTCATTGATAATATTGTTGATTTAGATTTCTTATTATATTAGTCACTGTTATTTGTATATGTGTAGATATCTAAGGGTCTAGTTTATTTGTGGATTGATATTGGAAATTTGGATTGGGTCAATCTATATATTCTAGAGTTTTAGATCGTAATAGAGTTTCTTGGCTTTATTAATTAGTAGTTAGTAATCAAGCTTACCCCTTTGAGAGTTTTCCGTATAGTAATTAGTTATAAATTTATAATCGTTTATCCTATCTTTTGAAATTTTATTATATATGTGTTTTGTTTATGTGACATTGGAAGATACATAGTATTAATTTATTATTATGTGCAATCACGATTTAGAGTCATATGAGTATGCATGTTGTGTATGCTATTGGTTTATATATTTTGCTTTGCTATAAATTGTCTAAATTGCTAATGTGTTTAATTGGCTAATATGCACGATTATATTTACATTGGAATGTTAGTTTTAATTTCTTATATGATGCTCTTGCTTGTCTTAGATTATTGATTAGTTGTTTTCGGTTATATTCTCAATGAGAATTTACTCTAATTTGTTTGAGGTTTTACTAGTGTAAGGGAAATATATCATTTGGCTAATAAGGATTAGCGTACTAATTACTATCTTTGTGGGGTTGATCGAGAAATTGACATAGGGTAAAAGGTTGAGGTTAACAATATTATTGTTGTAAGCTTGGAAGCTTGGAGCATATGCATATTGTACTATTGGGAATTGATTTAATTTATTTTGGGATGATAATTGATCATCTTCTAATACCTTTTTCCCTAAGATATTATATGAACCGGTTGAATAGCACATTGTGCTTTATTATTTGGTCGGAGCCATGAGCATGACCCTAGGCTTAATCTACTCCTTTGAGTTAAAAACACTCACTGGGGGGTGTGCACACTTAAGGACTAAGATCTATTTGGTGGTTACATCCAATAGTCCAATACTATTGGGTGGTGGACTAGATTCACATTTTTCTGGTGGTTACATCCAATAGTTTAATATATACTAATGGGTGGTGGACGCGATGCACATCTCTCTGGTGGTTACATCCAATAGTTCAATATATACTATTGGGTGGTGGACTCGATCCACATTCCTCTAATGGTGAACTTATAAGAAATTAACTGTAAACCCTCGTTACTTATTGTTATAGGTACTAGTTTTATAAGAATTGTTTATTAATTTATGTGTTTGTTAAATTATTATTATTATTATTATTATTATTATTATTATTATTATTATTATTATTATTATATGTCTGTTTATCCAATCAGCGTTGATTACTCAGCTTTTGCTGACGTGTGTGTTTATTTGCTATGTGTGTTTGCGGCCATGTCTTTTTCTTATGGTGCCCTGCGACGATCCTTTTGGAATTTGTCCTTTATGGTGAGCAGTCAAGATGATTGGAGCAGATTGATCGTGAAGGATTGTCTTTAGAAGTTAAAGGAGCTCAAGTGTTACCGTTTAGTCTTTTATGACAGTGGTACGGTTGTAAATAGATCACCTAGTAATTGAGTTGTAATAGTTTGAGTTTTGTAAGCCTTAGCACATGACAATGTGGTCAAGTGTGGCGGTGATACCTCCGATTTAGGTGTAAGCTTCCGCAATTTATTATAAAGTCTTTTATATTCTTATTTATTTATAGTTAGTAATCGGGGGTGTTACAAAATGGTATCAGAGCCTAATCGCTCTTTGGGATTGACGCAGAGATCTTCATATCTCAGCGGTTGAGTTGTCTATGATTAAAATGACTAATTAAGAATTAAGTTAAAAAGTTATAGGACAAGCCGCTTAATTGAAGAGACTATCTCTTTCTACGTGTTAGCTATGTGATTCTTGTAATGAGTCTATATGACTAGTTTTGAGTTCGAGGACGAACTCCTTTTTTTTTAAGGGGGATAGACTGTAATATCCCTAATATTTTATGTCGCAAAAGTTTGTTATAATTTATTTTTTCTTTGTAAAAAAAAAAGAACAAAAAAAAAATAGTCTTTAACATTTGAAACTAAAGTAACAAAGTTTTTCTAAATTAAGTTCCGGGACAATATTTCTTTTAAGGAGGGTAGATTATAATACCTTGTATTTTTAACTTTAAGTTTCGGGAGGTAACTTCTTTTAAGGAGGGTAGATTGTAATACCCTATATTTTTCTAACATTAAGTTTCGGGACGAAACTTATTTTAAGGAGGGTAGATTGTAATACCCTATATTTTTCTAACTTTAAGTTTCGGGACGAAACTTCTTTTAAGGGGATAGATTGTAATACCCTAATATTTTAAGATTTCGTAAAATATAATATATAGCCAAAATAAAGTTATAATTCATATTAAATGATTTTCTGTTTTTAGTTAGTCTCTTTTAATATTTTCGGAAAATTTAAAAACACTATTTTAAATTCAGTAGGACTATTTTTATGAGATAGTATAAATATCCTTCAACCTAGTATTTTTTTTAAAGCAAAAAAATAGGGGAACGACCGTTTTATATTCTATGAGATTAGTCTCTCGGATTATTTTCCGTACTCGATCCCCTCTCTTGTGCGTGCACTAGATTTCAAAAGGAAAAAACAAACTTAATTCTTTTATGATCAATGGATCATGATCGATCTTCTGGTAATTCATTAATTAATCTTCCAAACAAGTATTTTAATTGGCAAGTTGACCAAGCCTTGCTTGCAGTGCACGAGAGTATAGTCTGTTGGTTTTGTGATGCATAATACTTTCGTTTTTTGTCGTGGATTAAGTTCCGAGAAGGTAATCACGCACACTTAGTCTCTTTAAATTATTCGTAATTAAGTATTGATTATTATATATAATCATGTATAGGCCTTTAGAGTTGTTTGTTATATACATTATAAATTTTATTTCTAATTATAAGTGAATAATGTGATAACGTGTATTAGATAAATGCTCAACTCATTGATAATATTGTTGATTTAGATTTCTTATTATATTAGTCAATGTTATTTTGTATATGTGTAGATATCTAAGGGTCTAGTTTATTTGTGGATTGATATTGGAAATTTGGATTGGGTCAATCTATATATTCTTGAGTTTTAGATCGTAATAGAGTTTCTTGACTTTATTAATTAGTAGTTAGTAATCAAGCTTACCCCTTTGAGAGTTTTCCGTATAGTAATTAGTTATAAATTTATAATCGTTTATCCTATCTTTTGAAATTTTATTATATATGTGTTTTGTTTATGTGACATTGGAAGATACATAGTATTAATTTATTATTATGTGCAATCACGATTTAGAGTCATATGAGTATGCATGTTGTGTATGCTATTGGTTTATATATTTTGCTTTGCTATAAATTGTCTAAATTGCTAATGTGTTTAATTGGCTAATATGCACGATTATATTTACATTGGAATGTTAGTTTTAATTTCTTATATGATGCTCTTGCTTGTCTTAGATTATTGATTAGTTGTTTAGGGTTATATTCTCAATGAGCATTTACTCTAATTTGTTTGAGGTTTTACTAGTGTAAGGGAAATATATCATTTGGCTAATAAGGATTAGCGTACTAATTACTATCTTTGTCTTAGATTATTGATTAGTTGTTTACGGTTATATTCTCAATGAGCATTTACTCTAATTTGTTTGAGGTTTTACTAGTGTAAGGGAAATATATCATTTGGCTAATAAGGATTAGCGCAAAAACTGGAAAAAGAGAGGGGAGTGCGAGGGAGAAGACGAGGGTGCAGGGGTGGCGGTGGTGGATGTGAGAGGTGGTAGGAGAAGCTCAGTGATTGAGGGTGGCAGCGAGAGTGGTTGGGGTTGGTGGTTGCGGCACGGTGGTGCGGCGAGGGGAAGAAAGAAGGAGGCAGGGGAGGGGAGAAGGGATGCGACAGAGGAGGGAGCAGGGGGGAGTACGGTGGTGGTCGAGTGATTGCCGAGTGGTGTTGGGGTGCTTGAGGTGGTGTTGAACGGTGGTTGTGGTGGCGGACAGTGGTGGTGGTGGTGGTGGTTGGTCCGAATCAGGGAACAAAAAGAGGAGGAGAATTGAAATTGAATTTGGGTTTTGAGATTGAAATTGAAATTCAATTCTGAAAATGAAATTGAATTTGTAATGTGTTAGAGTGAAGGGGAAGGAATGAACTTGGATTGATTTGAGGGAAAGAGAGGAAGGAAGGAAAACTTTTCCTCTTGCTTTGTACGTGGAGAGCAAGGAGAAGAACCAAAATGGGATTTTGGTTTTTCAAGGGCAATTTCGTATTTTCACAAGTTTAGGCTAAAATTTCTGAAATTTGTTGATATTTTTGGAAACTACTAAAAATAGAAATGTTTAGCTAAAATAATTCTTTGTAAAATATCGTTAACGAAAAATAAATAAATTTTCATTTATAAATTTATCGTTAAAAATAAATCGTAAAAACGATTAAAATAACGAAATTCGATTATTCGTAATTATTTAAAACGAAATCTAGCTAATAAATATTTTTAATTTTAATAAATCAAGTTTAAAAATTTCGGGGTATTACATCATAGCTTGCTTGTAAGTCATAGGTTCATCACTATCCAATATGAGAACGTCTAAGTTTTCAGTCAAGAGGACGCCTGTCCATCTGTCCGGCTGAAAAATAGTTCTACTTGACCTACGAGGGGCAACAACGTTTTGAGGAACTACTTCCACTGGCTCTTCTAAAGACCTTGGAGGTTCATCAACCTGAACTTCTTCTAAAGAGTTCTGAGTTCGTTGTTCGTCTCGAATCTCTTCGAGTTCTATTATTCTCCCACTTGTCAATTTGGAAATATGATTTCTTTCCAAAAAGACACCGTCACGAGCAACGAAAACCTTGTTGTCTGACTTGTTGTAGAAATAATACCCCTTTGTTTCTTTTGGATACCCAACGAAGAAACATTTGTCAGATTTAGGTTGTAGCTTGTCCGAAATTAATCACTTGACATATGCTTCGCAACCCCAAATCTTCAGAAAAGACAAATTTGGAAGTTTCCCAGTCCATAATTCGTATGGAGTCTTTTCAACAGCTTTTGACGGAGCACGATTCAGTGTGAGTGCTGCAGTTTGCAACGCATGTCCCCAGAACTGTAAAGGAAGTTCGGCCTGACCCATTATTGACCTGACCATATCGAGTAAGGTCTTGTTTCTCCGTTCCGACACTCCATTCCATTGAGGTGTCCCTGGAGCAGTCAATTCAGAAAGAATACTGCATTCTTTTATATGGTCATTAAACTCATGGGTAAGATATTCACCTCCTCGATCCGATCTTATAGCTTTGATTTTCTTGCCATGTTGATTCTCTACTTCATTTTGAAATTCTCGGAATTTCTCAAACGATTCAGACTTGTGCTTCATTAAGTAAATATAGCCATATCTACTGAAGTCGTCCGTAAACGTTATGAAATAGCTGAACTCACCTCTAGCTTCCGTACTCATAGGCCCACATACGTCCGTATGTATTAGCCCTAGTAGTTCGCTTGCTCTTTCTCCCACCTTTGAGAAAGGTTGCTTTGTCATTTTGCCAAGTGTGAGGGGGTCGAAAAAGCACGAGGCTAATGCGTGACCTTGTCCCTCGTGGGTGTGACGTTTCTTTTTTGTCAAATCAAGTGTAATTGGATTTCCTGTGAGTTTACACCCAATTGACTAGTAATAGAGGAGTCGCCATTCAGTTTTTAACGACAATGAGAAAAACTGACAAAACCCGGTTATCGTGACATAAAGGGAGTGCAATTATGTTTGACCACGACGGCCGTAGGTTCCCTAGTGATCCCTGGTGTGGGGATCTCTCAACATACACCCGCAAGGTAGAGATTGAGGGTTCGGGGGACTGTAACTACCGTGAGGAGTACTCGCTCTTCGATAACTCCAGAGGCAGGATATCCTTACTAGCTCAGCATAAATAATTGAAGGGACATGCATTAACTATTAAACTAATCTGAGTTGATTTTAACAATATGCAACATATAGTACTAGATCGAACGCGATTATCTGATTTAGATTGTTTTAAGGGACCTAGCATGATAATCCAATTTCCCAACATATTATCTTTATTAGGCGTGATAGAACAATCAGATTTAATTAGTTTAACATTTCATAAAAGGGCGAGGAAAGCAATTAAACCATGGAAGAGGGACATATTACGACGCACCCTTGAGAGGTGCGTCACGGTTCTCAGAAAACTAACCACTTTGACTTTGCTATTTCTCCTTTTATTTAATGAATCTCAAATTATAGGACAGGATACGTTCTGTTCGATTTTTGGATCGATTGCGACAGAACGCGTGATCAATTTTGCAGCGTGAGGCTTAGGCTTAGGGGTTTAGAGTCAATACTCAGAATAATAATTGTGTGTTGTGTTCTTTTCACGTCGAACTTAGGGCCCTATTTATAGAAAAGGGTTCATGGAATGATAGAATTTGTAGAACTCTAATCCACGAGGAATTAGGAAAGAACACGTCCCAGGTAATTTCAGCGCCCAGGGCTGGGCGCCGAAGATTTCGGCGCCCAGAGCCAAGCGTTGAAAATAGGGTCTGGGCCGTTTCTTTGTCAGATTCGGACTCTTAGAATCCGGAGTGTATGAGACTTTAATCGAGTCTTTTAGTGCGTATTAATTTTATGATGGAATGCATCTGGGCCCGTTACGAACTCTAGGCTCGTTAGGATTTTAATTAATACGTAACTCTTATTTTCGAATCGTGTTAGGAACAGGATTCTCTAGCAATTTCTATCTCATTTAGGATTTATGTTGGAGTGCAACACCTAATTCTGACAGGTTTCTATCTTTTATGACTTGCCACTTTTAACAACTACCCATTACGGCAGTTACTATTTTTAGCAGGTTTCCATAAATAGCAGGTTTCTATAAATAGCAGGTTTCGGGTGAAATGAAAAGGGGAATTGAGATTCGTTATTTTATAGGAGATGCGTTTCCAAGTGGAGATTTATGTTCTCATCATCAAACCTTCCCTTTCGGGAATGGGGACAAAAGTAGGTGTCTACAGTTAGCCCCCACTTTGACTGAGTCTTGGAATAAGACGATGGTCAAAGTATTAGACGGAGTGCGTCACACAAGCCATGGTGACCTGCTTTTGCGAGCGTCTCACGAGCCCTCGAGTGATAACATTTGACTTAAGGGTCATCACTTGAAGTGTCGACATATCCCTCACGTGTCATTGGGATTTGTCAACGGATAGTATAGAAACTCCCTCACTTTGTCATTGGAAGTATCTAAAGAGGCGTAGAAACTCTCTCACTTTGTCATTGGGAGTAGCTACAGATGTTTTCGAAATCAAAGCTATAAAGTGTAATTGGGCCTGGCCAAGCCCAATCACGAGGTAAAAATGTTTTTAAAGATTCTCATTTTTAGGGTTAGCTAAACGAGAAAACCCCCTTGTTTTTATGGGACGTAAAACGAAGGAAAATCCAGCACATCGTTCTTTTTTGGAAAAACGGAAAACCAATCCTTTAATTTTTGGAAAAAGGGAAAACCAATCACATCGTTCTTTTTTGGAAAAACGGAAAACCAATCCTTTAATTTTTGGAAAAAGGGAAAACCGATCCTTTAAATTTTGGAAAAAGGGAAAACCGATCACATCGTTCTTTTGGAAAAACGGAAAACCAATCCTTTAATTTTTGTAAAAAGGGAAAACCGATCCTTTAATTTTTGGAAAAAGGGGAAACCAGAAAAAGTTATCGCTGCAGCGACTAAGGACCTGCGCGGTTAGTGACGCAGACCCCGCCGGCTAAAGATGGCGAGCCTGTCCGCTAAGGGTGGACACCCCGTCCGATAGAAGTGGACGAATCTGTTTTGAAATTTGTTTATGCTTTTTGAAAATAAGGACCTACGTGGTTTGTGACGTAGACCCTGCCGGCTGAAGATGGCGAGCCTATTTTGAATTTGAAGACTTTATTTTTCGAAAACTGAGGACCTGCGCGGCTAGTGACGCAGACCCCGTCCAATAGAAGTGGACGAATCTGTTTTGAATTTCTTACTTTCTTTTCATTTTGCCTATGTAGAAGGGCTTTTGTGTTTACAACCTGTTGGTGGGTCGCAATATTTCCTGATTAAGTGTGTCCTATAAGTGGGCCCACACTGTGTATATTTTTGTTAACGATATTTTTTTTAAATACCGTTTTTTTTTTTTTTTTTTGAGATTATCCAAACACGGGACTGTGTATAGCGTAGTCTGGGAACATGATTTTAACCTTGCACACTCTTTGTTGGAGTATATATATTTTTTCGCGAGCCCCCAAGCAATTGGGCTCGTCGGTCATTTTTTTGCCAAGAGAGGTAAGTAGCTTATAACGTCTTTTAATCATGTCTGGGGTCATGCTCGTATGTGCGAGTGACCTTTATAGTGGTATGCTATTTTGACGAAGTCGTGGAGTGCGACTTCAGTTTCCGGGCGACAAAGTTTATTTTCCAATAATATTCGGTTTAGCTTGGCCCGGATTAATCTTTTGACAAACAAAAATTTTTCATTTTGAGAAACCAACGACTTAACAATATTTTTTTTTGGTATTTCGAAGAATGACCTTGATATTTATTTTGCTCATATTTGTTTTGAAAAGTGTACACATATATTCCTTGAGACGAGTCTAAGTTTTGACCAAGTTTTAACATTCATTTTTTGATATTTGGGTGCTAAAGGTGCTTTTGGGCTTGATCTTAATTGCAATAGGGCCTCGCGTCTAGCGACACTGTTTTAAGTCCTTTCCTGTTCCGCGTTTTGTGAACTCTGGGCCTTGGGCTGCATTTTCAGCGCCCAAGGCAGGGCGTTAATTATTTCGGCGCCCAGCCGTGGGTGCTGAAAGTCCTCTCCTGGCGATTTTTGGTTTTCGGATTTCTTTACGCGTTTCCGAATGGGATCAGGATGTCACTTGATATCTTCAGCTATATATAGGGGCTAGATACGTCCCTATTTTCTATCACTCTCAATTTTCTTCTCTCTTGTAGTTGCTTAGCTTTAATTCCTCCTTGCTTTTGTCATGTCGATTCCTTCCTTCTCACTCCAACGAGCTGTTAGGCGTTGGCTACGAGCCCTTACTCCTACAGAAAAGGCTTTGTTGAAAGAATACCACTTAGAGGCATTCTTAGGCTTACAACAAATTAATATTGATTATAACTTTCTGCATGCATCCCTAAGCTTTTGGGATTCCGATCATCATGTTTTTGTCTTTCGGGGCAACGAAATATGTCCTTTGCCAGATGAATTTGCCGCGATCCTTGGTTATCCTACTAATGCTACTCCTGCCACCCCTGGCACCATTGAAGAGGGTAAAACAACCATAGGGGCTTTCCTAGGACTAGATGCTAACAGACTTGCTGAGATTGTTGTAGGTGATGAGGTTAATTTGGCAAAGCTTGTAAAACATCATTTTAGACCTAGTAACAATATGACCGAACAAAAATTGAACGTTCGAGCCCTTGTATTTTGCTTGTTGAATCATTATTTGCTGTCGAATAACAATGGTGAGTTCGGTGACATAAGGTTGATCCCCTTGATTAGCCAGATGGAAAGTTGCTATTCTATCATGCCGTTGGTTGTTGCCGAGACCTTGCTGAGTGCGGATGAGCTGAAGAAGGATGCCAAATCTGAATATTTTAAGGGGAGCCCCCTATTACTGCAGGTAATCGATCTTTTCCTTGCGCATCTTTTTTTGCATTCTTTTTTACCCGTCCTGCCTGGAGCTGAGTTTCAGCGCCCAGGGCTGGGCGTTAGAATTTTCGGCGCCTAGTCTTGGGCGTTGAAACTGCGCCCCAGGCTTCGTTTTTTTATTTATGATTTTTCGATCTGATCGTACCCGGTTTTTGCAGATTTGGCTCATGGAACGACTTAGGCTCTTAGAAATTCCTGTCGATCCTAAACACTATCGCCCTATAGCCTTGGGTAACCGGAAGTGTTTGCACCGAGGCCAGGACGAGGCCGAGTGGGCCTCCTTTTTTACTCATGGTATCTGTTCTATTAAGTGGGTGGTACCGTGGTGGGGTTTGACTACTATGACGGGGGGTTCTGATATATCGGTTTATGTTTCTTTGTTGGGGCTATCCCGGCCCCTTTACATCTTTCCTTACCGAGTCATGCGTCAATACGGCTTAAGGCAGACCATCCCCTTTTCTGATACGGTACCACCTAAAGTAGCGGCCTTTTCACAAGCACGGGTTTAAGCATGGGCTAAGTATTATGATGGTCTCCCGCGTTGGGCCGTAACTACAAATGGCTTTGTGGGTCTTTCTGAAAACTATAAGTTGTGGATGAGCTCCGTTGATAAAGCTGTGAGGACCGAGGCTCGAAATGGGGAGCAGGCTGAGCTTTTGATACCTCGTATTCGGGTTAGATATGAGGGTCGTGATTCTGCCAATCCTCGCACCCATGGTATTAAGACTGTGAAAGCTCGTCCTGATCGAAAGCGAAAGGAAGTTCCTCCCCGTTCCAGTTCTAGGCCTAAGAAGATGCCTAACATGAAGGGGTCTGCCATTGCTAAAAGAAATGCAAACTCTCGCGGAGATCGTCGCCGGAACAATGTATGGGTTAGGAAGGCTCAGCCGCCTGTAGAAACAGTGACTAATCTAGTTGATGTTGACAATCCTTCTCCTGCCATTGTCTGTGCCCTTGAGGCTGAGCAGGCTGTAACTGAGAATGTTTCTGAAGTCTTGGCATCTTTGGAAGTTAGTGTCCAGAAGCCGGTTCTTATGGAGATTGATATAGGGGCAGCGCAGAAGACTGTGGGGGTGGATCCTGCGAACCTTGCCCTCTACCAGACTTTATTTGATGATCCGGAAGAACTAGAATAGTGTAGTTCCTGCTAGGGTGTAGGTGCCCTTTGTTTATTCCAGTTGTGTTTGTTTTTCCTTCCTAGCACTTTTGTTTTCCTTCTTATTATTTTTTAATAAAGGCGTATTTTTTTTTTTACTTTCGTTTTTGCTTCTCCCCCTTTTTTTTATATTTTATATATGTCTAACACTTTTGCACAATGTATATATATTTTGCTATTTAATTGGACCGAATCCATAAATAGGATTGCCTACGTATCTTTGTTAGAATTAGGTCGCGCGTAGTTCTAGCTAGAATAAATTCTAGGATGCCGGATAGATATGCCCTGAGGTGGAAACATATTATTTAATCGGTCAAAAGAGTGAAGTATCATTATTTCCGTCTGCTGTTTTTTGCCGTAAGCCGTGTATAAAAATAAAATTGTTTTTTGTACGGCTATTTTTTTGGTACGCATATCTAGATACGTGCTGTACCCCCCAAGTGTTCGTTATTTTTCCGTTATGTGCGGATAAAATGACGAACACTTTCTGGGAAGAAAAAAAAGTTAGGCAGGGAGAGAGTTTCAACGCCCAGGCTGGGGCGTCAAAGATTTCGGCGCCCAGCCCTGGGCGCTGAAAGTGATTTCTGGGCGGTCGTTTTTTTGACGCTTTGCTTCACATGTTCTTGCACTTATTTCTTTTCTCTTTGTTTTGTGCTTTTGCTTTTTTTACTCGTATTAAAATCAATTTTGAGGCTATTTCGGAGGCTTTTTTTACTGTTAGCGTGAGACGCATTTTTGTCCGGATTAATTTTTTCTATTCGTGACTCGAAACAGTTTTGAGAATGGGGTTAGTGTGTGGAGGATATGAAGATCTTTCTATAGGCTTTTGAGTGGGCTGAGGTGCGTGTTGATGCCGGGGGCGGCGTTTATTTTTATGAGTTTTTTTTTTTTGAGCAACATTTGTATGGTTTCTTTCACTAGTAGAAAAAACCCTTGTTGCAGCGGGCTTTTAGACCCCTGTTGCAGCGTACATCGTATGCTGCAACTGGGGGGCCTGCAACAAGTATTGACTTGTTGCAGCGTACAATGTACGCTGCGAAAAGTACTTTTTTGCAGCGTACATTTGCATGTACGCTGCAACAAGTCGCAAAATTGTGGCAAAAATATGGGTCTTTTGCAGCGTACAAATTCATGTACGCTGCAAAAGACCCCACTTGTTGCAGGGTACATCTATTTGTACGCTGCAACAAGTCTGAAAATTTGCAAAAATTTTCACCCTTGTTGCAGCGTACATATATATATGTACGCTGCAACAAAGCACTTTTGGCGGGAAAATTTTAGTTTTATTTTAGTTTTGTTTAGGGATACCTAGAGTGCCTTGCACCAAATATAGAAACTTGTCCCAACAATAATAGAATATCGCAACCTGTATAGCAAATATAAAAACAATAACTGGTGTTTTGTATATATATCCCAAAACCAAAGTGCACGTACCATATATATACATTTAAATAAATATATGTACGTTCCAATTTCAACGTAAGCATACATTTCAACATAAAAAATTGTTCTATAACATCTAAACCAACTCGTTCAAGCGCCCTCAGATCAATAATAAATACATGCTGGTATAAAACTTAGCCCATTGCTCACGAACCACATCATTTTCCTCACTAGCATAAGGCGCAGTCTTCGGAGAATAGACCTTTACAAAAACAAAATTTTGATGGGATCATTAGATCGATTAAATGCAAATGAAATGTCACATTTTAACATTCAAGCAACTAATGACAATGTACTAATAGTCTAGAATACGAATCAATTAAGAGTAAGAAAAATTAATTGATTACCTATAACGACCCAAAGTTGGGAGCGGAAATGTCATTTTAGCTCTAAATATGACCTATAATGACCCAACGAGCCTTAAATGTGCATAAATAGGTTCGAATGAGTTTTAGAAAGTTAAAACCATGCATATTAGTCATGTAATAAGAATCAAATGTATCATTAGGTTCTTTAGTTCAAAGTTGGGAGCGGAAATGTCATTTTAGCCTAAATATGACCTATAAGTCTATAACGACCCAATGATCTTTAAATGTGCATAAATAGATTCAAATAAGTTTTAGAAAGTTAAAACTATGCATATTAGTCATGTCATAAGAATCAAATGAGTCCTTATGTTCTTTAGTTCAAAGTTGGGAGCATAAATGTCATTTTAGCCTAAATATGACCTATAACGACCCAATGAGCCTTAAATGTGCATAAATAGATTCAAATGAGTTTTAGAAAGTTAAATCTATGCATTTTAGTCATGTAATAAGAATCAAATGTATCCTTAGGTTCTTTAGTTCAAAGTTGGGAGCGGAAATATCATTTTAGCTCTAAATATGACCTATAACGATCCAGTGAGTCTTAAATGTGCATAAATAGATTGCAATGAGTTTTAGAGAGTTAAAACTATGCATATTAATCATGTAATAAGAATCAAATGAGTCCTTATGTTCTTTAGTTCAAAGTTGGGAGCGGAAATGTCATTTTAGCTCTAAATATGACCTATAACGACCCAATGACCCTTAAATGTGCATAAATAGATTCGAATTAGTTTTAGAAAGTTAAAACTATGCATATTAGTCATGTAATAAGAATCAAATGAGTCCTTAGGTTTTTTAGTTCAAAGTTGGGAGCGGAAATGTCATTTAAGTCAATTAAGTTAGTGCCTAACAATTTACGTAGTATTCCATTAGTTTATATATATATATATATATATATATATATATATATATATATATATATATATATATATATATATATATATATATATATATATATATATATATATATATATATATATATATATATAATTTCTGAATTTCCGATGTTAGATTTTAAATTTGGGAGGAGCAGCCCTATATAATTAAATTACAACATATCAAAATGTACTAAATCTTACCAAATACAAGTTATACTAATATAACTAACATTAATATATCAACAATTATGTTGCAAAACATTGTGCAATAAGGTACAAAGTTGTACAGTACGTGCCAATCATTAATTCCAAATACACATGTCAATTAAGACATCACAAACAAATATTGCTAGCTCATTTCCATTCCATCAGTTCATATACTAATCACATTGATAAATTTATGCAATATTTAATATTATATTGATAAGACTTTTCTTCAATCAATTTCAAATTCGTTACATCTTAAATAAACAACTTGCATTCCCTTTTATTTCATCTTAAATAAGTGACCCTTAATTTGGTTTGCTAATCATACCGCGTAATCCAACCAACTTGCTAATAATACTCTATATCAATGCAGCAATCCAAAATGGGGTGAAATCCGTGAAAACAATAGCACATTAACACCATAAATGGTATAGAAATCCATATAGTCTTATACTCTATATCGATGTTTCTGATTCCTGATAATAAAAACAAAACAAATTCATCATCTACATTGAATCTACAGATGAAATAGAGGTTATAATAAAGTAATGGTTGGTACCTGAAGTTTACTGATAACTTCTTGTTGTTCTCTTGCTCGCCTCGAAGCAGCATCTGATGCTCGTTTTAATTCTTCTTCAGCCTCGGACTGAACCCTTTGTAGTGAAGCTTTCAGATCTGCAGCAGTCTTTTCTCGCTCTTCTCTTCTTTGGTCACGCTCTTCATCTAGCTGTGTTTTCAGTTCAGCTATAGATGCCTTCTGGCGCAACAAGCAAACCACAAAAAGGTTACTTTCTTTCTTAGACAATTACACATTTACACAGAATTTCTTATCCCTGCTTTAGACTACAATCAACAAATTCTTCTTGTAGAAGTAGAAAATAGGAAGAGAAAGAAAAGGAGATAAAAAGAAGTTTCCCCTTGTACCTTTTCTTTGTCAAGATCTTTCCTCATTCTTCTCGTTTCACTTTCAAGTTCTTCCATTCGCTAAATAAGAAGTGCAAAAGGGAAACTAGTCAGCTATGGAAAAGAAAATGTCATTAGAAATTAGCATTATATTGACAAATGAAGTTGAATATAGCACAAAAATACATACTGTTGTTTTGAGAGCAGAAGACTGTTGTTCGACTAATACTTGAGCCTCACGCTGGCGAACTCTGTTGTCAGAGAAGACCAAATTCTGTCTAGTGTCTTCCTGTTAAGAGTCAAATTTTAAGTAACGGAAGATGTAACTGATGCAACCCAACCCCAGAACAAAAAAGGCCCAAAAGATAATAAAGCTTCCACTAGCAAATCCCTATTATGAAACATTTAGAATTCAAACAACCATATTGCACTGCCACCAATTATTGATCATTAATAAATGAGTCCAACCTTAACCGATGTACCTGATAAGCACTGTTAAAAAAGGGTAGCAATCCTTTTGATCTCATCAATGTCCTGATATTTTCCCAGTTTTGAATCTTTGGGTCCAGTTGGATTGTGAGCACACGCATGAAGCAGCAAAATAGCTCCTGAATCCTGATTTAGCTGAACCAAGGTCTTCTAAGAGGCCTGGTGTCCATTGACATTTCGACAGTTACGTACTTACGTACAAGTGCACAAATTGGGTAGGGAAAAACAGCAGTTCATCTATTAGGTTTTTCAGAGAGTATATTTATCACAACTTAGAACTTAGAAGAGAGAATCATGATTATGGATTTATGGGTTCAACAGATTTTTATCAATTCAAGTGACCATTAGTTGAGTAGCATATATGCATCATGATCATACGTACAGCGGTACAGTCGTGTTTGGCATTAAATTATCCATTAAATGCTCAAGGAGTCATGGTAATTACCTGTCTTCACCAAACATCAATTTAGCACTCAGTTTATTTAATTCTGCAAGCCCATTGATTGGGAGGTATTCTTTAACTCGAGACCTACACAAAAGAACATATATCGATCATTTTCCTTATCTAGATAGAGATTCAACTTATACTTACACGGTTACACCACCTAAAAGACTTGCCTATCATTAATAAGTTGCTGCTCAGCTCGTCTCACTACATTTAAAACCAGAGGTTTACCTTCCTGAAATAAGAAGGAAAAGCTATTAAATCATTAACACAAGTCAGTAATTTAAAATCTAAAAACTTATCAACATTAACTGTATGGAAAACTAGCTTCTCTGAGTAAGAAGAACCGGCCATCTATTTGTTTCAATCACTTTGATCAAATTTTCAAGGAGCATAATCTTAATGCAAATGGTAGTATTTGGTGCGCATTTACCAGAATCTATTTTAAGAAGCTATTGTGAAGTTAGGATATAGAAAACTCTGGTCATGGAGAACAAGAACTACCCTTAAACCTGAGATGTGAAATATCTTGAATACCGCCAGCTCACAAACTCATGATCAAATGAATATGAAAGAAATATGTACCTCAGTTCGATAAGCACCGACACCTCGATACAACTTTACAGAACTTGGGTCTTCGTTGTATGCAACAGTTACCTGTTAGTAGCATTTTAAACCGAAAACAAGTAAGCTCAGCTAAACATCCATGTTACAGAATACCCAGACTATGTACTTTTCAAAAACAAGTCTGTAAGAAGGAAGATGGTAGGGAAAATTACAGCAGCAAACGAAAAAAATGTCTACATAAGAACCTCTCTATTTTAATAAACACCATCCCTCCAAAACCGGAGAGATTTTGAGGGGAAAAATGGAGCTGACCTTCCCCCTCCCCTTTCTCTCCCCTTCCTTTCCCTTCTATCAATCTATCCAAACACACTGTTAGCTCATAATCTTTCTAGAACCACTATATGTCCAACTAACAATGAAGTACATCAAGTCCTCATCACTTACATGATCATGGAACACAATACATGTAAATCCTACTAGGTACCTAGCCAAATTTACCCAAAAAAAACACAACATATGTCTTACACCATATTTCTTCTTCACCAAGGGCCAATCATATATCCTAAATTCAAATAATTCGGGTTGACATAAAAATTGAAACTTCAAGAGTTGAAGTGCCAACCAGTTACAGAATATATTAGAAGCTAGAATTCAATTTTCTGTGCAGAATTAATAGCCACGTTGACAGTGTAATTTAAACTAGTGATACGACAACTAATCCGGGATGGAAGTTGTACATGAAACATCTCAAATCAAAACTAAAAGAAGCATATGAAGCATGTCATCAACCAACTCCAAAAAATTGCAAAAGCTGAAATCTTTCTGTAAAAAAAACTAATACAAAAAACTAAAACAAACCCATTAATCAAACACAAATAAAATTCACCAAATGTCCAAAAAATATAATTAGATATATCAATACCTAAATGCAGTTGTTGAAATCCAGACAAGTACGATGATAGATTCCTGCAGGCAGTACGATCATTGCCCCTTTCTTCAACGATATGCGTATCTACTCATCTTCACAAATTAAGTGCAAAGAACGACTTGAACAACTAGGTAAAAAAACAGAAAAAAAAAAAACAGAATTGTAAAACCCTAATTCTGAAAACGAAAATCAAGAGGGGACAGGAAGATAATTACTTGTTGCGGCAAGGACAGTGACGGCCGAGCAAGCACCGGAGAACAGGTCGTTCTTTCTTGGAACCACCGGTCGAGCTAGCTGAGTTTTCAGCGACTAGGAGAAGTTGTGGTTCAGCGCGGAGAATGTACAGGACGCGACGGGGGCGAGAAAAGACACTCACCGGCGAGGAGAGTGACGGCAGAGCCGAGCAATCTGAGTTCGACGGCGACGCAGGGCAGAGCAGTCTATGAGTTCGACGGCGACGCAGGGAATTGTAAACCGAGGAAGAAGCTTGGAGTTGAGCGCAGGGAACTCTAAAATTTTGAGATAGATATTTTGTAAAATGAATTAATTATTCAACAATAATAGTACGGAGTATTACAGCAAATAAATTTTGTTATACGAAACTGTTGCAGGGTACAATGTCATGTACGCTGCAACAGTATATAGCTATTGCAGGGGGCTTTTAATACGTACGCTGCAAAAAACTCTTTTGCAGGGGGCAATTAATTTGTACGCTGCAACAACTCTTTAAAGTGTTTGACCCGCGTTGACCTACTGCTTGTTGAAGCGTATTAACACATGTACGCTGCAACAAGGGGGTTGCAACAAGGGTTTTTTCTACTAGTGTTTTGCTTTCTTTGGGTTGCATGGGTTAGATCCTTATGTTTTGGTAATATGATAATGTGGTTCTCTTTTGGGGTTTGATGAATTTCGATGTCACGATTCAAGACCGAGTGGGCCTTGTTTATTGGGCCTAGAGTGGGCCGCCTCTTTGTAAGTACGTTTGGTGCTCTTTTAGTGGTAGGAATAAGGTTTTTAGGAGGAATATTACGCCTTTATTAATTCGAAAAGTAAGGAAAACACACTGAAATAAAATTAACCTATATTCTAAGGGGTCTTAGGACCATCTAAAGCCTTTATCTTTTCTACCAATCTAAAGAACTACTAGGCGCTTTTTACTATGGTGCTCTATATGGCTCAAGCCTTAGGTTTAGCCTCGTAAAACTTTGGTCCTTCACCGGTACTCATCTTGAATTCTATTCCTTTTGCGTTGACCCACTGATATGTCTTCACCCATCCGTTCTCGATCTCTTCTAGTGTTGATGTAGGAGAGATTAACCGGGTTGATCGAAACCTTCATCTTGTAAAGTTAGGGTAGTCATCACAGTCTCGTCCTCCATAGGCCTCGATTCGTTAAACAATGTCCATAGAGCCTGGTTGTGCAATATTTCAGCTGTTTTGGTCTTGGTGAGGTGGGGTGCCTCATCCAAGGTGTGGCAGTCGTGGAAAATTTCAAATCCGGGTTTTAGCAAGCCATCCTGAACGAAGGGTTCAGGGAAATCACAGCATGGGTGTTCTTCTCCTTCCCGGATGAACATCCCGTTAAGGGTCCTTTGATATGGGGGAAGGAGGGTGGTTTGTTTGGCCTTGTTGAGGCGTAGCCTAGACAGACGGTCAGCAATATCTTCCTCCGTTGGTTCATAGCCTAAGCCAAAGGGAGTAGATTTGTTGGGTAAAGGATGGAATGTGCATTCCTTCTTCCTTATGCCCAATGGGGTTCCTGGGAAATAACCTTGAGCTAACAGCATTCTAGGGAGGATTCGGGATGCGCGCGGGTCTAGGAATGTTGGATCATAATCTTCGACGAACTGGATTGCTTCATCCATTTGAAACCCATAAAGGTCGTCTGCAGTTTCGGCCGTTCCAACCATAGTACAATTGACGTCAAGGGGAGGGGCGCGGATTTCCAGTATTACCCCGTTATGGTTAAGTTTAACCATTTGGTGCAAGGTAGAAGCCACACCTCCCAAGTCATGGAGCCAAGGTCGCCCCAAGAGGAGGTTGAAAGTGGGCTTGATGTCGATTATTTGAAACTCCATGGTGCGTGCCACAGGCCCGGTTTGTATGGTAAGGTTGATTTTTCCCATCACAGGCCTTCGAGAGTTATCATAGGCTCGTACCCCTTGCGTGGAGGTTTGGAAGTCATCGTTTCCTAGCCCCAATGGGCGTTTCACAATGGGCAAACGTTAACCGCTGAACCGTTATCTACGAGCGCTAGGGGGATGTTTTGTCCTTTGCATCCGACCACTAGATAGAGGGATTTATTATGAGCACCCCCCCTCCTTGGGCAAGTCTTTGTCAGTGAAAACTATGGCCTTTTCTCCAGCATCTCTCGTGACGTGGCTAGCCAATGAGTCAGGTGTGATATCTGTAGGTACCGAGATGAGGTCAAGTGAGCGGATAAGCTTTTCGCAATGTTCCTTTGAAGTACACATGAGGTCCCAGATGGTAATCTCGGCCTTGGTTCTTTTTAGCTGCTTCAAGAGAGGATTTTCAATGACTTCCGCGACGGTGGTGTGCCGTCCATTCTCAGGAGTTTGTCTGACTGGTATATCGTCCATAGGAGGTGGGCGAATATCCGATTGATATATCCTTCCGGATCGGGTGAGATTGTCAACTTCGGGTTCCTGAGGGGTGGTGTCAATGATAGCATACCCGGGCCAAGTTTCAGTAAAGAGGTCCTGGCCCGAGACTTGAGACAGGTAGATATCTTCAGCATCATCATCCCACACACCGCACACTTCTCTCTCGATTCGATCCATAGGGACCACAGCGAGTGGTGCACCTTGAGGTGTAATATACACCGTAGGGTCGAAGTTCTCATTTTCTGGTTGGTCGAGAGAGAGGTGACAAGAGCCGAGTGGGCTTTTGTTGTTGTTGGGTTTGCCAACCTTAGGGAGCGGTATCACTTCATCCTCTATCATGTCCTGGATCGTATGTTTTAGGCTCCAGCAGTTTTCAGTGTCATGCCCATTTCCTTGATGGAATTTGCAGTAAGTACCTTCGACCCAATATTTGTTCTTGACAGGAGGGTCACGGGTAGGGCCTATAGGCCTTAACTTTCCTTGATTGGTTAGTCTTTCAAAGGCTTGTACCAAAGTCGACCCGAGTGGGGCAAACTTTCGGTCTCGGACCCATCTTCCAGGGTTTCTTCGGGCGGGAGTCTCCTCTACGGCATGGACTTCTTGGGCTTGGGATGTGTTGCCCCTATTGTAGGCGTTGCTTTTGTATGCGGGTTTACTTTGTATTGTTTTTGCGAGGTCATCCTCGATCTTTATTCCCACATCATAAACTCTTTTGAAAGTGTCAAGTCTCAGGTACCTAAGGTGTTGTCTGTAAGCCGGGTCCAGGTTGTCAATGAATTTTTGGACCAATTCTGTTTCGGGAGGCCTATTGATTAGTTGGGCCGCCTGGTCCCTCCATCTAGCAAAGTAGGTTGTGAAACCTTCATTTTTCTTTTGGAAGAGAACTTTCAGCTCGCGCATGGTGACTTGAAAATCCATGTTCGACGAGTATTGCTTGATGAAGACATTGACAAAGTCTTCCCAAGTGGGGAAGAGCTTAGGGTCCTGGTGGTAGTACCATTTGAGCGGCACAGGTTCCAAGGACAAAGGAAAGGCAGGTAAATACATGGACTTGTCCACGCCTTTCAAGTTCATAGCATTCACAAAGCTCAATAGATGATCACGGGGATTGTCCGTGGCTTTAAACTTTGGTAAGTGAGATGAACTAAACTTTTCTGGTAGTTTGCCAGGAAAAGGTTCAGGATCAAGGGAGAAGTACTTGCTCCCCATGGTTTGCTGTAGGACCATTTTTTCAATCCTCTTCTCGTTATCGAGGTCATTTTTGGCTTGTGCAGCCGTTAAGGCTTCGTTTTCCATTTTCAGTTGGCCCATGAGTTGGGTCATTTGGGCCATCTGGTCTCGCAATTCTTCGATGGACATGTTTGAGGGTGCGAATCGAGGTTGGGGAAGCGGAGATCCTTGAAATGAGGGATGACGGACGGAGCTTAGAGTCACTAAACCTGGTGTTGGCGATGTATCTTCGAGACGCACTAACCTTTGATTTCCCGATCGGCACCAAGTGGCAGTACCAGTACTATGCATAAGATAAGCTAAAGTTTAGGCCCCAAAGTTTCAAGCATTACTTAGTCTAGACTTTGACTCTCTCTATTGGTTTCTTTGCTCTTTCTTTTGTTGGTACACTTTTGGTTCTTTCTTTTGGTCATTCTTTGGATTTTCGAAACACTTGTCCATTGTGACATTCATAGTTATTGGCATGTTCGGTTTTGGTGCCGAGCATTGTCGTCGTAGGAGGCCTAACAACGACTCGAAGAGTTATTTATATAGTCGCTTTAAGAATCGAGTGCTTTTCATACGCCCTTGCAGCAATTTTTTACGAATGGTTTTTTTTTTGCTACATATTTTTTGCGCGGGCACCGAGGCTGCTGCGCCTGACCAAAAGTCCAGGCAGCAACTTCAGCGCCCAGCGTAGGGCGTGAGAAATTATGGCGCCCAGCAGGGGCGTTGAAAATGTGTCCTTGGTTGGTTCTCGTTTTCTGTTTACGTCTACTTTTGTTTTTGCGACTTTAATTTTGCGTGCTTTCCTTATAACGTCCTTTACGCGTTGTGCAGCGTTTGTGAGATTCGTTACAGGCCATCCCGAGCGTCGCTTATTTTTGTGGCGATCGTTCGGGTTTGCGGAACACGTATTTCGGTATAATTCTTTGGCCAATTGGTTTATGAATGTTTGGGCAATTTTTAAGGTCGTTGGTTTTCTAACATTGTTTGTCACACACAATCACATATTTCGCTACACATAACTAACATTACATCATGAGGCAATAATAATATGTCATGTAGTTTATGATAGGCTTATATGGGTAGTATTTGCGCCTGGCTTGGTACCGCTTCTATCGTAGATCCAACACATGCCCCGGTCGAGGTAGTGCCTTCAACAGACGAATTTCTCCCAAGAGGCCAAACACGATGTAAGCCAAGGGGGCATGCACCAATGAGAGGGACCTAATGGGCGAGCGATTGGGTTTGGGACGGGTGTACTACTAGCGAAAGTGCCGAGTGGACAACATTCGAAGCGTATGCACCCCCCGATTGGCGATGGGTATCCTTAGTCCTAACTCCCTGAGGGAGCCAAGATTCGTTATGCGGTTCTGTCCGTTCACATTAATATGCTGATTTTCAGGTCGTCCCAACTTGATGGGGAAATAAGAGGTAGGATCGTTTCACCCTTCGGCTATTTTGATTACCTACGAGCACGAGTATTTCCTTCACTATCCCCAGTGGAGTCGCCACTGTGAGGGGGTCGAAAAAGCACGAGGCTAATGCGTGACCTTGTCCCTCGTGGGTGTGACGTTTCTTTTTTGTCAAATCAAGTGTAATTGGATTTCCTGTGAGTTTACACCCAATTGACTAGTAATAGAGGAGTCGCCATTCAATTTTTAACGACAATGAGAAAAACTGACAAAACCCGGTTATCGTGACATAAAGGGAGTGCAATTATGTTTGACCACGACGGCCGTAGGTTCCCTTGTGATCCCTGGTGTGGGGATCTCTCAACATACACCCACAAGGTAGAGATTGAGGGTTCGGGGGACTGTAACTACCGAGAGGAGTACTCGCTCTTCGATAACTCCAGAGGCAGGATATCCTTACTAGCTCAGCATAAATAATTGAAGGGACATGCGTTAACTATTAAACTAATCTGAGTTGATTTTAACAATATGCAACATATAGTACTAGATCGAACGCGATTATCTGATTTAGATTATTTTAAGGGACCTAGCATGATAATCCAATTTCCCAACATATTATCTTTATTAGGCGTGATAGAACAATCAGATTTAATTAGTTTAACAGTTCATAAAAGGGCGAGGAAAGCAATTAAACCATGGAAGAGGGACACATTACGACGCACCCTTGAGAGGTGCGTCACGGTTCTCAGAAAACTAACCACTTTGACTTTGCTATTTCTCCTTTTATTTAACGAATCTCAAATTATAGGACAGGATACGTTCTGTTCGATTTTTGGATCGGTTGCAACAGAACGCGTGATCAGTTTTGCAGCGTGAGGCTTAGGCTTAGGGGTTTAGAGTCAATACTCAGAATAATAATTGTGTGTTGTGTTCTTTTCACGTCGAACTTAGGGCCCTATTTATATAAAAGAGTTCATGGAAAGATAGAATTTGTAGAACTCTAATCCACGAGGAATTAGGAAAGAACACGTCCCAGGTAATTTCAGCGCCCAGGGCTGGGCGCCGAAGATTTCGGCGCCCAGAGCCAGGCGTTGAAAATAGGGTCTGGGCCGTTTCTTTGTCAGATTCGGACTCTTAGAATCCGGAGTGTATGAGACTTTAATCGAGTCTTTTAGTGCGTATTAATTTTATGATGGAATGCATCTGGGCCCGTTACGAACTCTAGGCTCGTTAGGATTTTAATTAATACGTAACTCTTATTTTCGAATCGTATTAGGAACAGGATTCTCTCGCAATTTCTATCTCATTTAGGATTTATGTTGGAGTGCAACACCTAATTCTGACAGGTTTCTATCTTTTATGACTTGCCACTTTTAACAACTACCCATTACGGCAGTTACTATTTTTAGCAGGTTTCCATAAATAGCAGGTTTCTATAAATAGCAGGTTTCGGGTGAACTGAAAAGGGGAATTGAGATTCATTATTTTATAGGAGATGCGTTGCCAAGTGGAGATTTATGTTCTCATCATCGAACCTTCCCTTTCGGGAATGGGAACAAAAGTAGGTGTCTACACCAAGTAAACAAGATTCGCATTGATCAATCTTCTCCAAGTCGAATGATTCTAGAATTCCTTTCCGTTGAAGTAATTCCATGCGCTTTATGTTTATATGGCCCAATCGACAATGCCACAGAAATGTGAGATCCGAATCACCAGTTTTAGCCTTTTTGGTATTTATGTTATAAATATGTTTGCTCGTATCTAGCACATAAAGACCGTTTTCTTGTTGTGCTGAACCATAAAACATTCCATTCAAAGAAAAAGAACAACTATTGTCTTTAAATTGAAAACTAAAACCTTTAGAATCCAAACTTGAAACGGAAATGATGTTTCTGGTAAGTTTCTGGTGATACTAGCTAGGAACATAGTAACAGTTTTCTAGTTCCAAAACAAACCCACTAGGCAAAGAAATAAAATAAGATCCTACGGCTAATGCAGCAATCCGTGCTCCATTTCCCACGCGTAGATCCATCTCGCCTTTATTAAGCTTTCTACTTCTCCTTAGTCCCTGCGAATTGGAACATAAGTGTGAGCCACAACCAGTATCTAATACCCAAGAAGTAGAATTAGCAAGATTACAATGTATAACATATATACCTGAAGTAGAAGCAACGTTCCCGTTCTTCTCATCTTCCTTCTTCTTCAAGCAATCCCTCTTCCAATGCCCCTTCTTCTTGCAGTAGAAGCATTCAGAGTCGGCAGGAGAACGAGTTACCCTCTTCTGTTTACCAGAACTGGCATGGTGTCGTTGGACTTGGATGAGGGCGCAGTCTTGCCCTTACCCTTCTTGCCCTTATTCTTGCCTGATTTCTTGAAGTTCTTGCCCTTACGCACCATAAGCATATCATGCTTATTCTCTTGCTTGAGCGTCTTTTCAGCGGTTTTCAGCATACCGTGAAGCTCAGTAAGAGATTTCTCCATGCTGTTCATGTTGTAATTCAACTTGAACTGATCATATCCACTATGAAGCGAATGGAGAATGATGTCAATAGCCATTTCATTTGAGACGTTAGAATCTAGAGCTCTCATGTTCTCAAAGAGTCCAATCATTTTAAGAACATGTGAGCTCACTGGTTCTCCTTTCTTGAGCTTAGTCTCAAGGATCAACCTTTGAGTCTCGAATCTTTCGATTCTGGCTTGGTCCTGAAACATGTTCTTCAACTCCGAGATGATTTGGTAAGCATCCGAGTTAATGAACGTTTTCTGAAGTTCAGGACTCATGGATGCAAGCATCACACATTTGACATCCCTATTGGCCTGAATCCAACGATTAATTGCAGCTTGAGTTACCTCCGGCCCAGCCTCTTCCGGTAACTCTTCCTCAAGGACATATTCCTTTTCCTCATGCATAAGAACTATTTGTAAGTTCTTTTGCCAGTCGAGGAAATTGTTGCCATTCAACTTCTCTTTATCGAGAATTGAACGCAGGTTGAAAGTATTGTTATTGTTTGCGGCCATTTGATTACTACAATCGAAAAGAATTTGCAATAAATAACCATTCATATAATTCAATAACTTTTAAATAAAAGCAAAACATGCAATCATTAAAGCTATTAAAACATTTCATTCATGCAAAAGCAAAAGCATGGTCCAAAAATGAATGAAACGATTCCAAGACCACAAAAGTCCTAAATCCTTAAGCAGCTTTGGCATGTCTTAAGTAGTTTAAGATTTTAGGTAAGCAAAACCTATTGCTAGTAATCTCCAAATTACTCTTGGTTAATAAATTAATACCATAATTTATCCCATTGCCACAACATAATGCCATTGTTGTTTGAGTTGAAACCACAATCAACGTGCTCCTTTGGGACGCCTTACCACCTAAGTCTACTAAAATAGCACCTCGCTTTGGCGGAAACCTACTATCTTAGATCCCTATATTTTTGTAAGTGCTTGATTTGGAAGGCAATTTTAAACT
The DNA here is from genome assembly GCF_020520425.1 of Spinacia oleracea. Lineage (NCBI taxonomy): Eukaryota > Viridiplantae > Streptophyta > Magnoliopsida > Caryophyllales > Amaranthaceae > Spinacia > Spinacia oleracea. Next base: position 19,673,549 of record NC_079490.1, read on the forward strand.
CAATATTACTTTGGACCTAGTTGTTTCTATGTTGGTTCGATTATTTAGTGAACTTAATCTAATCGATTCATATGAAACAACCTGTTCATGCAAAGCATACATACATTCATACATTCACGCATAATATATATATATATATATATATATATATATATATATATATATATATATATATATATATATATATATATATATATATATATATATATATATATATATATATATATATATATATATATATATATATATATATATATATATATATATATATATATTAAATTGCATAAAGAAATGGTGATCTAGTATGGCCCAAAACATCTTGTCTTGAAACATCCAATCTTCATCACCTCCTTGTTAGCTTGGCATCGCCTTGAATCTTCGTTCAAATGCTAACTTAAAGTTCTAAACTTAGAAATACTTGAAAATAATAAAATTACATCAAAATTTCCATGGTACGCAGACCATATTTAAAACTTTACATTCAAAGATAGAACGGTACGCAGACCGCATTTAACTATCCTAAATTGGCTATACTAGTCACTTGGAGTACCTGCATTACATAAAATATACATTCCATGCATTCACCCATTCGTATGCTAAAACGAATGGCTCATGTAAATATGCAAGTATTTACGTGAATTAATTAAAATTCACGTTCACATAAACGCGTCCTAAAAGATTAATCAATTTCCAAATTATTAATCCTTAGACTTTATTCTAATTAAAATCGAATTTAATTAAAATAATGCGACCTACGAAAATAATTAAAAAATAATTATTTCATTTTAATTTCATTTAGTGGCTCCCACTCAAACCAATAATTATTCCGGATAATTAATTATGAAATATTAAATTAAAACTCGCGGCCCAGCCCAAGCAAATAAAATATTAAATTAAATATCCCGTTAGCCCAAATTAATGTAAATATGCGAAGCCCAACGAAATAAACAATTTTCAACGAAAAAGTTCAATTACGTAGTTGGGCTAGGCTTGCGCCCAGCCCATAGACCTTGCGTGTGGCCTACGAGGCGCACGAGCAAGCTCGCACACCCCGCAGCCTTCGCGCGCGCGAGTGCCCGCAGCTGTCGCTGCCCCTGCGCTGCGTCGTCGTGCATCGCTGTGCTGGACGTCGCATGGCCTTGTGCCTTGCTTCGTCGCAGCCCCCCGCAAGCATTCGCTCGCCCTTTCCTCTCCCAGCGCGCACGAGGCACGCAGCTCGCTTGCTGCTGCCCGTGTCGCTGCGGCTCGGCCATCGCACAGCAGCCTGCATGGCTCGTCGAGCCATACGTCCACCATACACTGTGTTCGTGCTTTTGGTTCGTGCCTACGGACCAAATTAATTAAAATAAATTTAATTTCACGAACTTGCATTAATATTATTTTTCAAAAAGTTACGATTTTTATTTTCGAAAAACAACGATTTTTAATGATTGGAAAAACAACTTCAACCACAATCCAATTTCGTAAAATATTAAATCAAAGGCTAACATTATTCAAATTTTTATGAACGAACGAATCAACATTAAAATTTGAACTTTTAATTAATAAAATCCGAAGCTTTAAATCGTTCATTAACATTTAAATTTCAGATTTTTAATAATTAGGTTTAAGTGCGATTAAAATTAACGAAACCATTCAAAATTTTAATCCAATAATTTTTAAAATTAGCCATTGACCCATGAAATTATATCCCCCTTTCCCAATTAACCGAATTATAAACCAAAATTAATTAAAATTCAATTAGGGTTTCAAATTTTACGAATTGGGGAAAGGAAAAATTAGGGTTTATACTTATCGGAAAAATCTGAAATGTTTACCATAGATCAAGAATATACCCAGCAACATTGTGTCAAAATTTCAAGCAATTCCGAGTAGTTTAGGTTGACCTTTTAATTGAATTACTGTCCGACACTTTTAATTTTTAATGAAAAATTAACAAAAACGCCCAAAAAACGACACTTCGAGGCCTGTTTTTGCAATTCCGTTCCCATGAGTTGATCTTAGAAAATCCTTTTCAATCATATCTATACTAATATATTAAAAGGCGTTTATAAGAACATATATGTGTCGCGTTGAGCTCTCCTTATTGCGCCACATCACCACTACAAAGTATTATGGCATGTCATTGACAACCAAAAAGCATGTAGTAAGGATTGAACACTAGACCTCTTGAATTAAAAGTTACAATTATTACCATCTTAGCTAGCCACAATGATGTTACATCTTTCAATACATAATAAAATATAACCTTTTTAAAATGAATAATAATGAATTAAAGAAAATAACGGAAAAACAAAAACAAAAGGGTATTAATTACTTAACTTATAAATGTATAATTCTTCTCTTCTCAACTTAAGCTTAAAAAACAAAAAAACTTAGGGTAAGGGAGTGTAATTATGAGTGCAGAAGAGGGAAACATTGACAAGAGAATAATAATCAACTAATCACGAAGATCGAAGAGAACTCGACTTTGTTTTGATTTTCGGATTTGGAAGGAAGTTTGTCGCCCGACCACTAATCTTGCATGGAAATTCGATAATGGCACCACCTACGCACATATTTTTAAAAAAGTAAATCCCACTGAAAGTAAAACCCGGAGCAACGCCCGAGCCACAAACTAGTTAGGGTTTTAAAACTCGAAAAAACGAATATTTTTGATCTCGGACCTGATTATTACGCAATTCATCCAATAATTCATAAAAATTCCGAAAATTCAACAAAAAATTCAAAATTTTCGACAGATGCAAAAACAATTAAATCATGCTAAAACATGCTTTGAATACATAAGGCTCATGATACCACTGTAGGGGAATACAGTTAAACATAATAACATGTGCGGAAACAATCCCCAAAGCCAAGAAGCATGTATAAAGCACAGATTAAGCAGACTTACGTTTGAAGCGTGTTTTCCACAAATTGTCAACGAACACGAACTTAGAACTCCACTTGTCGTTCCTCTACTTGGTTCACCGACACGATCAGATCCGTCTTGATTATCGTAGCTTAGACAACCGATCAAGAGTTTGTGCTTTTGGGATGAACACACTTTGGAGGCACAGAGAGAATTAGAGTTCTCTGTTTTTCTCCTAGGGTTGTGTGTATGAATTGTGTTATGTTGGAAAAGGGGTTAGAAGGTTATTTACATAACCTTACTAACCGACCAAGCCATAAGGCAAGGCCGGCCAGCATCATCCGCGCAAGCCCACATGCGCACAGCCAGGCGCTGGGCCTTGGGACGCGTTGTGTGAGTTGCTGTTGCTGCCCCTTGCGTGCGCGCGCGCCCAGCCAAGGTGTGGGCCTTGCGCGCTGGCTCGCTGATACGCCCAGTGGGTCTTGCGCGCTTGCGCGCCTTGGCTCGTTGGGCTGGCAGCGTTTCCCCTTTCGTATCCGCGATTAAATATATTTCCGATATATTATTTATCGTTTCGTATACGACGAATCGCCGTCGTACGATACGATTTATTCGTTTCGCCTAGCTTACGAATATTCGCGATACGATATACGATTCCGATGCAAGGTCATATCGTATAATACGTTTTCCAACTAATTCTCGAAAAGCTATTAAATGAATTTCCGATTCATTTAATCTGGTGATCTGTTACGTGTCTTTGGTGTGACTTTGTAGGTTCAGTCAAGAGTAAGCTGTGAGTTTAATATCCATTAGAACTCACTGATCGGAAGCATTGCTCCAGCTAGCTGTTCCGATCACTTGATCTCACTGAATTAATTGTTCACAATTAATCTGAACCTTGGTATTAGACTTAATGCACCTTGGGTGAAGGACATATTTCCTTAAAAAAGATCTCCCAAACAAAGTATTTCCATTTAGGCAATATGTTCATCTTCCATACTAACCGAAGAACCACTAAGTCATGATCATCTAGAATCTGTGTATCATCCGCATACTTGTTGAATAAAAACTCATAACCTGAGCTTACTGTAAATCTACCTGACTTGGTATACTTCCAATATCTAAAGTCCTCCACTTCCCCCCTCGGAATTTCCATTGCTAAAATGGAACAAGCATCATTCCAAACAAACCTATTTCGAACCAAATCTGGCCTCCAAGAAGATGATTCCCTATCTATAAACTCACTGACTCTCCATCTTGCTGAAGGTCCTATTAGCTGGTTCGAACGGACCTCGGGGACCTTACCTCCCACCCATGCCATACTTGATGCTAACATTTTAGCTCCCGTACCAATTTTCCACGCCAGACCCGCACTGAATTTTCCCTGGGCCTGATAAAGACCCTTCCTCCCCCAAGATACCCCCACCCCTTTCCCCTTATTACCACCTAGAACATTATTACCCTGGCCGTCATAACTGGAGATTACTCTTGTGACCAAAAGTTGTGGATTATGCACCAATCTTTGGACTTGTTTAAATAACATGGCATCATTCAAAATTGTTGCAGCTCAAATGCCCAACCCACCTTCTTTTTTTGGCCGTTGAACAATTCCACGCCCTACCCAATGCAAACCCTTTTCACCCCTTCATGCCCAGAAAAACCTAGTAACTAGGGAATCGATCTTATTTGTCACTGAGGCAGGTACTTTAAACACCTCATCACATGGGACGCAACACTGAGCAGAACCGATTGAATCAAGATTACCTTCACTGGTTGAGAAAGGTGCAAAGAAGACCAAGATAGAATTTTGTTTTGAATTTATCAATGAGAAACTGAAAATCTTCTTTCTTCTTCCTCCCTAGATCAATAGGAGCTCCTAAATGGTTCCCTGACTTTCCAACCTCTCCCACTGTTAAGATAGTTTTAAGCGTCACCCTCAAGTCCTCCTTCATATGTGATGAGAAATTAACATGGGATTTCCTATGAATCAACTGTTGACCCAAAATCCTCCCAAAATCATCAATGATTTTCATTATATTTATACACGACTCCTCATTCCTGAAAAATAACATGGCATCATCGGCAAAGAAAAGATGGTTGATCGAAGGAGCACGTTGACTAACCTTTATCCCTTTGAAAAGCCCAATACTTTCTCCTAGAAGAAGCATACGAGAGAAGATATCCATACAGAACAAGAACAAATAAGGAGAAAGAGGATCTCCTTGACGAAGACCACACTTAGGTTTGAAACCCTTTGGCGTTCTACCATTAATTAAAGCCTTATAAGAAACTGTGGTAATACATTCTGAAATCAAACCAACCCACCAATTCGAGAACCCATACCCTTTTAACACTTTCAAAAGAGACAGCCAATTCACTCTATCATACGCCTTTGACATGTCGAGTTTAATTACTGCGAGGTCCTTCTTCTTATTCGAATTAACGACATTCAACAACTCATGACTAAGTAAGATATTATCTTCAATGTATCGTCCCGGAATAAAGGCATGTTGATAATCCGAAATTAACGAGGGGAGCACCATCTTCAACCTTTTAACCATACACTTTGAGACACACTTATATATTGTATTACACAGTCCAATCGGTCTAAAATGTGTTGCCACCTCCGGAGAAGCCACTTTCGGGATCATAACAAGTAACGCTTGGTTCCACTCTTTTAGAATATGACCAGTCGTAAAGAAACTCCTCACCCCCTCTATTACCTTTTCTCTTACTTTATCCCAAATCTGATGAAAGAATTCAACAATCATTCCATAGTTAATGGTCATAAAACAACTTGGAACCATTAAGGCCCAAAACCAAACATTAAATACTCCCTCCGTCCCAGAATATTCGTTACACTCTCTTAGGCACACAGTTTAATGCGATAAGTAGTAGTGTGGTTATCAATTATTAATTTATTGAACAAGCTAATGTGATAGGAGTTAGTGAGGTATTTTTTTAATTGAATGAGAGAGGGTGTGGGGACAAAAAAAATTTAGTGGGATAAGAGAGACAATATAATAATTGTGGGGTCATTCCTTATATAGAAGTGTAACAACTAATCCGGGACGGACGAAAAAGGAAAGTGTAAAAACTAATCTGGGATGGAGGGAGTAGTTTAGAAAATCCATTAACTAAGGTTTGAATCCATATTGTAGTCACGACTATAAATAAAAGTAGAGTTTATAAAGTACGGAAGTAAAAATGAACTCTCAAACACAATCCCCATGATAACTTCTCCCGCAAGTTATCTCTACAAACATGTTTTATTAAAATCTACTCCCCAACAACGCAAATGTAATGATGGATCATCATAGGGTCATTAAGGCGAAGGCCATGACCGAAAGACATAAAGCACGAAGTCGGCAAAAGCTTAGTACGAACAAGCTAGAATAACATTATATCTTAACGTGCTTCACTCAACGAATTAATAATCCACATGCAAAAGACATTTAATAAACAAGTAAACATGGAGACAAGACTCGACACTTGACACGACTCTTGACTCACAGTTTAATTAAGAAGTAGCTTCGAACGGGTAAAATAAAGTATCCTCAAAAGGAAAGAAAAGGGTGATGGGAGCCAACCATACACCAAATAATAATAAGTCGGACTCCTACCGATAGTCGGGCCATACCGATAGGAATTCCAGTGCATAAAAGCATAAAAAGAAGAATGAAACAACATCTTGTATCATTCAAGGAGTACAAGTTTTCCGGCAAGACTCCCCCCATTGTTCATACTCAAGGTATATACGTTCCAAGAGTTTTGAAGCTCATTCTGAGTTGCACTTTACGTTAATTAATATTTTATGTACAAGGCGACTCAAGACTCAACAACAAAGCAAGCAATCAAACATAAACACTTCATTTTAATCCTTTAGGACTTGTGATCAAACATAGGACTCAAGTGATATTACTCCATTGTTCCTTCTCAAAAACACTGTTTGAGATAACCCGACATTGCCTGTTAACAAGCGGGGTGTGCCCATAGCATGAATAGTCCGTAGTTCAATTCACATAGACTTCCCTAACATACTCTACATGGCGGTAGAATAAATGATGCACTAAGGCATAAACACTTGGCTCAAAGTATGCTAGACATTCCGTACAATAGCATAAACATAACTTGCATGCGAAACACTCATACATGCATATCGAATTGAACAACATGCTTGACATAATTCAACGATTATTAAAGATCATAACATGACTGTTCACAAGGCTTCATAAAGCATTAACAATCTATAACATGCTCGTTCACATAGAATTCATAGATTCAATAGTAACTCACAACATGTTTGTTCACACATCAAACATGAATTCTCAACACTTTAAGCTCACATGATTCACAATCAATACACATCATAAAGTCCTCATGAAATAGGTGGTCAACCTAGTCATGTACGTACCTGGAATACCTAAGTACGGGGGCCAGTTCGCGAATCAAGACTCAAGGCTAGAAATCACCTCCTACAATCAAAATAGGAAAACTTAATTATTATCCGTGTTTACTAAATTTCCAGAAACTTTTATAGATTCTAAAACCCTTGTTTTAGTTATGAAATAATCGTTATTTATTAAATTAATAGTCTCAAGTAGTCAACTCATGCCCTAGAGTAAAACATTGACTTTTTGACCTTAAAATCATTAAAAATCAACACTTTAAATCCTTTAGAAAAATCTGAAAAGTTAAGTTGAATCCCATAATTTAATTTTACATTAAATTATGAAAATCGATTGCCTAATAGGTTGGGATAAATACCCTAACAATAATTAAGCATAAAAATCATGTTTTGGTCATAAAAATCGACACTTTAAATAATTATTAAATCTGGTGTAATGTGAGGGGGTCGAAAAAGCACGAGGCTAATGCATGACCTCGTCCCTCGTGGGCGTGACGTCGTCAGATCAAGTGTAGTTAGATTTCCTGTGAGTTTACACCCAATCGACTAGTAATATAGGAGTCGCCATTCAGTTTTTAACGACAATGAGAAAAACTGATAAAACCCGGTTATCGTGACATAAAGGGAGTGCAATTATGTTCGACCACGACGTCCATAGGTTCCCTTGTGATCCCTGGTGTGGGGATCGCTCAACGTACACCCGCAGGGCAGAGATTGAGAGTTCGGGGGACTGTAACTACCGAGATGAGTGCTCATCGATAACTCCAGAGGCAGGTTATCCTTACTAGCTCAGCATAAATAATTGAAGGGACATGCGTTTAAACTATTAAACTATTCTAAATTGATTTTAGCAATATGCAACACATAATACTAAATCGATCGTGATTATCTTATTTAGATTGATTTAAGGTACCTAGCATGATAATTCAATTGTCCAGGGTATTATCTTTATTAGGCGTGATAGATCAATCAAATTAATAGTTTAACAATTTTATAAAAGGGTGATGAAAGCGATTAAATCATGCGAAGGGACACATTACAACGTACCCTTGAGAGGTGCGTCACGGTTCTCAGAAAACTAACCACTTGGCTTTGCTATTTCTCCTTTTATTTAACGAATCTCGGGTTTCTGAGCAGTGTTCCAGTATTTAGGCTTAATTCATCAGCTACAAGGGACAGGATACGTTCTGTTCGACTTTTGGGTCGATTACGACAGAACGCGGGATCAATTTCGCAGCGTGAGGCTTAGGCTTAGGGTTGGAGTCAATACTCAGATTATGAATTGTGTGTTCCATTCACGTCGGTTTTGAGGCTGGTTTTATAGGGAAAGAGTTCGTGGAAGGATAGATCTTTAGAATCCGAATCCAAAAAGAATTCGGAGACAACACGTTCCTAGGTATTTTCAGCGCCCAGGGTTGGGCGCCGAAGATTTCGGCGCCCAGACCCAGGCGTTGAAAATAGGATCTGAGCCGAGCTTTTTTTCAGATTTGGACTCTTAATCACGGAGCTTTTGAGACTTATCCGAGTTTCTTAGTGCGTATCAACTTATGACGGAATGCGTCTGGGCCCGTTACGAACTCTAGGTTCGTTAGGAATTTAATTAATATGTAACCCTTATTTTCGAATTATAACAGGAATAGAATTCCTTTTGCCAATTGTATCTCTTTTAGGACTTATGTTGGAGTGCAACACCTAATTCTGACAGATTTCTATCTTTTATGACTTGCCACCTTTAACAACTACCCGTTATGGCAGTTCCTATTTTTAGCAGGTTTCTATATATAGAAGGTTTGGCCGAAATGAAAAGGGTGATCGAGATTCGTTATTTTACAGGAGATGCGTTGCCAAGTGGAGATTTATGTTCTCATCATCGAACCTTCCCTTTCGGGAATGGGGACAAAAGTAGGTGTCTACAGTTAGCCCCCACTTTGACTGAGTCTTGGGGTAAGACGATGGTCAAAGTATTAGACGGAGTGCGTCATACAAGTCATGGTGTATGTGACCTGTCCTGTGAGGGTCTCACGAGCCCCCGAGTGATAACATTTGACTTAAGGGTCATCACTTGAAGTGTTAACATATTCCTCACGTGTCATCGGAATTTGTTAAGTATAGAAACTCCCTCACTTTGTCATTGGAAGTACCTACAGATGTATAGAAACTCCCTCACTTTGCCATTGGAAGTATCTACAGACGTTTTTGAAATCAAAGCTATAAAGTGTAACCAGGCCTGGCCAAGCCCGATCACGAGGTAAAAATGTTTTTAAAGATTCTCATTTTTAGGGTTAGTTAAACGAGAAAACCCCCTTGTTTTTATAGGACGTAAAACGAAGGAAAATCCAGCACATCGCTCTTTTTTGGAAAAGCGGAAAACCAATCCTTTGATTTTTGGAAAAGGGAAACCATCTTTTGATTTTTGGAAAAAAGATAAACCACCTTTTGATTATTGGAAAAAGATAAACCACCTTTTGATTTTTGGAAAAAGATAAACCATCTTTTGATTTTTGGAAAAAGATAAACCATCCTTTGAGTTTTGGAAAATGATAAACCGGGAAAAGTTATTGCTGCAATGACTAAGGACCTGCGCGGTTAGTGACGCAGACCCCGCCCGCTGAAGGTGGGCGAGTCTGTCCTGCTGAGGGTGGACGCCCCGTCCAATAGAAGTGGACGAATCTGTTTTGATGTTTTGAAAATAAGGACCTACGCGGTTTGTGACGTGTACCTCGCCGGCTGAAGATGGCGAGCCTGTTTTTTGAAGATTTTATTTCATTATTATTTTTTGTTTTCGAAAACTAAGGACCTGCACGTTTTAGTGACACAGACCCCGCCCGCTGAAGGTGGGCGAACCTGAATTTGTTTTTTTTTTCTTTGATTTGGGACTCGCATGGTTCTGACGCGATCCTGCCTGATCGAGGTGGGCCAGAACCTATTTCATTTATCCTTGGGATTTCTTTTGAGAATTTTTTTATCCATTCTTTTAAGAGCGAGTTCTCTCGAGAAATGCTCGAGTTTAGTTGCAACCTGAATGTGGGTTGGCAACGTGTCTAAATGGACCTTCGTTTCATGGCCGTTTGCCTTTCATGGCCGTTTTCCTTTCATGGTTTTGAACAAGTCTTTGCGGCCCATAGGATGTATGTCACCGTTTAGAACTGGCTTAGTTGTGCCATTACTTGGGTCCTTGCGAAATGACTGGTGGGACCATATGCGAATGTTAACGGAGACCTTTGCTTTGAGGTCGAATCCGTTTTTGAATTTTGTCCAGGCACGGAACGCCGCCTGAAAGTATTGTTTCAACTTGCATCGTATATTTTCTTTCTTTCAAGCCCCCAAGCATTCGTACTTGATGGTTGCTCTTTGCCAAGAGAAGTGCGTATTTTATAACGTCCTCGATCGTGTTTGGGGATCGTGCTCGTAAGTGCGAGCGACCTTTGTAGTGGTATGCTACTTTGATGAAATCGTGGAGTGCGACTTCATTTCCGGACGATAAAGTTTGCTTCATTTTTCAATGATTAATACATCGAGTTTACTTCGGCCCGGATTGATCTTTTTGACAAATAAACGCTTTTAATTTGAGAAACCAACGACGTAATGATTTTTTTTTTGTTCCGAAGAATGACCTTGATTATTATATGTTTTTTTTTATTGCTTTGAAAAATGTACATATTTTTTAGACGAGTCTAAGTTTCGACATTTTCTTTCACTATTTGGGCTCTAAAAGTACTTTGGGCTTGATCTTGATTACAACAGGGCCCCGTGTCTACTAACACTGTTTTAGGCATTTTCCTGGTTCACGTTTTGGAAGAGTTGGGCCTGGGGCTGCATTTTCATCGCCCAGGGCCAGGCGTTAGATATTTCGGCGCCCAGCCTCGGGCGCTGAAAATGCTACCTTAGCAGCCTTTTTCACTTTTCGAGATTTCCCAACGCGTTTCCGAATGGGATCAGGATGATTTCGTGTATATATAGGGGGTTAAGTACGTTTTTCTTTTTCACCACTACCAACTTCTTTCTCCTACAATTATCTAGCTTTATTTTTTCTACTCTTGCCATGTCGATTCCTCCTTTCTCCCTACAACGAGTTGTTAGGCGCTGGCTTAGAGCCCTTAGTTCCACAGAAAAGGTTTTGTTGAAAGGATACCACTTAGAGGCACTTTTAGGCTTACAACAAATTAACATTGATTATAACTTTCTGTATGCCGCCCTAAGCTTTTGGGATTCAGATCACTATGTTTTTATTTTTCGGGGCAATGAGGTATGCCCTTTACCAGATGAATTTGCCGCAATCCTAGGTTATCCTACCAATGCTACTCCTGCTACCCTGGCACTGTTGAAGAGGGTAAAACAACTATAGGGGCTTTCCTAGGACTAGATGATGACACGCTTGCTGAAATCATTGTGGGTGATAAGGTTAATTTGGCGAAGCTTGCAAAACATCACTTTAGGCCTAGTAAAAATATGACTGAACAGAAATTGAATATCCGGGCACTTGTATTCTGCTTGTTGAACCACTATTTACTGTCGAATAACAATGGTGAGTTTGGTGACATAAGGTTGATTCCCCTGATCAGTCAGATGGAGAGTTGCTATTATATTATGCCGTTGACTGTTGCCGAGACCTTGTTGGGTGCGGATGAGTTAAAGAAGGATGCTAAGTCTGAAAATTTTAAGGGGATCCCCCTATTGCTGCAGGTAATTGATCGTTTATTTGCGCGCATATGATTATTTTTTCTTTGTTTGCCTCTGCCTGGAGCTGATTTTCAGCGCCCAGGGTTGGGCGTCGAAATTTCTGGCGCCTGGTCCTGGGCGTTGAAAATGCATCCTAGGCCTTACTATTTTTCTGATCGTACCCGTTTTTTTTTTGCAGACTTGGCTCATGAAACGACTTAGGCTTCTAGAAGCTCCTGCCGATCCTAAACATTATCGCCCTATGGCTTTAGGCAACCGAAAGTATTTGCACCAAGGCCAGGACGAGGCCGAATGGGCCTCCTATTTTACTCATGGCATATGCTCTATTAAGTGGGTGGTACCGTGGTGGGGTTTGACTAATATGACGGGGGGTTCCGAGACGGTAGTTCATGTTTCTTTGTTGGGATTATCTCGGCCTGTTTACATCTTTCCTTACCGAGTCATGCGACAATACGGCTTAAGGCAGACTATCCCATTTGCTGATACAATACCACCTAAAGTAGCGGTTTTTTCATGAGCACGGGTTCAAGCGTGGGCTAAGTATTATGGTGGCCTCCTGCGTTGGACCGTGACTACAGATGGTTTTGTGGGTCTTTCCGAGAATTATAAGCTGTGGATGAGTTCCGATGATAAGGCTGTGAGAACTAAGGCTCGAAATGAAGAGCCGGCTGAACTTTTGATACCTCGAGGTAGGGCTAAGTATGAAAACTTTAATCCTGCTAACTCTCGTGAAAATGGCATTAAGACTGTGAAAGCTCGTCCTGATCAAAAGCGAAAGGAAATTCCTCCCCGTTCCAGTTCTAGGCCTAAAAAGGTACCTAACATGAAGGGGCTTGCTGTTCCCAAAAGAAATGCAAGCTCTTGCGGAGATCGTCGCCGGAATAATGTATGGGTTAGGAAAGTTCATCCCCCAGTAGAACCAGTGGCTGATCGAATTGATGTTGATAATCCTTCCCCTCCCATTATTTGTGCCCTTGAGGCTGAGCGGGCTATAGCTGTTCAAACTGAAAATTTTTCTGAGGCCTTGGCATCCTTGGAAGTTAGTGTCAAGGAGCCTGTTCTTATGGAGATTGACATAGGGGTAGCGCAGAAGCCTGTGGGGGTGGACCCTGCGAACATTGCCCTCTACAACACTCTATTTGATGATCCGGAAGAACTCGAGTAGTGTAGTTCTTGCTAGGGTGTAGATGCCCTTTATTTATTTCAGTTGTGTTTGTTTTTCATTCCTTAGAACTTTTGTTTTCCTTCTTATTATTTTTAAATATTAATAAAGGCGTGATTTTATTTTTCTGGTTTCTTTGCTTTCTTGTTCTCGCTTTGCTTCTCTTTTTTATTCGCTCATTTCCAACAATTATGCACATTATATATTTTTTTGATTGGACCGAATCCATAAATGGGATTGCCTACGTATCCTTGTTAAATAACTTTAACTTAGAATCAGGTCGCGCGTAGTTCTAGCTAGAATGAATTTTAGGATGCCGGATTCGATAAGTATGTTCTGAGATGGAAACATATTATTTGAAACGGTAGAATAGGCGATGTTTATTTTGATCTACTGCTTTGTCGTAAGTCGAAATTTTCTTTATGATTTTTTTTGAGTACCTGTGTTTTGCGCATTGTTTGAGTACATCTATAAATAGGCTATATTTTTTAGTGCATGTATTTTGCGCATCGTTTTTTTTTCATGTTTTTTTTTGGTATGTATATCTGAATACGTGAACACGTGCTGTACCCCCCAAGTGTTTGTTATTTTTCCGTGTATGTGCGGATAAAATGACGAGCACTTCTGGGTAAACTTTGGCAAGCAGAGAGTTTCAACGCCCAGACTGGGGCGCTAATGATTTCGGCGCCCAGCTCTGGGCGCTGAAAATGATTTCTGGGGTGATTTTTGGGCGTGTTGCTTCTTTTATTTCACATGTTTCTTGCTTTTATTTCTTTTTTGTTCTTACTTTTTATTCGTCAGAAATAAATTTTGACACTATTTCGGAAGCTTTTTGGACTGTTAGCGTGAGATGCATTTTCATCCGGATTAATTTTATCTATTCGTGACTCAAAACGGTTTTGAAAACAGAGTTAGGGTGTGAAAGATGTGAAGATCTTTGTGTAGGGTTTTTGGGTGTGTGAGGGGGTCGAAAAAGCACGAGGCTAATGCGTGACCTCGTCCCTCGTGGGTGTGACGATTCTTTTTATTCAATCAAGTGTAATTGGATTTCCTGTGAGTTTACACCCAATTGACTAGGAGTCGCCATTCAGTTTTTAACAACAATGAGAAAAACTGACAAAACCCGGTTATCGTGACATAAAGGAGTGCAATTATGTTTGACCACGACGGCCGTAGGTTCCCTTGTGATCCCTGGTGTGGGGATCTCTCAACATACACCCGCAAGGTAGAGATTGAGGGTTAGGGGGACTGTAACTACCGAGAGGAGTACTCGCTCGTCGATAACTCCAGAGGCAGGATATCCTTACTAGCTCAGCATAAATAATTGAAGAGACATGCGTTAACTATTAAATTAATCTGAGTTGATTTTAACAATATGCAACATATAGTACTAGATCGAGCGCGATTATCTGATTTAGATAGCATTAAGGGACCTAGCATAATAATCCAATTTCCCAAAAATATTATATTTGTTAGGCGTGATAGGACAATCAGATTTAGTTAGTTTAACAGTTCATAAAAAGGGCGAGAAAAGCAATTAAATCATCGAAAAGGGACACATTACGACGCACCCTTGAGAGGTGCATCACGGTTCTCAGAAAACTAACCACTTTGACTTTGCTATTTCTCCTTTTTATTTAAAGAATCTCAAATTATGGGACAGGATACGTTCTGTTCGATTTATGGATTGATTGCGACAGAACGCGTGAACAATTTCGCAGCGTGAGGCTTAGGCTAAGGGTTGGAGTCAATACTCAGAATATGAATTGTGTGTGTGTGTTTTCACGTCGAATTTGGGGCTGTACTTATAGGGAAGAGTTTGTGGAAAGATAGAGTTGCAGAGTTCTAATCCACAAAGAATTAGGAAAAAACACGTACCCAGGTATTTTCAGCGCCCAGTGCTGGGCGTCAAAGATTTCGGCGCCCAGCTCTGGGCGTTGAAAATATGATCCAAGCAATTTCAGCGCCCAGGGCTGGGCGTTGAAATTGCTGTTTGGGCCGTTTCTTTGTCAGATTCGGACTCTTAGAATCCAGAGCGTATGAGACTTAATCGAGTCTTTTAGTGCGTATTAATTTTATGACGGAATGCGTCTGGGCCCGTTACGAACTCTAGGCTCGTTAGGATTTTAATTAATACGTAACTTTTATTTCCGAATCATATTAGGAATAGGATTCTCGCAGTTTTCTATCTCATTTAGGATTTATGTTGTAGTGCAACACCTAATTCTGACAGGTTTCTATCTTTTATGACTTGCCACTTTTAGAAGCTACCCTTTACGTCAGTTACTATTTTTAGCAGGTTTCCATAAATAGCGGGTTTCTATAAATAGCAGGTTTCGGGTGAAACGAGAAGGGGAATCGAGATTCGTTATTTTATAGGAGATGCGTTGTCAAGTGGAGATTTACGCTTTCATCATCGAACCTTCCCTTTCGGGAATGGGGACAAAAGTAGGTGTCTACAGGGTGGGTTGAGGTGCGTGTTGTTAATGGTGGGAATGATGGGTTCATGTTTTATGAATTTTTTTTTTGGTGAGCAACATTTGCATTGTTTGATTTCTTTTCTTTTTGATTTCTTCGGGTTGCATGGGTTGACTTTTATGATTGCACGGATTGACCTTTATGTCTTGGAGGTGCGGATCATTTTATGGATTTAGAGAATTGGTTTTGACGTCACGATTCAAGACCGAGTGGGCCTTGCTATTGGGCCTAAAGTGGGCCGCTTCCTTATATTTTTTGATTTTGTTTTTGCAAATATGATTAGTGCTTGTTGTGTTAGAGCAAAAAAAATTTAGGAGAAATCTTACGCCTTTATTAATTTGGAAAGTAAGGAAAACACACTGAAATAAATTAACCTATATTCTAAGGGGTCTTAGGACCATCTCTAGATTTTTATTTTTTCTATCATCTAAAGAACTACTAGGCGTTTTGCTAAAGTGCTCTCTATGGCTCAAGCCTTTGGTTTAGTCTCGTAGAACTTTGGTCCTTCGCCTGTACTCATCTTGAACTCTATTCCCTTTGCATTGACCCACTGATATGTCTTCACCCATCCGTTCTCGGTCTCTTCTGGTGTTGATATAGGAGTGATTAACCGGGTTGGATTGAAACCTTCATCTTGTAGGGCTAGGGTGGTTATTACAGACTCGTCCTCCATAGGCCTCGATTCGTTAAACAATGTCCACAGAGCTTGGAAAACGGAAAACCAATCCTTTTAATTTTTGGAAAAGGGAAAACCAGAAAAAGTTATCGCTGCAACGACTAAGGACCTGCGCGTCTTGTGACGCATACCCCGCCGGCTAAAGATGGCGAGCCTGTCCGCTAAGGGTGGACGCCCCGTCCGAAAAAGTGGACGAATCTTGTTTTTGAAATTTGAAAATAAGGACCTACGCGGCTTGTGACGTAGACCCCGCCAGCTAAAGATGGCGAACCTGTCCGCTAAGGGTGGACACCCCGTCCGAAAAAGTGGACGAATCTTGTTTTTGAAATTTGAAAATAAGGACCTACGCGGCTTGTGACGTAGACCCCGCCGGCTAAAGATGGCGAACCTGTCCGCTAAGGGTGGACACCCCGTCCGAAAAAGTGGACGAATCTTGTTTTTGAAAATAAGGACCTACGCGGCTTGTGACGTAGACCCCGCCGGCTAACGATGGCGAACCTGTCCGCTAAGGGTGGACACCCCGTCCGATAGAAGTGGACGAATCTATTTTGAAATTTGTTTGCGCTTTTTGAAAATAAGGACCTACGTGGTTTGTGACGTAGACCCCGCCGGCTGAAGATGGCGAGCCTATTTTGAATTTGAAGACTTTATTTTTCGAAAACTGAGGACCTGCGCGGCTAGTGACGCAGACCCCGCCCGCTGAAGGTGGGCGAGCCCTGTCCGCTAAGGGTGGACGCCCCGCTCGCTGGAGGTGAGCGAACCTGAATTCGTCTTTTTGATTTGGGATTCGCGTGCCGCGGTCTTGCCTGATTGAGGTGGACAGGTCCCTATTTCATTTTTTTTCTTGTGATTTCTCTTGAGAATTTCTTTTCATTCATTCTTGCAGGAGCGAATTCTTTTGAGGGATGCTCGGATTTAGTTGCAACCTGAATGTGGGTTGACAACGTGCTTAGACGGACCATTGTCTTGTGGTCATCTTCTTTCATGGTTTTGTGCTAGTCTTTATGGCTCAATTTTGCCATTACCTGGGTCCTTGATTAGGGGACTATGTATAAGTATCAACAGCGACCTTTGTCTTGAGGTCGTAATCCGGTTTTATTTTTTTTGAGGTTATCCAAACATGGGACTTCGTACAGCGTAGTCTGGGAATATTGTTTTAACTTTGCATACTCTCTTTTGAAATATATATTTTCTTTCGAGCCCCCAAACATTCGTGCTTGACGGTCATTTCTTGTAAAAGAGGTTCCTTGGGGATACGCATTCTGTGATGTCCTTGATCGTGTTCGGGATTGTGCTCGTAAGTGCGAGCGATCTTTGTAGTGGTGTGCTACTCTTAACAAAGTCGTGAGGTGCGACTTTCAGTAAGGAAATCAGCAATTTTCGAGTCGAATGGATGCGGCAGGGCCCAACAGAAGTTAGGGCCTTTTTTGAGCCTGGGTTCATTTTCGGCGCCCGGGCCTAAGCGTTGAAATAATTCACGCCTAGGTGGGGCGTTAAAAATGTTGTTTGGGCTGGTCTTTTGAAGACACAGTTGGCCTCTTGGAAGTTCTATGTATTCTCTTCTCTTTTGTTTTTCTTTATTTTTAGAACGTGATGATTTTCTTGAGAAGCCGTAGCCGATTGGTGGACTACGGTGCTTGTCGTTTTGGGGCGATTATTTTAAGGAACTGTTGCTCTTAAGGCGTACAGTTATTGCGATAGTTGGGCGAGTCTATATGGCCCGAGGAACATACCTTGAGGCGTAAGACTTTGACCGTTCTTGTTGTTGTATATTTTTCCTTTTAAACGCGTTCGTGAATGTTCGATACTTAGAACGATGATATGTACGTGCGAACGAGCGTTCATAGAATGGTCGTTGTGTGCGGTTCCATTAATCAGTTTGCTTGAATCATTTTTTTTTGAGCAATGACTGATTTCGAATAGTTTGCTTAGAAGCTTAGTAGGGTTCAGGCCTATTCACGAGGTGGGCTCAAACATCGTGCCCTTTCGATTGTTCAAACATTTGCTTCGAGATTTTTTTTTTTATTTTGCTATGGTTGTTTCGTAACTTGGAGCGCCCAAGTATGCATGTTGGGATGCTTCCTTTTGGCGTACGATTTTCATAGGTTCTTTCGAGAAAGGTGCCTTGGGGTTCTGCTCGTGTAGGTGCGAGCTATCCCTTTCGTGGTAGGTAATATTTTGCTACCTTTAATCCTTAATGTAGAAGTCGTGTGGCTTGCATTTTCAATTTGGGCGATAAGTAGTTTTTGCCTCTTTTACACATGCTCTTTGGTCGTGCCCGCATTAGTGCAATATGCCTTACTCTATTTTTTTTGGACTTGTACCGTGGGATGGTTGAACTTATGGTGCGACGTAGGCTTGTGTGGCCTAACGGCGTGTCTTAGAACATTCCTCCAGGTATTGGGATATCATTATTATTTTTTGCATTGGAGTACTTCATCACGCCTCGTTCAGGTCCTCGAACAAGTGTAGCACCTTCTGCGTGGGTTTGCACGACTTATTACTTTGTTCGATGCGAGGATTCATAGGTGTTTTTTTTCTTATTTTTACATCTGGGCAAAACTTGGCTAGCAGAAAGATTCAGCGCCCAGGCTGGGGCGTCAAAGATATTGGCGCCCAGCTCTGGGCGTTGAAAATGATTTCTGGGCAGAATTTTGATAGTTTTTTCTTTCTTGATTTTTTTTTCTTTCGCTTTTGCTTTGGAACGACTTAGACTGTGTAATGGGCGCTTGTAGGGCGAGCGTTATGTGCAGTAGTTTGATCGGAGTTTTGGTGACTCGCGATTTTCAGTTACCCTTGTTAGTGGGGTGACTTTATATATTCTAAGTAGTGCTTTAGAATTTGGGAGGGGTTGTAGCCATTCTAAGGTTCGTTTTACACGATTAAAGCTTAGGATTGTGCCCTATGATGTATGTATAGCGTTAGCGTCGAGAATTTGCGATAAAATCGTCATTTCGAGCATTTTTAGAGTGTTTTTCTCAAGCCCCCAACTGTAGCTACGGGATTGGCTTGGTGCTATAATGCTTGGCATACGTTTTTATGCATTCATGGTGACATGGATCACGAATAGTTTGAACCAGACTCGTTTTAGTGCGAGGTACGTTCGAGTAGTGATCTTGCTACTTCTCTTGTAAATGTCGTATTGTGCGACATTGCCATGGTCAAGGTAGTCACATGTTGTAGTATGCCTTGGCCAAAAGCTAGGTGCCTTTCTTTACCCATAATCATATTTAGAAATCTTTTTGACTCACTTGCAACATCGGGATAAACGCATACTTAGCTTAAACCAACGACACTTTATTATGTTCGAAGAAGTCTTTAAAAATCATTTTGAAAGTTATTTAAAATCCGAGTCCTACTGTGTACAATCCGAAGTGTCCTAAGTAGGTTGACTCATAGAAGGGTTCGTACAGGATTACATGAGTGAATCAAAATACTGTTACGATTTTTGAAATGTTGTCTAAGGATTTGCTGGAAGCCAGGGTGCAGGCGTCAAGATACACTTGTGCTTGTTTGGCGTATGCTTTAGGCTTTTAGGGCCATCTTTTCCAAAATTGCGGGAATATAAACCGTTTTCAAATAGACTTAGATTTACTTGGTGTATGTCTGCACAAAAGGTCAAGGTATACTTAGTTCTTTCCCTAGCTCTTTCATTTCAATTTTTAGCCCCCAGTTGCCGTTATGTCTTCCCATTAATGATGTTTCAGATTTCGATTTTAGATGCCCGTGTCATATGTCTGAGTAGGGTGAGCCTTGGTTAAGTGCCAAGTCCTATTGACAATGTCTGTGTTTTTTTTTCAAAGGGGATTCGCAAGCATTTGAATTACCATGAACGGGTGCCCTGAGTTCGAAGAAACGATGGGGTGATGCCGTAGAACAATCCTCTTTATTGCAAGCTTACTGCCTTTACTACTTATTGGCGACTATAACTGTGTCTAGGGGTGAAAGAAGGTCTTTAAGCGAACGACTATGTCTAGTGGTGAAAGAAGGTCTTTAAGTGAGTTAGTTCGCTTTAGGGAGGGTCAAGTCGAGTACTTTAGAGGTCATGGACGCTTGCACTAGCCCCCATTCAATTGAGGCAAAGCGATCTTTTGAGTCTTGGCTAAGTGCCTAGGATTGTGAGTGCTCCTTTCGGCAAGGGTACATGCCCTTATTATTTTTCGATGTGTGCTCGTTAATTTTGGCATCTAGGTGACTTGGATTCTTCCTTTGACTTAAATTTTTTCTTTCGACTTGGGTTGCAAGTAATTAAATTTCGATAAGGGACTTCTATTTTTTGTTATTCTATACTCTGACATTTTTGCAAATTGGTTGGACCGAATCATGGATTGCCTACGTATCCGCTTTAAATAGATTTAATTTGGAATCAGGTCTTGCGTAGTTCTTAGCCAGAAAATGGTTTCTTAGAATGCCGAATTCGATAAGTATGTTCTGAGATGGAAACATATTATTTGAAACGGTAGAATAAGTGAGGTTTATTATTATTTTAATCTGCTGCTTTGCCGTAAGCCAAAAATTTGTTTTATATATTTTTTGAGTACATGTATTTTTTGGTGGTACGTATATCTGAATACGTGATGTACCCCTCCAAGTGTTCGTTATTTTTTCGTGCATGTGCGGATAAAATGACGAGCACTTTAGGACAAAATTTGGCGAGCAGAGAGATTCGGCGCCCAGGCTGGGGCGCTAAAGATTTCGGCGCCCAGCTCTGGCCGCTGAAAAATGACTTCTGGGCGGATCTTTTTTGGTACGCTAAATGCTTCTTTTTCTTTTTAGACTAACTTTAGAGGCGCTTTGCAAAATTTCCTTTTTTATTATTTATTATTTTTTTTTTTTTACGTTAAGCGTAGAATGTACTTTTCATTTGTCTTTTTTATTTGTGACTCAAGACGGCTTGAAAGATGGGTTGAATGAGATAGGGTAATTTGTATAGGTATTGGTCAAGCATAAGGATTACATCTGCTAGGATTCATATTTTACAGCCTCAGGCTAGTGTCACGAGTTTACATCAATCAAGGCCAATGAGTAGCATAGGGACGGCTCAAGGGTATATCAACAGGACGTATCCAAACAAGTTATATGGTCATTATGCTAATGGTGGTGTAAGAGCAGGTTTGGACTTTGGAAATGATGGGCATGACGCACGTGTCAATGGCCGTGCGTGGTTTGCGGTTGATAACAAGTTCAAAAACAAGAGTTGAGGTAATGGTTTCTTGGGTTATGGCAATGAGAACATGGATGGGTTAAATGAGCTGAACAGGGACCCCAGAGCGAAGGCGTCTAAGAGCATAAGGATTGGAAAGGGTAGACATCGTAGAATTTTATGATTTGGATTGGTTGACTCAATTCTTTTCCTTCATTTACTTGGGTAGATTTCGCACTTTGGGAGGTACGGGCTAAGTATTTCATGGCTCTTTTCGCTCTCCCTTTTCTCTTTCTCTTTTCTCTTTTTGCTTGGGATTTCTCCCCAACATAATTTTTTAAGGTAGATGGTTGTGGTCTTTGAGTCACGAGGCGAGACTGAATGAGCCTCGTTTGGTAGGCCTATAGTGGACCTTTAATTTTAGTAGGCCTAAGGTGGACCTTTAAATTGTCTTACTTTGCAAGCGTATTTAGTCGTTTCTTAAAATGTGCGTCAAAATGTTATTTTTACCTTATTGAAATTTAACGAAAGAATTACATCGAAGATAATTTTTTGCTTCTTTTCAGATTCCGGTTTCCGGGATTTAACTGGAAGTTGTGATTTAGACTCAAGCTTTCATTAATCTTTCTGATTATAACCCGTGTATGAATACAAGGAGGTGGCCTAGACTCAAAATAATGACATGGCGTAAGCCTATAATACTTGACCAAGCGACTCTCAGACTTAGGCTAATTGGACCATAACTTTCGTTGGTTGACACTTTAGATTTTAACCCTTGGGTGTTCATTTGTCATGCGCCATTTTGCTTAATGTTGGCAAGGTAGTTAATTGGGGAGATCGAATTTTTATTTTTGCAAGACTAGAATCATTAGTGTGGCTTCTCTCTTAGTGTGTATTGCTTTACCCCAATGGTAGCCTTATGGTATGCCGATTTGGGTATTTTCATGGTTGGTCATGTTGCATTCATGGAAAATCTTTTAGTCCGTACTTAGGAGTATTTCAAGGAGCGAGTGGCTCGAGAGGACTACGATAGTCGTGACCCAATGTGATCATAAGCTTTGAGGCCATTAATTTTTTGCTAATGATATTGACACCTTAGGTTCACTTTGGGGGTTGTGCGACTATGGGGGAATGACTTTCAGAATGTGACTGTTTTCATTTTGCAAATACTATAATATATTCTTTTTATTGGTGAGAGAGAGTATTGAGGCCGTGGATTCTTAGCAAGGGATGACAATTACATATGGGTGCTTATTGATTTAAATGTTAGAAAGGGAGACTCAATATGGTTTAACCTTTTAACTTGCAGAACGACACCAAGCATTAGGACCGATTCTATGGATAAGACAACTAAGACTTAGGATTTAGATTGTACTTTGGCATAACCTAGTCTAGACTCGGATTTATTTATTTTTTTGTTCGAACATTATTTTTCTTGAAAACTTCATTTGAACATTATTTTTTGAATACTTTGCCCATGTGACATTCAAGGTTATTTCAATTAGCGTGTTCGGTTTTGATGCCGAGCATTGTCGTCGTAGGAGGCCTAACAACGACACAAAGAATTATTTATTTTTATTTTTTAGCCGCTTTTAGAATCGAGTGCCTTTTCATACGCCCTTGCAGCAATTTTTACGAAAAGTTTTTTTTTTGCTACGTGTTTTTTTTGCGCGGGCACCGAGGCTGCTGTGCCTGACCAAAAGGCCAGGCAGCAACTTCAGCGCCCAGCTAAGGGCGTGAGAAATTCTGGCGCCCAGCCAGGGGCGTTGAAAATGCGTCCCTGGCTGATTCTCGTTTTCTGTTTGCGTCTACGTTTGTTTATGCGACTTCGATTTGCGTGCTTGCCTAATAACGTCCTTTACGCGTTGTGCAGCGTATGTGGGATTCGTTACAGGCCATCCCGAGCGTCGCTTATTTTTGTGGTGATCGTTCGGGCTTGCGGAACACGTATTTTGGTATAACTCTTTGGCCAATTGGTTCATGAATGTTTGGGAAATTTTTAAGGTCGTTGGTTTTCTAGCATTATTTGTCTAGCATTATTCGTACACACAATCATAACATAGTCACATAGTTCGCTACACATAACTACATTACAAACATGGATTTGAAAATTAAATATGTCACGTAGTTTATGATAGGCTTCTATGGGTAGTATTTGCGCCTGGCTTGGTACCGCTTCTATCGTAGATCCAACACATGCCCAGGTCGATGTAGTGTCTTCAACAGACGAATTTCGCTCAAGAGGCCAACCCGCAAGTGCAAGCCAAGGGGGCATGCAGGCGAGAGGGACCTAATGAGCGAGCGATTGGGTTAAGGATAGGTGTACTACCTGCAAAAGTACCGAGTGGGCAACATGCGCGGCGTATGCACCCCCCTATTGGCGAAAAAGGTATCCTTAGTCCCAGCTCCCGAGGGAGCCGAGATTCGTTATGCGGTTCTACCCGTTCACATTAATATGCTGATTTTCAGGTCGTCCCAACTTGATGGGGAAATAAACGCGGGGTAGGATCATTACACCCTTCGGCTATTTTGATTACCTACAAGCACGAGTATTTCCTTCACTATCCCTATTGGAGTCGCCACTGTGAGGGGGTCGAAAAAGCACGAGGCTAATGCGTGACCTCGTCCCTCGTGGGTGTGACAATTCTTTTTATTCAATCAAGTGTAATTGGATTTCCTGTGAGTTTACACCCAATTGACTAGTAATATAGGAGTCGCCATTCAGTTTTTAACAACAATGAGAAAAACTGACAAAACCCGGTTATCGTGACATAAAGGAGTGCAATTATGTTTGACCACGACGGCCGTAGGTTCCCTTGTGATCCCTGGTGTGGGGATCTCTCAACATACACCCGCAAGGTAGAGATTGAGGGTTCGGGGGACTGTAACTACCGAGAGGAGTACTTCGCTCGTCGATAACTCCAGAGGCAGGATATCCTTACTAGCTCAGCATAAATAATTGAAGGGACATGCGTTAACTATTAAACTAATCTGAGTTGATTTTAGCAATATGCAACATATAATACTAGATCGATCGCGATTATCTGATTTAGATAGCATTAAGGGACCTAGCATGATAATCCAATTTCCCAAAAACATTATATTTGTTAGGCGTGATAGGACAATCAGATTTAGTTAGTTTAACAGTTCATAAAAAGGGCGAGGAAAGCAATTAAATCATCGAAAAGGGACACATTACGAGGCACCCTTGAGAGGTGCGTCACGGTTCTCAGAAAACTAACCACTTTGACTTTGCTATTTCTCCTTTTTATTTAGGGAATCTCAAATTATGGGACAGGATACGTTCTGTTCGATTTATGGATCGATTGCGACAGAACGCGTGAACAATTTCGCAGCGTGAGGCTTAGGCTAAGGGTTGGAGTTAATACTCTGAATATGAATTGTGTGTGTGTGTTTTCACGTCGAATTTGCGGCTGTATTTATAGGGAAGAGTTTGTGGAAAGATAGAGTTGCAGAGTTCTAATCCACAAAGAATTAGGAAAAAACACGTACCCAGGTATTTTCAGCGCCCAGTGCTGGGCGTCAAAGATTTCGGCGCCCAGCTCTGGGCGTTGAAAATAGGATCCAAGCAATTTCAGCGCCCAGGGCTGGGCGTTGAAATTGTTGTTTGGGCCGTTTCTTTGTCAGATTCGGACTCTTAGAATCCGGAGCGTATGAGACTTAATCGAGTCTTTTAGTGCGTATTAATTTTATGACGGAATGCGTCTGGACCCGTTACGAACTCTAGGCTCGTTAGGATTTTAATTAATACGTAACTCTTATTTCCGAATCATATTAGGAATAGGATTCTCGCAGTTTTCTATCTCATTTAGGATTTATGTTGGAGTGCAACACCTAATTCTGACAGGTTTCTATCTTTTATGACTTGCCACTTTTAGAAGCTACCCTTTACATCAGTTACTATTTTTAGCAGGTTTCCATAAATAGCAGGTTTCTATAAATAGCAGGTTTCGGGTGAAACGAGAAGGGAAATCGAGATTTGGTTGAGGTGCGTGTTGTTAATGGTGGGAATGATGGGTTCATGTTTTATGAATTTTTTTTTTTGTTGAGCAACATTTGCATTGTTTGATTTCTTTTCTTTTTGATTTCTTCGGGTTGCATGGGTTGACTTTTATGATTGCACGGATTGAACTTTATGTCTTGGAGGTGCGGATCATTTTATGGATTTAGAGAATTGGTTTTGACGTCACGATTCAAGACCGAGTGGGCCTTGCTATTGGGCCTAAAGTGGGCCGCTTCCTTATAATTTTTTGATTTTGTTTTTGCAAATATGATTAGTGCTTGTTGTGTTAGAGCAAAAAAAATTTAGGAGAAATCTTACGCCTTTATTAATTTGGAAAGTAAGGAAAACACACTGAAATAAATTAACCTATATTCTAAGGGGTCTTAGGACCATCTCTAGAGTTTTATTTTTTCTATCATCTAAAGAACTACTAGGCGTTTTGCTAAAGTGCTCTCTATGGCTCAAGCCTTTGGTTTAGTCTCGTAGAACTTTGGTCCTTCGCCTGTACTCATCTTGAACTCTATTCCCTTTGCATTGACCCACTGATATGTCTTCACCCATCCGCTCTCGGTCTCTTCTGGTGTTGATATAGGAGTGATTAACCGGGTTGGATTGAAACCTTCATCTTGTAGGGCTAGGGTGGTTATTACAGTATCGTCCTCCACAGGCCTCGATTCGTTAAACAATGTCCACAGAGCTTGGTTGTCTAATATTTCAGCTGTTTCAGTCTTGGGGAGGTGGGGTGCCTCATCCATAGTATGACAGTCATGGAAAATCTCAAATCCGGGTTTTAGCAGGCCATTTTGAACAAAGGGTTCAGGGAAGTCGCAGCATGGGTGTTCTTCTCCTTCTCGGACAAACATACCGTTAAGGGTTCTTTGGTATGGGGAAAGAAGGGTGGTTTGTTTTGTCTTGGCTGGCTTAAGGCGTAGCCTAGACAAGTGGTCAGCAATATCTTCCTCCGTTGGTGTATAGCCTAGACCAAAGGGAGTAGTTTTATTGGGTGGGGGATGGAACATGTTGTTCTTCTTCCTTATGCCCAATGGAGTTCCCGGGAAGTAGCCTTGAGCTAGCAATATTTTAGGGATGACCCGGGACGCTCGCGGATCTAGAAATGCTAAATTGTAGTCCTCAATGACTTGGACGACTTCATCCACTTGAAAGCCGTAAAGGTCTTCTGCGGCATCGGTCGTTCCGACCATAGTACAACTGACGTCGAGAGGAGGGGCGCGTATTTCCAGAATTACCCCGTTATGGTTAAGTTTAACCATTTGGTGCAAGGTAGAAGCCACACCTCCTAAGTCATGGAGCCAAGGGCGCCCTAAGAGGAGGTTGAAAGTGGGCTTGATGTCAATTATCTGAAACTCTGTGGTGCGTGCCACAGGCCCGGTTTGTATTGTGAGGTTGATTTTTCCCAACACATGCCTTCGAGAGTTATCATAGGCTCGCACCCCTTGCGTGGAGGTTTGGAAGTCATCATTTCCAAGCCCCAAGCAATGGGCGGTTCGCAATGGGCAAACATTTACCGCTGAACCGTTATCTACGAGTGCTAGGGGGATGTTTGGTCCTTTGCATCCAACCACTAGATAGAAAGCCTTATTGTGGGCGCCTCCTTCTTTAGGTAAGTCTTTGTCAGTAAAAACTATTGCTTTTTCCTCAACATCTCTCGTGACGTGGCTAACCAACGAGTCAGGTGTGATGTCCGTAGGGACTGAGATGAGGTCAAGTGAGCGAATAAGTTTTTCACGATGTTCCTTTGAAGTGCACATGAGATCCCAGATGGTAATCTCGGCTTTGGTTCTTTTTAGTTGCTTCAAGAGAGGATTTTTGATGAATTCTGCGACGGTGGTATGCCGCACGTTTTCAGGAGTCTGTCTGACTGGGATGTCGTCCACGGGAGGTGGGCGAATATCCTGTTGGTATACCCTTCCGGACCGAGTGAGATTGTCAACTTCGGGCTCTTGAGGGGTGGTGTCAATGGGAGCATGCCCGGGCCAAGTTTCAGTAAAGAGGTCCTAGCCCGATACTTGGGACAGGTAGATATCTTCAGCATCATCATCCCACACACCGCACACTTCTCTCTCGATTTGATCCATAGGGACCATGGCGAGTGGTACACCTTGGGGTGTAATATACACCGTAGGGTCAAAGTTCATATTTTCCGGTTGATCGAGAGAGATGTGACAAGAGCCGAGTGGGCTCTTGTTGTTGTTGGGTTTGCCAACGTTAGGGAGGGGTATTATTTCATCCTCTATCATATCCTGGATCGTGTTTTTTAGATTCCAGCAGTTTTCAGTATCATGCCCATTTTCTTGATGGAACTCGCAGCGGGCGCCCTCGACCCAGTATTTATTTTTGAATGGAGGGTCGGGTGTGGGGCCTATGGGCCTTAATTTTCCTTGTTTGGCTAGTCTTTGGAAGGCTTGTACTAGAGTCGACCCGAGTGGGGCAAACTTTCGGTCTCGGGTCCACCTTCCGGGGCTCCTTCGGGTTGGGGTTTCTTCTACGGCGTGGACCTCTTGGGCTTGAGGCGTGTGGCCCCTGTTGTAGGTATTACTTTTGTATGCAGGCTTGCTTTGTACTGTTTTTGTGAGGTCATCCTCAATCTTTATTCCCACATCGTAAACCCTCTTGAAGGTATCAAGGCCCAAGTATCTAAGATGTTGTTTATAAGCTGGGCCTAGGTTGTCAATGAATTTTTGGACCAATTCAGTTTCAGGAGGCCTATTGATTAGTTGGGCCACTTGGTCCCTCCATCTAGCAAAGTAGGTCGTGAAATCGTCATTTTTCTTTTGGAAGAGGACTTCCAGCTCGCGCATGGTGACTTGAAAATCCATGTTCGACGAGTATTGCTTGATGAAGACATTGACAAAGTCCTCCCAAGTGGGGAAGAGCTTAGGGTCCGGGTGGTAGTACCATTTGAGTGGCACAGGTTCCAAGGACAAAGGAAAGGCAGGCAGATACATGGACTTGTCCACACCTTTCAAGTTCATGGCATTCACAAAGCTCAAGAGATGATCACGGGGATTGTCTGTGGCTTTGAACTTCGGTAAGTCGGATGAACTAAACTTTTCCGGTAGTTTGCCGGGAAAAGGTTCAGGATCGAGGGAGAAATACTTGCTCCCCATAGTTTGCTGCAGAACCATTTTTTCGATCTTCTTCTCGTTATCAAGGTCATGTTTGGCTTGCGCAGCCGCTAAGGATTCGTTTTCCATTTTCAATTGATTCATAAGTAGGGTCATTTGGGCCATTTGGTCCCGCAGCTCTTCCATGGACATGTTTGAGGGTGCGAATCGAGGTTGGGGAATTGGAGATCCTTGAAAGGGGGAGTGACGGATGGAGCTTGGATTTGCTAAACCTTGTGTTGGTGATGTATCTTCGAGACGTACTAACCTTTGATTTTCAGATCGACGCCAAGTGGCAGAACCAGCCCTATGCATAAGACAAGCTAAAGTTTAGGCCCAAAGTTAAGCATTACTTAGTCTAGACTTTTGACTCTTCCTATCGGTTTTCTATTCTCACTCTTGTTGGTATATTTTTGGCTTTTCTTTCGGTCATTCTTTAGATTTTCGAAACACTTTCCCGCGTGACATTCAAAGTTATATTAATTGGCATGCTTGGTTTTGGTGCCGAACATTGTCGTCATAGGAGGCCTAATGACAACGCAAGGAGTTATTTATTTTGTAAGTCATTTTTAGAATTGAGTGTCTTTTCCGTACGCCCTCGTAGCAAATTTGTTACGAATTTTTTTATTGCTACGTATATTTTGTGCGCGGGCACCGAGGCTGCGGCGCCTGGCCAAAAGGCCAAGCAGCAACTTCAGCGCCCAGCAGGGGGCATTGAAATAATTGGCGCCCAGCCAGGGGCGCTGAAAATGCGTCCCTGACTGGTACTCGTGTTCTGTTCGTCTATTTTTTCGTACATGCGACTTATTTTTGCGTGCTTGCCTAATAACGTCCTTTACGCGTTGTGCAGCGTTGTGGGATCCGTTACAGGCCATCCTAGGCGTCGCTTATTTTTGTGGCGATCGCTCGGGGTTGCGGAACACGTATTTTGGTATAACTCTTTGGCCAATTGGTGTTTATGAATGTTTGGGCAATTTTTGGGGCCGTTGGTTTTCTAGCGTTATTTGTCACACACAATCACAATATAATCACGTAATTCGCTACACGTAACTAACATTACAACATAAAGCAAAAATAATATGTCACGTAGTTTATGATAGGCTTCTATGGGTAATATTTGCGCCTGGCTTGGTACCGCTTCTATCGTAGATTCAACACATTCCCCGGTCGAGGTAGTGCATTCAACAGACGAATTTCGTCCCAAGAGGCCAATCACGATGTAAGCCAAGGGGGAATGCACCAATGAGAGGGACCTTAGTGGGTGTAGACACCTACTTTTGTCCCCATTCCCGAAAGGGAAGGTTCGATGATGAGAACGTAAATCTCCACTTGACAACGCATCTCCTATAAAATAACGAATCTCAATTCCCCTTTTCATTTCACCCGAAACCTGCTATTTATGGAAACCTGCTAGAAATAGTAACTGCCGTAATGGATAGTGGTTAAAAGTGGCAAGTCATAAAAGATAGAAACCTGTCAGAATTAGGTGTTGCACTCCAACATAAATCCTAAATGAGATAGAAATTGCGAGAGAATCCTATTCCTAATATGATTCGAAAGTAAGAGTCACGTATTAATTAAAATCCTAACGAGCCTAGAGTTCGTAACGGGCCCAGACGCATCCCGTCACAAGGTTAATACGCACTAAAGGACTCAATTAAATCTCAAATACTCCGGATTCTAGGAATCCGAATCTGACTAAAAAAAACAGCCCAGACCCTATTTTCAACGCCTGGCTCTGGGCGCCGAAATCTTCGGCGCCCAGGCCTGGGCGCTGAAAATACCTGGTACGTGTTTTTTCCTAATTCCTCGTGGATTAGAGTTCTGCAATTCTATCTTTCCACGAACTCTTTCCTATAAATAGACCCTTAAGTTCGACGTGAAAAGAACACAACAACACACAATTATTATTCTGAGTATTGACTCTAAACCCCTAAGCCTAAGCCTCACGCTGCAAAACTGATCACGCGTTCTGTCGCAATCGATCCATAAATCGAACAGAACGTATTGAAGGAAATAATGCCCTTGGTCCAAGTATGCATTCTATGTTAAGTCTAATAAATGCGGTTCAGTATTAATTAACAAGTTAATAATTCAGTGAGATCAAGTGAGCTGAATGCCTAGCTAGAGGCCGCTTCAGTTCAAGTGGAATTAATGATATTAATCCACAGCTTACTCTTGACTGAACCCGTAGGGTCACACAAATAGTACGTAAACGGATCAAGTATTTAATGGCATTAAATACTCCATCTATGAATATTCGGAACCGACGGATCTTGGTTTCAGTGGGAGCTAAGATCGTCACAGGCAAGAAATGAATACTCCGGAAACGATGATATTGCCGGAAACGGAAATATGGATCGTATCGGAAATATGAATATTATCCAAGTCGTAGATGTTGCCGGAAACGGAAACATGGTACGTATCGGAAAATATTATTGGAAATGGAAATATTACCAGAATCGGAAATATTGCCGGAAACGGAAATATTGTCAGGATCGGAAATATTACCGGAATCGGAAAATAATTCCGGAAACGGAAATATTAAATATTTGTTCGAAACGGAAATTAATTCCGGAATCGGAAATATTAAATATTGTTCGTATCGGAAATAAATTCCGGAACTGGAAATTTAATCGGAAGCGTATCGTACGAATTAGCATCGGACGAGGGCTGCCGGACGAAGGCCCAGCACGAAGCCGGGCCATCGCCCAGCAAGCACGCGCGCCACAAGCCCAGCCAAGGCAGCGCCCAGGCCTACCGCAAGGCAGGCCCAGCGCGCGCCAAGGCCACGGATGCGTGGGCCGCGCTGCGTGGGCTGCTGCTCGCACGCGCATGGGCAGCCCTTGTGGCTGCCGTGTGTGTGTGAGTTTGTGCTCATGCGTGATTCCTAAATCTACAAGAGTCAGTGTATGATTAAATTTCTATTCCTAATTGGATAAATTAATTAAATAGAATTCATGTAGGATTCTAATTTCAATTAATTCGTATCCTACAAGGATTACGATTCCTTTTCCATAACTCTATAAATAAAGGCCTAGGGGTCATTATTTATACACAAGTTTTAAGTATTCAAAACTAAGATTTTTAAGCAGAAAAATCAGCCAATATTCTTGCCTACCTAACCGAAAATATTAGAACCTTAAGGGCGATTCTAGTTGGTCAATCTTAAGGCGGATCCGGACGTGCTGTGGACTATCTACGGAGGGACGACACTTGGAGTCCTAAAGACTTGTTCTTGTTCGGTTCGGGCGCAGCTAGGGAAGGCACGCAACAAAGAGTATGCATCTAAACTATGCTAAATGATTATGTGTAAATAATATGTTTCCTGGCTTTATGGTTTTTCCGCATGATTTATGAACTGTCATATGAATCATATCCTAACAGTGGTATCACGAGCCCCTTATTATTTTCATAATCTAAATTGCATGAACATGGTTAAATATTACAAATTTGCAAGAATTAAAAGGGGTGATTAATTTTCGTAATTGTTAATTAATTGCAAATTGCGTTTATTTAATTATACGTACGCAGTTTTTCGGCAGTTTCTTCGTTACTCATCCGAATTGAGTGATTTTTGTGTCAATTCCGCATGTAAAAGGCATTCTAAAATTTTGACAAAAATAGTAATTTTCTGCCGAACCCAGAATTCTCAAATTCGAAGCCTAACTATGACTTTTCGAAGGTTTTAATTTTTCGAATGCAAAATTTCGTAAATTTAAGATGTTAAATTAAATATTTGCGATTCTTGTTGATAAATCTTGAATTTTTGATTGACCTACTGCATATGTTTAACAAGTTTGAATGCCTAGTCTTGTTAATTATGCAATCTAATTTGTAATTATGATTAATTTGTTGAAAATTAGAATAATTTAGAATTAATTTGATTTTCATAATTAATTGTAATTTAATTAGAAACCTATGATTAAAAACCACCATAAAAATTGTAAATTTACGATAAATTTTAAATTTTTATGACCTAGACTTGAATCCATAACAATCGGAAATCAATTGGATAATAAATTTTCGATTTTTTCGCCCTAAAATTATGAAATTAATATTATTTATTAATTTGTCATTAATTTTAAATATAAATTTTAAATTTTTATGCAATTCGTTCATAAAACTTGCACGCACGAAGCAATGGACGCTTCGTGTTACCCTTAAGGGGTGTTGTATAATGCGGGCATGCGACGACGAGCAAGGGAGCTCGTCGCCCGTGCGGCACGAATGCAATGAGCAAGGGCGTAGTGCACGAGCACAAGGCAGCAGCCCTGCCTTGTGTCGTGTGCCACGAGCAATGAACGAATGGGCATGGGCGAAGGGCGAGCCAAGGCAGTCGCGTGTGGGCAGCAAGCGAGCTGCGCCACAACGCGCGCTGCCTCGCACAAGAGCGCGCAGCCTCGCGCGCAGCGAGCGCAAGCTCGCGTGCCACGAGCGCTGCGCCCAGCATTACTCGCGCGCACAGCGCGCGATGTCGCCTGCCCAGCGAGCGATGTCGGGCCCCAGCGAGCGATGGCTCGCGCGCCCAGCGAGCGATGTCGCGCGCCCAGCGAGCGATGTCGCGCGCGCGCACTGCGAGCGATAGCTCGCGTGCGATGAGCGCTGGCGCGCGCAGCGAGCACCAATGCGTGCGGAGGCTTGCGATAGGGAAGCAGCAGCTATGCGACGAGCGCATGGGCTGCGCGCACATGGCCAGCAATGGCTGTGTGCGTACGGTCCATGGGCGTGCAACGCGTAGGGTGTTTGCGTTACGATTAGATCGTTTTGAATGTTTAATTTGAAAATTTCAGTTCACGTAATTTTAATTAATTTTAAAATTAATAATTTGAATTATTTTCTTGGATTTTAATTTTGAATATTATAATTATAATAAATGTTATTTATTCTAATTATTTTACTAAAATTAAAATCATGAATTAATTTAAATACGACTGAAATTAAATTAAATTTTTGGATTCAATTATAAATTGATATGAGCTTTAAATTTTAATTAAATTTGTATGTTTCCGGTTGGACTAGAAATACATTTTTATGTTTAAAATTGGTAAAGCATATGAATTTATTGGTTTAAGTGGGAGCGCTTTTTAGTCATAAACTCTTGATTAGGTCTACAAATCCTTAAGCTTAAAACAACTTGATTAGAATTAATAAGGACTGAATAATTGGTAGATTATTGGTGCCCTTGATTAATTGCTGCAAATGTTTACGTGATGCATAATGTGTTTTACTAACCAGCTATGTGGGCCATTCATGATAATGAATGGGTGAATGGTATATATTGTATATGTACTGTTTTGCAGGTTATGAAGTGACTAGTATGGCCCAAATAGGATAGAAAATATGGTCTGCGTACCATTAATTTGAATGTAATTGGTCTAAAGTACCAAAGTTATTTTTCAATTCAAATATGGTCTGCGAACCATCAAATAGTTGTAATTAGTTATAGCTTATCCTATTTGAAGAAAATGGTGCCTCCCACGGAGATTTTCAAGACGGACTTTGAAGTCAAAGCTTCAAGATGAAGTCGGGCCATACTAGATCACAAATATCTTATGCATGTTTTAAGTTATTTATTGCTTTAAATATGTCTTAAAATGCATGAGATCAAAAGCTTGATTATGTTGCATGATTAAGGATTTTAGTTCACTTAAAATCTAACCAACATAGTAAGAGCCTTAAGTTCCAAACTTAAAAATTGAGTTAAAAGGTGCCATGCCAAAATATACACTTGCTTGGATATCCTTTACATCAATCTAGTAATAGTTTTCGCTCAGCGAGGTGTTACTTATTGATCCTAAAGGGGCAAGGTACACAAATAATTGTGAGTACATGTTAGTTTTGGTGAAACTCAACGATATAAGTAAGGAGTCCTTTTATGTCGTGGCAAAATCGATAGGTTTACCTAATAAGTTCTTAGACGTACCTATCAACCAAGAATAGTTTCTAGACTATTAGCAAAAGGCTTTTGCTTACCTAAGATGTTCTAGGATTAAGTCGACAAACTGTGCTTAGTTCTTCAATGATTTTAGGATCTTGGAATCATTTTATTCACACCTGCCGGAACACATAACTTGAATAAAATGCTTAATAAACATTGAATTATGCATGTATGCTAGAATTTAAGTTTATTAAGAGAAACTGTGAATGGTTATTTATTTGTTTATTCTTTTCAATTGTAGTTTTTTAATATGGCAAACAACAATCAAAACATCATCATGGGTTCTGAGCTTATGGTCAAGCTGAACCTGACAAATTTTCTTGAATGGGAAGCTAAGCTAGTTGAAATAGTCAAACTCAATGGACTTGAGTATGTACTATCACATCCCATGCCAAGCTACTATGCCAGAGACATGACCCCTGAGAGATTTTACGCCTGGGATGCGGATCTCAAAAAGGTTATGAGTCTCATGCTGAACAATATCCCTGATGATTGGGCTAAAAGGTTTGTAGCCTATGAACCTTTTACGCTCATCAAGAATCTGAGGGATATCTGTCGTGGAAGTACGGAGGACAGGGACCTGAACGTCCATGAGTTGATTGAATCAATGTCTGGTCTAAAGGTTAGTTCTCCCAACAGGTGTTATAGGATGGAGGTCCAAGAAACACATGTTCAGCTCCTTCGCACTAAACAGAGGGTAGGCGTCCCACTGAGGTTCCATGTGGATCTTATGTGTTCATATTTTGATCGCCTAAGTCTACTAGGAACACCAATAAGCGAAAGGATGGCAGTCTCTGTCTTGCTCAATTCACTACACAGTGGGTTTGGTCGCTTCAAGCAACAATACCTAAGTGAACCAAGAGAAGAAACAGTTGCAGAATTTATTCACCTTGTCAGAAAGGCTGAAATAGTACTGGACTGTGAAGCCAAAGATTTACTCAAGGCTAGAAAGAGACCATTCA
The DNA here is from genome assembly GCF_020520425.1 of Spinacia oleracea. Classification (NCBI taxonomy): domain Eukaryota; kingdom Viridiplantae; phylum Streptophyta; class Magnoliopsida; order Caryophyllales; family Amaranthaceae; genus Spinacia; species Spinacia oleracea. The sequence goes on from NC_079490.1 coordinate 19,708,999, forward strand.
AGAAAGGTGGAAAGTCCAAGGGCAATGCTAAATCAAAGCAGGACAAGTCCACATCAAGCTGTCTTTATTGTGATGGAATAGGCCATTACAAAAGAGAATGTCCAAAGCTAAAGGAAGATCAGAAGAACGGAACAGTCGTTCCATCTTCAGGTATTTTCGTTATAGACTGTATACTTGCTAATTCAACTTCTTGGGTATTAGATACAGGTTGTGGCTCACACTTATGTTCCAATCCACAGGGACTAAGAAGAAGTAGAAAGTTAAGCAAGGGTGAAGTCGACCTACGAGTGGGAAATGGAGCACGGATTGCTGCATTAGCTGTAGGAACTTACTATTTGTCGTTGCCCTCCGGGCTAGTTTTGGAACTGGAAGAATGTTTCCATGTTCCAAGTCTTACTAAAAACATCATTTCAGTTTCTTGCTTAGATGCTAAGGGATTTTCCTTTATAATAAAAGACAATAGTTGTTCGTTTTATTTTAAAGAGATGTTTTATGGATCTGCTAGATTAGTCAATGGACTTTATTTATTAGATCACGACAAACAAGTATATAACATAAATACCAAAAAGGCCAAAAAGGATGATTCAGATCTCACCTATCTGTGGCATTGTCGATTAGGCCATATAAACTTGAAACGCTTAGAAAGACTTCAAAGGGAAGGAATTCTAGAACCATTTGACTTAGAGGATTATGGTAAATGCGAATCATGTTTACTTGGCAAAATGACAAAGCAACCTTTCTCTAAAGTTGGAGAAAGAGCAAATGAACTATTGGGTTTAATCCATACAGATGTATGTGGACCAATGAGTACAAATGCTAGAGGTGGTTTCAGCTACTTTATCACTTTCACTGATGACTTCAGTAGGTATGGTTATGTCTACCTAATGAAGCATAAGTCTGAATCCTTTGACAAATTCAAGGAATTTCAGAGTGAAGTAGAGAATCAATTAGGCAAGAAGATCAAGGCACTGCGGTCTGATAGAGGCGGTGAATATCTGAGCTATGAATTTGATGACCATCTGAAAGAATGTGGAATTCTATCAGAATTGACTCCTCCTGGAACACCACAATGGAACGGTGTGTCAGAACGGAGGAACAGAACCTTGCTAGACATGGTCAGGTCAATGATGGGTCAGGCCGAACTTCCATTAGAATTTTGGGGACATGCACTAAATACAGCTGCACTCACTATAAATAGAGCTCCGTCTAAAGCTGTCGAAAAGACTCCATACGAATTATGGTTTGGAAAGCCTCCAAATGTGTCTTTTCTTAAGATTTGGGGATGTGAAGTATACGTCAAACGATTAATTTCAGACAAACTTCATCCAAAATCTGACAAATGTATCCTTGTGGGCTATCCAAAGGAAACAAAGGGGTATTACTTCTACAATACATCTGAGAACAAAGTGTTTGTTGCTCGAGATGGTGTCTTTTTGGAGAAGGATCACATTTCCAAAATGACAAGTGGGAGAAAAGTAGACCTCGAAGAAATTCGAGTCGAACAACAAACTCTAGAGAATGCTCAAGATGACATTCAGGATGAAACTCAGAGATCTTTAGAAGAATCTGGTGAGAATCATGGTCAATCTAGAAATGTTACCCCGCGTAGATCGCAAAGATATAGATCTCAACCGGAAAGGTACTTAGGTATTTTGACGAACGAGAGCTATGACGTTCTATTACTTGAAAGTGATGAACCTGCGACTTACAAGCAAGCTATGACGAGCCCTAGCTCCAAGCAATGGCAAGAAGCCATGCAATCTGAATTAGACTCCATGTCTGAAAACCAAGTATGGGATTTGGTCGATTTGCCAGATGGCTACCAAGCCATTGGAAGCAAATGGGTTTTCAAACTGAAAAAGGACAAGGATGGGAAACTTGAAGTTTTCAAAGCTAGATTGGTTGCAAAAGGTTACAGGCAAGTCCACGGTGTGGATTACGATGAAACCTTTTCACCAGTTGCAATGCTAAAGTCTATTCGAATAATGTTAGCAATCGCTGCATATTACGATTACGAAATATGGCAGATGGATGTCAAAACTGCTTTCTTAAACGGCGTTTTAACAGAAACTGTGTTTATGACACAGCCTGAAGGTTTTGAGGATCCAAAGAATGCTAAAAAGGTATGCAAGCTAAAGAAGTCAATCTACGGATTGAAGCAGGCATCCAGGAGCTGGAATATACGTTTTGATGAAGCAGTCAGTGACTTTGGTTTCATCAAGAACGCGGACGAATCTTGTGTATACAAGAAGGTCAGTGGGAGCAAAATTGCTTTCCTAGTATTATATGTCGACGACATATTGCTTATCGGAAATGACATTCCTATGTTGAACTCTGTCAAGATTTGGCTTGGGAAATGTTTTTCGATGAAGGATCTAGGAGAAGCACAGTACATATTGGGCATCAAGATTTACAGAGATAGATCTAAAAAGATGATTGGACTTAGTCAAAGCACTTATATCAATAAGGTGCTTGATAGGTTCAAGATGGCGGACTCCAAGCGAGGCTACCTACCCATGTCTCATGGAATGACTCTAAGCAAGACTCAGTGCCCAAAAACACTTGATGAGCGTAGACGAATGAATGGGATTCCATATGCATCATTGATTGGTTCAATAATGTATGCTATGATATGTACACGCCCGGATGTTGCGTACGCACTCAGTGCTACGAGCAGATACCAGTCAGACCCAGGAGAGGCGCATTGGACTGCTGCCAAGAATATTCTGAAGTACCTGAAAAGGCACAAAGATGACTTCCTGGTCTATGGTGGAGATGATGAATTAATTGTTAAAGGCTATACGGACGCAAGTTTCCAAACCGACAAAGATGATTTCAGATCACAGTCTGGGTTTGTCTTCTGCCTCAACGGAGGAGCAGTAAGCTGGAAAAGTGCTAAGCAAAGCACCATTGCGGATTCTACAACTGAAGCGGAGTACATTGCTGCACATGAAGCAGCAAAGGAAGCTATATGGCTAAGGAAGTTCATAGGAGAACTTGGTGTAGTCCCCTCCATTAAAGGACCAATAGCCCTGTATTGTGATAATAACGGAGCTATTGCACAGGCAAAAGAGCCTAGACACCACCAGAGAGTCAAGCATGTACTTCGTAGATTTCACCTTCTACGAGAGTTCGTTGAAAGAAAAGAAGTCGAGATAAGCAAAATTGGAACTGATGACAACATATCAGATCCATTAACTAAACCTCTGCCGCAAGCGAAGCACAACTCGCACACTGCAGCTATGGGAATCAAGCATATTGGAGAATGGCTTTGATGTCTCTGTTTAATGTTTTAAAGTTTTAGAGTTTAAATCTTTGTAAAACATTATTGGTTAATCATTCACAATAAATGAAAGGAATTCATTTTTCCATTTAATTTGTGGTTTATTAAATGATGAGTCCCTTCAACTTGACGATATATTCAAGATAGACTGTCAGGACCAGTCCTGTGACTAAGAAATGTCTATCAAGTGAACTTGAATGTCAAAGGTTGAAAATGGTCCCTAATCGGAGTTTTCTATAAAATTGGACGCATAGAAAACGTTAGACGATTAGAATGCAAGATGACTAGTAGTTCTGTTTCTTGAACTATGTGGACATGGCAATGTCATAATCATTTGCATAGATACTTACTTTGGGAAGATTAGTATCGGACAAGACCTATGAAACTTTACTGTAAGAGATGAAAGTCTGTCATAAGTAAATTTCATTAAATTATTAGACACTAAATCCTCAATACCTGAGTGATTTGAGATTACTTGTTTGAGAACTGGTTGCTTTGACGTTGACCAACCGTCGCACCGTAAAAGGAGGCTATAAAGGCAACGCTCAGGTAATCACCTATCAAACGAAGTCTAATCTCAAGATCGCAAGATTGGGATTGTCCTCCCATAAATCGGGAAGAGATGCTTAAAAGTTGTACAAGGCCACTCGGAGAACTAGAAACTGTGAAATGCATGGCCGTGCTCGGATGAATCATAGGCTATGATTATCTGTTTATTTTATCAGTTGAACTCTGAAACCGAGGAACACCTCTGGACATAATAAGGATGACAACTCTTACCTTATGTTCAAGAGCAAGCATCGAGCGACAAAGGAATTAGGAAATGCACACTTGTCCCTAAGGACAAGTGGGAGACTGAAGGAAATAATGCCCTTGGTCCAAGTATGCATTCTATGTTAAGTCTAATAAATGCGGTTCAGTATTAATTAACAAGTTAATAATTCAGTGAGATCAAGTGAGCTGAATGCCTAGCTAGAGGCCGCTTCAGTTCAAGTGGAATTAATGATATTAATCCACAGCTTACTCTTGACTGAACCCGTAGGGTCACACAAATAGTACGTAAACGGATCAAGTATTTAATGGCATTAAATACTCCATCTATGAATATTCGGAACCGACGGATCTTGGTTTCAGTGGGAGCTAAGATCGTCACAGGCAAGAAATGAATACTCCGGAAACGATGATATTGCCGGAAACGGAAATATGGATCGTATCGGAAATATGAATATTATCCAAGTCGTAGATGTTGCCGGAAACGGAAACATGGTACGTATCGGAAAATATTATTGGAAATGGAAATATTACCAGAATCGGAAATATTGCCGGAAACGGAAATATTGTCAGGATCGGAAATATTACCGGAATCGGAAAATAATTCCGGAAACGGAAATATTAAATATTTGTTCGAAACGGAAATTAATTCCGGAATCGGAAATATTAAATATTGTTCGTATCGGAAATAAATTCCGGAACTGGAAATTTAATCGGAAGCGTATCGTACGAATTAGCATCGGACGAGGGCTGCCGGACGAAGGCCCAGCACGAAGCCGGGCCATCGCCCAGCAAGCACGCGCGCCACAAGCCCAGCCAAGGCAGCGCCCAGGCCTACCGCAAGGCAGGCCCAGCGCGCGCCAAGGCCACGGATGCGTGGGCCGCGCTGCGTGGGCTGCTGCTCGCACGCGCATGGGCAGCCCTTGTGGCTGCCGTGTGTGTGTGAGTTTGTGCTCATGCGTGATTCCTAAATCTACAAGAGTCAGTGTATGATTAAATTTCTATTCCTAATTGGATAAATTAATTAAATAGAATTCATGTAGGATTCTAATTTCAATTAATTCGTATCCTACAAGGATTACGATTCCTTTTCCATAACTCTATAAATAAAGGCCTAGGGGTCATTATTTATACACAAGTTTTAAGTATTCAAAACTAAGATTTTTAAGCAGAAAAATCAGCCAATATTCTTGCCTACCTAACCGAAAATATTAGAACCTTAAGGGCGATTCTAGTTGGTCAATCTTAAGGCGGATCCGGACGTGCTGTGGACTATCTACGGAGGGACGACACTTGGAGTCCTAAAGACTTGTTCTTGTTCGGTTCGGGCGCAGCTAGGGAAGGCACGCAACAAAGAGTATGCATCTAAACTATGCTAAATGATTATGTGTAAATAATATGTTTCCTGGCTTTATGGTTTTTCCGCATGATTTATGAACTGTCATATGAATCATATCCTAACACGTATCCCGTCCCATAATTTGAGATTCGTTAAATAAAAGGAGAAATAGCAAAGTCAAAGTGGTTAGTTTTCTGAGAACCGTGACGCACCTCTCAAGGGTGCGTCGTAATGTGTCCCTTTTCCATGGTTTAAATGCTTTCCTCACCCTTTTATGAACTGTTAAACTAACTAAAATCCAATTGTTCGATCACGCTTAATAAATATGATATTTTTGGGAAATTGGATTATCATGCTAGGTCCCTTAAAACAATCTAAATTAGATAATCGCGTTCGATCTAGTACTATATGTTGCATATTGATAAAATCAACTCAGATTAGTTTAATAGTTAACACATGTCCCTTCAATTATTTATGCTGAGCTAGTAAGGATATCCTGCCTCTGGAGTTATCGGAGAGCGAGTACTCCTCTCGGTAGTTACAGTCCCGCGAACCCTCAATCTCTACCCTGCGGGTGTACGTTGAGCGATCCCCACCACCAGGGATCACAAGGGAACCTACGGCCGTCGTGGTCAAACATAATTGCACTCCCTTTATGTCACGATAACCGGGTTTTGTCAGTTTTTCTCATTGTCGTTAAAAACTGAATGGCGACTCCTATATTACTAGTCAATTGGGTGTAAACTCACAGGAAATCCAATTACACTTGATTTGACAAAAAGAAGCGTCACACCCACGACGGACGAGGTCACGCATTAGCCTCGTGCTTTTTCGACCCCCTCACAGTGGCGACTCCACTGGGGATAGTGAAGGAAATACTCGTGCTTGTAGGTAATCAAAATAGCCGAAGGGTGAAACGATCCTACCCCGCGTTTATTTCCCAATCAAGTTGGGACGACCTGAAAATCAGCATATTAATGTGAACGGACAGAACCGCATAACGAATCTTGGCTCCCTTGGTGTTTCATCTTGGGAGTTGGGACTAAGGATACCCATCGCCAACCGGGGGGTGCATACGCTTCGAATGTTGTCCGCTTGGCACTTTCGCTAGTAGTACACCGTCCCAAACCCAATCGCTCGCCCATTAGGTCCCTCTCGCCTGCATGCCCCCTTGGCTTGCACTTGCGGGTTGGCCTCTTGAGCGAAATTCGTCTGCTGAAGACACTACCTCGACCGGGGCATGTGTTGGATCTACGATAGAAGCGGTACCAAGCCAGGCGCAAATAACTACCCATAGAAGCCTATCATAAACTACATGACATATTATTATTGCCTCATGATGGAATGTTAGTTATGTGTATCGAAATATATGATTGTGTGTGATAAACTGTCCTAGAAAAACCAACGACCTTAAAAATTTCCCAAACATTCATAAACCAATTTGCCAAAGAGTTATACCGAAATACGTGTTCTGCAAACCCGAACGATCGCCACAAAAATAAGCGACGCTCGGGATGGCCTGTAACGAATCCCACAAACGCTGCACAACGCGTAAAGGACGTTATTAGGCAAGCACGCAAAATCGAAGTCGCGTAAACAAAAGTAGACGCAAACAGAAAACGAGAACCAGCCAGGGACGCATTTTCAACGCCCCTGGCTGGGCGCCAGAATTTCTCACGCCCCTCGCTGGGCGCTGAAGTTGCTGCTTGGCCTTCTGGTCAGGCGCAGAAGCCTCGGTGCCCGCGCAAAAGGAAAATACGTAGCACGAAAAAATCGTTCGTAAAGAAAAAAAATAAAAAAAATTGCTACGAGGGCGTAAGAAAAAGCACTCGATTCTAGAAGCGACTTAAAAAAAATAAAAAAAAATAAATAACTCTTTGTGTCGTTGATAGGCCTCCTACGACGACAATGTTCGACACCAAAACCGAACATGCTAGTAACTATGAATGTCACACGGGCAAAGATTTTCGAAAATATAAAGAGTTCAAAGTGCACACATAGCAGTCCAAATATACTAGTCCGACTTAAGGGTAGTCATAGAATGTCTAAAAAAACCGACTCACGAAACAAACTAATGTGTCTCCTACTCCACAACGATAATGCAGGGCCCATGAATACCTACCCGTGATAGCCATCAAGGAACGCGATGGAAGAAGCATATCTCGAACATCTATACCTAGAGGTCGCACAAACACAAGAGATGCATGCTTTGGAACACGACCCTTTACGTTCTCAAAGGCCACTCGCCTCAAAGAATCGTGCTATGCCAAAAACGCTCCCCAGCTCACATGCTTTCGGGCTATTGTTTGGGTTAGAAAAGAAAAGAGCGAAGAATGAAACAGAAATTATGGCATTAGCTCTTCAAGATGAATTGTTCGATCCTACTAAATTGATCGCTCCATCACCCTCAAAAGATGACCAAATCCAACGAGGGTGGCGCAAGACTTTCAAATGGACTAATGTTCGTGGGATGAAGTTCAAGATATCCGCAGGAGAGGGTCCGATGTACGAAGAATTAGAGTCTGAATCCGAGTCTGACTCCGAGTCCGAACCTAGAAAAATTGTAACCCCTCCCAAAAATAGTTTAGACCCGGAAATATCTACTCCGGGAGATCTTTTTGATGTAATGCTTCATGACTTTAATAAGATAAACAAAAATTTTGAGTATATGCCGCTTAAAAATCCGAGTAATAATGCAGAATGTCTCGCCACTAATGAGCGCGAAAAATAGCCAGAAGAGGAATATACCGAACTAATAAAAGATGTAAATGAACAAGAACTCAAAACTCCTATAATTGAGGACACAGAATCGGTAAATATTGGAACAGAAGAAAATCCTAAAATCATTAAAATTGGCCTCACCTTAACTCCCACTGAAAAGGCCGATCTAATCTCCACTTTGCGGGAATTCGAGGGTGTCTTTGCTTGGTCCTACAAAGACATGCCAGGAATAGATCGAGAGATTGCTGAGCATAAAATTCCGCTAGATCCCAAGATCACGCCAGTAAAACAAAAGCTACGGCGGCTCAAACCAGAGATAGCCTTGAAAATAAAAGAAGAAGTCACTAAACAACTAGACGCCGGCTTCATAAAAGTCTCCAACTACCCATAATGGGTGGCCAATATTGTCCCCGTAGCTAAAAAAGATGGACGAGTGCGAATGTGCGTAGACTTCCGAGACCTAAACAAAGCCAGTCCCAAAGACGACTTCCCTCTACCTCACATTGACATACTAGTGGACAACACCGCAGAACACGCACTCCTCTCCTTTATGGACGGGTACGCCGGATATAACCAAATACTTATGGCAGAAGAAGACATGGAAAAAACAACTTTCATTACCCCTTGGGGTACATATTGTTACACTGTAATGCCTTTTGGTTTGAAAAACGCGGGGGCCACCTATCAAAGAACAGCCACCACGTTACTCCATGACATGATACACAAAGAAATCGAGGTCTATGTAGACGACATGATCGTCAAATCTAAAGACCGGCACGGTCACCTCCCGACACTTAGAAAGTTCTTCACCCGAATCTTGAAATATAACATGAGACTAAATCCACAAAAATGTGTGTTCGGGGTAACCTCTGGAAAGTTGCTAGGGTATGTTGTTAGTACGCGAGGAATCGAGATTGACCCATCCAAGATCAAAGCCATTACCGAAATGCCCCCACCGAAAACTGAAAAACAGATAAGGGGCTTCCTAGGAAAGCTGCAATACATTAGTAGGTTCATTTCCAAGCTTACTATGACTTGCGAGCCAATATTCAAAAAATTAAGAAAAGAAGAAAAGGCCGAATGGGATGAACAATGCCAAATTGCCTTCGACAAGATCAAAGAATATCTAAGCAAACCACTCGTTCTTTCCCCTCCTTTGCCCGGAATCCCTTTACCCCTATACCTAACCGTCACGGATACTGCAGCAGGAGCTATGCTCTCACAGTGTGTACATGGATCCGAGCTAGCCATTTACTACTTGAGCAAGAAGTTCATACAGTACGAGACGAGATACACAGAACTTGAGAAAACCTGCCTCGCCCTCGTCTGGGCATCCAAAAAACTCAGACATTACCTATTGGCCCACACTGTTCATATAGTGTCACAACTAGACCCCTTAAAATACATGTTCGAAAAGCCCGCCCTAAATGGTCGCCTGTCCAGGTGGCTAGTCATGCTCTCGGAATTCGACCTAAAACTCATGCCAGAAAAAACAATCAAAGGAAGAGCGGTAGCCGAATTCCTGGCCGAGCATGCCACGAATGAGGAAACCACGGAAGCTTACCTCCTCCCTGACAAGGAACTTCTGATGATACGAGACGACTATTGGACACTATACTTCTATGGCGCGTCCAACCAGAAGGGATGCGGCGTCGGAGTTCTCCTAGTCAGTCCCGAAGGGGCCCATATACCAATTTCCGTCAAACTTGACTTCGAGGCCACAAACAACGCCGCCGAATATGAAGCCTGCATAGTTGGGCTAGAGGCCGCAGTTAGCCTCGGAGTCAAACATCTACAAGTCTTCGGGGATTCTTCCCTAATAATCAACCATATATCCAAAAGATGGAAGGTCCGAAGCATTAGTCTCTCAAAATATCAAGCTCACTTAGACCAAATAGTCGAGCAATTTGAAAAAATCGAGTATACATACTTACCAAGAGACGACAACCAATTCGCGGATGCACTAGCGAAGCTAGCTTCAATGCTCAACATCCCGAATGAATGGGACGGAATGACCCTTCGGGTCGAGCGAAGGAAAGAGCCGGCTTATTGCTGTGCCATAGACTCCGAACCTGAAAACACCGAAGAAGAACCATGGTATACGGACATCCTTCGTTACAAAACAAGTGGGGAATTCCCCCCAAATACCTCCCCGCGAGCACAAAAGGCCCTACGCCTCCTCGCTTCACAATATAGCATAATTCTGGGGGAACTGTACAAATACACGCCGAATAAAATCAAGTTACTTTGTGTCCACCAAAACCAAGCCCAAAGACTAATGGAAGAATACCATAACGGCGTGTGCGGACCCCATATGAACGGAAAAATGCTATCCCGAAAAATATCCCGCTCAGGGTACTATTGGACCACTATGGAAACCGATTGCCATCACTTTGTAAAAACTTGCCCAAAATGCCAAATCTTCAGTAACCTTAACCACTTGCCTCCCTCAGAACTATACACCTTCACTTCTCCATGGCCCTTTTCCACCTGGGGTATAGATATAATCGGCAAGGTAACACCAACAGGCGTAGGGGGACACGAGTACGTTTTAGTCGCAATTGATTACTTCACTAAATGGGTAGAGGCAGTCTCCTATGCAAAATTAACGGCCAAACATGTCGCTCGATTCCTAGAAAAGAACATATTCTGCCGATACGGGGTTCCACATGAAATCATAAGTGACCAAGGTTCCCACTTTAGGGCCGAAGTCCAAGACCTGCTCGAAAAATATCATGTCAAACACCATAAATCCTCTCCCTACATGCCGCAAATGAACGGCGCGGTAGAGGCGGCCAACAAAAATATTAAAGTCATAATCGAAAAAATGGCCGAAAATTATAAGGATTGGCCCAACAAATTACACTTCGCATTATGGGGCTATCGAACCTCAATCTGCACCTCCATTGGAGTAACACCCTACTCCTTGGTATACGGAATGGAAGCAGTTCAGTTGGAAATTCCCTCCCTCCGGATCGTCCTAGAAAGCAAGCTGCCCGAGGCTGATTGGGTTCAAGCTAGGTACAACGAGCTCGTCCTTTTAGACGAAAGGAGGTTGAGAGCTTTACATCACGTGCAAGTGTATCAAAAGCGCATCACAAGGCAATTCAACAAAAGAGTCAAACCTCGAAATATCAAAGAAGGTGATTTTGTATTGAAAGAAGTCCGCGCACCTACTACGGACCCTCGAGGAAAATTCCGGCCTAACTGGACAGGACCGTATTTTATAAAGACCATCCTACCTGGCGGAGCAGTCCAACTAGCCGACATAGATGGAGCGGAATTCCCTAACCTCACGAACTTAGACCAATTGAAAAAGTACTATATTTAATAAAATTCAGTCCGGAGTTAAGGCATCTAATAAAACACATTAAGACTCATAAGCAAACATTCTGCGCATTACTCTAAGCAAACGGCATAAAAATCGATAAAGTAGAAAAAGCGAAGGACAAAACTTCAACGCCCAGGACCGGGCGCTGTTATTTTTCACGCCCAGGCCTGGGCGCCGATATTTCCTTCGCCCTTGAACGGGCGTCATTCTCTCTTGCCACCTATCCTCCCGCTTCTACAAGTGTTCGTACTCCTTTTCCGGATCATCAAAAGAACCACGAACACTTGGGGGGGGAAGCAGATGTGTAATGAACACCCCTTTCAAAAAAATTCAAAAAGTCAAAGCTAGAACTACGCGCGACCTGATTCTGACAAGATACGTAGGCAATCCTTATCAAGGATTCGGTCCAATAAAAATTAAAAAAATAATAAAGTCATGCAACACATCAAGAAGAAAGGATATTACAAAGGGCACTATACCCTAACCCACGCACGGACAAGACCGAATCGAGTGAAAACAAAGCCACAAGAGTTTTCAGGAACAAGCCCAACAAAGGAGTATGGCACGAGTCGGCAAAGAACGAAAAATAGTGAACATACATATGTAATACCCCAAATAGTCGGCTAGTCTAAAAATATGTGTGCACTCTTGTATGAACTCATTTTTTTATATATAGAATTCTTTCTCTTTTCGAAATTCGTCGTTGGTTTAAAAAGGTAGCACTGCTATAAAATGTTGAGGCAAAGCCCACGGAAGGCTCAAAACATTCTTGCACTAAAAAAATTCGCATGAAATAAAATATATATACATGCGGAATACAAGAATGAATATATACAAAACAGGAGGTAAGCCTAAGACTTGTCATCGGCTTCATGTCTCCAAGCCTCGCCGGTCCATCCACTCCACTCCCCGTGGTATGAGGACCCCCAGCCAGAATCACCCCAAAAATGAGGCTGTGACTGCAACTCGGGGCTAGGCTCTCGAGCCACCGACACGGAACGTCGCCTACGCTCCGGCTCGGACCTCTCCCCGGAAGAACTCACCCCCACATCGGAACGGCGATGCCGTAGGGGCGAGTGACGTGCCCTCTCTCTCTCCTCACGACCGCGTCCCCCGCCCGAGGGACCCGCGTCGTCGGCCCCGGCTCGTCCAGCCCCAGTCTGCAAAAATAAAAGAGGGTGAGTAATGGAAAACCAAACAAAAGGTACAGATCAAAAGAAAAAGAGGGCACATTACCCGAGTGGAGTGGGGGCTCCTGCAAGAAAGTGCAGATCGGGCCCGAACCAACGCGGACTTCAACCGGTTGATCACCCCCACCATCGCGTTGGCCGTACGGGCCGGAACCTGAAACAGGAATGTTAGTAACAAAAGAAAAAAGAAAGATATAAGAAGAGTGCATAAATAAAAGGTGCATACCGCCTGTACTCCCTCAGGGAGCGGAGCATGGAAAACCCGGTCTTCCGGGAAAGTCTCCACAATCTCGGATCCACTCTCTCCGGTATACGAGATCCGAGCATCGGGAAGCACCCATCCCCCTAACGAAGGGTCAGGATACTCCTGCACAAAATGCAGTAAACATAAACACATGGGCACGAGCATGAAAACACTAAAATCAATACAAAAAGAGAGGGCAACTCACAGCGCCAGGCTCCGGGAGACGAAGAGAGTCCTGGATAAACTGATAATAGCTAGCTCCCGCTATCACCAGCTCCGTCGCCGGCACGCCAGTCCTCGAGTGGACCCTCCACGACTCGCCTATCGAACGAGTAGACAGCATGGTTGCAGGCGGAGGTTTAGGCACCGAAAAAACCCCGACCGTCTGCATATGTACCCGCTCTCCCAGGTACCAGACAGGGTCCCGACGGCCAACGAACAAGACCCGCATCTGGCTCAGGGCATAACTATCCCTGACCGGAGCATAAGTACCCCTAAAAGAGAGCCATGGGGTCCAAACCACCTGTTTTGTACAAACACGGTCAGATCTCACACATAGAAAATAAAAAGAATGGCGAAATACGAGATAGAGGATAAGATTCTGCACATGCTCAGGGTTCCCGTCCCGAATGAGATCCCACACGGTATCGGGCGGTGGACGCACAGTCAGCTTCTTCTTCCAACCCCAACGACGACCGGCAGGGTACTCCAAAGGCCTCTGCCCCTTTCGGGGAGCCAGCCAAGGTAAGTGCTCAAAGGCCCACAGCTGCAAAAGGAAAAGACAATAAAACGTCAAAAAAAAGAGGCCCGGTAAAAGCGAGAAAACGAAAGAAAGTCTAGGCACATACCTCGATCAAAGGCGGCACTCCCGCCAATGTAATGACAAAGTGACGTCTACTCGGGTCCGAGTCGCGCACCGCCAAGCTCATCTGGCCGACGAGCGTCGCATAGCCCAAATCGCCCCAGCAATAGTCACCCAGTGTAGACACGTCCTCCACCATGCCTATCCACCTCGGGTCAAAGGTGTCAGTCGGACCCGATAGAAAAGTGGAAGTAATGAAATGGAGGTAGAATAGTCGAGCCTGTCTCGAAGACGACTCCTCTACCCCATGCTCCAAGACCCACATCAGGTCAGCGAAAGGTATCCTACGGGGCTGGTACGAAGGCAATCTCATGCCCATCCACGAGCCTAGGAGCCTGGTACCCTCAGCAACAGTCGGCGGTGGGCCATCCAACCTCAGACGAACGGGGTTCCCTGTAAAGGTCAAGCCCGTCAAAGTCGTGTAGTCCTCGGGAGTAATCGTCATCTCCCCCCAAGGAAAATGGAAAGTGTTGGTGGTATCCCACCACCACCTCATGAACGACCGTAGAAAGGACAGGGAGATGTTAAGCCGCAGTATCTCCCAGAAGGTCTCGACCACCGGAAACAGTGAGCTCGCCCTCACCAAAGCCTGGGCGTCCGAGCTCAGGAAACCAAAAATAGTCTCACTCGTCGCTGCACCGTAGCCGCGAACCGTAGTCTCCCTCCTCGCGTGAAGGCGGGAAGTCACGTGGTGCTCTAGGTCGTAGTGCAGGTCCCGACCGTCGTAGAGCTCAGGACCCACCCATAGGGGACCCGCGCCAGTAGACTGACGCGTCATGCCACGCTCCTCGTGGCCACCAGATGGAGGTGACGACTCGTCAGGCATGCTGATCAATAATACAATAAGGCATTATACCTTTAACAAAACTGGCACTCACACCAATCACTAAAGGAGTGCATTCCACTCATAAAATGGAGTCATATAATTTTTGTTCCCTAAGACATGATACTAAGTTCATATTGAGCAAAAAATTCCCTAAGTGAAATTTTTTTAATTAACTCCAACAAAATGAAAATTCTTCCATAATTTGTCATTCATGAATTGTGAGGAACGCAAGCAATATACCAAAAACACCTACATTGTAAGAAAACACTAGAGTCGTAGGTATACTTGGGGCTAGTATAAAAATGCCCAAATTCAACAAGAATCAACATACTTGCGAAAATTAACATGCACAAACTAATTAACATGTTATGTAGAACTTTTCCAACTATCTAATTGAAGGAAAGGGGCACAAAATAAAAAAAACCCCCAAATCAATTTCATGCATAAAAATACTTGACAAAAATACTGAAATTGACAAAAAAAGCTCAAAATTACTGAAAATTACTTACATTGGGAAGATTAGGAAGTGATTTGGAGTAGAATTCGTGAAGGAAAGTGAAGAAAACGAGCAAAAATAAGTAGAATGAAATGAAGAGTAAGAACGAAAATGGCGGAAATGAGAAGAAAAAGAAGACGGTCGCGTCTTTTAAAGACCGTCCTCCCCTTCGCATTTTCAACGCCCAGCACTGGGCGTTAGAAATTCTAGCGCCCAGAGCTGGGCGCTGAAAGTGCTTCCCAGACAGCGAATATTCGCTGTCGGGCACGCACTATCCCCTATTTGTGTAAAATATCCGTTATCTTGATATTTCTTTCCCGAAAATGGTACTTTGCAATATCGTTAACACAAAAAATATATACGCAGTGTGGGCCCACTTATAGGACACACCTAATCAGGAAATATTGCGACCCACCAACAGGTCGTAATCACAAAAGCCCTTCCACATAGGCAAAATGAAAAGAAAGTAAGAAATTCAAAATGGGCTCGCCCACCTTCAACGGGCGGGGTCTGCGTCACTAGCCGCGCAGGTCCTCAGTTTTCGAAAAATAAAGTCTTCAAATTCAAAATAGGCTCGCCATCTTTAGCCGGCGGGGTCTACGTCACAAACCGCGTAGGTCCTTATCTTCAAATTTCAAAAACAGATTCGTCCACTTCTATCGGACGGGGTGTCCACCCTTAGCGGACAGGCTCGCCATCTTTAGCCGGCGGGGTCTGCGTCACTAACCGCGCAGGTCCTTAGTCGCTGCAGCGATAACCTTTATCGGTTTTCCCTTTTTCCAAAAATTAAAGGATCGGTTTTCCCTTTTTTCCAAAAATTAAAGGATCGATTTTCCCTTTTTCCAAAAATTAAAGGATTGGTTTTCCGTTTCTCCAAAAAAGAACGATGTGATCGGTTTTCCCTTTTTCCAAAAATTAAAGGATCGGTTTTCCCTTTTTCCAAAAATTAAAGGATTGGTTTTCCGTTTTTCCAAAAAAGAACGATGTGATTAGTTTTCCGTTTTTCCAAAAAAGAACGATGTGATTGGTTTTCCGTTTTTCCAAAAAAGAACGATGTGATTGATTTTCCGTTTTTCCAAAAAAGAACGATGTGCTGGATTTTCCTTCGTTTTACGTCCCATAAAAACAAGGGGGTTTTCTCGTTTAACTAGCCTTGAAAATGAGAATCTTTAAAAACATTTTTACCTCGTGGTTGGGCTTGGCCAGGCCCAATTACGCTTTATAGCTTTGATTTCGAAAACATCTGTAGCTATTCCCAATGACAAAGTGAGGGAGTTTCTATACTATCCGTTGACAAATCCCAATGTCGACACTCCAAGTGATGACCCTTAAGTCAAATGTTATCACTCGGGGGCTCGTGAGACCCTCGCAAAAACAGGTCACCATGACTTGTGTGACGCACTCCGTCTAATACTTTGACCATTGTCTTATTCCAAGACTCAGTCAAAGTGGGGGCTAACTGTAAACACCTACTTTTGTCCCCATTCCCGAAAGGGAAGGTTCGATGGTGAGAACGTAAATCTCCACTTGACAACGCATCTCCTATAAAATAACGAATCTCAATTCCCCTTTTCATTTCACCCGAAACCTGCTATTTATGGAAACCTGCTAGAAATAGTAACTGCCGTAATGGGTAGTTGTTAAAAGTGGCAAGTCATAAAAGATAGAAACCTGTCAGAATTAGGTGTTGCACTCCAACAT
Organism: Spinacia oleracea; assembly: GCF_020520425.1. NCBI lineage: Eukaryota > Viridiplantae > Streptophyta > Magnoliopsida > Caryophyllales > Amaranthaceae > Spinacia > Spinacia oleracea. The sequence continues at coordinate 19,725,763 of NC_079490.1, forward strand.
AAATCCTAAATGAGATAGAAATTGCGAGAGAATCCTATTCCTAATATGATTCGAAAGTAAGAGTCACGTATTAATTAAAATCCTAACGAGCCTAGAGTTCGTAACGGGCCCAGACGCATCCCGTCACAAGGTTAATACGCACTAAAGGACTCAATTAAATCTCAAATACTCCGGATTCTAGGAATCCGAATCTGACTAAGAAAAACAGCCCAGACCCTATTTTCAACGCCTGGCTCTGGGCGCCGAAATCTTTGGCGCCCAGGCCTGGGCGCTGAAAATACCTGGTACGTGTTTTTTCCTAATTCCTCGTGGATTAGAGTTCTGCAATTCTATCTTTCCACGAACTCTTTCCTATAAATAGACCCTTAAGTTCGACGTGAAAAGAACACAACAACATACAATTATTATTCTGAGTATTGACTCTAAACCCCTAAGCTTAAGCCTCACGCTGCAAAACTGATCACGCGTTCTGTCGCAATCGATCCATAAATCGAACAGAACGTATCCCGTCCCATAATTTGAGATTCGTTAAATAAAAGGAGAAATAGCAAAGTCAAAGTGGTTAGTTTTCTGAGAACCGTGACGCACCTCTCAAGGGTGCGTCGTAATGTGTCCATTTTCCATGGTTTAAATGCTTTCCTCGCCCTTTTATGAACTGTTAAACTAACTAAAATTTGATTGTTCGATCACGCTTAATAAATATGATATTTTTGGGAAATTGGATTATCATGCTAGGTCCCTTAAAACAATCTAAATCAGATAATCGCGTTCGATCTAGTACTATATGTTGCATATTGATAAAATCAACTCAGATTAGTTTAATAATTAACACATGTCCCTTCAATTATTTATGCTGAGCTAGTAAGGATATCCTGCCTCTGGAGTTATCGAAGAGCGAGTACTCCTCTCGGTAGTTACAGTCCCCCGAACCCTCAATCTCTACCCTGCGGGTGTACGTTGAGCGATCCCCACCACCAGGGATCACAAGGGAACCTACGGCCGTCGTGGTCAAACATAATTGCACTCCCTTTATGTCACGATAACCGGGTTTTGTCAGTTTTTCTCATTGTCGTTAAAAACTGAATGGCGACTCCTATATTACTAGTCAATTGGGTGTAAACTCACAGGAAATCCAATTACACTTGATTTGACAAAAAGAAGCGTCACACCCACGAGGGACGAGGTCACGCATTAGCCTCGTGCTTTTTCGACCCCCTCACAGTGGGCGAGCGATTGGGTTTGGGACGGGTGTACTACTAGCGACAAGTGCCGAGTGGACAACATTCGAAGCGTATGCACCCCCCGGTTGGCGATGGGTATCCTTAGTCCCAACTCCCGAGATGAAACATGCCAAGGGAGCCGAGATTCGTTATGCGGTTCTGTCCGTTCACATTAATATGCTGATTTTCAGGTCGTCCCAACTTAATAAGGAAATAAACGCGGAGTAGGATCGTTTCACCCTTCGGCTATTTTGATTACCTACGAGCACGAGTATTTCATTAATGTTCCCCAGTGGAGTCGCCACTGTGAGGGGGTCGAAAAAGCACGAGGCTAATGCATGACCTCGTCCCTCATGGGCGTGACGTCGTCAGATCAAGTGTAGTTAGATTTCCTGTGAGTTTACACCCAATCGACTAGTAATATAGGAGTCGCCATTCAGTTTTTAACGACAATGAGAAAAACTGACAAAACCCGGTTATCGTGACATAAAGGGAGTGCAATTATGTTCGACCACGACGACCATAGGTTCCCTTGTGATCCCTAGTGTGGGGATCGCTCAACGTACACCCGCAGGGCAGAGATTGAGAGTTCGGGGGACTGTAACTACCGAGAGGAGTGCTCATCGATAACTCCAGAGGCAGGTTATCCTTACTAGCTCAGCATAAATAATTGAAGGGACATGCGTTTAAACTATTAAACTATTCTGAATTGATTTTAGCAATATGCAACACATAATACTAAATCGATCGTGATTATCTTATTTAGATTGATTTAAGGTACCTAGCATGATAATTCAATTGTCCAGGGTATTATCTTTATTAGGTGTGATAGATCAATCAAATTAATAGTTTAACAATTTTATAAAAGGGTGATGAAAGCGATTAAATCATGCGAAGGGACACATTACAACGCACCCTTGAGAGGTGCGTCACGGTTCTCAGAAAACTAACCACTTGGCTTTGCTATTTCTCCTTTTATTTAACGAATCTCGGGTTTCTGAGCAGTGTTCCAGTATTTAGGCTTAATTCATCAGCTACAAGGGACATGATACGTTCTGTTCGACTTTTGGGTCGATTGCGACAGAACGCGGGATCAATTTCGCAGCGTGAGGCTTAGGCTTAGGGTTGGAGTCAATACTCAGATTATGAATTGTGTGTTCCGTTCACGTCGGTTTTGAGGCTGTATTTATAGGGAATGAGTTCGTGGAAAGATAGATCTTTAGAATCCGAATCCAAAAAGAATTCGGAGACAACACGTCCCCAGGTATTTTCAGCGCCCAGGGCTGAGCGCCGAAGATTTCGGCGCCCAGACCCAGGCGTTGAAAATAGGATCTGAGCCGAGCTTTTTGTCAGATTTGGACTCTTAATCACGGAGCTTTTGAGACTTATCCGAGTTTCTTAGTGCGTATCAACTTATGACGGAATGCGTCTGGGCCCGTTACGAACTCTAGGTTCGTTAGGAATTTAATTAATACGTAACCCTTATTTTCGAATTATAACAGGAATAGAATTCCTTTTGCCAATTCTATCTCTTTTAGGACTTATGTTGGAGTGCAACACCTAATTCTGACAGATTTCTATCTTTTATGACTTGCCACCTTTAACAACTACCCGTTATGGAAGTTACTATTTTTAGCAGGTTTCTATAAATAGCAGGTTTGGCCGAAATGAAAAGGGTGATCGAGATTCGTTATTTTACAGGAGATGCGTTGCCAAGTGGAGATTTATGTTCTCATAATTGAACCTTCCCTTTCGGGAATGGGGACAAAAGTAGGTGTCTACATGTAATTAAAATCATCCATATGAAATCAAATATGAAAATCATCACAATACGGTGTTCATAACCGTTCCCAACAATATAATAATTAAAATCAATAATTTAAAATACAGAATTGAAATAGAATAGGCAAGAAAGAAGAGAAATATACCAAACCGACCTATAGCACGGTACAATCACGAATTTGATGTGATTGGGCGCAAAAGGAATTAATCGGAACAACACACACAACACACGAGTATCGGGTGCGTGTGCGGGCAGCAACAAAGCAGCGCACGAGCGCGGGGAAGAGAAGGGCGCGCGCAAAGGCACGCGAGAAGCAGCGACGACACTAGGCGAGGCCTCGGCTGGCTGGACTCGCTCGACACACACACACACGCAACACACAACGTTGTGCTGTGCGACGCGAAGAAGAGAGGGCCGAGGGTGTGCGCACGCGAGGGCGAGAGAAGAGCGAGTGCGAGAGGCGTGTGCGTGAGGCACGAAGGAGGAGAGGGACGACGGCGAGCGTGCACGAGGCACAACACGCACAACAACAAGGGCGGGGCGAGACATGCACGAGTGTTCGTGCTCGCGGGTGAGGTCGGACGAAGAAAGGGGCCGGACGAGAGGGAACAAAGAGGAGAGAGAAAGTTAATGAAATTATGTGGGGGATTTTCAATGCAAGGGTTTGTATGTATAGTCACCTAGTCTCTAGTGGGCTTAGGTTTTAGGAACTTAATTGGGCTTGGAGTTTGGGCTAGATCATAATTAAATGCTTTAGTTTTAGTTGGGTTTCCCAACGGAATTGGGTTGGAATTAATTCACACTTTCTGAAAATGGCCGAATAAATTCCCGGTAATAAATAATGAATTTATTTAAAACATTCCGGGTTTTATAAAAATATTAATTATTTTATTTAAATAAAAACACATTTAAATTAGCACTAAATGCAATTTAATTTATGAAAATCCCAAAAATACTTTATATATAATAAAATATATTTATAAATTCAGAAAAATACGAGGTATTACATCATGATCTGACCAATCTCTATCGATATGCCATAGATGAGACTCCGGAAAGAGCTCAATCCACCCCTCCGCAGCTAGAGCTCTGTTAAGCCTACATTGAACATTCTCAGCCCCTTCTCTACCATTATCATATTAGAACTCGCAGCCCGAAAACGAAACACTCCTAACCTCGCACACATCCACCGCCTCCCTAAAATGTGTCATTTGCTACCCTGTCCTATCATTCCCGCCCGTCTTCTAAGACCCATACAAAATCTCATTAAAGTCACCGACACACCGCCAAGGGGATTGCATTTGCGCCGCAAGATCCGAGAGTATAGTTAAAAGTACTTGTATATTGTGTTTTCAATATACGCTTTATACTTCGTATTAAACAATAACAATCCATAACATCTGCTTTGAGGAATCATGCATACAAATTTACCATACAAAACTATCAATGGTTGATCGATTAGCGTATACATTATTATTGGAGGGAGGCTACATCGCTGGTAACCAGCGGCACAATTACCCCATACCCGGGGTAAAGTGGTAATTTCATCTCTTGAGTTGAAAAGTCAAACAAAGTACTACATATGGGCAACAATGACAGTAATTAGTACAACAATGACAGTATTTTAATACAACAATGACAGTATTTATGCATACGATGACAATACTTATATAACACTTGTATACATACTTTTACCCATTCATTTAATATGCAACACTTTTATCCATTCATTTAAGTGGTCTCTTTACTTTTTATATTTCATTAGAGTTGTATACATAATTTCCTTTTTTTGGGTGATTGTGACAGTATTTTAATACAACAATGACAGTATATATACAACAATGACAATACTTATATTAGAAATGACAGTATATAACAAGTTAACAACACTTTTACACATTTATTTAAAGGTGGACCATATTTCCAATTTTTTTTATTTTTTAAAGTGGGTATGGGGTCCTTATTTCGCTGGTTACCAGCGATGTAGACAACCTCTTATTATTGCCATGTCTCTCTACACGACATCAAACCAATAAAATAAAAATACATTTTTTGTAAGCCGACAAGTTGCATACGGAGTAAAAGGAGAACAACAACTCTCCCTCCCTCGCTAACGATCAAACCCCGTCTGTTATTACCAAACACCCCCTTCTCCTTCTTCTTTCTTTCTTTCTCTCTCCAAAATTTCATATCGTCTCCATCACTACTCTCCTTGAACACATTTTTCAATTTCCACTGTGATCGATCCGCAACCACCGGTGATCGACAATGGCGAGGGCTAGCACTGGCCCCGCTTACCCTGAACGCTTCTACGCCGCTGCTTCTTACGTTGGTTTCGCCGGATCTCCCGATTCCTCCGCCTCTAACGCCGTTGTCTCTAAGTTCAATAATGAAGCCGCTCTTTTACTCTATGCTCTTTATAAACAGGTCACCCTTCTTCTATTTTGATCCTTTCTCTTTTTGCTTTCGTATCACGGAATTTTGGTTTTTTCGGTTGGCATTTTAGTGGATTTTTACCTGCAATTCGATTGATTTTTGAAATGTGTTGGAATTTTGTGTGATTTGATTGAATTGTAATTGGATCTGATTTGTGTTTCTGGAATTCCAGCTCTTGAATTTGTCTGTTGAGATCAATTGTTGTGATTGAATTCTACCACGATCCTGATTTTTGCTGAGTAATTTAGGTTTGACATTGGATTATTCTTGTGATGTAGATCGAAAGCCATACTTTTTTTCAATTGAAATGGAGAAATGAAGTTGCGTGTACTCCTTATTTATTTAGGAGTGGCAGATAGCCGTTGCCTATTGGATTCAGGGTTAAGTGGAAATATCTTGTTATGGCAATGGGTGGAGGGGATTGGCGGTTTCATCGAGTGATGGATTTGAGTGAGATGTTTGATGTGATGAATGTTATAACGCTTAGCTGACGAATTGCACCAGTAGTGACTAATAGTGCTTTCGTACGTGTTTGAAGGTGGACTATCAGCATTGGTTTAATGTGTGGGAGAAATCGGCAGGTTTTGGAAGAAATGAATTGTTCAAACTATCTGGATGAGATGTTTTCTAATCTGGCACTTATCATACATTATGTCTGTATAATAAATACATAAGCATATACGAGTATAAAATAGTTGCAACCATTGACGTAAATATAAAGAGGAGATCGATTAGTTTGTGGATCTTTGGCAAGGTTTTGAGTAATTGTATGTTGTATTTGTAGGCTGATTATGCATTTTAGTAGGGTTTTGGATGTTTTTTCATAGAGTATTTGATTATTGATTAACTTTGCTTTTGTGAGGGTTCATTCATGATTTTAATTAAGATTTGTTCTGCTTACAGGCTACTGTTGGACCATGTAACATTCGGAAACCAAGTTCTTGGAGTCCTATTGAGCTAAGCAAATGGAAAAGGTTTGTCTTAGATGTGATTTATACTAAAGGCTATTGATTTAAATGCGGGTTTGACAATTTAAAATATTAAATCTAGGAAGCCATATAAAAGCCATAGCCCATGGGTCTATCCAAGCTGGTCCTGTTTTCACCCTTGATTTTCACTCGGTTCTTATAACTACCTTGTTTACAGCTGACATATGTTTATTTTTTTTAACTTTGAAAACCATGTATTTGACTTGGATCTGTTAATACATTTTTCTAATGCTCTTTCATCTTGTTCTTTTGTTTTTCATGTAATCAGTTGGAGTGGCCTAGGAAACATGGCGCCTGCAGAAGCCATGCGCCTATTTGTGAAGATTTTAGAGGTCCCAAATTGCATAGATTTGTCTATAATGTAAATTCCAATTCATAGCAAGAACTCAATGTCCTTTATGTGTTATTTATTAATAGGAAGAAGACCCAGGATGGTATTCAAGAGCAGATGTGGAGTCGGACGCAGTTGTTGATGTGCAAATGAATGTGAGTTCCCTAGGCTTTTATAATTTCAATTTGTCGTATGCTGATTTTCTGTATAATAAGCATACCTTGTGCTCTCTCCATTTTGTAAAGTAAAATTTAAACCCATTAGTGTAAAAAAATTATGTAAATCCTGAACATACAAATATAGTTTTTG